>NC_137150.1:58933294-60133294 GCF_951394435.1 Stenella coeruleoalba
ACAGTTGTACTGGATATATATTTGTATTTTAAAGTATTTAGCATGCAGCTGACCAAGCCTTTGTTCATTTGAGGGAGCAAGCATTTAAGAGTTGTAACTATAGGGTAAATTAACTCTTTTGAATTATTTCTGAAGTTGTTTGCTTCTGCTGGAAAATAAGAAACATGATTTAGTTATACATATTTGAAACTGTGCTCCTCTACGTTTTTTCATGTTGTTCTTTTACATTTAGCTACACTAAAACAAAAGATGATCAGCTTACCTTTGAATACATTATTCTTAGTAAATCTGAAAAGAAATGTTTGTTTGAATTATTATTCAATAATAGGTTTGGGGTTGACTTGGGCTTATTTTCTTTTCCTTTGAAGAAAACCACTGATTTGTAGAATCTATATTTGAAAATGACAGTTCCATATTTGTTATTATTTCCAAAAGCCTGGGAACTTTTGCTTATGAGACAGATATGGTTGTAACAGAGAGTTCAAATTACTGATTCGGGGTAATGTTTTGATACTGTTTCTTGTAACAGAGTAAAATACACCTACATCACCACAGAAACAAACATACATTTTTCTCTCATTTCATTGTTAATGCTCTGTGTAATCCAATGCTTTTGATTCTATCATCATTTTTCTCCTAAAAATACTCTTATTATAATGCCACTAGTTGCCTTATAAAAGGAATATTTTAATCCATTAGATTTAATTTTAAATCTACTTATTAAACATGTCGAGTATTTAAATGAACGGCTATAGGGAAGTCAATTTAATTACAAATTAAAGTCCATGTTAACATTCATTTACATTTATATGTATGATCAATTTTTAAATTATGCTTTAAATTACCTATACCTTTAAAATCAAAGTTTGGTTACATAAATAACAATTCAGAATTAAAATTATGCCCATGGAAAATAAGATAATTAAATTTACCAAAACATAAACCATATTTTGTCATTTGTTTATTGACATTCTATAACTAAAAATTACTTTATTGGGAGAAAATGAAAGCCCTTAAAATGCAAATTTCAAGGTGACTAATATAGAAATACTGAGGAGTTATAAATGTATTATTTTCTGTTGATTCAGATATCACTCGATATGAAAATATGTAGAGCAAATTTTGGCTAAACACCAGCTGAATCTGTTAACAGTAAACTTTTCACTATTGGGCACCACTTAAAATCTTTACTGCACAGTTTTTACTACAGGAAATATTCGATTACATCTTTTTTTATGATCACTGCCACCTGCCCTTTTCATTAAAACTTTGAGTGATAATATTAAAATCTTCAAGTCTGTTTTCCCGATAACTGAATTACTATTTCCACATCAATTAAATTCATTGAACCAATGTATAAAGTCTATTTAAGATTATGAAAGCAGGTGTTTTCCACATTGGCTTTTATTTAAATATATATATTTTTTATGTTTCCTGTGTGAACTCTGGAAGTAGGGAGCTGGAAGGGATATACTACTTTTGCATTAATGCCATCTGGCCTTGGAGAGCCCCATGAACACTGCTCCAACGAGTCACCCTTTTGAAGATGGGCCAGATGTGTGGCTGTGTTATGGTGGGCAGGAAGGTCTCAAAATAACATGTTAGAGTATGACTCATCAGCATATGTGTATGTGTGTGTCCCCAAGCAATGTTTTTGGCCAAATGGTGTTTAAAAATACTGACAAAATTTTACCTCAGCTTGAATCTTGTGATTATCAACTGTGGATTTTCAAGAAAGACACAAAAAGGCAAATGACTAAAAGCATACGTAACTAATTGAGGACTGTAGTCCTCAAGGACTATGAGTAGTTAACTAGGAGCACAATTGGGAATATTGCCACATTAACTTAAATAGAACCCTGGGAAGTAACTATTTAAAAAATATATATTTGTTGAACTAGTTGGTGCAACTAGATAATGAAAAGGCAAACATTGGACATTTTGCTGCCATTGTTATGATCTTTCCTATAATGATGAGCTACTATGCTTTCTATTACTCAAAGATACTGAAAAAGACATTATCCTCATTTCCCAATTTAGAGTGCTAAAAAGACATCGGGGTCACAGACATATATAGATAGTAAAGTGTTTTAAAGATAGAGAGATGGATTCACTTTTATATTTTCCCAAGCTCCTACTTTAAAGCTGTGATTTTACCATATTAGGAGACATTTTTATTTTCCATGTGTTTGATTGACATTTTCACTTTGTGTCTTCACTTTTTGGGGGAAGTTGTTCCCAGAGTGGGGTTCTGGCTTTCACAAAGTAATTTTGAGTTCATCTCTTTCCTTTGGGGAGGTGAACAGGAAGGGTCTGGAGAAGCAGGTTAAATTTGGGGTTCAAATGCTAGTTTTAGAAAATACGGAAAATGAAGGAAGTAGATGTGGAGTAAAAGATGTAGAGCATCTTTTCTAAGAGATGCCTGTGGTGCTGCAACAGGAGAGATGCTCTACTTTCCCTTTCTAAGTGTGGTGGTGTGGACCTTCAGTGTGACAAATGTATTTTGCTCAGAAAATCCAATACTTTAAAAATGTTTTAGATTTAATAGTCAAATTGATCGTATAATCTTGTTCTTCAAAATTCAAAACATATACAAAATTATAGAGTGAAAACCCTTTGTCTTCCTTGGACCTCCTATAACTTAATTCCTCTTCTAAGAAGCAATAAACTTGATTACTTTCTTCTGTTATCCTTCCAGAGATGTTTTATATTTTTCCAAGCAAATTTACATAAATACTTTTTCTTCTCTTTTACATAAATGATAGCATAACATACTCACTGTTCTGCATCTTGCTTTTTCACATAACACATTTTAGAACCCTTTCTTTATTCATACAAAAAAGGAGTCCCTGTTCTATTTTTATGGTTACATGATATTTCGTTGTGAGAATGCACTATAAATTATTTAATCAGTTGAGTATCGATAAATGTTTAGGTTGCTTATAATCTTTTGTTCTTATATAAATGTAAGAAGCCTAGTGCATTGCTGGTCAGAATGTAAAATGGTGCAGCCGCTGTGGAAAACAGTTTAGTGCTTCCTCAAAAAGTCAAACAGAATTGCCATATGAGCCAGCAATTCAACTTCTAGGTGTATAATCAAAAAAATTGAAAGCAGGGACCCAAATAGATATCTGTATACTGATGTTCGTAGTAGCATTATTCACAATAGCCAAAAGGTGGAAACAACTCAAATGTCCATCAATAGAGGAATGGATAAACAAAATGTGGTATATACATACAATGGAATAATTATTCAGCCTTAAAAAAGGAAGGAAATTCTGATACATGCTACAAGATGAATGAACCTAAAATCATTATTCTAAGTGAAATAAGCTAGACAAAAAAGAACAAATATTGTTTGATTCTACTTAAGTGAGCTCCTAGGATAGGCAAATTCATAGAGACAGAAAGTAGAATAGTGATTACCAGGGACAGGGAGGTGGGGATGAGGGAAGTTTAAAAACTTCTGGAAATAGATAGTGGGGTGGTTATATAACAATGTGATTGTACTTTAAATTTTTTTAATTTAACTTTAAATTGAATTATAATTGACAGATAATGTTATAGTAGTTTCAGGTGTACAACATAGTGATTTGGTATTTTTGTACATTAAAAAATGATCACCACAATAAGTCTGGTTACCATCTGCCACCATACAGAGTTATTACAGTATTATTGACTATATTCCCTATGCTGTATATTATATTCCTGTGACATTTATTTTATAGCTGGAAGTTTGTACATCTTAATTCCCTTCACCTATTTTGCCCTTTCCCCTCTCCTCCCACCCCTCTGGCAATCACCAATTTGTTCTCTGTATGTACCAGTATGTTTCTATTTTTTGTTTGTTTGTTTTGTTTTAGATTCTACATATAAGTGACATCATATGGTATTTGTCTTTCTCTGTCTGACTTATTTCACTTAACGTTATACCCTCTAGATCCATCCATGTTGTTGCAAATGTAAATATTTCATTCCTTTTTATGGCTGAGTAATATTCCATTGTGTGTGTATATACACACACATACACATACACACACCAAGTCTTCATTCATTCATCTGTTGATGGGCACTTAGATTACTTCCATATGTTATCTATTGTAAATAGTGAACATAGGAGTACATATATCTTTTCAAATTAGTATTTTTGTTTCCTTCAGATAAATATCCAGAAGTGGAATTGCTGGATTGTATGGTAGTTAGTATTTTGAAGAACCTACATAGTGTTTTCCATAGTGGCTGCACTAATTTATATTCCCACCACCAACTGTGCACAAGGGTTCCCTTTTCTCCACATCCTGGTCAACACTCGCTGTTTCTTGTCTTTTTGATAATAGCCATTCTGACAGGTGTGAGGTGATATCTCACTGTGGTTTTGATTTGTATTTCCCTGATGATTAGTGAAGTTGAGCATCTTTTCATTTGCCTGTTAGCCATTTTTATATCTTCTTTGGAAAAATGTCTACTCAAGTTCTCTGCCCATTTTTAAAAAACGGGTTGTTTGTTTCTTTTTATATTAAGTTGTATGAGTGCTTTATATATTATGGATATCAACCCCTTATCAGATATATTGTTTGCAGATATTTTCTCCCATTCAGTAGGTTGTCTTTTCATCTTATGGATGGTTTCCTGTGCTGGGCAGAAGCTTTCTAATTTGATATAGTCCCATTTGTTTGTTTTTGCTTTTGTTTCCCTGAGCTGAGGAGGCATATCAAAAAAAATATTGCTAAGACAGATGTCAAAGAGTTTACTGCCTGTAATTTCTTCTAGGAGTTTTATGGTTTCAGGTCTTTAATTCATTTTGAGCTAAATTTTGTGTATGGTGTAGGATAGTGGTCCAGTTTCATTCTTCTGCATGTGGCTGTCCAGTTTTCCCAACACCATTTATTGAAGAGATTGTTTTTTCCCTGTTATATATTCTTGCCTCCTTTGTCATAGATTAATTGCCCATATAAGCGTGGGTTTTTTTCTGGGCACTCTATTCTGTTCCATTGAGCTATGTGTGTGTTTTTGTGCCAGTAACATACTGTTTTGATTACTGTAGCTTTGGCAGTATAGTTTGAAGTTAGGGAGCATGATGACTCCAGCTTTGTTCTTCTTTCTCAAGATTTCTTTGGTTATTCAGGGTCTTTTGTAGTTCCATACAAATTTTAGAATTATTTGTTCTAGTTCTGTGAAAAATGCCATTGGTATTTTGATAGGAATTGCATTAAATCTGTAGATTGCTTTGGGTAGTATGGACATTTAAACAATATTGATTATTTCAATCCATGAGCATGATATATCTTTCCATTTATTTGTGTCATCTTCAGTTTTTTTCTCAGTATCTTATAGTTTTCAGAGAACAGGTCTTTCCCCTCTTTGGTTAAATTTATTCCCAGGTATTTTATTGTTTTTGAGATAATTGTAAATGGGATTGTTTTCTTAAAATGTCTTTTTGATAGTTGGTTATTAATGGATAGAAATACCACAGATTTCTGTATGAATCTTGCATCCTGCAACTTTACTGAATCTGTTTATTAGTTTTAATAGTTTTTTTGTTTTTCTATATATAGTATCATGTCATCTGCTAACAGTGACAATTTTACTTCTTCCTTTTCAACTTGGATGTCTTTTATTTATTTTTCTTGCCTAACTGCTGTGGCCAGAACTTCCAATATATGTTGAATAACAGTGGCAATTGTGGGCATCCTTGTCTTGTTCCTGATCTTAAAGGAAAAGTTTTTAGCTTTCCTCTGTTGAGTATGATTTTAGTTGTGGGTTTGTCATATAAAACCCTTTATTATGCTGGAGTACATTTCCTCTAAACCACTTTGTTGAGAGTTTTTATCATAAATGGATATTGAATTCTTTCAAATGTTTTTTCTGCATCTATTACAATGATAGTATGATTTTTATTCTTAGTTTTGCTAATGTGGTGTAACATGTTGACTGATTTGTGGATGTTAAACCATCCTGGCATCCCTGAATGAATCCCAGTTGATCATGGTGCATGATCTTTTTAATGTATTGTTGAATTTGGTTTGCTAATATTTTGTTGAGGATTTTTGCGTCTGTTTTCATCAGGGATATTGGTCTGTAATTTTCTTTTCTTTCTCTCTTTTATTTATTTATTTATTTTTGATGTATCTTTGGTTTTTGGATCAGGGTAATGCTGGCTTTGTAAAATGAGTTTGGAAGTGTTCCTTTCCCTTCAATTTTTGGGAATATTTGAGAAGTATAGGTATTATCTCTTCTTTCAATGTCATGTGGAATTCACTTTTGCGCTTTGGGAGTATCTTGATTACTAATTCAATTTCATTGCTAGTAATCAGTCTATTCAGACTTTCTATTTCTTCATGATTCAGTCTTGGAAGATTGTATGTTTCTAATCATTCATACATTTCTTCTTCTAGGTTGTCTAATTTGTTGGCATATATTTGGTCATCGTGCTTTCTTATGATCCTTTGTATTTCTGTGGTATTGGTTGTAATTTCTCCTCTTTCATTTCTGATTTTATTTATTTGAAATGTTTTTTTCTTGAGGAGTCTGGCTAAAAGTTTGTCAATTTTGTTTGTCTTTTCAAAGAACCAGCTCCTAGTTTCATTGACTTAAAAAAATTTTTTTTTAGTCTCTATTTCATTTAATTCCTCTCTTATCTTTATTATATCCTTCCTTCTATTAACTTTGGGTTTCATTTGTTCTTTTTCTAGTTTCTTTTGGTGTAAAGTTAGATTGTTTGTTTGAGATTTTTCTTGTTTCTTGAGTTAGGGCTGTATTGCTATGAACTTCCCTCTTAGACTGCTTTTGCTTTGTCTAATAGATTTTGGAAAGTTGTGTTTCCATTTTTATTTGTCTCAAGGTATTTTTGACTTGCTCTTTGATTTCTTTGTTGACACATTATTTAATAACATGTTGTTTAGTCTCCATGTATTTGTGTTTTTTCCAGTTTTCTTCTTGTAATAGATTTCTAGTTTCATACAATTGTGGTTGGAAAAGATGCTTGATATGATTTCAATCTTCTTAAATTTATTGAAACTCGTTTGTGGCTTCACATGTGCTCTATCCTGGAGAATGTTCCATGGGCACTTGAGAAGAATGTGTATTCTGATGCTTTTGGAAGAGTTCTGTGTATGTCTGTTAGGCCCATCTTGTCTAATGTGTCATATAAGGTCAATGTTTTCTTATTAATTTTCTGCCTGGATATCTATCCATTGATGTAAGTGAGGTATTAACGTCCCCTATTATTATTGTATTGCTGTCGATTTTTCCTTTTATTTCTGTTAGTATGTTCTTTGTGTATTTATGTGCTTTTATGTTGGGTGTATAAATGTTTACAAATATTATATTCTCTTCTTGGGTTGACCCCTTTATCATTATATAATGCCTTCCTTTTTCTTTTGTTCCAGTGTTTGTTTTAAAGTCAAAGTTGTCTGATATATATATTTGCTACCCTGTTTTCTTTTAATTTCCATTTGCATGGTATATCTTTTTCCATCCCTCCACTTTCAGTATGTGAGTGTCTTCAGGTTTGAAATGAATCTCTTGTAGGTCACTTATAGAAGGGTCATGTTTTGATCCATTCAGCCATCCTATGTCTTTTGATTGGAGAGTTTAGTCCATCTACATTTAAAGTAATTATTGGTATGTATGTACTAATTTCCATTTTGTTAATTGTTTTCTGGATGTTTTTGTAGTTCCTTTCCCTTTATTCTTCTCTTTCTCTTTTCCCTTGTGGTTTGATTACTTTCTTCAGTGTTACATTTTGATTGCTTTCTCATTTTCCTTTATGTATTTACTATAAGTTTTTTCTTTGTGGTTACTAAGAAGTTCACTTATAACATTCTATGTATATAACAGTCTCTTTTAAGTTGATAGTAACTTAATTTTGAACACATTCCCAAGCTTAATATTTTCACTCTCCTCCCCACATTTTATATTTTGGATGACACATTTTATATGTTTTTATTTTATGTATTCCTTCACTAATTATTGTATTTTCAATTAATTTTACATTTGTCTTTTACTCTCTTTACTTGCTTTATAAGTGATTGACCCACTGCCTTTATTATTTATTTATCTCTTCAGGTGAGATTTTTACTTTCATATGTTTTCTTATTATTAATTAGTGCCTTTCTTTGTTAGCTTAGAGAAGTTCCTTTAACATTTCTTGTAAGGCTGGTTTAGAGGTAATTAACTCCTTTAGATTTGCTTATCTGTAGAACTCTTAATCTCTCCTTCAATTCTGAATGATAGCCTTGCCAGGTAGAAAATTCTTGCTTGGCAGGTTTTTCCTTTCAGCCCTTTGACTATGTCATGCTACTCCCTTCTGGCTTGTAAAACTTCTGCCAAAAAAATCTTTGATACCCTTATGGGTTTCCCATGTACATAATAATTTTCTTTTCTCTTTCTGTCTTTAAGATTCTCTCTTTATCTTTTACCATTTTAATTATAATATGTCTTAGTGTATTTCTCTTTGGGTTCATCTTATTTGGAACTCTCTGGGTTTCCTGGACCTGGATGCCTTTTACGTTCCTCAGATTAGGGGAAATTTTAACCATTATTGTCTTCAAATAATTTTTCTGGACCTTTCTCTCTTCTTCTTCTTGGACTCCTATAATGCAAATTTTATTCACTTGATGTTGTCTCAGAGGTCCCTTAAGGTATCCTCACTTCTTTTAATTCTTTTTCCATTTTGCTGCTCTCTCTGGTTGTTTGCCATTGCTTTCTCTGATTCATGCTCCTATTTCATCCATTTAGCTGTTGAACACCTCTGCTGTATATTTCAGTTCAATTATAACTTCAGTTTGGTACTTTCTTACATTTTCTGTCTCTTTGTTCAAGTTCTCTGTGTTCATCCATTTTTCCTTCCTGAGACTGGTGAACATCTTTATGACAATTACTTTAAACCTTTTATCATGTAGGTTGTTTATCTCCATTTCACTAAGGTCTTTTTCTGGGGATTTGCCTTGCTCTTTTGTTTGGAGCTTATTCCTCTGTCTCCTCATTTTGCCTGTCTCTCTGTGTTTGTCTGTGTGTATTAGGCGTAATGGCTACCTCCCTTAATCTTGAAGGAGTGATCTTGTGATGGCATTGTTTTGTGTAGCCCCAAAGCACAATGTCCCCTGGTCACCAGAGCCAGGCACTCTATCAATATTTCTCATGTGGGCTGCATGTGCCAGCTACTGTGATAGCCTTGTGGCTGCTACATGGGGAAGGTGGGGCTCAGGGTACTCACCTGGCCTGTTTGCAGCTCAGCTGCTGAGTGGGTAGGGTGGGGTTTGAGCTGCTTACCTATCCTGGTTGCAGTTTGGTCTCTGGACTGGGTTTTAGGTTGGCTGCTGTGTAGGGATAGTGGGGCTCAGGGTGCTCACCTGGCCCTGTTGTGGCTTGGCTGTTTCATGAGGAAGACAAGACAGGTGCTCATCTGTTCTGGTTTTGGCCCAGTCTTTGCATGGTGTGGATGGGGCTTGAGGCACCTGGCCAGGGCAATTATTGCTCTGCTGTCAGGAGGGAAGGGTGGGGCTGACTCATCCCAGCTCTCTGTCAGGTGCCGCCTGATTTATTCTCAGTATGCCCCTGTTGCTGAGGGTGTGCCAAGGCCTGTCAGTATTCCAAGGAGAGGAATCTCATTTGGCACCTAGTTTCAGCTAATTGGATGCCAGACCCTCAGGCAGCAGCTGTTTTTTTTTTTTGGCCACGCCGCATGGCATGCGGGATCTTAGTTCCCCAACCAGAGATTGAACTGTGCCCCCTGCAATGGAAGTGTGGTGTCCTAACCACTGGACTGCCAGGGAATTCCCCAGCATATTTTAAAGTATGTAGATAGATACAGTCCTATGGGGCTGCAACAGTAATCCCTGCTGGCCTCCGGACCAGGAGATCTGGTGGTGTCCTGTGGATGACAGTTGCAAAAATCGGAGCTCCTGATGAGTGTATAAGCTCCTTTCTGGGAAGTCTTATTGAGCTGTGCAAGGCCAAGGGGGTGCACAAGGATGGTGTCTCCCTGTTTACTTTCCCTGGGCATTCCTCCTTAGCCTCTAAATGTGTGGGAAGCCTAAAGCTCTTCCTCAGAGTGAAGCTCCAGGTGAGTAAATAGGCCTTTTTCACAGAAAGAGTGGGTTGTATTTCAGTCTGCTGTCTGTGTGGTGCCCTGAGGGTGGTGCCAAAAATTGTCTTTCCATTGTTACGGTCCTGTGGAGCTCAGGAATGCCAGACCCCTTGGCCACCAGGCCAGGTGATCCAGGGGCATCCCCTGTGCGGATTGTGCATGTCTACTGGCTTTAGCTAGGAAGCTGGAGAGTATAGCGGGTAGGGCTTTCTCTCTTGCTTCAGGAAGGCAGTGGGAAAATGACCTGACTACGTATGCCCAGAGGCTTCAGTAATGCAGCATGAGAGTGCCCTGTCTGTGTGTGCAGGCTTCGACTTTAGGCAGGAATGAGAAAGTACCTTGACTGTTTGTGCCTGCCTGCTTCAGCAAGGGAGTAGGGGAGCACTATAGCTGCAGAGCTCTTTGGCTTCAGCAATGTGACGGGGTAGTGCTGTGGTTGCTTACCCCCACATCCAAGGTTGCCCACCTGTGCTAGCAAGTTAGGCGAGGAGCACAGCAATGGCATCTGATAGTGCCTCTGTCTCTGGGAAATGTTTCCATCATCCCCTGGCCTTCCGGCCAAATCATGTAGATTTGCAAATTTCCTTCACATGTAGTCTTGGCACTTTCAAACTTGCTGGGTCTTAGGGCTAGTGAGACCACATGTGAGTCCTTTAATTGGTAAGTCTCAGTTTCCTATGCACTTTGAGACCCTTGGAGGTCAACCACCTTGGTTTTCTAAGCCAGGCGTTTTGGGACTCATCTCTCTGTGTAGGTCCTAGGGGCCAGGGTACCTGATGTGGGGCACCAACCCCATGCTCCTCTGGCAGGATGCCTGTCTGGTGCGATCCCTCCCTATGTGTGACGCCTTGCCAGGTTTGGAGCTTTGGATGAGAGTGTTTCTCTGCCTCTCCTACCCATCTTGATGTAGTCCTTTTTATTCTTTGTGGTAGAGTCCTTTTATTCTTTGTATTCAGCTAGTTCTCAGGTTCTTTTCAGAAGGAATTGATTCATATGTAGGTGTATATTTATTGTATCCATGGGAGAAGGTACATTTCAGCTCTTAGTACGCCAACATCTTGAACGAATAGCCAATGTGAATGTACTTAATGTTACTGAATTGTGTACTTTAAAATGGTTTAAATGGTAAATATTATGTTGTGTATATTTTACCTCAATAAAAATTAGCCCCAAAATGCAATAGTGAGCAACCTTGTGTACCATATTTTGCATTCATGGAGTATAATCCTCTTGATAAATTTGTAGGGTGTGCACATGTATGTGCATTCTACCACTTGTGTAGATTGCCTGTTTCCTCACATCTTAACAAGGTATTTATTTAAACTTTTCTCTTTCTGGCATCCTGACAGGTGAAAAAAAATCAATTGCTTTTTCTAAGAATAAAAGGGAACTAACTGTATCTGTAAACTTCCTTGAGGGGCTGGACATGGGATCTCATTGGTCTTATGTATATGAATGGGGAAGATGAGGCACATTAGGACTTTTAACCCATGCTCTAATGAAAGCTGTATTTGAGCTGATAATGTATCACTGATTGAGTGATACATTACTCATTAATTTTTAAATGGCCTCAGCCAGAGGTGAGTTAAAAAGTTTGCCCAAATGACTTATATGGTATTGTTTCAATGTGTATACTTTTTAATTTGGGGGAATTTCAACTTGCTTCCCATTTATTAACTTATCAAGCACTTAGCAATAATTGAGACATAATGCCTGCCTTGAGGAGCTTGCGGTGCGATGGAGGAAGCTACCCAAGTAAATAGGCAATTGCAATGTGGGGGTGAGTGTGGATTGTTATAGAAATATGAGTAGGTGTGCTATTACCCCAGATCTGGGTGGTGAGGGGCAAGGAAGGCTTTCCTGAGAAGCTTACATGTGGACTGAGTCCTTGAGGATAAATAGGAGTTAGGTAGGTGGAATGGGGGAGGAGAGGGAGGGATGGACAATTTGAGGAGTCTGGAAAAGGAAAAGACACATTCATTGCAATGTCCTAAGGCAAGAGAAGGTGTGGAACCTTGAGAGCATTCCAGGTAGTTCAGGTGGGCTGCAGCCTGGAGTGAGAGAGTTCCTCTGATTAACATGTTTTCTATTCTCTTCGTTAAGTCCAGACCTTACAAGTCTGAGGCTCTTTCTCTTGCCTGTAGAGTTTCTTCTGAACCTGGAGCTTGACAAGTGCTTTTCACTTTCACCCTTGGTTGACCACAAGGTTAATGATAATTCTTTTTCATATTTTGAAATTCTCTTGACATCAGGGCTATAGTGTGTGTGACAAGCCTACCTCCCCTTTCCTTGTCATCTCCCTATTTCCCTGACTCCCCTTTTTTTTTAATTAATTAATTTTATTTATTTTGGCTGTGTTGGGTCTTCGTTGCTGGGCGTGGGCTTTTTCTAGTTGCGATGAGCGGGAGCTACTCTTCATTGCGGAGCACGGGCTCTAGGCACGTGGGCTTAAGTAGCTGTGGCTCGCGGGTTCTTGAGCACAGGCTCAGTAGTTGTGGCGCACGGACTTAGTTGCTCCGCAGCATGTGGGATCTTCACAGACCGGGGCTCGAACCCGTGTCCCCTGTGTTGACAGGCGGATTCTTAACCACTGCGCCACCAGGGAAGTCCTGACTCCCGTTTTTTTCTCCTTGACTTACAACCTCTTACTTTTTTTTTCAGAAATCCCACCTGCATTACCAAGCCTTTCTCCAAAGCATTTCCTAGTTCTGCCCACCTCTTGCCTGTAAACCATTTGTTTCTTGTCCAATAATTTATGGAGCATTGCTTTTGTGCTAGACACTGAGTAATATGCTGAGGAAACAAGGATGAACGAGACCAGTCCTTGCTCTCAGGTTAATACACTCTCTGAGTATTTCATTACCTTTGTTATAGTGCTTGTCACAGCCTGCCTTGTATTACAGGGCAACCTACTTTGCGGGTAGTCTTTAGCCATAGCACAGTGCCTAGGACACAAATGTGTATTGTCCAACCATTTCAGTTAGAGGGGGCAGGGGGGTTTGAGAGAGAGAGAGGAGAAACTTATTGAGCATTAAGCCTATGCCAGGCACTTGGTTACCTCAGCTATTAACTCATTTAACTTTTCTCAAAACACCATGGAGCAGGAATGATTAGTTTCTCCATTTCACATGGTAGGAAGCTGAGAACCAGAGTCCTTAGATAACTTGCCCCAGGTCACAGTGTTAAGAAGTGGCAGAGCCAGGATTCTCCCCCATAGAGTCTAATTGCAGGGCTTTTGCTTTTGGCCACTGTGTTATAGTGATTTTCTTCTCAGCCATTGTTCCAGTGAACAGATCACACAATCAACAGAATAACTGCAGTCTACTTGTAATTTTGCTTTACTCATTTTGATGTCCCTGAGGTTCAGTGGCCTGTGTTTGTATGCTCTACTAGATGTGAGTCCACAGCTAGGTTGTAGCACCCAGCCAGTGAGCTCCAGACAGCAGGGGTAGCGTCTACATTGATCTAGTTTTACATGACGCTTATAGACAGATGTCCACATGTGCGTGAGCTTTTACAGGCCATGCAGTGATGATGAGGATGAAGCTGATTTACGGCTGCTTACCACATGGCCCCCAGGGCTGCTTGGAAACTGGCATAAAATCAAAGGCAACTTGCAGATAGCTGTGATGGGACAGTTGACCTCCAGGGCTCTGTCTAAGCAAGGTTTTGGTGTGGTTTAGACCAGGGCTTCACAGACTTGCCCACTGAAGTCTCCCTATAGCAGTTGACAGGGACACATATATCCCTGCGATCTGGTGGTAAAGCATGGAGTGATCCAGGAATGCCATGCTTTGAATTCTCCAGGCTTTATCTTAAAATTAAGTGCTTATTTTAATAACTAATAATAATATAATCTATTCTTGCTTATTTTAAAATGACAAAGGAGTATTTACTGTCAAATACAATGGGCAGTGCAGGACGCGTGGTGTTATTTTCTGCAAGCCCGAGGTCTCTCTGGCACAGCATCTTATCAGACTTCACTTGGAGGAGCACCGGCTAAATAAAATCGATGTAGTTTAGAATATTTGAAGACCACTTGAAACAGTTATTGTCATACCGAGTCAGGGATGAGAGGGTTCACAAGGCAGTCTTTGCCAATCTGCAGTCTGGGGCTGACTACCCTTTCTAACGGCTGCTTTCAGTCAAGGTCGCATGATGTCCCTGTGTGTAGAGGTAGATGTGGGCTCTTCTACAAGCAACGCGGACAAATGCAATGCTACTAAGGTGATCAGTGGTATCTCCCTGCCCCTGAGATTCTAAATTAACATGACTTGAACCCCAGTTCACAGTGGTTCCCATAATTTCTTTACATGTCTACGGACTTTTTTCTTTTTCTTTT
Source organism: Stenella coeruleoalba (assembly GCF_951394435.1). Lineage (NCBI taxonomy): Eukaryota > Metazoa > Chordata > Mammalia > Artiodactyla > Delphinidae > Stenella > Stenella coeruleoalba. The sequence goes on from NC_137150.1 coordinate 58,947,727, forward strand.
TTTGGCCTTGCCGCACGGCCTGTGGGATCTTATTTCCCAGCCCAGCCCGACCACCAGGGAACCCGCGCCCCCTGCAGTGGAAGCACGGAATCTTAACCACTGGACCGTCAGGGAAGTCCGGGGCTTATGTTCTTGAGGCTTCCTCTGGTTTAGCATTTTGCATCTGCAAATGTTTTCTGTGTTTTGTCCACCTAGATGCAAAATTCAGTGCCTCCGCTAGTTTACTGCCCCAAATCCACTCACACCAAGCATTTCCTGAGTTTGTAACTTGATTGAATATCTGAGGACTTCAGTCTCCCAATTTCACTAGCTCCCCCACTTCCCTCCCTGCCCTGACTTTCTTTTCTTCCACTCCTTCCCTCTTAAAATCACACAGATTTCTCTCTCTGTCTCATGCCATGTAGTTGGACCCTCTCTTCTGAATCCTTGGCCTCAGGTGACGGTTCTGGCCCTTGCAGCACTCATCTATTGCAAGTGGGGCTACTAAAGCATTTTCCCAACAAAGGCAATTGTCTCAGTAAAAGGAATTCTCATACCCGCTGCCAAGAGAATAAAATGTTCTTCGTCTAACCCCCCGTAATAATAAAGGAACAAAGGTTGAGAGTGATTTATTTTCTTTTACAAAATAAATTAGAACAGACTCAAGGTTATCTCAGTAATAATAGCCCTCTTTCTCTCCCTTGCATTCCAATATGCTGTCTTGAATGGGAGAGAAAGGCATGAAGTTACACAGCTTGTTCAAAGGGAATTGAGTGTAGGGGTGCTATCTGTGTATTGCAGGGGACAAAAGAGCTTCCCTACTTTGCTTGACTCCTGAAGACTCATTATTTAGCATCTGCTTCTACATCCCCAAAGCTGGATTTACAATTTCCTAGAGCAGCACATAGTTCTTTGGGCAATACTGACAATTTAGAAAATTATTTTTTGTATTGAACTGATATCAGCCTTTTGGAGCTTCCATATTTTATTCTAACCCTATTTGCATGAATTCAGACCTGACTAATTTGATTTGAGTTACATTAACCCAGTCTTGTATACGCTCCATCCTAAAACATACATGCGAGAAACCACTTTTCCTGCTCAGATTGTCTTGGTGGCTCCTATTACCCAGAGAATAAAATCTTATCTCCTTACCAGAGCAGTGAATGTCCTTGGTAAGCTTGTTCAAACATCCCTTTTCATCTTAACCTTCTGCTTTCCCTTTGTCTTATGTCTCCTGCTGTTTGAGTTCCTCTAATTCCCTAAGTAGATATATCACTTTATTTGGTTTTGTTCTGCTTTTCCACCATTATAAAAAGCTTCCCAAACTGCCCCATCTCTTCTAGTCAGAATCTTATTTATTTTCCAATGTACTTTCACCGTGAAGCCTTCCTCGAATGCTCAAGTGTAATGAGTTCTGCTCTCTGGGCTCTTTATTTTTACTTTAGACATGTGCTGTCCATTACTCTAACCACTAGCCACATGTGATTCTTTATTTCTTTATTTTTGGCTGTGTTGGGTCTTCGTTGTTGCCCGTGGGCTTTCTCTAGTTGTGGCGAGCGGGGCCTACTCTTCGTTGCGGTGCACAGGCATCTCAATGCGGTGGCTTTTCTTTGTGCAGAGCATGGGCTCCAGGTGCACGGGCTTCAGTAGTTGTGGCACGCAGGCTCAGCTGTTGTGGCACGCGGGCTCTAGAGCGCAGGCCCAATAGTTGTGGCGCACGGGCTCAGCTGCTCCGTGACATGTGGGATCTTCCCGGACCATGTCCCCTGCATTGGCAGGTGAATTCCCAACTGCTGCACCACCAGGCAAATCCCCACGTGTGATTCTTGAGCACTTGAAAGGTGGCTAGTCCACATTTTTTGAGATATGTGACTAGTTCAAATTGAGAGGTACTGTTAAATATAAATGACATACTGGATTCAAAGACTTCTTAGTACAAAAAACAGGATATGAATATTTCATTAGTAATTTTTTACCTTGATTTTATGTTGAAATAAGATTTTGGTTATATTGGTTTATGTAAAATATATTATTAAATTAATTTCACCTTAAAAAACTTTCAATGTGGTTACTAGAAAATTTAACATTAAATATGTGGCTCATGTTATAATTCTATTGGACAAGCCTGCTTTAGACCATTATATGGGATTCAGTGCTAAACACCTTGCATTATCACTTTGAGTGCATTTCTCAGTCCCTGCTGCTAGAGTTTACGTTCCCTGAGCTCAGGAACTTGTAACCTCCTATTCCTTACCACTCCCCACTTTCATTCACTGGATGTGCAATATATGCTAATGAAATAAAATAGAAAACGTTTTATCAGAAGAGGTAAGGAGCTCAAATGCCTATAGAAACCAGGCAGGTAGCATAATTATATGAAGTGTGCTGGGTATAACAAGGATCTTGGTGTCAGGGACACAATAGGATTCTGGACTGGTTAGCAGGGACCATGGTCAACTGGAGATTGACCGCTCTGTAAAAGAGGCAGCCACTTCTCCCTATCAGCTGAATTATTACCACATAGAAATGTAGGCCCAGGGTTGCCAAAGTTTCCAGTCTTTCAAGAGAAACTGGATATCTGGATTCTCTGGACTTTTATGCTAATTTAACTGCTTTTTATATGTTGGCTTAATTCTAAAAGCTTTGGGTGGGCCAACCGAAACAGATTAGTGGCCTGAATAAAGCCTGAAAGTTACCAGTTTGTGCTTCTCATTTAGAGGGCAAAATGAAATTTACCTGTAGTACCACAGTAGTAGAAGAGTAAAACAGGATTCATTATTGTGGCTTTGATCAAGAAGGAACTAGAGGGTTTCCCTGGTGGCGCAGTGGTTGAGAGTCCGCCTGCGAACACAGGGGACGCAGGTTCGTGTCCCGGTCCGGGAAGATCCCACATGCTGTGGATCGGCTGGGCCCGTGAGCCATGGCCGCTGAGCCTGCGCGTCTGGAACCTGTGCTCCGCAATGGGAGAGGCCACAACAGTGAGAGGCCCGCGTACCGCAAAAAAAAAAAAAAAAAAGAAGGAACTAGAATTTGGACCCCTAAATCTGCAGAAAACTATTGGTAGATGGTATTTCCAAACATTCCCAAATACTTGAGATTAAAAAATATATCTCTCTGCAGAATTTCTCAAGACTTAGGCCCTTAAGGAAAAAAAGGGGGAGCTGTAAGTTTATTGACAGGAGAGTAAAACTGTCAATGCAAAAGGGAGTAACATGTCTCTCATTCTTAAGTCTTTACTTGTTTAGGGTTCAGGAAATGGTTAAAGAAAGTATCACTTTCTGAATTTTCAGAGCTCTTGTGACCTGTGTGTTTACAGAGGAAATCTTGTGGTTGAATATTTAGCATACATGAAGTGAAAAGGTGAGAAGGGGCTGAATGCTAGTCAGAATAATGTTATTTTTAAATGACAGAATGCTGCTTCTAAGGTAGATTAGCAGTAGCATTTCTTTGATTTTCATTTCTTTGAAATCCAAAATCAATAGACCAAGTAATGCAAAGGAACTCTGGCTTAGAATTGTATCACCTGTTGAACTATTAGTAATTTACTTTTCTAGGTCATTTTTTTTTTTTTTTTTTTTTTTTTGCAGTACGCGGGCCTCTCACTGTTGTGGCCTCTCCCGTTGCGGAGCACAGGCTCCGGACGCTCAGGCTCAGCGGTCATGGCTCACGGGCCCAGCCGCTCCACGGCATGTGGGATCTTCCTGGACCGGGGCACGAACCCGCGTCCCCTGCATCGGCAGGCGGACTCCCAACCACTGCACCATCAGGGAAGCCCTCTAGGTCATTTTTTAAATCTCAGTAACCTGCAGTCATAACAATATCAGAATTAGTTTGCCAAAGGGGTCATTATTCTATTGAGTAGGAAAATAAGTGAGGATCTGTATAACTGCACTTCAGTTTCAATTTTGTTATTTTGCATGTAAACTGAGCACCTGAAATCAAGGATTATATTTACAGAATAGAATTCTGTAAATTCTCTGAAAGTCATATATCATGTATAAATGAGTATCTGAGAGTTTAAGAGTAGGAAAATAAGTGAGGATCTGTATAACTGCACTTCAGTTTCAATTTTGTTATTTTGCATGTAAACTGAGCACCTGAAATCAAGGATTATATTTACAGAATAGAATTCTGTAAATTCTCTGAAAGTCATATATCATGTATAAATGAGTATCTGAGAGTTTAAGAACATTTCCTAAGCAAATAGAAAGAAGGAGCATGTTATAAGATATGAAATCATGAATCAAGATAATAGTGTTCCCTTCACTTAGGCAAATTATGCTGTGTGTTAAAAGCTAAGAACAGTTGGTATAGAAACCTGAAATATATTTATGTTGTTAGTCAAGTAAGTATCAATGACTTGTAAATTCATTCTGACTTGTGGTTTGCCTTTGAGTAAGTCCCCAAATCTTTCTGTTTCTCAGTTTCCCCATTTCCAAAGTAATTATAATAATCCCATTTATTTCTTAAGCATAATCATATACTAGTATAGAAGATGGTGCTACTCCTGGGAAAATGTCCTGAGATCTGGGCAGATAGATGTGGTTGTTATTTCCACAGTATATTGATATAGCAAACATATTTTATAAGAGCATCCTGGGTTGCTTTATAGCATCTTGTTTACAGAATCAACAAGCAGCTGTTATATTATTATTCAGCTCTCCAAACTTGTTACAAAGAGTTGAATAACCATACAAATTAAGATCATCATATGTCAACTATATATTTGCATAAATGATATAATAATAACATTAAGGGAAATCTCTTAATGGGAAAAGACACCCAGATTTCCAAATAACAAAAAGCTGTCCTATTTCATATTCCCTTCCCTAGTCCCAATGCATTTGACTGTTCCATGTAATTGTAATTATAATACAAATAAAATTTAGTGTTGTCTTTTGTGACAACATACTCTTTTCCCCCATATTTCTGAATAGTTTTCAGCACTACAATTTTATTTGGCTGTGTAATTATCCATTAAATCTAGGCATCATAATTTACTTAACCATTTTTCTATTGCTGATAGATCTGGCTTTATTAACTGTCTGAAGTAGATATTTCAGAAAGGAATAGTGAAAAGTTAAAAGTATTCCAGCTTAACTGGTGGGAAATAGGTTGATGATGAGGAAAGGCTGTAGGATGTCTGTTACCTCTCTAAGTCTAGGATCACCTGCACAGCCCAGTGGTCTTGTACATTTGAGTGTAGCTGAGGACACTGGTGAAGATGCAGATTTGGAAGACTTTCACATATAGATGGTCATTCAAGACACGGGACCGTGATGATGTGAGCCAGGTTTAGTGTGTATAGTTCAAAGAGTAACTGAGGACAGGACTCTAAAGGACAGTCACATTTAAAGGACAAACAGAACAAAAGGCAAAGGAAACTAAGAAGGAATAGTTAGAAAAAACCAGTAGTGTCATAGAAACCAAGAGACGCTGAGGCCAGCTGTAGCGTTATGATTTGCACAGGGGCGGAGCTGACTCTGGATCTAGGACTGTTGATTTCTCCTTCACACATAGTTCCATCACCCCGTGGACAGGCATAACTGCCTCCTTTAACACTTTGTGTTTTCTGCCTGGGTCCAGTCAAGGACAGGATGCCTCCATGTACCTAGATCTGTTTCGATTGTTTTAAATTGTGTTGAACTAACTCAATCTGAACTCATTAAAATCTAAGAACAGAATAGCTTGGTTTAAAAAAAATTGTATTGTGTATTTCCACTGCTGTCTTTTAGTAGTGATTTCCAAAGGCTTGTTCAAGGACACCAGAGGATATGTTTCAGTAGATTTGAGGAGGCCTCAAGGGTTTGCACTTTTAATAAGCTCCCAGGTGATTCTGATGTATGTTCAAGTTTGGGAACCCTTGATTTTTTTAACCAGAAAACATAAAACTTCGCAGAGATTTAGAATGGGACATCTAGAGATTTGCCATACCAGGGGTAAATAGATATGTGGCATGGTCCTAGTTTTCATGACAACTTATTCTCATAAAGAATTGGTCCAGAGCACCTATATCTGTTGAACTTTTTCTCTGTTCAGAATATTAGGCAGAATTCTGAGTAAATTAAAAAGAAGATAGCATGAATGAATAATTGAATGCACTCTTAATCTACAGAGGGAATGAGATCATTAGTGGATATTTGTGAAAAGGAACATGCTTCAAAGATAATCACAGCCAATGGGAAAGGGAAAGTGGTATCAGAGGATGCTTCTTTCCAGACTCCCTCACCTGCGTACTGCTTCATTTCTTGGCCTTCTCCATGGGAACCATGTGTTACATTAGTAGAAAGTGCCTTAGACTTGGCATGAGATGCTTTGACTTGGGATCCTTCTCTGCCCCTTGCCAGCTTAGTGACCTTCAGAGAGTTTCTTAACTTTTCTGAGCCTGGGATTCTTATCTATTAAATATGACAAAAGTGGCATGAAAAATGTTTTGACAATGTAAACATGCAATAATATTATTCATGATGAACTCTGAAAGGAGCAATTTCTAGTGTGCCTTCTTTCTATGAATATTTGTGACTTATCAACATTTAAAATGTTTTAAAATGATTCATTTTAAATATTCTTATAATGTTTGGGGGTGGTGTGTATTTAACTTGGTGTCTTAATAGCAGTGGTTCCTAAAACCTGCTTTAAGGACACCAGAGATTCTGGCTCGGTAGATCTGGATGGGGATTTTTTTTTTTTTTTTAACATCTTTATTGGGGTATAATTGCTTTACAATGGTGTGTTAGTTTCAGCTTTATAACAAAGTGAATCAGTTATACATATACATATGTTCCCATATGTCTTCCCTCTTGCGTCTCCCTCCCTCCCACCCTCCCTATCCCACCCCTCCAGGCTGTCACAAAGCACTGAGCCAATATCCCTGTGCCATGCGGCTGCTTCCTGGATGGGGATTTTTTAATCTATTTTTTTTTCTTAATGAATAAAAAACTTTCATACTCTTCTTTAATGTTATATGAGATTTACAGATAAATTTAAATTCATGACTAAATATTAATGATTAGTTTTGGAATATGTGTTAAAATTTGCACCTCCCATTATTTGTTCCACTGAAAATTGCTGGACTTTAAATTTGATTTTTTTTTTTGTAGGAATACTTGCCTTTTAAAGTCTTTAATGCCTTTTCATTCTATTAATGGTTTCTTTCGCTTTGCAAAAGCCATTTAGTTTGATGTAGAAAAGGCAATCTACTGAATGGGAGAATATATTTGCAAATGATATGTCAGAAAAGGGGTTAATAACCAAAATATATAAAGAACTCAGTGAATTCAATATTAGAAAAACAACCTGATTTAAAAATGGGCAGAGGACCTGAACAGACATTTTTCCAAAGAAGACATACAGATGGCCAACAGGCATGTGAAAAGATGTTCAACATCACTAATCATCAGGGAAATGAAAATCAGAATCACAATGAGGTATCACCTCACACCTGTCAGAATGGCTACTATCAAAAGGATAAGAAATAATAAGTGTTGGCTAGAATGTAGAAAAAGGGTATCCTCATACACCGCTGGTGGGAATGTAAATTGCTACAACTATGGAAAACAGCATGACGTTTCCTCAAAAAATTAAAAATAGTGCTACCATTACAAACTAGCAATTCCACTTTTGGGTATTTATCTGAAGAAAATGAAAACACTAATTCAAAAAGGTATACACACTCTGATGTTTATTGCAGCTTTATTTGCTAAGATACAGAAGCAACCTAAGTGCACATGATAGATGAATGGATAAAGAAGATGTGATATATATGTGCAATGGAATATTACTGAGCCATGAAAAAGAATGAAATCTTGCCATTTGTGACAACATGGGTAGACCTAGAGGGTATTATGCTAAGTGAAAGAAGTCACTTAGACAAAGACAAATACCATGTGATTTCACTTATATGTAGACCTCAAAACAAAACAAATTAAAAAACAAAACAGAACAAAAACAGACTTAAATGTAGAGAACAATCTGGTGGTTCCTAGAGGGGGGATGGTTGAAATGGGGGAAGGGGATTAAGAGGTACAAAATTCCAGTTATAAAATAAATGTCACAGGGATGTAATGTACAGCATAGGGAATATAATCAATAATGCTGTAATAGCTTTGTATGGTGACAGATGGTAACTAGACTTATCATGGTGATCATTTCATAATGTATAAAAATATTTAATTACTATGTGGTACACCTGAAACTAATATAATATTGTAAGTCAAGTGTACTTCAATAAAAAGTAAAGTTTAATGAATTATTTTCTTTCATTCATGTTTATTCTTTTTAGCTAAGCTAAAAATATGACCTTTTCATCACCAGTATAAATGCCTATCTTTAATTCTTTTGTTCTGAAAGAGATGGTTTTGGTTTTATTATCAAAGCTTGTTTGCTTTTAAAATCTTCAGTCTTATTATTCCCTTCATTTTATGTGGCCACTTAGAAACAACAGGTGTTTCTTTGTGGTGAGATTTGACATAATTAAAACTGAGTGAAAGGAGAGGAGGAGCCTGTTCTGGTAGGTTTGGTGTACTCAGGAGGCTCTTCTGCAAGCATTGCAATGAACCTGTTTCTATTTGCTGAGTGAATGGATCTTATCTTTATTTAGAGACTCCGCTAGATGGGAAGAGTAATATTGAAAGACTTTGCTTTAAACAATATCTTAGAGCTAAAAAGACCAATTTGAGTAACTGATCTTTTCCCATTGACTTAGGATTTAAATTCGTGAATACTCTACCACCATTTTTCATTGCCAGTGATTTCCTGGGGACTCTAGGTGTAAGGCTTAGTTCTGTCATTTGTTTGAGGTCTCTGTCATGTTGTCTGGTACATGGTTAATGACTTAACAATTTAAAACTTATGGTTTAAGTACATATCTTAAAGTATGAATAATATTCTAATTTTCTTTTGGAAAGCTCAATTCCAGAGCATTTAGTGGCCCTCACCCGCCTCAGGCTGCAGTACAGAGGCCTTCTATTTCATCCTGCTTAAAACTACACTTGCTCCTGTCCCTCCAGGTCCCGTTTGCATGTTTGGTCACTCCTGATACATTTGAAAGTTGTTTGCTTACTTGATTTTTGTCCCTCTCCCTCCACTAGAATGTGAACACTATGAGATCAGAGATTTTATTCACTGCTGTATCCCCGTGCATAAAACAATGGTCGGTACTCAGAAATAATTTGTTGAATGAATATATGCTTTATTTTTTTTTAATAACAAGGTACACCTGTTTCCTGAGTTGTCTGCTTTCTTACATTTTGAATAGATTTTTTTCTTTTTGTAATCTGGAAATCTTCCTTCATTTTAAAGGGCTTTACCATCTGCCAAGGGGTGCTAAAATTCTGATTTTCATCTGTGTAGAAAGGCCAGCGGGAAGCCCTACTGGGTGGAGTTCATTGCCAAGGTTGCTTCACTCTGGTATGGGCCTTAGTCCTCAGGTGTGTAGCACCAGAAGCATGAGTTGCCTAGCATATTGGCAGCAGACTCAAATTCAGGAGCAAACATTAGCCAAACTGTGACACTGATGAATAAAACTAGAATGCCAATTGTTCGAGTTAAAGTGAGAAATATAGAACTAGAATTCAATAAGCCTATCATATCCTTTCTACATGCTACCTCAGCAAACCGTTTTGCCCTCTATCACAGCATTTGTCACATGCTGTATCCTAATCATCTGTTTACTTATCTCAGACCACAGTGCAAGGTCGTTGAAGACAGAGGCCAGGTTTATCTTGTTTGCCATTGAATATCCAGGGCCTAGTACAGTGCCTAACACTCAGTGAAGTGCTGGATAAATAAATGAAGGGGTTAAGGGATTAGAAAGCGAACTGAGACTAAAACAGGACAAACATTCCCCTGTGATCAGTATTGGTTGCTCTTCTGTGTGGTATGCTCTTTTAAAGAAAATAAGCATATATGTATGTGTGTGTATGTATGCATACACATATTAAAGTAATAGATACTATGAAAAAACTTTTAAGATGAATAGTATAGATGTATATAAAATCAAAATTAAAATGACTACCCAGCACTATTTATTTTCCCTTAGGCCCAATCCCAATTCCCAGAAGTAGTCACTCTTAATAGCAGGGTATATTGTTTTAGATACACTTTGTGCATGTAGAAAGGCATATGTATATATGTACATATATACATATATTCATTTTTTTAATACAAAAATATTGTCAATAGAACTCTCTTACTTTCATTTAGCACTCTTGTGGCCACATATTGGGCACATGTTAGAACATGTAGATTTATGTTATTCTTTCAAATAGTTGCGAAGTATTTCTTTGTATTGATATGACATTTGTTTATTAAAGAATATTTACTAGGCTCTATTATGTGCCAGGAACTATAATTATTTAAACAAGTCCCTCATTGATTGATTTATATTGTTTCTACTTTTTTATTTTCCACTATTGCAATTAGATATTCACATACATATATTTCTCTATGTATTGTATGAGTAGTTCTGTTTGGTACATTCTCTTAGGAAAACTGGGTCCGTGAATGTGCATATTTTTTTCTTTTTTTCTGAGAAAACTATTGAGCTTCAAACATGAGTTATTTCTAATGGAAAGGGAAGGATAATTCAGGAGGTGGCGCCAAGAGCCTAGAAGGTAGAACCAGGGGCTGAGGAAAATAGTGGGTAATGGGACAGTGTCCAGACAGTAGAGCCAGGCCTAATCAAGGGAAATTCTCTGCCTCTAGAGCAAGAGTACCTGAAAACCATGTGTCTGGTTGGATTTCAGAATTAGACCTGTAACTGCTGTGTGCCTTATGTCTCGACATCCCAGTATTCTGTCGATCAAAGCAAGGTATGGAGCCAACCCAGATTAAGAGTATAGAGAAATAGACTTCACCTCTCAATGAAAGGAAATGTCATAATGCAGAGGAGTGTGGACACAAGGAGCCCTGATTCATTTGAGGGCTCTTATTGTAGTCATCTCTCTTTTTTCTCTCTCTCTCATATTAATATAATGTAGAATTATTTTTATTTTAAGTAATACATATGTATAGCTAAAAATCAAATAGTAGTACTAATGGTCTTGTATCAGAAAACCGTGGCCTTCTCTTTCCTCGTCCCTCTTTACAGGCACACTACCCAGAGCCAGTCACTTTAAACACTTTAAGTATTTCTTCTGGTATTTCTTAAAAATGTTCTTATAGGGCTTCCCTGGTGGTGCAGTGGTTGAGAGTCCGCCTGCCGATGCAGGGGACATGGGTTCGTGCCCCGGTCCAGGAAGATCCCACATGACGCAGAGTGGTTAGGCCTGTGAGCCATGGCCGCTGAGCCTGCGCGTCCGGAGCCTGTGCTCCGCAACGGGAGAGGCCACAACAGTGAGAGGCCCGTGTACGGCAAAAAAAAAAAAAAAAAAAGTTCTTATATTGTAATCTGTTGAATTATCAATTAAGCAGTCTACTCACTTTCTGCTTGACAGTTGGGCGTTTGCTCTTCCACTTCTCCTATACCACATTTTGGCATAAGTCAATAGTTAGAATTTATAATATTAAGACTATCTGAATATGGTTCACTGCTAAGCTAAGCAGTGCACTCTAATTATATTCTTCTACTTCAAATTTCAGTTTTTCTTCTAGTTTAGGGATCAGTGAAGTAGGCCAAATCTAGCCTGTCACCTTTTCTTTTTTTAAATAAAATTTTATTTGGACATAGTCATGCTCATTCATTTACATATTTTCTATGGTAGCTTTTGTGCTACAACAGTAGAACTGTGTGACAGAGACTATATGGTCTGCAAAGCTTAAAATATTTACTCTCTGGCCCTCTGTAGAAACAGTTTACTGACAGTTACTCTAGTTAATTATTGTCTTACTTTTTTATGTGCGTAGTTTGTATAAAATATTTCAGTTCAAACTATTTTCTATTTTTCCGTGAAATTTATTTGACCTATGATTTATTTATCTGAGTGTGTTGCTTAATTACCCAACATTTGGGGATTTTCTAGAAATTTTTTGGCTGTTGATTTTTTGCTTTATTCCAGTATGGCCAAGAGAATATAATTATATGATTTCTATTCTTAAAAATGTATGGAGATGTGCATTATGGAATGATATGTCTGCCATAGTTTGTTTCCTCTCCTTTTTTGCCTTTATTTAGAGTAATCAAGTGTCTTTTTATTATTGCATTCCTCCCCCAATTACTTCTTAGTAATAAATATTTTCCTATTTTTCTACTGAGTACTCTAACCATGAACACATTTGATATAAATTAGTATTTTTATCACTACTCTAATACTTTAACTTCATTTATTCCAGTCCTACCTTTTCTGTTATGATTTTCATGTATTTTAATTCTGCACATATTTTGGGCACCATGAGACAGTGTTACTTTGTTTTTTATAGTCAGTATGTATTTAATGTTTCCCACATATTTATCTTTTTTGTTGTTCTTTAGTTCTTCTTGAATTTCTGTGTTTCTGATGATGTAAGATTTCTTCTTCCTGGAGAAATCCACTTAGTGATTCTTTTAGTATGGGCCTTCTCCTGATAAATTCTGTCATTTATGTCTTTCTGGAAATGTGTTTATTTCACCTTCATTTTGAAGGAAATTTTTGCTGGGTGAGGAATTCTAGGTTGGTGTATTAGTCAACTATTTTCTCATAGTTACAGAGGCCAGAAGACCAAGATCAAGGTGCCCCCAGGTTAGTTTCTGGTGAGGAATTTCTTCCTGGCTTGCAGATTGTTGCTTTCCTTCTGTGTACTCTTGTGGCCCTATTTATGTGTGTGTGTGTGTAGAGAGAGAGAACTCTCTGATGTCTCTTCCTTTGCTTCTTAGGACACTAGTGCTATTAGATTAAGGTCCCCCATAGGACTTCATTTGACCTTAATTACCTCCATAAAGGCCATTTCTCCAAATACAGTCACACTGGGGGTTAGGACTTCAACATATGATTTGGGGGGGGGGGCACTTCAGTCCATAACAGTTGGCAATTATTTACTTTCAACACTTAACAGTAGTCATTCCATTGTCTTCTGACTTCCATTATTTCTGCAGGAAAGACAATTGTTTCTCTGAAGATCATGTCTGTTTTTGCTCACTGAAATAAGAATATGATTTTCTCTTTGTTTCTTGTTTGCAGAGATTTACTATGATGTCCCCAGGTATGCTATTCTTTGTATTTATCCTACCTGGAATCATAGTTGACCTCTTTTTTCAGTTTTAGAAAATTCTTGATCATAATCTTTTCAAACACTATTTCTTCCCCATTCTGTTTCTCTCCTCTCTGGTACACCAGTTACAGATATAGTAGATGTTTTCACTCTATCTCATACATATCTTAAGGCCTTTTCTGTATTTTCCATTATCTTTCTAGTCTGAATATTTTCACTAACTTATTTTCCCAATCACAAATCCCTCTCTTTAGCTATATCTAATCTTGTGATAAACCTATTCAGGGCATTACTAATTTTATTTGTTTTATTATTAAGTTCCATAAATTGCATTTGATTATTTGACATAGACAGTTCTCTAGTAAAATTTTCCATCTTGGCATTTGTTTTCCAAAACATATTAATCACAATTATTTTAAAGTCTGTGTCTGACTGTAATTGCTGGATAGTGCCTTGTATAACTATCTGCAGTCTGTTCCCCCCACTAGATTCTAAGTGTAATGAATCTCTCTCTCTTTTTTTACTGCAATTTTCCAGTGTCTGGCATGTAGATCTTGGTCAATAAATGTTTGTTAAATATTAAAAAAAGTGTCTGTGTCTGACAATTCTAATACCTGGATTATCTGTGGGTTTGTTTCTGTTTTAAATTTTAAAATTTTGATCCTTACTCTTGGTATTAAAAATCATAGAGTTTCTGAATGATTTCCAGAGGGGATTTTCTTCAGCTTCTGGTAGATATATAGAGTAGGAGCAGATCACTTGGACTATACTAATATTACTATGTTATTGTGATGATTAAGGTTTGGATTGCAGTCTTTGTAGGTCAGGTGATTTCCATTTTATCCTTACTTCTAAGGTGGAATTTTATAGGAGTTCCAGCTGAAAATCTGGTATCTTTACTAAGGTCTTTTCTCTTAGGCAAACCATGAACTCAAGTTTTCATTTCCCCAGTCCTGTGAGACTACTAAAAACTCTTCTTAGCGTCTCAGAATCTTTGAAACCGTATTCTTTTCTGCTCTTCTGCCTCTTGACCTGTGCCATTTATGAACTGGTGAATGCCTTGGGAAGAAAAATGTCTTAAACTATTGGTCTCATGTCTCTGAGCTTCCTTTCTTTCTGAGACATCATTCCTTTAAGTTCTGACTGCCTTTGTAGTTCTGAACCCTAATTTATATCTCCCCAGCTCCTTGAGGCTGCAAAAACCTCTGCTCATCCTTACCTTCTCTTCCACGTAGTTGCTTTCTTCTGCTAGGTTTGTCAACTTCATTGTCTGTGTTGACCATGAATTCTGGCAGAAGATATGTGATTCCTGGGTCAAAGACAAGGAATGGTTTATTACTTACAGAAATAGCAATAGCTAGAGTATCATCATTTTCTTGTGCCAGTTCCCCAAGCCTCAGTTCCCACAGGGCAATATGACAAGTAGTCAGGTAACACCTGCACACACAGTGGGTTGTATTACAGTAGAGGGACCCTAAACTTTGGGAATCCAGTCTTTTATAGTGGGTTATGAACAAATTTGTCCTTTGTCCCAAAGGGAGACATGATCTTTATGATAATGGTCAGTAAACAAAGTTGTCCTTTGCTATGGAGGGAGAAAATCTCTCTGCCTTCCAAGACACCTGTCTTCTAGGTGACTTTCTTCTTAAATTTCTATATTGTCCTTTCTACTTAGCCTTAATTCAGGTATAGCAGCTTGTATTAATGATTGCACAGACTCTACTTAGGGCTGCAAGGAGGAAGTCTAGGACAATTTTATCACCCATAATAACCTTGGCTAATGAATTGAACCTGATCTGAATACAGAGCCAAGATGATATCACTTGAGCAAAAGTCAAGAATATCTTTCTAACTGGGAGACTTCCATTATAGAAAAACTGCTTGTCAGGTGAATATAAATAATGAGCCAGTTATCCCTTTGGAAGATCCTCAGAGCAACCAAGGGCAGTCTCATTTTGGCGAGATATTTTCAGTCATCTGGGGACTACATTGACCTATTAGTTATATTTCTTTAAATACTTGAAAGTCTTTTTGCACCTTTAGGTGCAAGTCCCTGTGTGAGAGGCAAGTTAATGTTTGTCTTCCACACAAGAAGTTGCAATTGGAAAACAGTCCTGGGTACACACATGGTACTCTTGGAAAAAAAGGTGTTGTTTACAATTGTTGCTTCAGGTGGCAGAGTGGAGATAAAATTTCCCCCAGAGGGATAGCTAGCACTTTTTCATGTATAGCTGAGATGCAGCTAAGGCTAGGCCAGCAATAGGCTTCTGTGTACCATTTCCATTTGACATGTAAGGCTCGTTTGGCCTTTTGTACCATGTTAGTCGTTAGGTCTGAGTTTACCCAACCTCAGAATGAGAATACCAGGCCAGAGAGTCACAAGACCTCCCTGGGTCAGAAGTTAAACTTTGACAAGGTCCTAATGGCAAGTTAATAGTTGCTTTTCAGAAGGAATATATCTGGTATCTGTGTTAGGGAAGCAAGGAGTCCAAAACCCCCGAGGCACCTATGAGTGTAGGCTGCCTCCCTTTGCTTGGGCTCCAGTAGGCCAAATCATTAGTTACAGACCCTCGTAGCTCAGTAGGTTCATTAGGGTGGAAGAGCTCCAAATGTAGAGGATGTGCCACAGCTGTTTTATTCCTTAGTCTCAGTTTCTATGTTGAATGGAGAGGCAGAGTAAGGATATTTTCCTTTTTCTAGAGGCCTCAGGCCAAGTGATAAGATACAGAGGGCCAAGACAAAAATAAGACCTTAGACAAGGGCATGATACTGGAAGCTTAGGTCACTTCTGGCTTAGGTCTTAATTTAAAGGTGAAAAATAAATCATTGAGTTTACTTCAAGTCTAGGCCTTCAGGGTTGAGGAAAATATGTGCATGGGGGCCCAATGCTCCACCCGGGAAGTAGTAAGGTGGTGTCATTTGCCTGAAGTGTCTCTTATACCTCTCTTTCCTGGTGAGGTTAGAGTGTGACTTCTTTAGAGTGTGACTTTATGTAATAATGTTTTTTAAATTGTAGAAATATCTTTGATATATAAATACACATGCACATACACACACACATTTCCAGCAGAGAAGGAACATTCTACAGATTGCATTTTGGAAATGCATTAGTGAGCTTCTCACTCATGCTAGACCTTCTAATTTCTTTTAAATGGTACTACAGCTATAAAAGTGCTTTCATCCTTCTTCCTTTGAATTTTTCAGAAGTTTTGTATGGTTTAAATGAATTTCAAAAAATATTTTTGGATTATCAACTTTCCCCCCAGCCAAACAAGTACACACAGCCAATTTCTGGACAAGCAATGTTATTGCCAACTATTTCCCATGTCACTCATTTCAGAGAGGATCCAGTTTCACCACCAGTCTCCTTGTCCCAGCTTCACTTATCTCCTTTTTACTGATGTCTGGTGAATCTGTATCCTCAGTTCATGGTTCTCTCTTGAGATTCAGACCATTATATCCAACAACTTACCAGACATCTACATCAGGATATGTATCTCTAAAGTGGCATCAACAAAATAAAAAAATTCATTTCTCCACCTCATCCACCTCCAAATCTACTCCCCCTTCATTTTTCCTTCTCATAGGCATCACCCACTTCATTAGCCACATCAGAAGTTGGGTGGTAAAAGTACTTTCCATGTCCAAATTGGTCACTGATTCTTGCCAGTCCTGCCTTCTGATAATCTCTCACATCTATCTTCTCCTTGGCATTCCCATGGCCCTTCCTTAATTCACACTCCCATCTGAACTATCTAATAACTGCCATGATTGCTGGGAATTGTCCATTCCATTATCCACCCTGCAACCCAGGTGATCTTTCTAAATATAAGGTTGATCATTTTACTTCCCTACCTAAAATTCCTTAATGATTTTAAATCAATGGGTAGATTAGACTTCAACTCCTGGTTTGGAGCTACTGGCCCTTGTTTACCTTTTTTGACTTATATGCTACTATGGTGCCTAATGCTGAATTTTTTCCTATTAACCCAGTATTCCTATTAACCAATATGTGTGAAATGGAGTTTGATATGTGAGAATAGAACACTAATTTATATTTCCACATTTAAAATGGAGAAAATAGAGGTAATTCATAGATCTTTTGAAATGACTCAGAAGTCTGGTAAAAGGAAACTGTGATAAAAATGACTGTATTTTTAGAACTGAATAGAGGACATATATTTTGAAAAAGAATTTTTCCCTGTTTTATGTATACATTTTTATAAAAAGTATTGCTAAGATATAACATTATTGTTTGAAGCAAATATATTTTATTAAAATGGCAAGAAATTGGGATTAATCCTCTGAGGAAATTTAAGATTGATGATTATCAAACCCTGAGGAAAGTTTAATGATTTAAGGTGATTGTGTTGTTGGAAGTATAAAAAATGATTTGATAAGGATTTGTAAAAAGGATATATCAAAAGAAATGTATAAAATTCAGATGTGTTCTAGGATTCCTTAAGTAGGACTTAACTAATTTAGATGTTCCTTATAGCCTAATAAAATCTGTAATTCCGAAGATCATGTGGAATTTTACATGGTTCAAGATACAATACAGAGTTCAATTTAAGAAATAATTTATTCTTTTAAAATGTACTTTAATGTGTGATACACTCACATATTTCAAAATAAAAATATATAAAAACTTATACATTGAAGTCTTTCTCTACCCTGGATTTCATCTGCTCAGTCCCCTTTTCCCAGTTCCCTTTTCCCAGAGTTCCCTTATGTATATACCAGTAAATACAAATATGTATTTTCATTTTTATCCACTTCTAATGCAAATGGTAGTATAATGTATACATGGTGTCCTACACCCTGTGTTGACATGTTTTCTGCACAGAAAACTCAGGAACTGATTTATAAATGCAGGAATTCATGGAAATATTAAAGATTTCTGGGATATGTGTTCTTAATATATACTTACCTGCTTAAGGATTACCTGAGGCAAATATTAAGTCTGAGGTTGAACTCCCCCAGCCCCTGAGAAGGCTTCTGAGACTTCTCCCTTCCCACCAACTTGCTTACATTTCTTGAATAGAGATTAAGTCTAATGTTAAGCTACAGAAACAAAATTGAAAAGGTAAAGTTACAATTAAGAACAGCAAATGATACCATAAATTTCTGGCATTAAATATGAATGATATTTATATTATCTGTAACACAGATAATATAAATATCATTCATATTTAATGAATGATATGTGCAGCTGTGGACATAATTAAGCATGTTCACATTCTAATCACGTCAGGGTGAGTTTTACAAAAGTAGGCCATAATCACTCCCACCCCTGCCCCCACCCCTAATCTGTGCTGCTGTTGAGGACTTTCATGTGCAGGGGCCATGCTCATCCAGAGGCCCCAGGTACCCTCCCAGTCATGTGCCCTGAGGCAAGGACCCAGAGTAGGTCATATGAATCAGTGCAGGTTGGAAAGAGGGCTGTGGATTTGGAGCTTAAAGTGTGGGTTCTAATCCCGGCTCTGCCTCTTACTAGATAGGTAATCTTGTCAATTCATATAGTTTTTAAAAAGTTTTGTGGGACCCAATATTTCCATCTGTAAACGAGGCTGATAATTTCTATCCTACCTTCCCTGGTAGGTAGTGGGTAATACCAAACATGAAGTGTTAACACGCCTCATGACCAGCACAGTGCCGTGTGAATGTTGTTGCCACCCTGACTTCATTGGGATTTCTGAGGAGGAGCAGGTTTTCCTAGTAACACTGTAAATGCTTGTGCCCAGCAGTGGGAGAATAGGGAATTTTCAGGAAAATTAACCTGAGGGTTTGCCAATAGAGTTTTATTAGGTTTGTAATATTTGGTTAGTTGTTTTTGTCCTTTAGTTTTTCTCTTAGACGTATCCTGTTCACTCTTTAACAATATTTTGGTTGTATTTTGGTGGCAAATTTACCTCTTTTTGTGGGTTTTGACTTAGAATAGCCTTTTGGCAGTTACTCAAAAATGTTTAGGTTGTTTCCAAAGGCCACTCTCCCTTTAAGATACGATGCAAAACTCCCGGCATGCCAATGGGACCTGATATTTACTTCACTGGGATCCTCCCCCCTCTACTTGACTAACGCTATCATCTAGGTCAGAGCCTCTCAAACGTGAGTGCATTACTATCACCTGGCGGGCTGTTAAAACACTGATTGACAGGCCCCATCTCACTATTTCTGTTTCACTGTCTGGGGTGGAAGTCCAAGAATTTGTTCCTAGGTGATGCTGTTGCTAATACTACTGGTTCAGGAGACACACTTTAAGAACCACTGATCTAAAACCTAGGGCAGGGTTTCTTTAAGTAGGTTTTAAAAGGACCACTTTGTTCAGTAACACCTGGAGCTTGGTAAGAAGGCAGATCCTTCGTTCCAACCACAACTCTGAGGAAGCAGATTCTCTGGGTTTTGGGAGCTCCAGATTCCACCTCACGCATTTTAATGTCTGAGAACCACTGATTTGCACATAACAGTTCTCAACCCTGGATGCACATTAGAATTATGTGGAGAGTTAAAAAGCTACCAATACCCCTCCTTCCACACCCCTAGGAACTCTGTTTCAAGTGGTTTGGGGTGGGACCCAAGCACCAGTATTTTTAGAAAAGCACCCTAGTGATTCTAATGTGCAACCAGGGCTGTGGACTGATGAGAGGACAGGTTGATCTTATTGTTCTGTGTCTTGGGGTGTTAAGAATCTGTGGGAACTGGCCTGGGTCTTCCTGGTGTTCAACGTTGTTTGGGAATGCAGCCCAAAGTGATGGTAAACTTCATTTAAGGTTAAGACTGCTAGTGAACAAGTACCATAGGAAAAGTTGAAAACAACTTTGAAGAGAGTGCTTTATTTATCTGTAACTATATGTTTATAATTGATATTGCAAGCTATAAATCTAATGTTACTTTGCTAATTATGTTTTGCTTAGTCTGAGATTTAATTAAGTGTATTTGTCTTATTCTATATTAACTGGTAATGTGTCTGGTAGCTCTGTTAGGTATTTTAGGGACTGTCCTGTGAAGACACTTAAATTTATTCCCTACAGCAGGGAAGAGATAGGTGGTCAGATTTCAGTTTAAGATAACAGAGGAGATCTGTGGAGGGAGTTTTAAGCAGAGACTGAATGATTAAGGATGGGAAGAGATGCTGGAGAAGTAAAAGCAAATATAGGAAGTGGTCATGTTTAACCTTTAGAGACAGGGTTCTAAGTCCATGGGAATGTAGGGAGCAATGAGGGGTCAGGATAGCTCTGACTGAATTCTCCTGAACTTTCCGGGACATTTAGAACTTGCTCTTAAAGACACTTTGTACTTCTAGCTGCTTCTTTAGCCTTGGAGACCTGGAGCACTTCCAGAGGGTCTTGGGACATGAAGCAAACAGTGCCCAGCCGGGTACCTGGAGTTGAAGCTTCTCAGGACAGTGTCTTGTAACCAAAGTGGAATCTTGTCCCTGCCGGGATTTCACTAGGGTGCTAAGTGAAGCTCTGAAGCAGCAATTGTAGACGTAGGGCGTTAATGAAGTTCTCTGGCCTATTTATTTTGGAGGTGGCAGTCAGACAGTTCAAGTTATCTTACCTGGGGAAGTCACACTGCAAGCTCAGTGACCTTGTCTTGCAAACATACCACCGAGTCACAGGCTGTCTGAGGCTGATGAGATTGTGGATGTGAAGAGCTCATGTAAACATGGGGTGCTCCTCAAGGATGGATGTTCCTGTCCCTAACAAATGGTATTCTGGGGCTGTATTTATGCGTGAGCAGTGTTCAGGGCCATTCACAGGGGACAGTAGGCTCTGTGTCCATCACTTCCTTATAGCATCAGTGCAGCAATACATAATGTTTATTTCTCTTCAGCCTGCGGGGATTTTTTTCAGCATAGATTTTACACATCTGGTCCTGAGAGAATCCACACTGTTGCTACTCACCCGGCAGCCCTGACCAAAACATTTGCAGTGTTTTTGGAATTCTAACAGACGAAATCAACTTTTTTCAACAGACATTTTTCCATCTGCTTTGCATATTGGCTCTAGCTGCACCCCATTCTCACTTGACAGATGCTGCTTTCTCTGCATCACTGGACTTTTCCAGGCCTCTTCTCTTCACACTGACCCTTTAAGCAGACATTTAAAGCAATTGTTCTGTTCAGTTTCATTACTCTGCTCTCACAGCTATTGTTCACTTGAAAGAGAGCCTGGTTGCATTGAATTTTGTGTCTGCTTCCTAGTTCCTGGAGTGACACCTCCACCCCCTCTCATCTCTGCTCCTACTACTATTTACCTGAGCTGTCTTTCTGTTGCAGGAAAGCAAATGGAGCACCCAAGGCCAGGTTTGCCAGGTAGAGTCAGTCTGTTCAGTATAATTTTTCGATTAGTGGTCTACTATTTTTAAATATCATTGAAAAAAAATATCATTGAGACCATTCATTTTCTCTAAAACATCTTTTGTGTTCCAACAAACATTTTCCATTTCTTAGTACTTTATAATTCTGATTGATTTTTTTTTTTTTTGCGGTACGCAGGCCTCCCACCGTTGTGGCCTCTCCCATTGCGGAGCACAGGCTCCGGACGCGCAGGCTGAGTGGCCATGGCTCACGGGCCCAGCCGCTCCGCGGCATGTGGGATCTTCCCGGACCGGCGCACGAACCCGCGTCCCCTGCATCGGCAGGCGGACTCTCAACCACTGCACCACCAGGGAAGCCCCTGATTGATTTTGATTACCTATTTGTAGAAGTTTTTTTTCTTTTTCCCCCTGAAGAGACATAAAAAGCCCTTAAACATTTTCTTCTTTCTTCTTTTTCATTCAGGGAGTCTCTGAGGTAGTCACACTCACACATAATGAATGAATAACTGAGAATGATTGTCCCAGATGGGAGACTACTAGAATTTTCTTGCTCTTCCAACTGCCTCTACTTGGTAGTGTCCTTCCCATCTACCACTGTAGACCCCAAAGCTTCTTGTGGACTTTCCCCACCTTGTGGAAGGCCAGCTTTTGCTTCCTGATCTAACTTTAATGCAATCCAGGGCAAGGTTTGGTGGGAGGGTGCGGGGGCGGGGGGGGGGGGGGAGGTGGTGGAAGCGTGGTCAGCCTGAGAGTAGCAAGAAAAAAGGGAAGAGGAAGCACCTGGGCTTACCTGCTCCTTTGGTCCCAGGACAGTCTTATTCTGGCCTCTCCTTCCACAAAGCCCTCTTCCTGGAATCCCCTACTCCAGCACTTGCCATAACAAGGGACAGCTGGTGCTTTGTGGACTCCCTTGGCAATGTAGAAACTCTTACTCCATTCATGGTATCCCACATGGCCTACTGATGACACCTAAGTAGTCTATATATCCTTGTGGGTTTAAGTCTCCATGCATGGTCCTCTGGAAGTCCACAGACCCACTAAAACTATATATAAGAATTTGTTTAAATGTGTATACATATATACATTCCTGTGAATATATGTTTTCCTGGGGAGAGAGTCCATAGCTTTTTATCAGATTCTCAGTGAGTAATATGACCCAAAGATATTTTAAAAGGTCAAGGAATAACCACTGATGTGGCAGTGGATGGCCTGGAGGCAGTGTTTAGTTCAACAAAAAAATATTTATTATTGAGTACCTATAAAGTGCCAGGTACTGTTCTAGGCTCTTGATACATCAATGAACAAAAAAACTCCCCCAAATCCTTACCTCATGAAATTGACATTTCAGCTGGGGGAGACAGACAGCAGGCAGTACACATGACACATTCTAAAATATCTTGGAGGGTGTAAAGTGCCATGGGAAAATAAAGCAGAGTAAGAGAGGTCAGGGATGTGGCAGGGGGAGAAGGGTTGCTATGATTTCAGGGTGGGCCTCGTTGAGAAAGTGATATCTTAGGGAAGTCTTGAAGAGGGCAGGAATCATGTGGTTACTGAGGGAAGAGTTTGCCAGGCATAGGGAACAGCTAGTGAGTGACTCTAGGATGGGGGTAAACGTGGTGTGCTCAGAGTGGTGGAGTGGAGCAGGTGAGGGAGAGTGGCAGTGAGTCAAAGGGTAATGGGTGTGTGTGTGTGTGTGTGTGTATTTTTTGGATGGGTTGGGAATGCATTATTATTTTTTTCATTTAAGACAATGAAATATGGTCTACTACCATTTGATTGTTAGTTACTTATGATTCTTTCAGCAGTGGCTAGGTTTTGGATAATAAGGGATGCCGGAATTAGGAATTCAACAATTGAGGGAGGAGTGAGTTTGAATTATTTGGGTTATAAGGATACATCCTGTTTCCTTGATTCAAAGACCCTCACTCTCAGCCATTTAATGTTTCTGAGATTAGGGTGTGTTTTATAACCAATATATACATTTAATATGATAATATTATTAGGGTTTTTGATACATTTCAATAAATGGTGCCCCTCTTCTTTATCCCTATTCAAAACCAATTGAAAAGTAAGACAATAGAATATGCAGATGGAGAGGAAATCTATCAGTTTTATTGGTGATAGGCTGGAGGACATAGCTTACTTTTGAATATTCTAAGCAGTAACATTTTCCTAGGTTGATATCTCCCACTGAGCTGGCTAGAGAAAAAAGGAGACTGAGATCCAGTGCCCACTGCCTGGGGCTTTGGCTTAAATTAGCTTCACTAAACTGAGAAATATTGTCCAATTTCTCTGGTCCTCCAAGTGACTAACTCACCCAACCTCTAGGGTGAGATGTGAGGGGGTCATGATCCAAAATTTTCCTCTCTAGCATTGTGGGTGCCAGAGTCACTCTGAGTGTCCTTAAGAGAATAGGACAGAAACTCCTTTTTTTTTTTTTTTTTTTTTGCGGTACGCGGGCCTCTCACCGCTGTGGCCTCTCCCGTTGCAGAGCACAGGCTCCGGACGCGCAGGCTGAGTGGCCATGGCTCACGGGCCCAGCTGCTCTGCAGCATGTGGGATCTTCCTGGACCGGGGCACGAACCCATGTCCCCTGCATTAGCAGGCGGACTCTCAACCACTGCACCACCAGGGAAGCCCAGAAACTCCCTTTTGATGGGAAAATGATTCAGTGCCTCCTGGAGGCCCTAAGGTTAGTCAATTTCTGGCAGAAGGGTTAGTTAGAGGCCCTTATTATCCAGGAAAAGAGATGTAATTCCTAACTTTTATGTTGTGAGTATCTAAAAGGTGATATTATCTAAGGAGGCTTTGGGAGAGAAGGTGGGAATAGGTGAGTATCTGATTGTCCTTGCTGCCTTTTTGAAAACTAGTCTCAGTGCCAGAATGTATTTATTAGAAAATCGTAGGCTCCTGTGTATGTGCATGTTTGGGGAGGGGTTGGTGATTGAAGGGAGAGATAGGGAGATTTTTAATTTAAAATGAAATTCTATATAAGTGTGGCTTTAATTATTTTTAATTCATTTTAAAATAGGAAATAAACACACATTACAAAAGAGAATAAAAATAAGTTCTCCCTACTTTTCTCTCAAAGTTCCCCTCTCAGAGGTAACCAACATTGCCAGGTTTTTGTGAATCCTTCCAGAGATATTTATGCATAATAAATATTCTGTTTGTTTTGCATAAATGATTAATGTTAAAGATGCTTCCAGAGAAATACATTGGTTAGTTTTAATTAACCTTAGAGGCATTTGTGATATATAACCTCAATATGTGATACCTGACTATAAAGAAAAACCCTTTTTATTAGGCATACAGTTACATACAATTGATGACTTAAAATCTGTTAAAGAGAAAAGAATCCAAGTATAATGGTTATTGAAAGGGGAATCAGTTGTACCTAAGTGTTTCAAAGTGTATATTTTAGATTTGTTTTTCCTGCAGTGTCTGTGATATATGCTTCCATGGTTGCCAGGTAATAGACATAATGGGAATAAAAATGTATAGAGAACTGAAATGGAATTATTATAGCAGATTTCCTCCACAGAGGACATTCATTGTCACCACTGTTTCCTTTGGGCAATTCGGAAACTTACAGGCCCTGGAAATAAAAGGTAGACATATATTTATTGGGTAGCTGGTACTTTTCTCTAAGTATGTCTTTACTTAGGAATTACATTATATTTTCTCTAAAAGCTGAATTTGCAGTAAGCAGTGGAGTTAACTTCTAAGTAAATACGTTTATTGTATCTTCAAAAGTATAAATTCAGGCAGAAGTGCTGTAAGAATGAGATACAAAGGTCGTCACACAAAAAAATTTTAGATTCTGTGCTTAAAAGCAAATCGAGACAAAAGTTGCACACCTTCCTACTTTCAATATTCTGAGGTTTAAAAAAAAAGATTTCCCAACCATAATAACTGAAAGCAGGTAAGGTGGGGAAGTAGCTTTTTTTTTTTTTTTTTTTTTTTTTTTTTTTTTTTTTTTTGCGGTACGCGGGCCTCTCACTGTTGTGGCCTCTCCCGTTGCGGAGCACAGGCTCCGCATGCGCATGCTCAGCTGCCATGGCTCACGGGCCCAGCTGCTCCGCGGCATGTGGGATCTTCCTGGACCGGGGCACGCACCCGTATCCCCTGCATCGGCAGGCGGACTCTCAACCACTGCGCCACCAGGAAAGCCCGGGGAAGTAGCTTCGAGAAATGGAAAATGCTCTGCCCTAGAAATAGTTGTGTTATTTTCCCAGCTTTGCTGCCACATGTATTACCTTAATCTTGACCAGATATTCAGCCACTCCTGGTGTCAAGTTTTCCATCTGTCAGACTGAGTAAGTAATCTCTCATGTTTCTTCCAAATCCAACATTGTATCCTGTTAGGAAATGACTTCAAATATTCCACCCTCTCAATTCTACATTGAGATTTTTGTCTGATAATTTAAATTACTGCATCTCAAAATACTTAACAGCTGGGTAGTCCTGCTAGTAGTAGGTCTTACCTAGTTATTCCTCAGCAGCACAATTAGATAATCACAACTAGTAGCAACTGAAAGTTTTTGGTTAGCTGCTGAAATCATGGCGGCAATTGTATGAATTTCTCATGTATTATATATTTTCTTTATCTTTTTTACTTACTGCTTCCCTCATAAGCCACAGACGGAGATTAAACTGAGACTTTAGTAATTAGTTTAGGAATTTATTATTGTTGCTGAGTACCTTTTAAAAAATTATTCAAGTACATTAAAAATTTATTAAACTATAACACAATATAGAAAAAAGCACAAATCAAGAATTTAGAGCCCAATGAATTATCATTAGGTGACCATGGCCATGTAATCACTACCCAGGTCAAGGGCTAGAACACTGCCAGTGCCCCAAAAACTTTCCTCATGCCCCCTCTATACCCTTTGATCTTTTAAACAAGACTAAACTCTCTTAGGAGGACTAAACCCATAGAGTAGTCTTGCCTGTTTTTGAAATTTATAAGTGAAGTCATATACTATGTATCTTGTATCTAACTTCTTTCAGTCAACATTATGAGATTGTTCATGCTGTTGCATGTATTTGTAGTTCTTTCATTTTAATAGTTGGCATTCTGTTGTATGTCACAACAATTTATACATTGATTCTACTGTCAATAGACATTAGGGTTTGTTTTAGTTTGGTAATATTAAGTATAGTGCTTCTGTGAACATTTTTGGGCATGTATTTGGGGCACATGTGCAGTTTTATACTGAGCATATACCTAAGTATGAGGTTGCTGGATCATAGTATACATGTATGTTCAAATTTAGTAGAATGTCGATCAGTTTTCCAAAGTGGTTGTTTTAGTCGGTTTGGGCTGCTATAACAAAGTACCATAGACTGGGTGGCTTATAAACAACGGAAATTTATTTCTCACAGTTCTGGAGGCTGGCAGTCTGGGATTAGGTTGCCAGCATGGTTAGGCTCTGGTGAGGTTCCTCTTCTGGCTTACAGACTGCCACTGTCTGCTATACCCTTATGTGGCAGAAAGAGCAAAGGAGCTCTTTAGAGTCCCTTTTATAAAGGCACTAATCCCATCATGAGGGCTCCAGCATCATGACCTAATTACGTCCTATAGGCCCCACCTTCTAATACCACCTCACTGGGGGTTAGGATTCAACATATGAATTTGGGAGGGGACGCAAATGTTCAGTCCATTGTAGTGATTTTGCTAATTTACATAATTATAGGTGGTATATGGGAATTTTCATTGCTCCAAATTCTTGATGACATTTAGGATCGATAGTCTTACATTTTAGGTGTTCCCATGAATGTGTAGATCTTGTGGTTTTAATTTGCATTTCCCTGATTGCTGGCAAGGTTAATGTACTAGTCAGGGTTCTCTAGAGAAACAGAACCAGTAGGGCATACATAATAAGATTTATATTTATATATTTTTATTTTATAATATATTTATTAATATACACTTATTTATTTATTATGAAGAACTGGCTCATGCGATTATGAAGGCTAAGATGTCCCATGATCTGCCATCTATAAACTGGAGACTTGGAAAATCCGATGGCATAATTCAGTCTAACTTGAAGGCCTGAAAACCATGGGAGTTAACTGTGTAAATCCAGTCTTACGGCCAGAGAAGAAATGAAATGTCCCAGCTGAAGTGGTGAGGCAGGAAAAAGGGGACAAATTCCTCCTTCCTCCACCACTTCTATTCAAACCAGAAAGGGATTGGATGATGCCCACCCACACTGGGGAGAGCAATCTACTGAGCCCACCAATTCAAATGCTAATATCATCCGGAAACACCCTCACAGTCATACCCAGAAATAATATTTAATCTGGTTTTAGTGTGACCAGTCAAGTTGATGCATAAAATTAATCATTACACTTAAGTTGATTTTCAGAAGTTTATGGGCCATTTATTTTGAATTAAATTTCTTTATAATCTGATGACATAAACATCAGGTTCTGTGATACTTGCATTTAATATACCGATATTAGGTCTAAATGGTATTCTGTAAATGCTTAAATTGGTATTAGCCATATTCATTCTAACATCTATGATAAATACTAAGTAAATAAGGTCATATATTTTAAAAAATTATTGGCCACTTAGATTTCAATTTTTGTGAAGAACTTGGTCAAATTTCTTCCTATTTTTCATTTTCCTTTTGTCAGTTTTATGTTTTACGGATATCCTTTCCCATAACTTGACTTTTTACTCTTGTGTGTGTTTCGATGAGTAGAAATTCTTAATTTTAATGTGGTCCAATTTTTGAAATTTCCTTTTATTGTTAGTGCTTTTTGTAACCTGTATAAGAAACCTTTCTCTACCCAAAGCTCAGGAATATACAACTAATCTATTGCTTCTAATAGTTTCATAGTTTACTTTTCATATTTAGATCTTTAACCTACCCAAAACTGAATTTTTCTGTCAAGTGTGAAGAAGGGTCAAATTTCTTTTTTTTCTATATGGATAGCCAGTTGATCCTGCATAAGTTTTTGTTTTTACATCTTTATTGGAGTATAATTGCTTTACAATGGTGTGTTAGTTTCTGCTTTATAACAAAGTAAATTAGTTATACATATATTCCCATCTCTTCCCTCTTGCGTCTCCCTCCCTCCCACCCTCCTTATCCCAAGGAGGGGACGATGTTGGCTGTGGGTTTGTCATATATGGCCTTTATTATGTTGAGGAAAGTTCCCTCTATGCCTACTTTCTGGAGGGTTTTTATCATAAATGGGTGTTGAATTTTATCGAAAGCTTTCTCTGCATCTATTGAGATGATCATATGGTTTTTCTCCTTCAATTTGTTAATATGGTGTATCACGTTGATTGATTTGCATATACTGAAGAATCCTTGCATTCCTGGAATAAACCCCACTTGATCATGGTGTATGATCCTTTTAATGTGCTCTTGGATTCTGTTTGCTAGTATTTTGTTGAGGAGTTTTGCATCTATGTTCATCAGTGATATTGGCCTGTAGTTTTCTTTCTTTGTGACATCCTTGTCTGGTTTTGGTATCAGGGTGATGGTGGCCTCGTAGAATGAGTTTCGGAGTGTTCCTCCCTCTGCTATATTTTGAAAGAGTTTGAGAAGGATAGGTGTTAGCTCTTCTCTAAATGTTTGATGGAATTCGTCTGTGAAGCCATCTGGTCCTGGACTTTTGTTTTTTGGAAGATTTTTAATCACAGTTTCAATTTCAGTGATTGTGTTTGGTCTGTTCATATTTTCTGTTTCTTCCTGATTCAGTCTTGGCAGGTTGTGCATTTCTAAGAATTTGTCCATTTCTTCCAGGTTGTCCATTTTATTGGCATAGAGTTGCTTGTACTACTCTCTTATGATCTTTTTTATTTCTGCAGTGTCAGTTGTTACTTCTCCTTTTTCATTTCTAATTCTATTGATTTGAGTCTTCTCCCTTTTTTTCTTGATGAGTCGGGCTAATGGTTTATCAATTTTGTTTATCTTCTCAAAGAACCAGCTTTTAGTTTTATTGATCTTTGCTATCGTTTCCTTCATTTTTTTTCCATTTATTTCTGATCTGATCTTTATGATTTCTTTCCTTCTGCTAAATTTGGGGGTTTTTTGTTCTTCTTTCTCTAATTGCTTTAGGTGCAACGTTAAGTTGTTTATTCGAGATGTTTCCTGTTTCTTAAGGTAGGATTGTATTGCTATAAACTTCCCTCTTAAAACTGCTTCTGCTGCATCCCATAGATTTTGGGTCGTCGTGTCTCCATTGTCATTTGTTTCTAGTTATTTTTTGATTTCCTCTTTGATTTCTTCAGTGATCACTTCATTATTAAGTAGTGTATTGTTTAGCCTCCATGTGTGTGTATTTTTTACAGATCTTTTCCTGTAATTGATATCTAGCCTCATCGCGTTGTGGTCTGAAAAGATACTTGATACAATTTCAATTTTCTTAAATTTACCAAGGCTTGACTTGTGACCCAGGATATGATCTATCCTGGAGAATGTTCCATGAGCACTTGAGAAAAATGTGTATTCTGTTGTTTTTGGATGGAATGTCCTATAAATATCAATTAAGTCCATCTTGTTTAATGTATCATTTAAAGCTTGTGTTTCCTTACTTATTTTTATTTTGGATGATCTGTCCATTGGTGAAAGTGGGGTGTTAAAGTCCCCTACTGTGAATGTGTTGCTGTCGATTTCCCCTTTTATGGCTGTTAGTATTTGCCTTATGTATTGAGGTGCTCCTATGTTGGGTGCATAAATATTTACAATTGTTATATCTTCTTCTTGGATCGATGCCTTGATCATTATGTAGTGTCCTCCTTGGTCTCTTCTAATAGTCTTTATTTTAAAGTCTATTTTGTCTGATATGAGAATTGCTACTCCAGCTTTCTTTTGGTTTCCGTTTGCATGGAATATCTTTTTCCATACCCTTATTTTCAGTCTGTATGTGTCGCTAGGTCTGAAGTGGGTCTCTTGTAGACAGCATATAAATGGGTCTTGTTTTTGTATCCATTCAGCCAGTCTGTGTCTTTTGGTGGGAGCATTTACTCCATTAACATTTAAGGTAATTATCGATATGTATGTTCCTATTACCATTTTCTTAATTGTTTTGGGTTTGTTATTATAGGTCATTTCCTTCTCTTGCGTTTCTTGCCTAGAGAAGATCCTTTAGCATTTGTTGAAAGCTGCTTTGGTGGTGCTGAACTCTCTCAGCTTTTGCTTCTCTGTAAAGGTTTCAATTCCTCCATCAAATCTGAATGAGATCCTTGCTGGGTAGAGTAATGTTGGTTGTAGGTTTTTCTCCTTCATCACTTTAAATATGTCCTGCCAGTCCCTTCTGGCTTGCAGAGTTTCTGCTGAAAGATCAGCTGTTAACCTTATGGGGATTCCCTTGTGTGTTATTTTTCCCTTGCTCCTTTTAATATGTTTTCTTTGTATTTAATTTTTGACAGTTTGATTAATATGTGTCTTGGTGTGTTTCTCATTGGATTTATCCTGTATGGGACACTGTGCTTTCTGGACTTGATTAGCTATTTCCTGTCCCATTTTAGGGAAGTTTTCAACTATAATCTCTTCAAATATTTTTTCAGTCCCTTTCTTTTTCTCTTCTTTTTCTGGAACCCCTATAATTCGAATGTTGGTGTGTTTAATGTTGTCCCAGAGGTCTCTGAGCCTGTCCTCAGTTCTTTTCATTCTTTATTCTGCTCTGCAGTAGTTATTTCCACTATTTTATCTTCCAGGTCACTTATCCGTTCTTCTGCCTCAGTTATTCTGCTATTGATCCCATCTAGAGTATTTTTAATTTCATTTATTGTGTTGTTCATCGTTGCTTGTTTCATCTGTAGTTCTTCTAGGTCCTTGTTAAATGTTTCTTGCATTTTGTCTATTCTATTTCCAAGACTTTGGATCATCTTTACTATCATTATTCTGAATTCTTTTTAAGGTAGACTGCCTATTTCCTCTTCATTTGTTAGGTCTGGTGGGTTTTTATCTTGCTCCTTCATCTGCTGTGTGTTTTTCTGTCTTCTCATTTTGCTTATCTTACTGTGTTTGGGGTCTCCT
This sequence comes from Stenella coeruleoalba, assembly GCF_951394435.1. Lineage (NCBI taxonomy): Eukaryota > Metazoa > Chordata > Mammalia > Artiodactyla > Delphinidae > Stenella > Stenella coeruleoalba. Next base: position 58,979,166 of record NC_137150.1, read on the forward strand.
TTTTGCAGGCTTCAGGTTCGTAGTTCCCATTGTTTTTGGTGTCTGTCCCCAGTGGCTAAAGTTGGTTCAGTGGGTTGTGTAGGCTTCCTGGTGGAGGGGACTAGTGCCTGTGTTCTGGTGGATGAGGCTGGATCTTGTCTTTCTTGTGGGCAGGTCCACGTCTGGTGGTGTGTTTTGGGGTGTCTGTGGACTTATTATGATTTTAGGCAGCCTCTCTGCTAATGGGTGGGGTTGTGTTCCTGTCTTGCTTGTTGTTTGACATAGGGTGTCCAGCACTGTAGCTTGCTAGTCGTTGAGTGAAGCTGGGTGTTGGTGTTGAGATGGAGATCTCTGGGAGATTCTTGCCATTTGATATTACATGGAGCTGGGAGGTCTCTTGTGGACCACTGTCCTGAACTTGGCTCTCCCACCTCAGAGACACAGCACTGATCCTGGTTGCAGCACCAAGAGCCTTTCATCCACACGGCTCAGAATAAAAGGGAGAAAAAGTAGAAAGAAAGGAAGAAAGAAAGAAAGAAAGAAAGAAAGAGAGAGAGAGAGAGGAATAGGGAGGGAGGGAGAAAGGAAGGAAGGAAAGAAAGCAAGAAAGAAAGAAGATAAAATAAGATAAAATAAAGTTTTTAAAATAAAAAGTAATTATTAAGAAAAGCAATTTTTTTAAAAAAGAAAAAACAAAACCAAACAAACAATAAAAACAAAAAATGGACGGATAGAACCCTAGGACAAATGGTGGAAGCAAAGCTATACAGACAAAATATCACACAGAAGCATACACATACACACTCACAAAAAGAGGAAAAGGGGAAAAAATAATAAATCTTGCTCTCAAAGTCCACCTCCTCAATTTGGGATGATTCGTTGTCTATTCATGTATTCCACAGATGTGGGGTACATCAAGTTGATTGTGGAGCTTTAATCTGCTGCTTCTGAGGCTGCTGGGAGAGATTTCCCTTTCTCTTCTTTGTTCTCACAGCTCCCTGGGCTCAACTTTGGATTTGGCCCCGCCTCTGCCTGTAGGTTGCCGGAGGGCATCTGTTCTTCGCTCAGACAGGACGGGGTTAAAGGAGCAGCTGCTTCGGGGTCTCTGGCTCACTCAGGCCGGGGGGGAGGGAGGGGCAAGGAGTGCGGGGCAAGCCTGCGGTGGCAGAGGCCGACATGACGTTGCACCAGCCTTGGGTGCGCCGTGCGTTCTCCCGGGGAAGTTGTCCCTGGATCCCGGCATTGGCGGGCTGCACAGCCTCCCCGGAAGAGGGGTGTGGACAGTGACCTGCGCCCGCACACAGGCCCCTTGGTGGCGGCAGCAGCAGCCTTAGCGTCTCATGCCCGTCTCTGGGGTCTGCGCTTTTAGCCGTGGCTCGTGCCCGTCTCTGGAGCTCCTTTAAGCAGCGCTCTTAATCCCCTCTCCTCGCGCACCAGGAAACAAAGAGGGAAGAAAAAGTCTCTTGCCTCTTCGGCAGGTCCAGACTTTTCCCCAGACTCCCTCCTGCCTAGCCGTGGTGCACTACCGCCCTGCAGGCTGTGTTCACACCACCAACCCCAGTCTTCTCCCTGCGCTCCGACGAAGCCTGAGCCTCAGCTCCCAGCCCCGCCCACCCCGGCGGGTGAGCAGACAAGCCTCTCGTGCTGGTGTTTGCTGGTCGGCACCAATCCTCTGTGCGGGAATCTCTCCGCTTTGCCCTCCGCACCCCTGTTGCTGTGCTCTCCGCTGCCGCTCCGAAGCTTCCCCCTCCGCCCCCCGTAGTCTCCGCCCGCGAAGGGCCTTCCTAGTGCGTGGAAACTTTTCCTCCTTCACAGCTCCCTCCCACTGGTGCAGGTCCCGTCCCTATCCTTTTGGTCTGTTTATTCTTTTTTCTTTTGCCCTACGTAGGTACGTGGGGAGTTTCTTGCCTTTTGGGAGGTCTGAGGTCTTCTGCCGTTGTTCAGTAGGTGTTCTGTAGGAGTTGTTCCACATGTAGATGTATTTCTGGTGTATCTGTGGGGAGGAAGGTGATCTCTGCGTCTTACTCTTCCGCCATCTTCCCCTCATCCCACCCTGCATAATTTTTTGAAAAGTTGATCATTTTTCCACTGCTCTGAGTATTGTATTTGATATCATTCAAGTATTCACATGTATATGGATCTGTTTTCTATTCTGTTACTTTGGTGTGTATGTCTATGCTTATACCAGTTCTACCCTGTCCTAGTCAACATAGCTTTACAATAAGCTATGTATGTCATCTGGTAGAGTAAGGTCTCCCACATCAAGAATTTCTTGGTTATTTTGATTATTTTTATTTTCATGTGATTTTAAGGTCAACTTGTCAGTTTCCATACAATAAACTGTCAGGATTTTACTGAACCTATGGATGAATTATGGGAGAAATGTCATTCTAACGATATGGAATCTTCCAATTATGAACATAGTATATAAATCGATTTATTTAGAGTTTAAAAAATTTCTCCCAATAAAATTTAGATTTTGTTTACAGATATCTTTTGTTAAGTTGATTCCTAGGTATTTGATTCTTTTTTATATAATTGCAAATAGTGTCTTAAAAATTTTCACATACTACTTGTAGCTAATATATATAAAACAATTTTCATATATTTACTTTATATCTGGCAATCTTATTTATTCTGATTCTAATAATTTATCTGTAAATTTATTTATATTTTCTGTCTATAACTATATTGTTTGTAAATAATTTTTTTTATTTCTTCTTTTAGAATACTATGTCTTATTTCTTTTGCTTGCTTTTTCGTTCCATGTGTACTTGAAAAAATGTGTATTCTTTCAATTTTGCATTCATTATTAAAAATACTAATTAGGTCAAAAAATATATATGTAAAATATACAGTTGACCCCTGAACAATATGGGAGTTGAGGTTCTGACCCTCTCTCTGTGCAGTTGAAAATCTGAGTATAACTTATGTTCAACCCTCCATATACGTGGTTCCTCAGTAGCCATGATTCTTCTTTATCCACGATACTACATCCATGGATTCAACCAACCATGGATTGTGTAGTACTGTAGAGTTTACTGTTTTTAAAAATCTACATATAAGTGGACCCACTCAGTTCAAACCTGTGTTATTCAAGGGGCAACTGCATATGATAGGTGTATATATATATATATATATATATATATATATATATATATATATGCTAGGCTTATTTTTATATATTAATATCATATATATAATCTCTAGTAATAATATTTGCATTAAGGACTAGTTTATTGGCTCATTTACTCATATAATAATATATAAACTTTATAAATTTTCTTTTGGCTAGTGTTTGCATGGTACGTATATTTCCACCCCTTTACTTTCATTGTTTCTATATTCTTATGTATAAGATATGTCTTTTGTAACAAAAAATATTTGTGTTTTCCAGAAGTCTAGAGTGATATTTTTTGTCTTTCAGTTGAATGATTTAGTGCTTTTACATTATTGTAATCAATGATATAAAAGTGTTTAAATCTACTGTCTTAATATGTATTTTCTATTTGTACCATTTGTGCTAAGTTCCTTTTAACTCTTTTCTGTGCTTCCTTTTGTATTACTTTTTATTACTTTATTTTTCCCTATTATCTTAGTAGTTCTATAACTCTTTTTTTAAGCTTGATAGTTTAAATCATTTTTTAATTTGCATATAGTAAAAAAATTATACTTTGGGTGTACAATTCTATGAGTTTAGACAAATATATAATCATAAAATCACAACTGTGATCAAAATAGAGAATATTTCCATCATCCAAAAAAATTCCCTCATGTAATCATTTTAAATAAACTGCTCCTCCCACCACCAACCCCAGGAAACCACTGATCTGTTTTCTATTCCTATAATTTTACCTGTTCCAGAATGGAACCATACATTTAGTAGTTATATATTCTTTTACTCTTCTTTTACTGATAAATATAGGTATTATAACATGAATCTTTGATTTAAATTCTAATTTAAATTTATGCCATTACCACTTCCTGGACAATTCAAAGATCTTAGTATACTTTAACACCATTAGTCCTCCTCTCAATTTACCCATTTATTTACCCCTTTCAGTGTTATGTCTGAACCTCTGCTCATCCATCTAAGATTTTTCTCTCTAAAGAATACCTTTTAGCATTTCTTTAAAAAAAAAGTTTGCTGGTGATAACTCAGTTTTTATTTGTCTGTTAATATCTATATTTCACTTTCATTCTTTTTTTTTTTTCATTTTTCTTTTTTGCGGTATGTGGGCCTCTCACTGTTGTGGCCTCTCCCATTGCGGAGCACAGGCTCCGGATGCACAGGCCCAGTGGCCATGGCTCACGGGCCCAGCTGCTCCACGGCATATGGGATCCTCCTGGACCGGGGCACGAACTCGTGTTCCCTGCATTGGCAGGCGGACTCTCAACCACTGCACCACCAGGGAAGACCCACTTTCATTCTTAAAGGATATTTTACTAGCTATAGACTTTTTGGTTGGTGTTTAATTTTCTCAATTTTCACAAAGTTTGGGACAAAAGGTATTTGTTTAAGTTGTAATGGAGAGGTTAAGGAAAGATGTTTGATTAAAAAAAATTATTGATCATTATGTAGCATGTCTTACAGTATATTCTGCAGACTGCTAATTCCATGGGCTTCCCTAACAACAAAAAAGGACTTCATGACCTCAGAATTTTGTGAAAACACTTATCCTTTATCACTTTTATTGAAACTCACAGTGCATTTTTAGATCCTGAAGAGGCTGCTGTGATAAAGTCCATTAACTTTGTTAATTCAATATTACCCAAAAATATTTGATCAGGAAACCATTGTTCTTGGTGATCTCTAATAAACATTTCAAGTACTTGGTGATATGAAGCCTCCATTTTGGGAGAGCCTCTTTAAGGGCTCCCTAGGCCTGGGATACAAATAAAACATTTCTGTGTGAGATTCTGATTTTTTAAGATTAGAATATTCTGTGCCTTGAAATACTCTTAAAATCTGTTGTTCCAATTTCTGGCTGTGGGCAAAGGCTACCATGCAACTCGGTTTCATAACTGTAGTCACAGCATAGTGTGACATAGTAAATAGAAGGAGTTCTGGTGCACGTGCATAAAGCCCCTATAAACTGAGATTTGTACTGGGTTAGAGATATCCATAATCTGTGCAGAGAGGGGCATTCTGATAACCCTTATGTTACACTTTTTGTAAAATAAGGAAACAGGCAGTTATTCATTGCACTCTGAGGACTTCAGAAATTCAGGAAGGGCGTGCAGGAAGCAGTAAGTCAATCTTATCTAGAGATCTGGTGAGATTTATTTATAGAGCAGTATATTGTGTCTCTTTTTTTCCCCCCAAGGACCTGTGACCCTTTCATTTAAGTCTCTGTGCAGAACAGGACATTTTTTCTATCATCTTCAAGCCCAACTGGCATTAAGATCTGATACTAGAAATTACCAATAAAAACACCCCAAAGTTGATATATCCATAGATTCCACAGAGGAAGCAGAGGCTGTCACACTGGGTGTACATGGACAATGTCGTTGGTGACCTTGCGTGATTAGAGGACCAAGGGAATGGCTTCCAGCAACTCAGTCAACAAAAGAGCTGCTTCATGTGTCATCATGTATCTGTATGGCAGCCACCAACTTCCATGCTCTCTGCTTTCCTTGTAAATTTTCAAGGAACTCAAGAAGCAAACCCTTGTTGCAATCCCCTTCTTATCTTTGATGCTGCACACATGCAGCTCTGACACGCATTATATTATTAGTTCCTACTTTCTCAATTTTAATTAAAAAAAGAAATGAATTATTTTAATCTACCATTTTTGAGAGTCAGCATTATTGCATGTGATTATCCACTGAAATGGGGTTGGCACAGAAAATTAATGATATTTAAAATATTATCTCTACTATTTTAGTTTGCTCTTCCAGCAAATCTTAATTTAGTGCAAAAATCTTCTCTTTACACATGATCCTAAGTAAATAGGCATTTATCCAGTGGATTGAGAATCCAAATGTTAACCTTTCAAGTGTTATTTGAACTGTCTTCTGTCATTAAAAACCTCAGAATCTTTTGGCATGTGTAACTGTACAGTATATTAAAAAAATCTTAAATACAAACTATATAGTTAAAAAATAATCCAGTAATTCTTCTATGAGTAAAGTGACCATTAGGTCCTCTGTTTTGCCCAGGACAGTTCAGGTTTACCCTTATTGTCCTAGGTCAATCACAAATAGTAACTAACTCCTTTCACTTTCAAAAGTGTTGTGGCTTGGAGAATGAATTATATGGTCACTTATCATAAGCCAATTTAATCCAATATAGAAATTATTAGGAGTTTATTCATTTTGATATTTAAGGAAAATTGAAGTTTTTGATTGATCAATAAATATCCTCTGGTAAGTTAGTAGTTCTGATTGCATATCAGAATCACATTTAAATCACCCATAAAGTATTTAAATAAAAGTCTCTGGAGGTTGAGCACAGGTATTAGAATGTTTAAAATCTTCACAGATAACTTTAACATGAGGTCAAGATTGAGAACCACTGGATTATACAGATGGTGCATTTAAAATTGATTCCCCTTTCAGTATTATTCAAAGATGTTTTAAATAATTTTTTTAGCCAGCATGCCTAGCTAGTGTTCTAATTCTTTCAGTTTGAAACTTGTTAAGTATATACAATAGACCACATCAGTGAATGCTTTTTGAACCAACCACCATAAGCAAATGATCAGGTAACTCACTGGCCAATTCAATCATGCAGATAACTCTAATAATTGGGTCAATTTTTGGTCTCTCGTTCTTTCTTCTAACTTAAGAATTAGATAAATTTTTGAGTGGTGAAAGTGTAGCTTGGAACTTAGCTTATAAATAGCTGGTGCAGTTGATCTTATATAGAGAGATAAAAGGCAATTCTTGAGGTGAATATTATCTTGGGAATTACTGGAGTCATTCATAAGGAATTCAGGGATACCTGGTGGTTTAGAAGATTACTTAGAGAAATATACAGTCATATACTCTGGAAATGCACCTGAATATTCATAATAGCATGAGAATTGTTATCTCATAGGAATGAGATCTACAAAATTACAAAGGGTTTGGGGGTTTCTGACTCTTGGGAACAAAAAAATAGCATGATGACTTTCATCCAGATATTTCCTATAAGATACCAAGTTCAGAGCTCCCCTCAGGAGAGACCCTGCAATGAGTTGGGACAGGGGTAATTCTGTGCTTCTGTTTGGTTTCCCTCCATAAAAACTTGTTAAATACTTCAGAAGAAAAGTTAGAGTCTTCAATATTAACAAAATACTTAAATAAGTTTTTATTCTTTAAAGCTGATTTTATTGAATTTATGATTACTTTACAGCCCTGTACTATTTTTATTCTGGGTATCTTTAACATATTACTGCTTCATCTTATTTTGATTTAAAGATAGAAATCTTCTAACAGCACCCGATTATTATACTTTGAAGGAACTGACACCTTTCATGAAGTTCGCCACAAAGAAGCCACAGTCAATTTGTTCTACAATTTTTTAGAATAGTTGATGTTCTATTATAAAATATCTTCTGAGTCTTTAAGGTGAAAATATTTAGCTGTATTAAGATTACATGACTTCAAAAAGATACAGAATAAGCATTTGAAAGATCTCACAACTCAAGATAATGTACCGTATGTTAGAAAGAATTTATCTCAATTCAAATATGCTTTAAAAAAAGACAGAAATGAACTTCTTTGAAGACTTTATTTTAGCAAAAAATACTTTTGGATGATCAGTTTTACCTAAAGCATTTTTGGGAATAAACTGGCTTTAGCCTCTTTCACATGTGACCTGCTATACATATAATCAAATACGTAGGCCTAAGGATGACTTACTGGACTCTGAGATTCTGAAAATGAATGTGTGTTGAAAATGAATATTCTAGAGCAGAGGTTCTCAGAGTGTGGTCCCTGGGCCAGCAGCATCAGGATTACCTGGAACTTATTACAAATGCAAATTCTTGATTCCCACCCAAGACCTACTGGATCAGATCTCTGAAATGACACCCAGCAATCTGTGTTTTATCAAGCCCTCCAGGTGATTCAGATGCACCCTAAAGTTTGAGATTTCTAGGGATTAAAGTATGAAGTCAGTGAGGTAAGGATGAAATTGATTTGGCATAGCTAGATGATATGGAAACCTGGCTAGTTTTACTGTGTTCCTTTAAGAATTCATTAGTGCAGTGCATTTTAAATATTGTATGTACCTGTGGTTGATTATAATTCCTTGTTGTTATAGAATAGGGTAATTTTTGTGAGCAAATTTATATGTAACTTGTGTGCACCTGCTTCCTCTTGCTTAATTTCTTTTTTTATTTCAATGAATAAATACAATTCACATTTTAACCATAAATATATAGCTAAGAACTGATCCTTTGAACATCTCTTTTCCTTCTACTTAAGTAATATAGATATTTATGTTTTTTTTAAATATAAAGATTTATTGAATAGTTCATGTTTCTTAGATGAACTTTCACAAGACTGGGCTGTAGATTTTCTGTGATTTTTTTCCATCTTTAATATCAGTTTTTCTTAGATATAATAATACATAATAAATGAAAAATAGACAGTCTAGCACATAGGAAGCATACCATCAAACAAAATAGACAAGGATTCTTGCCCTTGTAGACCTACTTTTTAGCAAGTATCATATAATGTAAATCCAATTTAAAAACAACATTCATAGGAAATACTTGAATTGATGGCCTTTATTCTATTGATATTATGATAGTTCCTTTTAGAATGAAAAGGTTTCCATGTGTCAGCCTGGGGTTATTTTTAGAGATGACAATATTGTCAATGCTCTGTCTTTGATTTGAGAATCTGAGTCTTTCAGCTCAGAGTTCCTATCTTTAGTCATTGGCCTCATGTATCCAGTAGATGTCTCTGGCTTCTTTGGTCAGTACCCTTAACTAGGAGCTCAGTAGTGGTCTAGTCAAAAGCAATCAAATGTTTTACAATAGAATTGTCACCTGAGACCAGCCATTTTTGATCAGAGTTTCTCTGGGATGCAAGTGTCAGGACCAGGGAGGAAGACAGTCAATAAATATGCAGATGTGCTCCATACTGTGAGATGAAGGGAGGATCTACAGCTCTTGGTAACTTCATTTTCTCAAGGATGGACCCTTTGTCCATTCTGGAATTGTGATTTTTATGGCCTTTAAAATTCCTGCTTTCATATTATGAAAATGATCATGTGGTTTTACCTTCATAGACTATTTGTTGCCCATCCTGGAGTTCCCTGTGATCGTTTGTGTATGGTAGGTCCAGTGAGGACCTTATAATCTTTATAGGTCCGGGAGGCCCCAACCCATTGGTTTTCAGCGCCTCCTGACTATTCTTCCAGAGGCAGTCTAGCACTGATTTCTGGATATGGAGGAATTCTTCCATTTTTACTGAATTTGAGATCATTATTTCAGTCAATTCTGGATACTTTGGTTACACCCTCTCTCCCCTACAATCCTAGCATTATGAATATTTATTGCGTACACTGTTTTTGGTCAGTATATTTATGTTACATAGTTGTCTTCAGAGAAGTTGAACAGAGAACTGTGTGGGTGAGAGCTGTACAGAGAGATTGTAGAACTGGGTGAAGGGCCCTCCTGACAAAAAAAAGTGCCTGAGCAGGCCTTTGTGGAGGATGGTGGATGGAAGGAATTTCCTTAACTGGAATGTCCCCAAGTAAAGGGAAATGTTTTCCAGAAATACAGCTCACATGGAAGGGAAAATTGGGTTAGCCTGTCCAGGTCAATCCCGTAGACAACCTCAAGCATCTGGGACATGCAGGAGGCTAGTGCTAGACAGTGCCTCAACCAGGCAGACAGGAGAAGCTTTGCCCACAGGTTTCCAGTGAAGTAACCCAACAAAGAGGAATGCAAGAACCACAGGAGTTAAGGACTCAATTCATTTTCCAGCTGAGTGTGCACATGTGGGGGAAAGAGGCTCTCAATGATTTAGTGAACGTGGTGAGACCACATTTTACACGAACTCTCTTAAATGGTCTTTTGGGTGTTGAATTTGGATAAGCATCATCTGAGTCCTCACAGGATGGAACTTCCTTTCAGTAGCAGTGTCCTTAAACTTGTAGGTACTTGGAGTTGGCTCCTTCGCATGGCAACTGCATTCCAGGGTAGGGGACTACTTCTAGGCAGACCCATTTCCCACTCCTGCTCCAGGCTCCCATGTATCCTTGGAAAAGGAAGTGGTAAGGATGGGCGGTGAGGACAATATTGAGTTAATAATTCAGGGGGGTCCTAATGTCTGCCCCTGGGGAGGCACAGGAGAAGGAATGCCTCCCTCAGCTCCGTTAGTCCCTTGGGATAACATGGTGTTGGCTTGTGGGCCTTTTGCTGACAGCTTCTTTCTGCCATATCTATGTTCTACTCCATCCCTCTTCCAAGATTTTCACCTGCCTGCAAGAACCATGATTAGGGATTTTATAATATTTTGTAGTTATAAGGGGTTAGAATCCTTTACAACATGTCTATTGTTTGATTTTTCAGAGATTCAACTTTTAAACATTTTCCTAGGAATATATGTACAAACCTATATGACTGCCTATATAATAAATATCAGACATTCAAACATGAAACAAGATAGCTTTGAGAAGGACCAAAATTCATTTTATATTAATACAATTAATAGGAGGACTATTTTCTAATTACTTGCCTAATAGAAAAAAGAATCTGTAAATAAGGAGTGATGCATTGGAGAAAATAATTTTATTTTGTGCCCTGACACTGTAGACAATATTGAATTATAAAGTAGTTCCTGTGAGTTGTGTGCAGTTGTGACAGAGATTCTAAGTATTGCAGAATTGTAGGGTATTTTGAGACCTAGATGTAAACTCAGAGGTCTCCTAAGCCAATCATCTCATCTTTCATATTAGGAATCTTAGCTGTGATTTATAGGTTTCTAAATACTGGTAAGAAAATGACTCAAAAAAGAACATATAGCTTATCAGTTCAATTGTACACCTACTCTCAAAATATTCATCTGGTAACTTTTTCTCAAATTCTTCCTGAACAAGCCAAGTTTTATTATCCTCATTTTACAGACCAATCTTTGAGCCATACTTGTTTTCTTTGGAAGCAACTTACTCTTTTTTAATGATGTACCAAATTGGAATTATATGTAGTCCCTACATAAAAGGGTCATAATTCAAAACTATTTGAATTCAGAATGCCATTCCTTAAAGGAACAATGTTAAAAGTGGCAATTAAATTCTTGGTTTAGCCTACAGAATTCCAAATTCTCCCATCTGAGTCCTAGCTGCAGTCACGCTCATTTACAATGAGAAAGCAACCTGCTGCCATTCTAGTACTTAGAGATTTTTTGTTTTACGGTTTGGTACTTGAGTTAATTGAGTAAATTAGGAGATGAAGAGGCAGTAGAAGGAAATGTCTGGTGAAACTTCTGTTAAGACTGTTTCTCCATGTCTTCCATCTCATGGCTTTTCTTTGATACTGATACTTGGATATATAACTAGTATTCTCTTATGTTTATTTGCCATGATTAGGTTAGTGTGCTTATTTATTTATTTTTCTGACAAATTGAACAGAGAACAGAGAAGGTAGGAAGAGGAACATATTAGATAACAGGGCAAAAATTGGAAAAGAGGAAGGCAAGGGAAGTGTAAAAATGTTGCTACCTGAGATAGATAACTTGAAGAGACGTGGCCTTTAACAGATTTGTAAACTAGCCACCAGGTGGCGCCATCATCTAAGGACAGCTTAGTTGCTTTTCAGGAATTACTGAAAGCTTGCTCTGGGAGCAAGTTATCACAGGGTGAAAAGAATAAGGTAGGGACCCTACAGCTTTCTGTTCATATGTAAGATGTGAAAATCTTACAAAGAGAAGCTTAGTGAATATTTATTAAATTAATAAGTGATGACTTATCAGCAAGTACCTTTATTTCACAAACTTCAAGTCGTTTTTTATGCTTCTTCCCTTTGAAAGGGGCTTCACTGTTTTAATCATCAATATATGAGTAAGATTAAAAATTGATAGCTTAAATGTCTGTAATTCTTTTAATTGGATTGTTATTTTTATGTGACTTTATGCCCAGCTTTTAAAAGTAAAGTAGCTTCATATCTAGAGAATAATTTTGTGAAAGTCTGGGACACCATGCAAAAAGGGGTAGGCAAAAAGAGCAAGAAAGAAAACTAGGTAAAGATTAGAGATCACAAGAAGAAGATACAATTCTTGAAACGCAGTCAGTTGGAAAACCTGTAGAGAGTTTTAGGGATGAGAGGATGTATTATAGTTAAGACATAATTGTTGGTGGTACCATTTGTGCTTAAAGCTACTTAGACTTGGGAAAGACACTAGAAGATGTTTGCAAACTATTAAAGTGGCAAACAGTAATTTTTCTAATGTGAAAAAGGAGACTGGATAGATCTTGACTCTGGTTTGGAAGGAAAATATAAGTACCTCTTTGTTAGTCTGTAACTCTTTTTGCATGTCAGAATGTTTAAAATGTGTGTAAGTTTATTTTCACTGTAATTGTTGTGAGACGTGAACATTTAATGTAGATATAAAACTATTTTTGTTCAGAATTTTGTGATGCAGAGTTTAAATTAGGAGAATTTAACTTCTAGCATTAGTCCAACACTGAATCCTGTTTTTCAAGTCAGTGAGTAAATAGCAATTATAATTAGAAAATGATGACAAAGAAAATAAAAGCCTTCATTAGCATAAAGAACTAAGTTTACAGCTACTTGCCCAAAGGATAAGCCCTCATTTAGGTTTCCGTTGATGGCAGAGTAGACCATCAATAAAAGAAGGCCTTCTAAGACAAAATAATTCAACAGCCGGAAGAATATAATTTTATGCCTCTAACCTCAAACTTCTTCTACGTTAGTGGCAGTTCTTTAAAATACCATGAAGTATTCTCATTGCCTTCAAAAATGTATTTTTTAAGAGTATTGTGAGGAAGGAAAATGCCACTGTAGATATGAGAAAGCTATGTGTCTAAACATGACCTTTCTCTTGGGTCTTGGGCTCATATATGCTTCTGTCTACTAGACGTCCCCACTTAAATGTTGTATGTGCATTTCAAACTTATGTCTGAGACACTTTTCAACACTAAGGAGTTTTCCACTGAAAATTCTGGTTACATTGTTTTATTTTTCAGTTCCTTGCTTGGAATATGTTTTCTCTCTTCTTGTGACTCTGTACACTCCCTCCTCTCTGAATTATCACCCCCCTCCAGCCCCCTGCCCTGCCCACCCCGGGGCTTCCATTTTCTAGGTTTATAGTACCCTGTATTTCTGCCTTTAGAGCTCTTATAGCACCATTCACTTGTCAATATCACCCAAAGCTCTGTGATGGGAGGCCAAATTTACTTTATCCACTACTATATCATCAGCAACTCCCTGTGCCTGCCATATGTTAAATCAATAATATTTGTTGAATGAAAGAGAACTCAAGTTTCATAGCTATTGCAAAAAATCAGCATAAACAGCACAGCAGATACAAAAGGCAGGTTGGATTAACCTGCTGCACCACCAGCCCCTCATTACTGAGGGAGAAGTGGAGTAGGGTGGGTGGACACAGATGAGTGAGAGGCAGGTGGTGATGGTGGTGTAGAGACAATTGACATAGAAAACCAGCTTCCTCCTGGTGGGTGTTGGAGCTCTCTCCAGCTGCTGCCCCCCTCCATTCTCTCTAGTTCTAATTATCACCAGCTGGAGCCACTTAATCCTAGCAGTTTACATATTACTAAAGCATCTGTGAGAATGCAGTGTGTAAGCTTCAGATAGCACCGAAGCAAACAATTCTTTTTCTTTATTTCTCTTGCTATACCTTTACATTTTAGAACTGATTACTCTGAAGGATGGGAAGAATGACACAGATCAGATTATTTATTAGGATGTAAGAATCTACCTCCTTGTTTCACATGCTAGGAACTGACCACTTCTGGACTCATCCTGAATTGCATTTGTTATAGCATCATTACTTAATTTACGGATTTAAATTCCAAAAACTTAAGGACAAAAATATACGTATATATGCATAAGATATCTATGTATCTTCCTGGAGGAAACCCAAAGGGGGGTTTATGAGGACCTAATTCATGCTGAAAAACATTTTTGTGAGTTAGAGAAATAGTGTCCACCTTACAGCTTTGGATATTGGATATTTAAAATTTTAGAATATATTAGAAATTAGTTGATTTGCCCATTGTCTTTGAAAGTATTGATCTGCTTTTTTGTCTACTCAGCCCTTTCTCTTGGTAAAGGGATGCCCTGGAGTGCCTCCCCATGTCCTTTGCATGGGTAACTTCTGTGTGGCCTGTAAGGCTTACCTCAGCCATCAACTGATTCTCTCTAGAGAAACCATTCCTGCTCTCTCTAGACATTTGTTTAGCATTGTGTCTACCACTATTCCCCTTGCTTTGTTTTCATGGTATTGTATGAATCCTCAACCAACTGTCTTCAGAGACTCTTGACTTTTTCAGAAAACAGCCCCCAAATTCTGCTCTACTGGAAAAGTCAGGCAGTGTTCACCCTTCCACAGAAAATGTCATTTATGTCCAGAAAGACTAGAGCCTGGTCTACTTCCTTCTGGTCTGTCCGCTCTAGATACCTTCTAAATGTTACTCCATCCCCATCCCACTTGAGTATTGACATGTTGTATACTGAGCACTGCCTGTCACAGGGAGTGAGTTTATGGTATTTCCTTTGGAGAGAGGAACATGGAAGCTGATAAGTACTGAATGTTTGTGCCCCCCAGTTTCATAGGTTGAAGCCTTAACCCCCAATGCAGTGGCATTCAGAAGTGGATCTTTGGGAGGTAATTACGTTTAGATGAGGTCATGAGGGTGGGGTCTCCATGATAGAATTAGTGTCCTTGTAAGAAGATGAAGATTCTGGAACTTGCTATCTCTCCGCCATTTGGAGAATAGCAAGAAGGTGACTATCTATCTGCAAACCAGGAAGAGACCCTTACAAGACACCAGATCTGCCGGCAACTTGTTCTGTGCTTCCCAGTCTCCAGAAATGTGAGAAATAAATGTTGTTTAAGTCACCCAGTCTATGGTATTTTGTTATAGCATCTTGAGCTGACTAAGACATAAGCCAAAGCTCACTTTTAGTGTCATGGTAGCACTGCCTCAAGGGCCAGGATAGCCTAGGTTAGAATGCCAGTGCCTCTAGTTACTAGCTGTGAGACCTTGGGCAAATTTCCTAACTTTTATGTGTCTCAGTTTCCTCATCTGTAAAATGGGATTTATAATAGTGTCTACTTATAGGGTTTTCATGAGGAGTAAATTAATTAATGCATGTAAAGCACTCAAAACGGTACCTAGTACATACAGTTCAACCCATGTCAGCTGTCATTATACATGTCCTACAGCTGAACATGGAACACTAATTCCGATGAATGTGACTGGTGCTGCCCGTGGTTCCTGTACTATGTCTGGCACAAACCTGTCTGTCCTTCCCACTGGGAGGTGGTAGAGAGTCCCTGCGTGGCTGGCGTTCCTGCACCCTGGGACACAGAATACAGCCTCAATATAAACCTTACAAACCTGTTGTACCGTGGAGTAGCTGCTGCAGCACAGCTCCGGACACAGTCTACTCTCTCTCCAGCCCATGTCTCTCTGCACGCTTCTTTCCTTAGCATCCTCACACAGGCCCCCAACCTAAAAATTCTTATTTCTCCCAATACAGGAAAAAATGGTTGATAGTACGCAGGTCCCAGTTATTGTTCTAAAATACACATCTGAGAGTGCTAATCACCTTGTTTGAAAAACATTGCATAATTCCATATCTCCCATGGGATAAAATGCAAACGTCCTAGAATGACTTTCATAGTTCTTTACTTATCCTATGTTCCTGACATCTCACCTTTCCTTCCTATTGCCCTTCATTCTCATACCTGCATACTCCATGCCTTCTTTCATACCTCTATGTCTTGTGCACCTCTCTACCAAGAAAGTGTTTTTTTGGCTTGGTGAACTCCTACCAGCCTTGAAGACTTAGCTCAAATGTCTCCTTTTATGCTTTCTTGACTCTGTGGGCAAAGCTAGCTATTCTCTTTTCTGATACAGTCTTTTTTTTTTTTTAAACATCTTTATTGGAGTATAGTTGCTTTACAATGGTGTGTTAGTTTCTGCTGTCTAACAAAGTGAATTTAAAAAAAGAAAAAGAAAAAAAATGAAAGGAACAAAAGAAGAGAGCAACCAAACCAAAAAACAAAGCCACCAGTGATAACAAGGGCTAAAAACCATACAAAGAAAAAAAAAAAAACGGACAGACAGAACCCTAGGACAAATGGTAAAAGCAAAGCTATACAGACAAAACCACACAAAGAAGCATATACATACACACTCACAAAAAGAGAAAAAGGAAAAATATATATATATACAAAAAAGAGAGCAACCAAATCAATAAACAAATATACCTGTGATAATAAGCTCTAAATACTAAACTAAGATAAACATAAAACCAGAAACAAATTAGATGCAGAAAGCAAACTCCAAGCCTACAGTTGCTCCCAAAGTCCACCACCTCAATTTTGGGATGATTCGTTGTCTATTCAGGTATTCCACAGATGCAGGGTACATCAAGTTGATTGTGGAGATTTAATCCGCTGCTCCTGAGGCTGCTTGGAGAAATTTCCCTTTCTCTTCTTTGTTCACACAGCTCCTGGGGTTCAGCTTTGGATTTGGCCCCGTCTCTGTGTGTAGGTCACCTGAGGGCATCTGCTAGTGTTGGAGGGTCTCCTGCGGAGGTGTGGGGGGGTGGCTGTGGCTCACCACAGGGACAAGGACACTGGCAGCAGAAGTTCTAGGAAGTACTCCTTGGCATGAGCCCTCCCGGAGTCCGTCACTTTTGAACTGGTCTTTTTGCAACTACTTTGATCTTCGTCCAGAAAAATTTCTACTCAGCAACCAAAGAGAATTTTTTCTATAGGCAAATGAGATCATGTCTTTCAAACTTAAAATGCTTGAATACATTCCCATCACCCTTAGGGTAAGACCAAATTCTTAACATAGCCCACAAGTTCCTTTGCACTGTGGCCCTACTACCTTCCCAGCTGTGTTCAGCTTTTACTCCTAATCTTTCTTTGGATTTCCGCTGGGTCTCCGTTTCTTCAGGCAAGTCTTTCTTGCCTTTCTGCCCATTCCTCTTCTATTGCACCATGTGTCTTGGTTTTGTAGCTTTTACCATAGTTGAAAAGGTGCATTTGTTTATTTTGTTTGGTTATTAACACTTGTCTTTTCCACGGATTGTGAACTCTATAAGGGTAGAGTCTATCTTAGTTAGCTCAGGCTGCTATAACAAAAATGCTATAGATGGGGTGGCTTAAACAACAGATGTTTATTTCTCACAGTTCTGGAAGGTGAGGAGTCCAAGATCAAGGTGTGGGCAGATTTGTGTCTGATGAGGATCCACTAACCTCCTGGGTTATAGATGGCTACCTTCTTGCTGTGTCCTCAGATGGCCTTTCCTTGGTGCATGCGCATGAAGAGAGAGGTCTCATGCCTCTTTCTCGTCTTATAAGGGTATAAATCCCTTCAGGAGGGCACCACTCTCATTACCTTATCTAAATATAATTACCTCCCAAAGGCCCCATCTCCTCAGAGCCATCACATTGGGGGGAAGGGCTTCAGCCTGTGAATTTTGAGAGTATACAAACATTCAGCCCACACAGAGTCTGTTCAATATTGAATTTCCGGTGGTTAGCACAGCAACCAGTGGCCAGTTAACGAAAGATTATTAATTATATGTATGTATATGTATGTAAATATATATCCATGCCACCACCAGACTATATATATAAAATATGTATGTGTGTATATTTATTATATTCACACACACATTATATAATACACACACACACACACACACACACACACACACACACACACAGTCTGGTGAAAGCATGGAGCCTGAACAGGTAAACAGTTTTATGAGGAGTTGGAGACTACTAGAATGTTCCAATCATGAAGTAACAAGATCCTGAACTGCCTCTGTGACAATGACAAGAAAAATCTTAGATGTATGATGTATTATGAGGAAGGAGTTGATGAGAGAGGCAAGAACAGTACAGTGAACCCAATTTTCTGAATATAGAGATAATTTCTGGACATCAGCAAGAGAATTAATGTGGTATAGATGATGGCCACCATCCCTCTTCTGCAGACTCAGGGAAACCTCCAGCATGTGGGTGTTCAGGTGGGACTGAGAAAACTGATGTGGAAACAGGCACATCCACACAGCTTCTATTAAGACTGCCCTTTGATTTGCAGCTGTGGCATATATTTGCAGAGTTTGACTAATTTTTCATTTTAGGTTCATGTTCTTCCCATTGTTTTAGCTAAGAAATAAACAGCATGCTCAGAGTCATCAGTGAGAAAGGGGCTGAAAATCCCACTTTCAGTCCTTTTGAACTGACTACAGTCAGGGCTCATCCTCATGGATTTACTGCTGAAAGATATCAATTACACAAAATGCAAAGCACACCTTGATTGCTCTGCAATACAGAGGCCCCGATCCAGTTCTTGTGAAGGACACAAGGGATATCCTTGGAAATTAACTAAACAGATATTCTCCCTTTTAAAAATCATAAAAACAAAAAAAAATACAAATCATTTGTATATTTTTATTTTGCATATTTTCTTCTAGTCTTTGAGCTTCCACATCTATGTCTCACAGTTATACTCATGCTTCCAATTTTACTTGCTATTTTTCATTTAATATATGTAATATTTCCCCATGTTTCTGTATATTCTTTCTAAATATCCTTTTTCGCAAATACATATCTCATAGATTTAGGTACCTTGCTTTATTTTATTATTCTTCTATTTGAATATTTTAGATTTATTTTCAAATTTTCAGTCTTAGAAGATGTTGCAGTGAATATGCCTTTTTCCCCGGTTAATTTATTTACCCAGTATAAATTCCTCAAGATGGGAGTAGTAAGTTAAACAGTAAGAACCTTTTGAACTCTCAATACATATCACTAAATTGCTTTCCTAAGTGGTTATAGCAATTATATAACAAAAATATGTGAATGCAAACATAGTTGCATACTTACCATGTACAATGTCCTGTTTAGGTATTGTTGAAGCAAGTGATATCTTTGGAAGTGAAAGAAATGGCACTATAAGGTTATGACTTAGAATTATGCTGTGGTTGGAAAAACAGAAACGCAAACAGGAAACAAGTCTTAGGAGGATATAAAATTGTAGTGTGAGAAATGTAGGAAGCCCAGGGCATATTGAGAGAATGTCAGGCATATTAAAGATGAAAAACTGGAGTTCTTAAACAGAGGTGAGGTTGAGTGAGAGAGCTGCAGGAGAAGGAGGAAGTGCTTTAGGATGAGCCCTGTATTAATTTCCTGGGGCTACAGTAACAAAATTCCACAAACTGTGTAGCTTATACAACAGAAATTTATTGTCTCACAGTTTTGGAGGCTGGAAGTTCGAGATGAAGATGTTGGCAAAGTTTGTTCCTTCTGAGGGAGAATCTGTTTCATTTCCCTCTCCTAGTTTCTGGTAGCCTCTCTCTGGCATTCCTTGGCTTGTAGGTGACATTCTCCCTGTGTCTTGCTTCACATTGTCTTCCCTCTATATTTCTGTGTCCAAATTTCTCCTTTTTCATAAGGATACAATTATATTGGATTAGGGCCCACCCTAAAAGCCTCATCTTAACTTGATCATGTGCAAAGACCCTATTTCCAAACAAGGATACGTTCACAGGTACTTGGGGACTACGGATTCCAGCATCCTTCTGGGAGACTCAATTCAACCCATAACAAGCTGCAAATGCAAATTTATGAGCAGATAAGGATGGATTAAGTGCAGTACAAAGCATGAGCTTTGAAGTCAGGCAGGGCTCAAACCCCAAATTGGGTTTGACTCCCAGTTTGGCTGCTTATTGCCTCTGTAATGTTGAATAAGTTATTTATGTCTCTGAGCCTCTAGTTGCCTCATCTTAAAATTAAATGAATTATACTTATTTTGCTATGTTATGATGAGGATTGGAGCTAATGAAAGCTAAATATCATAGCACAGCACCTAACACTGCATAACTTTAATAAATGATAGCTTAAAAAATGTCCCTCTTTGGGCTTCCCTGGTGGCGCAGTGGTTGGGAGTCCGCCTGCCGATGCAGGGGACACGGGTTCGTGCCCCGGTCCGGGAAGATCCCACATGCCGCGGAGCAGCTGGGCCCGTGAGCCATGGCCACTGAGCCTGTGCGTCTGGAACCTGTGCTGCGCAACGGGAGAGGCCACAGCAGGGAGAGGGCCGCGTACCGCAAAAAAAAGAAAAAAAACATGTCCATCTTCAGAGGTGGTGGGTCTTCCCCAAAACTAATGGGCCAGGGAATCCTTTCTGAATGGAGATCTGAACACCATAGTTAATCTCTGTTTAAGAAAGATTTTTCCCAATGAAGCTTTAGGATCCCAAGTAGTGGACATAGGACACCTGACCTGGATAGACTCAGACTGGGTTGGGAACAATCACTGAAGCCTTTTTCTTTCTTTTATTCTAATTTCCTTTGGCTGCTTCCATTTTCAGATATACAGATACTTCAAAGTTTATGACTAAAAATGACATGGCAGGTCAAGGTGGTAAGCCAAGGTGGAGTTTTACAATTCGGTGATGTTTTGGTTTTGATACTAATTTTCCTGTTGTGGAACTGATATTATTCAGCATTCCTAATAGTCCTCAAAAGGTTGTTTAAAAAAGGTCAAGCCAGGGGGCTTCCCTGGTGGCGCAGTGGTTGAGAGTCCGCCTGCCGATGCAGGAGACACGGGTTCGTGCCCCAGTCCGGGAAGATCCCACATGTCGCGGAGCTGCTGGGCCCGTGAGCCATGGCCGCTGAGCCTGCGCGTCCGGAGCCTGTGCTCCGCAACGGGAGAGGCCACGGCAGTGAGAGGCCCGCGTAAAAAGGTCAAGCCAGGGATTAGGCACCCTTTTCTACATTAACCTGAGGTTGAGGAAAAACTCAACCGAGGAGGTGTCAGATCACTGTCTAGTTTGATTGAAAGCCCTGCTCCAATCTAATGGATCACATTCCAATTAGGGGGTCAAGAAGAACTCAGCATTTGATCAGAATCATGAATAATCTTTCTTCTGCTGAATTGAGCTGAATAGGACAAAAATTGAGGAGGAGACATTACATATAAGTATTTAATCTTTTGGTTTTAATCTGTAGACACAAGGAACGGCCAATATAGTCTGAAGTGATTATGGAAGAGAATATGTTTTATTTGGCAGGTGGAATAGGGATAATTTTAGCATTTTCTAAATGAAGATAAGGTAACTGGAGTGATAAATGAACTACTTTTGGCATACCCAAATAGGAATAGGTCTTTATTCAGGGAGAAAGTGGGGCCACTTATTCTGCTCGCTGAACCTGGGCTTTGAAATCATTTAATTGTCACTTGAATTCACTTGGTTCAGATATGTGTCTTTTTAAAATGATTTTTACCTGGGACTTTTAAAATAAAGATACTAGAAAGAAATCATTGAGAATGGTTGAAATGATGCAATGAAAAAACTGTGTAAGGTTTATTATAAAGTTGTAATAAGCAACAAACTACTCCTAAGATTCTAAATGCCTTTTTCTACTTTGGGAGTTAGTAAAATCCTTAGATTGGTGTAGATATGGGGATATGTCTGCCTGATCTAGAGTGCATTTCCTTTGTACTTGTGTACAAAGTGTAGTTGTAGCTGTGCATTGTCTAGTCATCCTCATTTGCAGTCCATGCTGCTTCACATTTCCTGTATCTTCTGTACTGGTCTAGTCCTTGGCTTGAATCAGAGTCTAAATACTCCTTGCCTAGAGCTCTTAGCCTTACTAATTGCTCCAAGTTATAACCTTAGGAACAAAATTTTGGCATGTGGAATGAAGCTCTTGGAACTTGTGCTGTTTTCTATGTGTTGCATCTAGAGGAATGGAGAGGCAGTTTCTGGTTTGATAGGATACTCAGAGTGTAAGTAGGACAGGCCATGTTCTGAAGTTAGCAGGTATACTATAGGAGATATCCAAGAAATTTTTTTCTGTATATTGATTTTTCTCAGAAGCCCTGTGAGTTTTATCACTATCCTGATTGTTCTAGGAGTCCAGTAGTCCACTGTAGGTTTTAATTGCACTCTGGAGACTTGAGCTTAGCCTCCTGGGGATTAAGTAACTAGGCCCTCATCTGAATTGTGGGTCTACTGGAAGGTCTAACGTTTCAGCAATAGCAGTAAGTCATCTGTTGTCCCACTGTAATTCTCTAATGGTCAAAAAACCATAAAAAACACTTAGAAACCCTGGGCTTTTAAAGCAAGGGTGTAGGCAAGGAAGCAACGCTTGTCTTCCCCCTCCCAGCCCTGGATCTCATGGAAAGATACTCTCAAAGTCTTGGCATCCTTTTGTAAGACGTATATGGTTGGCATCAGAAACTGGAGGGCAGGATCTTCCTGAACCATAGTTCCTGTTTGAAAAGCGTAAGGGGAAGGGGTGAGGCTTAGGGTGTATAGAATAGTATAGGTGAAGAAAGCTAGTACTGGCAGTCTGAGCCTGAGGCCAAGCCTCAGTGTTTTCTTTTTTTTTTAAATATTTATTTATTCATTTATTTATTATTTGGTTGCGCCAGGTCTTAGTTGCGGCAGGCAGACTCCTTAGTTGCAGCTCGCCGGCTCCTTAGTTGTGGCATGCTAACTCTCAGTTGCGGCATGCATGTGGGATCTAGTTCCCTGGCCAGGGATCGAACCCAGGCCCCTTGCACTGGGAATGCAGAGTCTCATCCACTGAGCCACCAGGGAAGTCCCAAGGCTCAGTGTTTTCATTGCACTTCTCAGGTTACCTATCTTGGCCCGAGTGGGGATCTGTCTCTTGCACAGAACTTCCCAAGAATTAGTCCATTAGAATGAGGGGTTCCCTTTAAGTAGCTCAGTTGCTTTATCTTGTTTATAAAAGAAAAGTTTAATGCCACTGAAAACTATAACATTTTTGTGATAAAAATCAACTAAAAATATAAAGTTTTTTTTCTTATTTATTCACTCAAATGATGCATTACAAACTAAAACCTGCTTAAGGTAGAAACAAACATAATCAGTGTGACCATTGCTTTTTCTTTACACAAGTCAGGAAAATCATGACAATGGTATTTTTTCAAATGTATTATTTGTTTACTTATTATTTTTTTATTGAAGTACAGTTGACTTACATATTACATTAGTATCAGATGTACAACATACTGATTTAATATTTTTATAGATTATGCACCATGCAAAGTTATTATAACATTATTGACTACATTCCCTGGGTTGTACATTACATCCCTATGACTTATTTATTTTATGATTGGTAGTTTGTGCCTCTTAATCCCATTCACCTATTTGGTCCATCTCTCTACCACGCTCCCCCTCTAGCAACCACTAATTTGTATCTATGAGTCTGTTTCTGTTTTGTTATATTTGTTCATTTGTTTTGCTTTTTAGATTCCGCATATAAATGAACACTTACAGTATTTGTCTTTCTCTGTCTGACTTAGTTCACTTAGCATAATACCTGCCAGATTTACCCATGTCATCTCAAATAGTAAGATTTCATTCTTTTTATAGCTGAGTAATATTTCTATGTGTGTATATCTTCTTTATACATTCATCTCTTGATGGACACTCAGGTTGCTTCCATATCTTGGCTATTATAAATGATGCTGCAGTGAACACTGGGGTGCATATGTCTCTTTGAATTAGTGTTTTCATTTTCTTTGGATAAATATTCAGAAGTGGGATTGCTGGGTCTTATGGTGGATCTATTTTAAATTTTTTGAAGAACCCCTATACCATTTTCCATAGCAACTGTACCAATTTACATTCCCATCAACAGTACACAAGTGTTCCCTTTTTTCCTCATCCTCGCCAACACTTCTTATTTATTGTCTTTTTGATAACAACCATTTTGACAGATGTGAGGTGATATCTCATTGTGGTTTTGATTTGTACTTCCCTGATGATTTGTGATGTTGAGCATCTTTTCATGTATCTGTTGGCCATCTGTATGTCTTCTTTGGAAAAATATCTATTCATATCTTCTGCCAATTTTAATTGGATTGTTCTTTGATGTTGAGTTGTATGATTTTTAAAGATATACTTTGGATATTAACCCCATATCAGACATATCATTTGCAAATATGTTCTCACATTCAGTAGGTTACCTAAGCGTTTTGGTTTGATATGGTCTCATATGTTTATTTTTGCTTTTGGTGCCCTTGCCAGATAAGACGTATACAAAAATATTGCCTAACGCTGGTTTCAAAGAGCATACTGCCTATGCTTTCTGCCAGGAGTTTTATGGTTGGAAGTTTTATATTTAACTTCTTAATCAATTTTGAGTTTATTTTTGCATAATGGTATGAGGAAACGGTCTAGTTTCAATTTTTTACACGTAACTGTTCAGTTTTCCCAATACCACATATTGAAGAGACTGTCTTGTCCCCATTGTATATTCTTGCCTCCTTTGTCATAGATTAATTGACCCTGTGTGTGTGAATTTATGTTTGGGCTCTCTATTCTGTCCCTATGATCAAGGTGTAGGTTTTGTGCCAGTACCACACTGTTTTGATTACTACAGCATTGTAGTATAGTTTGAAGTCAGGCTGTGTGATAGCTCTACATTTGCTCTTTCTCAAGATTTCTTTGGCTATTCAAGGTCTTTTGTAGTTCCATACAAATTTAAAAATTATTTGTTCTAGTTCTGTGAAAAATGCCATTGGTATTTTGATAGGGATTGCATTAAATTTGTAGACTGCTTTGGATAATATGGACATTTTAACAATTGTAATTCTTCAATCCATGAGCACATAATACCTTTCCATTTATTTATGTTGTCTTCAATTTCTTTTATCAATTTATTATAGTTTTCAGAGTACAGGTCTTTTACCTCCTTGGCTAAACTAAAAGTGAGTTTTACTTCTTTCCTTCCAATTTGGATGTCTTTTATTTCTTTTTCTTGTCAGATTGCCATGGCTAGGACTTCCAATACTACCTTGAAAAAGTGGTGAGAGTGGGCATCCTTATCTTTTTCCTGATCTTAGATAAAAAGCTTTTAGTTTTTCACCATTAAGTATGATATTAACTGTGGGTTTTTCATAAATGTCATTTATTATGTTCAGGTATGTTTCCTCTAAACCCACTTTCTTAAGAGTTTTTATCATGAATAGATGTTGAATTTTGTCAAATGCTTTTCCTGCATCTGTTGAGAAGATCGCGTATGACCTCTTTCCTTCATTTTGTGTTGTGATGTATTACATTGATTGATTTGCTGATATTGAATGATCCTTGAATCCCTGGAATAAATTGTGCTTGATAATTATGTATGATCATTTTAATGTATTATTGACTTCAGTTGTTAATATTTTGTTGAGGATATTTGTATGTATGTTCATCAGGGATACTGGCCTGTAATTTTTCTTTTTGTAGTCTTTTTCTGGTTTTGGTGTCAGGGTAATGGTAGCCTCATAGAAGGAGTTTGAGAGAGTTTCCTCCTCTTCAGTTTTTTTGAATAATTTGCAAAGAATAAGTATCAACTCTTCTTTAAATGTTTGGTAGAATTCTCCTGTGAAGCCATCTGGTCCTGAGATTTTGTTTGGTTGGAGTTTTTTGATTACTAATTCATTGCTAGTAATCAGTCTGTTCAGATTCTCTATTTCTTCCTGATTCAGTCTTAGAAGGTTGTATTTTTCTAAAAATTTATCCATTTCTTCTAGGTTGTCCAATTTGTTGGCATGTAATTGTTTCTAGTATTATTTTTTGATTGTTTATATTTCTGTGATATTGGTTGTAACTTCTCTTTTGTTTCTGCTGTAACTTCTTTTTCACTTCTGACTTTATTTTGGCTCTTTTTTTCTTGATGAATCTGGCTAAAGGTTTATCAATTCTGCTTATCTTTTCAAAAACAAGCTGTTAGTTTCAATGACGTTTTTTCTTTTATTTGGTTTCTATTTCATTTATTTCCACTGTGATCTTTATTGTTCCTTCCTTCTACTAATTTTAGGCTTTGTTTGTTCTTCTTTTCCTACATCCTTTGGATGTAAAGTTAGTTTATTTGAGATTCTTCTTGTTTCTTGATGTATGCCTGTATTACTGTAAACTTCCCTCTTAGAATTGCTTTGCTGAGTCCCATAGATTTTGGAAAGTTGTGTTTCTATTTTCATTTGCATTGAGGTATTCTTTATTTCCACTTTGATTTCTTCATTGACCCATTTGTATTTTAGTAGCATGTTGTTTAATTTCCACATGTTTGTGTTTTTCCAGTTTTCTTCTCATAAATGATTTCTAGTTCCATATGGTTGTCGTTGTAAAAGATGTTTGATATTATTTTAATCTTCTTAAATTTATTGAAACTTGTTTTGTGGCCAACATATGCTTTATCCTGGAGAATGTTCCATGTACACTTGAAAATAATGTGTATTCTACTGGTTTTGGATGGAGTTGTCTGTTCCATCCAAAATTATCTATTATTATTATTATTTATTTAACTTTGACTTTTTTTTTTTTTTTGCGGTACGCGGGCCTCTCACTGCTGTGGTCTCTCCCATTGTGGAGCACAGGCTCTGGACGCGCAGGCTCAGTGGCCATGGTTCACGGGCCTAGCTGCTCCATGGCATGTGGGATCTTCCCAGACCGGGGCACAAACCCATGTCCCCTATATCGGCAGGCGGACTCTCAACCACTGCGCCACCAGGGAAGCCCAACTTTGACTTTTTTTTAAACATCTTTATTGGAGTATAATTGCTTTACATTCTTGTGTTAGTTGCTGCTGTATAACAAAGTGAATGAGCTATTTGTATACATATAACCCCATATCCCCTCCCTCTGTGTCTCCCTCCAACCCTCCCTATCCCACCCTTCTAGGGGGCCACAAAGCATGAGCTGATCTCCCTGTGCTGTGTGGCTGCTTCCCACTAGCTATTTTATATTTGATAGTGTATGTATGTCCATACCACTCTCTCACTTTGTCTCAGCTCACCCTTCCCCCTCCCCATGTCCTCAAGTCCATTCTCTATGTCTTTGGTTAATTCCTGTCCTGCCCTTAGATTCTTCAGAACCACTTTTTTTTTTTTTTTTTTAGATTCCATATATATGTGTTATCATATGGTATTTGTTTTTCTCTTTCTGGCTTACCTCACTCTGTATGACAGACTTTAGGTCCACCCACTTCACTACAAATAACTCAATTTCGTTTCTTTTTATGGCTGAGTAATATTGCATTGTATATATGTACCACATCTTCTTTATCCATTCATCTGTTGATGGACACTTAGGTTGCTTCCATGTCCTGGCTGTTGTAAATAGTGTGGCAATGAACATTGTGGTACATGACTCTTTTTGTTTTCTTTTTTTTTTTAACGTTTTTATTGGAGTATAATTGCTTCACAATGGTTTGTTAGTTTCTGCTTTGTAACGAAGTGAATCAGTTATACATATACATATATCCACATATCTCTTCTCTCTTGTGTCTCCCTCCCTCCCACCCTCCCTATCCCACCCTTCTAGCTGGTCACAAAGCACCCAGCTGATCTCCCTGTGCTATGCGACTGCTCCCCACTAGCTATCTATTTTACATTTGGTAGTGTATATGTGTCCATATATACACTGCCACTCTCTCACTTTGTACATGACTCTTTTTGAATTATTTTTCAGGGTGTATACCCAGTAGTGGGATTGCTGGGTCAAATGGTAGTTCTGTTTTCAGCTTTTTAAGGAACCTCCATACTATTCTCCATAGTGGCTGTATCAATTTACATTCCCACCAACAGTGCAAGAGGGTTCCACACCCTCTCCAGCATTTATTGTTTCTAGATATTTTGATGATGGCCATTCTGACTGGTATACGGTGATACCTCACTGTAGTATTGATTTGCATTTCTCTAATGATCTGTGATGTTGAGCATCCTTTCATGTGCTTGTTGGCAATCTGTATATCTTCTTTGGAGAAATGTCTATTTAGGTCTTCTGCCCATTTTTGGATTGGGTTGTTTGTTTTTTTTATTGAGCTGCATGAGCTGCTTGTCTATTTTGCATAGTAACCCTTTGTCAGTTGCTTCATTTGCAAGTATTTTCTCCCATTGTAAGGGTTGTCTTTTCGGCTTGTTCATGGTTTCCTTTATTGTGCAAAAACTTTTAAGTTTCATTAAGTCACATTTGTTTATTTTTGTTTTTATTTCCATTTCTCTAGGAGGTGGATCAAAAAGGATATTGCTGGGATTTATGTCAAAGAGTGTCCTGCCTATGTTTTCCTCTAAGAGTTTTATAATGTCTGGCCTTTAATCCATTTTAGGTCTTTAATCCATTTTGAGTTTATTTTTGTGTATGGTGTTATGGAGTGTTCTAATTTCATTCTTTTACATGTAGCTGTCCAGTTTTCCCAGCACCACTTATTGAAGAGGCTGTCTTTTCTCCATTGTATATTCTTGCCTCCTTTATCAAAGATAAGGTGACCATATGTGCGTGGGTTTATCTCTGGGATTCCTGTACTTTTCCATTGATCTATATTTCTGTTTTTGTGCCAGTACCATACTGTCTTGATTACTGTAGCTTGTAGTATAGTCTGAAGTCAGGGAGCCTGATTCCTCCAGCTCCATTTTTCGTTCTCAAGATTGCTTTGGCTATTCGGGGTCTTTTGTGTTTCCATACAAATTGTGAAATTTTTTGTTCTAGTTCTGTGAAAAATGCCATTGGTAGTTTGATAGAGATTGCATTGAATCTGTAGATTGCTTTGGGTAGTAGAGTCATTTTCAAAATGTTGATTCTTCTAATCCAAGAACATGGTATATCTCTCCATTTGTCTGTATCATCTGTAATTTCTTTCATCAGTGTCTTATAGTTTTCTGCATACGCATCTTTTGTTTCCTTAGGTAGGTTTATTCCTATTTATTCTTTTTGTTGCAATGGTAAATGGGAGTGTTTCCTTAAATTCTCTGTCAGATTTTTCATCATTAGTGTATAGGAATGCAAGAGATTTCTGTGCATTAATTTTGTATCCTGCTACTTTACCAAATTCATGGATTAACTCTAGTAGTTTTCTGGTAGCATTTTTAGGATTCTATATGTATAGTGTCATCTCATGTGCAAACAGTGACAGTTTTAATTCTTTTTTTCCGATTTGAATTCCTTTTATTTCTCTTTCTTCTCTGATTGCCATGGCTAGGACTTCCAAAACTTCCAAAACGATGTTGAATAATAGTGGTGAGAGTGGACATCCTTGTCTTGTTCCTGATCTTAGGGGAAATGCTTTCAGTTTTTCACCATTGAGAATTATGTTTGCTGTAAGTTTGTCCTATATGGCCTTTATTATGTTGAGGTAGGATCCCTCTGCCCACTTTCTGGAGAGTTTTTATCATAAATAGGTGCTGAACTTTCTCAAAAGCTTCTTCTGCATCTATTGAGATGATCATATGATTTTTCTTCTTCAGTTTGTTAATATGGTGTATCACATTGATTGATTTGTGTATATTGAAGCATCCTGGTATCCTTGGGGTAAATCCCCCTTGATCATGGTGTATGATCCTTTTAATGTGTTGTTGGATTCTGTTTGCTAGTATTTTGTTGAGGATTTTTTCATCTATATTCATCAGTGATATTGGTTTGTAATTTTCTTTTTTTCTAGTATCTTTCTCTGGTTTTGGTATCAGGGTGATGGTGGCCTCATAGAATGAGTTTGGGAGTGTTCTTTCCTCCACAATTTTTTGGAAGAGTTTGAGAAGGATGGGTATTAGCTCTTCTTTAAATGTTTGATAGAATTCACTTCAGAAGCCATCTGGTCCTGGACTTTTGTTTGTTGGAAGGCTTTTAATCACAGTTTCAATTTCATCACTTGTGATTGGTCTTTTCATGTTTTCTATTTCTTCCTGGTTGAGTCTTGGAAGGTTATATCTTTCTAAGAATCTGTCCATTTCTTCTAGGTTGTCCATTTTATTGGCATAGAGTTGCTTGTAGTAGTTGCTTAGGATGCTTTGTATTTCTTCGGTGTCTGTTGTAACTTCTCTTTTTTCATTTTTAACTTTACTGATTTGAGTCCTCTGTCTCTTTTTCTTCATGGGTCTGGCTAATGGTTTATTAATTTTGTTTATCTTCTCAAAGAACCAGCTTTAGTTTTATTGATCTTTGCTATTGTTTTCTTTGTTTCTATTTCATTTATTTCTGCTCTGATCTTTATGATTTCTTTCCTTCTGCTAACTTTGGGTTTTGTTTGTTCTTCTTTTTCTAGTTCCTTTAGGTGTAAGGTTAGGTTGTTTATTTGAGATTTTTCTTGATTCTTGAGGTAGGCTTGTATTGCTATAAATTTCCCTCCTGGAACTGCTTTTGCTGCATGCCATAAGTTTTGGATCATTGTATTTTCATTGTCATTTTTCTCTAGGTATTTTTTGATTTCCTCTTTGATTTCTTCAGTACTCTCTTGGTTATTTAGTAACATATTATTTAGCCTCCATGTGTTTGTGTTTTTTACTTTTTTCCCCTGTAATTCATTTCTAATCTCATAATGTTGTGGTCAGATAAGATGCTTGATATGATTTCAATTTTCTTAAATTTTCTGAAGCTTGATTTGTACCCAAGATATGATCTATCCTGGAGAATGTTCCTTGTGCACTTGAGAAGAAAGTGTAATCTGCTGGTTTTGGATGGATTATCCTAGAAATATCCATTAAATCTATCTGGTCTATTGTGTCACTTAAAGCTTCTGTTTCCTTATTTATTTTCATTTTGGATAATCTGTCCATTGGTGTAAGTGAGGTGTTAAAGTTCCCCACTATTATTGTGTTACTGTTGATTTCCTCTTTTGTAGCTGTTAGCAGTTGCCTTATGTATTGAGGCGCTCTTATGTTGGGTGACTATATATTTATAATTGTTATATCTTCTTCTTGGATTAATCTCTTCATCATTATGTAGTGCCCTTATTTGTCTCTTGTAACGTTCTTTATTTTAAAGTCTATTTTATATGATATGAGGATTGCTACTCCAGCTTTCTTTTGATTTCCACTTGTAGGGAATATCTTTTTCCATACCCTCACTTTCAGTCTGTATGTGTCCCTAGGTCTCTTGTAGACAGCATGTATATGGGTCTTCTCTTTGTATCCATTCAGCAAGCCTGTGTCTTTTGGTTGGAGCATTTAATCCATTCACGTTTAAGGTAATTGTCGATATGTATGTTCCTATGACTATTTTCTTAATTGTTTTGGACTTGTTTTTGTAGTTCCTTTTCTTCTCTTGTATTTCCTACTTAGAAAAGTTCCTTTAGCATTTGTTGTAAAGCTGGTTTGGTGGTGCTGTATTCTCTTAGCTTTTCTTGTCTGTAAAGCTTTTGATTTCTCCATAGAATCTGAATGCGATCCTTGCCGGGTAGAGTAATCTTGGTTGTAGGTTCTTCCCTTTCATCACTTTAAGTATATCATGCCACTCCCTTCTGGCTTGTAGAGTTTATGCTGAGAAATCAGCTGTTAACCTTATGGGTGTTCCCTTGTATGTTATTTGTTGTTTTTCCCTTGATGCTTTCAATAATTTTTCTCTGTCTTTAATTTTTGCCAATTTGATTATTATGTGTCCCAGCATGTTTCTCTTTGGGTTTATCCTGTATGGGACTCGCTGCGCTTCCTGGACTTGGGTGGCTATTTCCTTTCCCATGTTAGGGAAGTTTTTGACTAAAATCTCTTCAAATATTTTCTCAGGTTTTTTCTCTCTCTCTTCTCCTTCTGGGACCCATATAATACAAATGTTGTTGTGTTTAATGTTGTCCCAGAGGTCTCTTAGGCTGTCTTCATTTCTTTTCATTCTTTTTTCTTTATTCTGTTCATCAGCAGTGAATTCCACCATTCTGTCTTCCAGGTCACTTATCCATTCTTCTGCCTCAGTTATTCTGCTATTGATTCCTTCTAGTGTATTTTCCATTTCAGTTATTGTATTGTTCATCTCTCTTTGTTTGTTCTTTAATTCTTCTATGTCTTTATTAAACATTTCTTGCATCCTCTCGATCTTTGCCTCCATTCTTTTTCCGAGGTCCTGGATCATCTTCAGTATCATTATTCTGAATACCTTTTCTGAAGGGTTGCCTATCTCCACTTCATTTAGTTGTTTTTCTGGGGTTTTATCTTTTTCCTTCATCTGGTACATAGCCCTCTGCCTTTTCATGTTGTCTATCTTTCTGTGAATGTGGTTTTTGTTCCGCAGGCTGCAGTATTGTACTTCTTCTTCTTGTAGGAAGATTTTTAATCAAAGTTTCCATTTCAGTGCTTGTGCTTTGTCTGTTTATATTTTCTATTTCTTCCTGCTTCAGTCTCAGAAGGTTGTGCTTTTCTAAGAATTTGTCCATTTCTTCCTGGTTGTATATTTTATTGCCATATAGTTGCTTGTAGTAATCTCTCATGGTCCTTTGTATTTCTGCAGTGTCAGTCATTACTTCCCATTTTTCATTTCTAATTCTGTTGATTTGAGTCTTCTCCCTTTTTTTCTTGATGAGTCTGGCTAGTGGTTTATCAATTTTGTTTATCTTCTCAAAGAACCAGCTTTTAGCTTTATTGATCTTTGCTGTCATTTCTTTTTCATTTATTTCTGATCTGATCTTTATGATTTCCTTCCTTCTGCTAACTTTGGGGTTTTTTGTTCTTTCTCTATTTGCTTTAGGTGTAAAGTTAGGTTGTTTATTTGAGATGTTTTTCGTTTCTTGAGGTAAGATTGTATTGATATAAACTTCCCCCTTAGAACTGCTTTTGCTCTCCCAAAGATTTTGGATTGTCGTGTTTTCATTGTCATTTGTTTCTAGGTATTTTTTGATTTCCTCTTTGGTTTCTTCAGTGAACTCTTGGTTATTTAGTAGTGTATTGTTTAGCCTCCATGTGTTTTCTTTTTTTTTTTTTTACAGTTTTTTTCCTGTAACTGATATCTAGTCTCATAGCGTTGTGGTCAGAAAATATACTTGATACGAGTTCAATTTTCTTAAATTTACCAAGGCTTGATTTGTGACCCAAGATGTGACCTATCCTGGAGAATGTTCCCTGAGCACTTGAGAAGAAAGTGTATTCTGTTGTTTTTGGATGGAATGTCCTATAAATATCAATTAAGTCTGTCTTGTTTAATGTACCATTTAAAGCTTGTGTTTCCTTATTTATTTTTTTGGATGATCTGTCCATTGGTGAAAGTGGGCTGTTAAAGTCCCATACTCTGATTGTGTTACCCTCAATATCCCCTTTTATGGCTGTTAGCATTTGCCTTATGTATTGAGGTGCTCCTATGTTGGGTGCATAAGTATTTACAATTGTTATATCTTCTTATTGGATTGACCCCTTTATCATTATGTAGTGTCCTTCTTTGTCCTTGTAATAGTCTTTATTTTAAACTCTATTTTATCTAATATGAGAATTGCTACTCCAGCTTTCTTTTGGTTTCCATTTGCATGGAATATCTTTTTCCATCCCCTCACTTTCAGTCTGTATGTGTCCCTGGGTCTGAAGTGGGTCTCTTGTAGACAGCATATATACGGGTCTTGATTTTGTATTCATTCAGCCATTCTGTTTCTTTTGTTTGGAGCATTTAATCCATTTACATTTAAGGTAATTATCGATATGTATGTATGTTCCTATTACCATTTTCTTAATTGTTTTGGGTTTGTTATTGTAGGTCTTTTCCTTCTTTTGTGTTTTCTGCCTAGAGAAGTTCCTTTAGCATTTGTTGTAAAGCTAGTTTGGTGGTGCTGAATTCTCTCAGCTTTTGCTTGTCTGTAAAGGTTTTAATGTCTCCTTTGAATCTGAATGAGATCGTTGCTGGGTAGAATAATCTTGTTTGTAGGTTTTTCCCTTTCCTCACTTCAAATATGTTGTGTCACTCCCTTCTGGCTTTCAGAGTTTCTGCTGAAAGATCAGCTGTTAGCCTTATGCGGATTCCTTTGTATGTTATTTGTTACTTTTTCCTTGCCACTTTCAAAATTTTTTTTTTGTATTTAATTTTTGATAGTTTGATTAATATGTGTTGTGGTGTGTTTCTCCTTGGATTTATCCTGTATTGGATTCTCTGTGCTTCCTGGAGTTGATTGACTATTTCCTGTCCCATATTAGGGAAGTTTTCAACTATAATCT
This sequence comes from Stenella coeruleoalba, assembly GCF_951394435.1. NCBI lineage: Eukaryota > Metazoa > Chordata > Mammalia > Artiodactyla > Delphinidae > Stenella > Stenella coeruleoalba. The sequence goes on from NC_137150.1 coordinate 59,013,234, forward strand.
CTTTAAATATTTTCTTAGTTCCTTTCTTTTTCTCTTCTTCTTCTGACACCCCTATAATTTGAATGTTGGTGTATTTAATGTTGTCCCAGAGGTCTATGAGAGTGTCCTCAATTCTTTTCATTCTTTTTTCTTTATTCTGTTCTACAGTAGTTATTTCCACTGTTGTATCTTCCAGGTCACTTATCCGTTTTTCTGCCTCAGTTATTCTGCTACTGATTCCTTCTAGAGAATTTTTAATTTCATTTATTGTGTTGTCCATCATTGTTCATTTGCTCTTTAGTTCTTCTAGGCCCTTGTTAAATGTTTCTTGTATTTTCTCCATTCTATTTCCAAGATTTTGGATCATCTTTATTATCATTACTCTGAATTCTTTTTCAGGTAGACTGCCTATTTCCTTCTCATTTGTTAGGTCTGGTGTGCTCCTTCATCTGCTGTGCATTTCTCTGTCTTCTCATTTGCTTATCTCACTGTGTTTGGGGTCTCGTTTTCACAGGCTGCATGTTCATAGTTCCCATTGTTTTTGGTGTCTGCCCACTGTGGCTATGGTTCGTTCAGTGTGTTGTGTAGGTTTCCTGGTGGAGGGGACTGGTACCTGTGTTCTGGTGGATGAGGCTGGATCTTGTTTTTCTGGTGGGCAGGACCGCGTCCGGTGATGTGTTTTGGGGTGTCTGTGAACTTAGTATGATTTTAGGCAGCCTCTCTGTTAATCGGTGGGGTTGTGTTCCTGTCTTGCTAGTTGTTTGGAATGGGGTGTGCAGCACTGGTACTTGTTGGTCATTGAATGGAGCTGGGTCTTAGCGTTGAGATGGAGATCTCTGGGAGAACTGCCGCAAATTGATATTATCTGGGGCCAGGAGGTCTCTGGTGGTCCAATGTCCTGAACTTGGCTCTCCCACCTCAGAGTCTCAGGACTGACACCTGGCTGGAGCATCAAGACCTTGTCAGCCACATGACTCAACTTGGTACGAGCGCTGCTTGCCAGTGAATTAAGTTGCGAAACAGACACAAGGCATAAAAACCAAAGTGTTGCATGCGGTGCCAACTCTGTGGTTCCTGTAGACATCTATTAAGCCAGTCTTGTCTATTGTGTCATTTAAGGCTAACGTTTTCTTGATTTTCAATCAGGATGATCTATTCATTGATGTAAGTGTGTTATTAAAGTGCCTTAGTATTATTATATGACTGTCAAATATTCCTTTACTTCTGTTAATATTTGCTTTATATATTTTGGTGCTCCTATGTTAGGTGCATTTATTTTTACAAATGTTATATTCTTTTCTAGGATTGACCTTTTCATCATTATGCAATACTCTTCTTTGTCTTTTGTTGTAGTCTGTGTTTTAAAATCTATTTTGTCTGATACGAATATTGCTACCCCAGCTTTATTTTCATTTTTATTTACATGGCATATCTTTTTCCGTTTCTTCATTTTAAGTCTGTGTGTGTCTTTTTTTTTTCTTCCTTTCTGCACTTTATTATGTGTTTCAAGGATTTCCCTTTAAAATATGACACAGCTATTTCTTGCCCACAGAGTAGCTACCATAGATTTTCCTAATACTAGATGAATGAATGAATGAATACTAGATGAATGAACTTCATCTAGTATCATGAATACATGATACTAGGTGAAGTTAATTTTAATGAGTCTATTTCAGTCTGCTTGACTCCTCTACTCTTTGCAGGAGTAATTCACTTCTGTCTTTACATATATCCCTGCTGACACTTTATTTGTTTATTTATCTATTTAACATCTTTATTGGAGTATAATTGCTCTATAATGGTGTGTTACTTTCTGCTTTATAACAAAGTGAATCAGCCATACATATATATATATATCCCCATATCTCCTCCCTCTTGCGTCTCCTTCCCACCCTCCCTATCCCACCCCTCTAGGTAGTCACAAAGCACCGAACTGATCTCCCTGTGCTATGCGGCTGCTTCCCACTAGCTATCTATTTTACATTTGGTAGTGTATATATGTCCATGCCCCTCTCTCTCTTTGTCCCAGCCTACCCTTCCCCCTCCCCATGTCGTCAAGTCCATTCTCCACATCTGCATCTTTATTTGTGTCCTGCTGCTATGTTCTTCAGAACCTTTTTTTTTTTTTAATTCCATATATATGTGTTAGGATACAGTATTTGTTTTTCTCTTTCTGACTTATTTCACTCTGTATGACAGACTCTAGGTCCATCCACCTCACTATAAATAACTCAATTTCATTTCTTTGTATGGCTGAGTAGTCTTTAGCTCTTAAGTGAGTCTCTTGTAGGCAGCGTATAGATGAGCTTTCTTTCATCCATTCACCCAAACTATGTCTTTTGATTGGTGCATTTAGCCCATTTACATTTAAAGTAATTTTGATGGGTATGTACTTAGTGTCATTTTGTTACTTGTTTTCTGGTTGTTTTTGTAGTTATTCTCTGTTCTTCTTTTACTTTCTTCCCTTATGGTTTGATACTTTTCTTCAGTGGCATATTTTGCTTCCTTTCTCTTTATTTTTTGTGTGTATCTCTTGTAGGTATTTGGTTTGTCATAAACATGAGGTAGGTCTATCTATCTATCTATTTATTTAAACTGATAGTCATTTAAGTTCAAACATGTTTTAAAGGCTCTACATTTTTTACTCTCCCTGCCCATTTTTTATGGTTTTGATGTCATATAATTTTACATCTTTTTGTGTATTCATTACCTACTTATTGTAGTTATAGTTGATTTACAGCTTTTGTCGTTTCACCTTTATACTAGCTTTTTAAGTGGCCTTTAGTGTATCCTTGCCTTTACTAGTGAGATTTTTTTCCCTCATATATTTTCTTATTCTTATTATGGCCTTTTCTTTTTCACTTAAAGAAGATCCTTTAGCATTTCTTGCAAGCATGGTTTAGTACTGATGAGTTCTTTTCGTTTTTTGTTTGTCTGGGAAACGTTTTATGTCTTCTTCAATTCTGAATGATACCTTGCTGGGTTGCATATCCTTGGTTGTAATGTTTTTCCTTTCAACACCTAAGTATATCTTGCCACTCCTTTCTGGCCTTCAAAGTTTCTGCTGAAAAATCAGCTGATAGCCTTATAGGTGTTTGCTTGTATGTGACTCTCTGTTTTTTTCTCTTGCTGCCTTTAAAATTCCTTCTTTATCTGTAACTTTTGCCATTTTAATTGTGATATGTCTTGGTGTGGATCTCTTTGGGTTCATCTTGTTTGGGACTCTCTGTGCTTCCTTGGCTTGGATATCTGTTTCCTTCCCCAGGTATGGAAAATTTTCAGCTATTATTCTATCAAATATGTTTTCTGCACTTTTCTTTCTCTCTTCTTCTGGGACCCCATAATGCAAATGTTAGTACACTTGATGATCCCAGAGATCCCTTAGACTATCTTCACTTATTCTTTTCATCTTTTGGTTGGGTGATTTCCATTATTCTGTCTTCCAGGTTGCTTATGTGTTCTTTACATCACCTAATCTGCAGTTGATTCCTGCTAGTATATTTTTCATTTCAATTATTGTATTCTTCAGCTCTGATTTTTTTTTAATGTTTCCTAATTCTTTGTTGAAATTCTCACTGTACTCCACTATTCTTCTCCTGTGTTTGGTGAACATTTTTATGACAGTTGTTTTGAAAGCTTTATCAGATAAGTTACTTGTATGAATTTCACTAGGGTTTTTCCCTGGGGTTTTATCTTGTTCTTTCATTTGGAGCATATATTTATCTCTTCTCATTTTCTTTTCCTTTCTGTGTTTATCTCTATGAATTAGGCAAAACAGTTACCTCTTCAAGTACTGAAGGCTTGTCCTTGTGTAGGAGCATCCCTATGAAGATTACATTGCCTGGTGGCTCTGGCAGGAAGGCTAGACTGAAACAAGTGTGGGCTCTGGCTTTTCCAGGGTGTACTGGGACTGCCATCTTGGTAGGGGGGTTGGAGCTGGAGTTTGATACAGGCTGGGGTTCCCTTGGAGTGTGTTGGAAGGCACTGCCTGGGGGGGATTGGGGTGGGACTTGAGCCAAAACTCATTACAGGCCAGGGCTTCTCCTAGGATGTGCTGGAGGCTGCTGCCTTGGCAGGGTAGGGTTGGAGCTGGAGCTGGGTGTGGGCTGGGGTGTGCTGGTGTGTACATGGCAGGTGGGCTAGAGTACCAGGAATCTACCTCTGCTCTGGGACTCAGAGCAAGTAAGTTTGTATATACAGCCTTTAAGAGCAGACTCTTGGTTTCCTACAGCTTGATGACTCTCCTGGTGCTAAGTGTTGCTGGTTTTCAAAACCGTTTGAAGGGATTTTTCTTTTAGTTGCTGGTCTCCAGAGCTGGGGCTCCCCTCACTCCTTAGGGAGAACCTCCGAATTTATGATATCCCTTTCCTCTTTTGGATTGCCTGCTAGGGGTGTGGGTCTTGACTAGATCACTTCTATTCCCTTCTTACCCATTTCAGTGTGGTTTTTTCTTTATATCCTTCATTGTAAGAAAGCTCTTCTGTTAGTCTTCATGTTGTTCTCAGAGAAAGTTGTTTTATATGTAGTTGCAGTTTTGGTGTGTCTGGGGGAGCAGATGTGCTCAGGGTCTTCCTACTCTGCCATCTTGATCCTGTCTCTAATCTAACAATGTTCTCAAAAACTTCCCCCATATAATTATGTTAATATTATGTAATGAGGGATCCATCATTTCCTCACAGATTTGAGATGCCACCTTTATTATATTATGTTCACATATGTACCTGATTTTGTTTCTGGGCTCTCTTCTTTGCACTGACTTATTTTCAGTTCCTGTACCAGGACCACATTGTTTTCAATATAACTTTAAGACATATTTTGAATGGGTAGGGCTAGGCTCCAATATTTGTTTTTCATGAATTTCTTTATAGTTATGCATTTATTCTTTTGGAAAATCTTTTTATTTAAAACAAATATGTTAATATCAATGAGATTTGGGTTGGACTTAGATTGAATTTATAGAGGCACTGAAGGATTGATATACTTACAATATTGAATCCTTCCATCCAGGAATGTGATATATTTCTCCACTTAGGAGGTTTTCTTTTCTCTCAGCAAAGTTTTATGATTTTTTTTATGCAGAGTATACTTGATATTTTTGGCTAAAATTTTTCTTAATCAAATTTTATGTTATAAAATTATGAAATTTTTGTATCTTTGTTTTGCAAATTAGATTTTGTTTTGTTTTGTTTTGTTTTGTTTTTGTTTTTTTGCAGTACGTGAGCCTCTCACTGCTGTGGCCTCTCCCATTGCGGAGCACAGGCTCCGGACGCGCAGGTTCAGCGGCCATGGCTCACGGGCCCAGCCGCTCTGCGGCATGTGGGATCTTCCCGGACCGGGGCACGAACCCGTGTCCCCTGCATTGGCAGGCAGACTCTCAACCGCTGCGCCACCAGGGAAGCCCCAGCAAATTAGATTTTTTAAAATTATATGATTCTTCTGTTATTGCAATTATATAAAAATTATTGATTTTGGTAAATTTACCTTATATCCAAAATCCTAATAGAACTATTTTAGTACTTCTACTATTTTGTCAGTTGATTTTTTTTTAAATTTTTGAATTGTCTTGGGTAGATAATCATATAGTTTTGTCTCTGTCTGATATTTGTGCTCTTGATTTCTTTTTCCTTATTAATTTTATTGTCTAGAACCACCAGAATAATAGTTGTGGGTAGTGGGTATCCTTGTTTTATCTCCAGATTTAATGAGAATACTTTGTATTTTATGTTCTTTTGGTTTCCAACTGTATTGAGTTTGAGGAATTTAAATTAATTTGGACTTAGTTTTTGAATTTTTGATAGAACTTTCATATAAAAATACTGGGGCCTGGTATATATTAGGGGAATAAATCTCTGGCTATGTTTTCCATTTCTTCTATGGTTACTGGTTTGAATTTTCAGACTTTCTGTCACTTTTTGTCCCTTGGTAATTTAAATTTTTTTATATAATAATCTCTAGTTTCAATTTTATTGGTTAAGGAATTGAACACAGTATTCTCTTATAAAAAGAATCTCCATCTTATGACTGTTTATCTTTCTTTACCTTTTTATTATTTATATCTTCTCTCTTTCTTGGTTAGACTTGTTATACATATTTCTACTTCAGTAGTCTCTTCAAAGACTTTTAATTTCTTAGGGCTGCCATTTTCTCTCTTATTCATGAATTTTTGTTTATTAATAATTTTTCATTTAAAATTACCTTTTGATTTATTTCATTGTCTTTTTTGTAGCTCCCTAGTTGAATACTTGGTTTATTTTCAGTTGTTTTCAAATAAATATATTTAAGATTATGCATTTTCTTCTAAGTATTACCTTGTTTGCATCGATAGGTTTAATTAATTAATTAATTAATTAATTTTTGGCTGCATTGGGTCTTCGTTGCTGCATGCAGGCTTTCTCTAGTTGCAGTAAGTGGGGGCTACTTTTCATTGCAGTCCACAGGCTTCTCATTGTGGTGGCTTCTCTTGTTGCAAAGCACAGGCTCTAGGCACACGGGCTCAGTAGTTGTGGTGCATGGGCTTAGTTGCTCCATGGTATGTGGGATCTTCCCGGACAAGAGATCAAACCCGTGTCCCCTGCATTGGCAGGCAGATTCTTAACCACTGTGCCACCAGGGAAGTCTCTGCAACCAATAGGTTTTAATATATTGTATTCTCATAGTTGTTTATTTATAAGTAGATTAATAGTCTACTTTTGTTGTTAATTTATAGTATTGAATCGTGACTAGATAATGTGGCCTGTAAATTTCAACTTTGAAGAATTCATTGATGATTTTATTGTGCCTTTACAGAGGGCTAACTTTTTGGTAGTATTTCCAAGTTCTTTGAAAAGAAAGATATTCTTTGTATATTTGATGTTCATTCTATATACATTAATAAAATAAATCTAGTAATAGAGTTATCCAAATTCTCTGTAAACTTCTTTATTTCTTGCTTACTTATCCTGTCCTTTTTCTGAGAGAGGTAGGTTAAGGTTTTCTATTATAATTTTGACTTTGTGGACAAATCCATATTTTTTTCTGATAGTTTTTGCTTTATATTTTGATGGTATTCTATTTAGTCCTGATGGTTCATGACTGTAGTTATCTCCTTGGGGGAATTACAGCTTATTTCACTATAAATCCCCCCTTGTCCCGTTTCATGCTTTTTTGACTTGAAGTCTACTTTTTTATGCTAATAATGGCACACATGCTTTCTTTTATTGTGATTTACCTGACAAATATTTATCCATGCTTTATTTTTAACCTTTTTCTATTGTAAGTAGCATATTGCTAGAAATGAAATCTTTAACTTTAATTTACTTTTATTGATATGTTTGGTCTTATTTTCACCATTTATTTTGTGTTTGCATTTTATCATACTTTATTTTTATGTACATATATACATATGTATGTATGTGTGTATATATATATATATATATATATATATATATATATATTTTATCCTGATTTTTCCCCCAGATGAAATTATTTCTCTGTTCCTTTCCCCCTTTTAAAGGTTTGAAAAATTTTTTACTTGTTCTTTGAACATACTGAAGTATTTTTCTATGTTAAAAATTAATGGTTAACTATATGCTAGTTTCACACATCTCCATCTTTCCTTTCTTATAACCAGGATTTTTTGTAATCATACAGATTTTGTTTCCAAAGTGTTATTTATTTATTAATGTTTACATTTTTTATTGAAGTATAGTTGATTTACAATATTGTGTTAGCTTCAGGTGTACAACAAAGTGATTCTGTTATACATACATATATATATTAGATTATTTTCCATTATAGATTATTTACAAGATATTGAATATAATTCCCTGTGTTACACAGTAAATCCTTATTGCTTATCTATTTTATGATTTACAATATTGTGTTAGTTTCAGGTATACAGCAAAATGATTCAGTTATATATGTGTATATTTTCAGATTATTTTCCATTATAGATTATTATAAGATACTGAATGTAGTTCCCTGTGCTATACAGTAAATCCTTGTTGCTTATCTATTTTATGTATAGTAGTTTGTATCTGTTAATCCCATATTCCTAATTTATCCTTCTCCCCTCCCTTTGCCCTTTGGTAATCATAAGTTTGTTTTCTATGTCTGTGAGTCTGTTCCTATTTTGTATATAGATTCATTTGTATTATTTTTTTATAAATTCCATGTTTAAGTGATATCATGTAATATTTGTCTTTCTCTGTTTGACTTACTTCACTTAGTATTATATTCTCTAGCTCCATCATGTTGCTGAAAATGGCAATATTTCATTCTTTTTTATGGCTTGGCTACTGTAAATAATACTGCTATGAACATGGAGTGTATGTATCTTTTCGAATTAGAGTTTTCTCTGGATATATGCCCAGGAGTGAGATTGCTGTATCATATGGTAATTCTATTTTTAGTTTTTTAAAGGAACCTTCATACTGTTTTCCATAAAGGCTGCACCAATTTACATTCCCACCAGCAATGTAGGAGGGTCCCTTTTTCTCCACATCCTCTCCAGTGTTTATTATTTGTAGACATGTTGATGATGACCATTCTGACTGGTGTGAGGTGACACCTCAGAATAAATATTTTATATTCCTTTATTTCTTATTGAAATCTGGTACATTTTTTATACTCATAAGACATTTCAATTTCGACTGGCCATTTTTCAAGTACTAAACAGCCTTATGAGTCTGGTGACTTCTATATTGGACAACACAGCTCCAGAGTGATCATTCTAAAATGCAAACCTGGTTTTGTCACTTCCCCAGTCAAAAATGATCATAACCTCCCCATCACCTATTAGATAATGTCTCCACTCCATATTAGGACACAGAAGACTCTTTGTGATCTGTCCCCTGGCTAGCAGTGTGGCTTCATCTCCCTGCTCCAGGTTTAGACTCTGGCCAAACTGAGTACCTTGTAGTTCCAGAACATTCCACCCATTGCCTTGAATACCTTTACATGAGCTCCCTGCTCGAATGTTCTCCCTTGATTATCTAGCTGGCACGAAGCTACTGATCTTCCTGGTATCAAATAAGCATTACCTCCTCTATGAAATCTTCCCTGACTCCCCAGGTGAAAGTAGAACTTTAATTATAAATTGTTTGCTGGCTTCAGTAATCATATTTGTACTGAAATTGTTTCATGTCTGCTTTCACCAAACCAAAAGCTCCCACAAAGGAGGGCATCCTTTCATGTTTGTATTATCAGTATCTATGCTGGGTTTTTGATACCTAGGAGGTGTTAAATAAATGCTAGTTGGATGAACAATTGAATAAAGAAATGAAAATCTCCAAGGTTTTGAGTTTGGGTAGATAGGGAGGAAGAAGAACATGACTATGTATTAGGAAGATAAGCTGGTGTGAGAAAGGAAACTTTGCTTTGGTGGAGGTGATAAATTAAAGAACAATATCAAGACGTCACCAAAATCATTTAGCTTTAAAAATGTATTTGCCATTTTTAGTCTTGAATTAAGAACAGAACTGTTTTAGAAACTGAGATGTAACCTGATCCTAAGAGACTCTGTGAAAGTATGAAAAGTACCAGAATTCCCAGTGCTCTCTTTGATTGATTCCTTATCAACGAGAGAGAGTCATGCTTGCAAAATAAATTGATTTAAAACATGCTTATGGCTCTTTTAGAAAATCATAACAAACACAGAAAAGTATAGGCAAAAGAATAAAAGTCATACTCAATCCCACAACCAGAGATAACCACTGTTAAGAAATATTTTGTTACATTTGCCTTTTAAAGTATGTTTTGTTTTACCTGGTTGAAATCATATTATATTCAATTTTGCAGCTTCCTTTTGTTTACTTAAAATTTTATCATAAGCATTTTCTCGTGTCATTAAATATCTCTATAAACATTTTAATTGCTGCATGTTATTCCATCTTATGGATATACCATAATAGATAATTTTCCATGTAAATTATACAACCGTATTAAAAAATGCAGACAAAAAATCTAGGAGAGATTGTGAGAATACTTTCTAGAGAGAAAATTCACATGGAGTTTATGTGCACAAATATAACACTGTCTCAATTCAAGTCAGATGGGGTTTTTGAAGTCATGCTGTGTGGGTGTGACATATACAGCACACATCTTAATGCTACAGTGAAAGAGGTAAACGTTAGTGTGTGCAAAGGGCATCCAGAGATGCCATAAGCAACCCCAGGTGGCTTTAGGAGAGTGCCATAGACTGAATGTTTGTGTCCCTCCAACCCCCCCCCCCCCCCCGTTCTTATATTGAAACTTAATCCCTAATGTAATGGTATTTGGAAGTGGGGCCTTTGGGAGGTGATTATGTCATGAGGGTGGAGCTGTCATAAATGGCATTAGAGCCCTTATAAAAGAGACTGCAGAGAGCCTGGTAGCCTTTCCCCTGTGTGAGGATACAGCAAAGAAAGACGGCCAATTATGAACCAGGAAGTGGGCTCTCACCAGATACCAAATCAGCTGACACCAAATCTTGAGCGTTACACAGCCTCCAGTACTGTGAGAAATAAATTCTTGTAGTTTATAAAGACACCCAGTCTATGGTATTTTGTTATAGGAGCCTGAGTGGACTAAGACAAGGAATCTGTATGATTGGTGGGAGTAAAGTTGTCTGATCCATTAAGTAATTCATTAAAGAGCTCTTTCTTAATCAGGTATGTGGTATCCCCCATGCACCTCCTTTAGGCAGTGTAAACACAGGGGACTGCATACTGGCATCAGGAAGGATCTATGGATTTAGGTACATGGCACTTAATTTTGATTATTTCTTCCTATGCAAAATATTGGGGAAGCCCTGTTTCCCTGTTTGCATGTCAATCCATTCACAAACACTGAGGGTCAATAATATGCCAAGGACTGTGTGAATTAAATGAAACATGAGATAGTTTCCAGCCGTTGAAAAGCTGAGGATTTGAGGAAAACAATAAGTAAACAGAGAAATTGCAATGAAAAGTTGTAAATGATATATAGAGATAAATATGAGAAAAAAAAATAGAGAAGAGGGTAACTGCCTGGGAAGGTAACTTTTGAGCTGGATCTTATAGGTTGAGAGGGCATCTAGAAGATGAATAAAGGGTATGATTGTGCAGGTTATTCTTCATATGCCCCTCTAAATCCATTCTTTACCTAGCTCTGCCCTGTTACGTACCCTTGGGGGATATCCCTTAGAGTCTGCATCGCCCAGGATCCCTTCTGGTTTCCATTTGGATTCAGCCAATTGGAGATAATAGCAGGAGGTCAGAGGGTAGGAGGAGAGAGACGTTGGGTATTTCTTTTCCTGCTCCCTCTCAGCTTTGCCGCATCATTCTGCCAGTGGCTGGTCTCTCGGTGTCTACATCTAGAATGATAAATTGGTGGCTGACGTGACCATCACTATGTTTTGGGAAATGGCAGATGGCAGTGCTAAGCACAGAGTGCAGTGGGAAGAAACAGGATCAGGAAGGCTAAAGAGTAGTAACTAGTATAGTAGTTCCCACAAGAGATGAGGAAGGTCTGTATTAAGGCCTTGAGTGTGGGCTAGAGACACTGGGGCACATTTTAGAGACATCTCTGAAGTAGCTACTATGAGATTTAGAAATCAGTTAGTACAAGGATGAGAGAGGAGGTGAATGTGACAAGGGGTTTTTTCACTTGGGAAGCTTTTTCATAAGGGAGTCGGTGGCAGGAATATAGGAAGGTGGGGATGTGGGGGAGAAAGGGGAGAAGATAAGGAGTTTGGAATACAGTTTTTATCAGACTTAGGTCTTCGTTGACAGAAACACATTGGGTTATACCTACATACCTCCTCGCATTTATCAAGGAATTTTAAATTAATATGAGTATTTAAAAACCTTCTGTGTATAGCACACTTAATTACCATGCAGGGATTATGAAATGGAAGTTTTTAGCCAAGGAAGAGTTCATTTGTGACTCTCAAATAAGTTATTGATAATAGGATAAAGGAAAATTGGAGCCAATGCTTTAAAAATATTAAATCATAAGTGAAAATATTTTTGGTGAATATGGAAGTGTGGAGAAGATTTGAGGCACTTGAGAATGCATGCAAAAATAAGTAGGTTCTCTTGTCTATACACGTTTTTCTTTTTAAATTTGGTATTATTCCTGGCAAAATTTATTTTTTAAAGGGTAACTTTATAAACCATTATTGAAGTCAATTTCCAAGGTTAAAGTATGAAGGATGATTTTCCTGTCATTTGTCACCCAGGAGCCTACACTTTCAGTGCTGTGATTATTTCAAGGTGAAAGGTGAGAAGAAATGCTCCTTATGGTTTATTCAGCTGGGATGTCAGTAATGGTAATCTCAGTCGCTATGGTATTTGAGCCTGTTGGCTCTGAAAGGATTTACTCTTTTGCACAAAGAGAGAGCAGAATGGCAGTGTCAAAGATAAAAAGAAATGAGATTTTGAAAAAGTGGATTTCTGTGTCCACAAAATAGGTTTTTATTCAGGGAAGCTTTAATAGGAATTAGTAGTATTGTTTTACATAAAGGGCTAGATTAATGCAGTACAATGAAAGGTAGATGTATTTATAGTTAAAAAATGTATACTTCTCTGTGACATAATTCGGTGAATTAAAAAATCAGGGATGCATATAAGGCTATTTCTTGTGTTATTATTAAAACACTTCTATTTTACATTTATAAACACATACATAGATTTAGTTTAAATATTATATCTAGAAAGACCCTTTTATGTATCTGAGATGGTGGAAGAGAGCAGGCCAACCTAGGCACTGGGAAACTAGAAGGACCTTGCTTTCTGTAATTTCAATCAAGGGCCAAATCTCCTTGTTTGACTATAATTTCTACGAGTGGTGGCATTAGACGAACTTTTGAGGGAATCAATTTATATGTGCTGGAAAGGTTACAATGAACAAGAAGATACAATATTATCTCTCTAAGAGTTTATAGACTTAGAGAAAATCTGTGACCTTAGAAATAAATAGACCTTATTTTTATTTTAATTGCTTAAGCAATTATATAAGGTCTTGGACATGGAGGAAACTTAAATGCGTACTACCAAGTAAAATAAACCAATCTGAAAAGACTACATAGTGTGGAATTCTAACTATCTGACATTCTGGAAAAGGTAGAACTATGGAAACAGTAAAATGATTAGTAGTTGCTAGGGGTTAGCAGAGAGGGAGGGATGAATAGAGCACAGAGGATTTTTAAGGAAGTGAAACTATTCTGTGTGATACCACAATGGTGGATACATGTCATTATACATTTCTCAATGTACAACATAGAATGTACAACACCAAGAGTGAGCTTTGAGTGATAATGATGTGTCAATTTAGGTTCATTGATTGTAATAGATGTCCCACTCCGGTGAGCGTTGTTGACAGTGGCGGAGGTTGTACATGCATGGTGGAGGTTGTGCATGCATGGGGACAGGGTGTATATGGGAACTCACTACACTTTTGTTCAATTTTGCTGTGAGCCTAAATAAAACTGCTCTAAAAAAAATAAAGTTTATTAATTAAAATAAATAAATAAAATAAAATTTAAAAAGTCTTGGAGATGGGATTTTAGAGATCCTATCCAACCCATTCATTTATTTTACAGATGAGAAAACAGGCTTGGAGTTGTTAAGTAAGCTGCCAAAGGTCTCATAGCTAGTCTGTGGCAAAGCTAAGACAATTTACTTTAAGCCCAGTCCGTGTTCTGGGGTACAACACAGCTCACGTTGAGCACATCAGAGGAAAAGTGAAGAAAATGGGGAGAAGAAGTATGTTAGTAGGGTCACTCTTTGGCACTCGAGTTTTGGGGCTTTCAATAGTTAATGCTCATATTTTCTCAATGCAGAGTTCCCTATTTCATTGTGGAGGTTAAAGTCAGAAAATCAGATGAGTGGGGTGAGAAGGGAATAGAAGTGATGTATGTGTCAGAAGTTTGGTTTTACTTTGACCTTCACTGACTGTGGGATTTTAGGCAGTCACAGCTTCTCTGGGCTTCTCAGTTTCCTTAGCTAACACTTGCTTTTTGATATTACTGTGATGGACATTTCTTGGCCTCCCAATATCCATTGGGCTGGCTAAATGCAGATGTTGGGGCCCCATCTCTGATTCAGTTGGTCTAGGGAAGGTTCAAGAATCTGCATTTCTAACAATGCTGCTAATCTGGGGATCATGCTTTGAGAACTGTTTATCTAGGATAATAATTTAAGTAATGAATTAACATAATTTAATAATGTTAATAACATACTTTATATAATTCTTATATTTTGGGGTATACGACCTTGAGATGAGGGTGGGGATTAAATTAGGGTTGTAACTGCAGGGGTGTAAAGAGAAAGAAAAAATTAATAGCTATTACCAAAAGAGAATTTTCAAGCATGCAAGGTGACAGACTTGAAAGTGAGAGTAGGTTGATAAAGAAAAGGATTTTGTAAACTCCTTCATCTCCTCCTTTAATAGATGAAGAGGCAAGCCAGTAAACCAGATCACGAAATTTTTGGTTTTGTTTTGTTTTGCTTTTTTGATTATAGAGTTTTAAATATGGAAGGTCTTAGCAAAACAGGAAGAAGAAAAAAGGAAAAGCTGTTCTTTTTCACCCTCCTAGACTAAAAGTAGGAAAAACAATAATGAGATGTGTGTCTCTTTAGGCTGAAGTCTTAGAGAGGGGAAGTCATAGGTACAGGGACTCCTGCCCTAGTTCCTATTACAGTCTGGAAGCAGGTAACTTCAGCAGCCTGCATGGCCATATCCAAGTTACTTTGGCTCAGCACAGTTGAAGAGAGGATCTGAGTTTATTAGGTGTTCTGAGTCTCCCTTAGATCCCATGTAGTGTGGAAAGAACCCAGAAGTTCACTGGTGCCCTATGGGAAAGGTAGCTGATGGTGGGCTTATCTAAAGGGTCTTTCCTTGTGATGAGGACCAAGTCCATAGCCAAGGACTGTAGTGTAGAAGCCTGAACTAGAGACAAACTGGGAGTCCAAGTCTACCTTAGGGAAGACCTTAGCCCTGGTAAGAGCTGGGGTGGGGCCCAGTTCAACAAAGAGGTGATCAGTGCCCATTGAGAGCATTGCCCCAGCCAAGAGAACACCTGTAGCCTTCAGCAACAACAGATTCCTACAGAATGATCAGGGATGGGTCTGGTCATACCTAACTGGTCAGCAATCTGTGGAGCAGCCAGAACAGCCACTGTGCTGTAGAGATCAACGTGAGTCCCAGGAACAATCTGTGGATGAGAGAATCTCATTTCTCCTCCAAAGCCCCCAGGCTATTTTTCTCTTTTACAGACCTATATACTTTGTTAAAGAGTTGTGGTAAGTCTCAGAACTTTGAAACACTGTGTTTTACTTAAGTCTTTTAAGCAGAGACTGAGTTAAATTACTGGTTTTCACTGAGGTTACCAGATAGGACTTGTGTTTTCTTTACCCTACCTCCCCACCTGGTACTACACAATTACAGAGAAATAAAGATGCTTTCTTTGTACAACTGAGGGTGGAATTGTTAGCCCATATATTGGGAAAATCCAAGAGTATCAGGCATTGTTGCATATAGGGTTTCAAAGAACGTCTGCAGGATTCTCTTTCTATCCCTCAGGTCTGTTTTATTTTGTTTTGACTTTACTTTCAGGCAGGATTTAACAAGTGGTGGTAAAGAAGGTCACCAGCAGCTCATTATGCTTAGTGATATTCTAGCATCCTGATCAACCCACCCAAACGGACTCTGGCCCTGATGGGTCACATGCTATCCCACTTGGTGGGAGACGTGGGGCTATGTAATTGACATCCTCACCTGGTTGGGGAGGAGTCTTTTCTTAAAAAAAAATACTGGACTAACACGTAAGAGTTATTTTCTGGAACATGGTGCCCCACTATGGTGATCATGATTCCTGGGAGGAAATAGCCTATGGGAAATTATGAAGTGCCCCAGTGTCATCTGCATACGTACTCTTGGAATTTGGAACCTGTGAGAGGCTTAGTAAAGGAGTTTGAGGAACCGGTATCCTCCACATATGTGACATTACATAAGTTTTAGTGCAAAGGAAATTTCCTGTGTTAGGAAAATAGTTGAGACAAGATGCCATTAGCTCAACTTGAATGTCTGCTAGGTCCTCCACCCTCTTCTTCATCTGGTTAATTAATTCATCCTTTATGACTTACCTCAGGCAGCATTTCCTCCAGGAAGCCCTCCCAGTGTTGGAGAAATTACCTTTCCATGGGTCCCATAATATTCCTATGAATATGAGCACATAATTTATTGTCTAAACTGGAACACATTTAAGATCAAAATTATTAGTAGTAATTTTTAAAATTATGCTAAAATAACAGGTATAAACTGGAATTGTCTCAGGCAGTGGGAAGTGTGGTCCTCCTAACTACAGATGTCCTGCTATGGTAATTACCTACTTGTTTGTCTTCCCAACTAACTGGTGAGCCATTTGATGATGGAGATTATCACACATTTATCAAGCACACAGTGCTTGATAAATGCTTTTGAATGTTGAACAAAGAAGGTCCCCTAGTCCTTGATGTCTGGCAGATTTACTTAGCATCCCTAGATCTAGAGGGGTTAATATAAGCTTCATGTACATTTGTTCATTTCCCTTTCCTTGTTTATTCTTGAATATTGGCACAGATACATATATTTTAAAGGTCTTCCTTCCATGCCTCTCCAATGTGGATGAGGCTAGTTACATGATTCTACTTTATAAAATCTGAACCACCAACAAAAGGGAATCAGGCTGCTTCTACTAGTGTTTAGATTCAGTAACTAACCCCTTCCTTTAGCTTTATTTGAAAATTCTAATTTTATATATATCACACTCTAAACCAACGAACTAAACATAGTAATAGCTTAATTTATTTTGCTTTTTTACGGTAGGTTTGTATATAAATGCATTTCAAAATATAATCTTCTAAACTCTCAGATATTCACAATCATTTAAAAATGATGAAAAAAGTTGTCAAATACTTGTAATTATAGAAATTGTCACTCAAATTACAGGAAGCTTAGAAAAGCTTTACTGCTGTTTAGTTTTGTTTGAATGCTCCTGAGTGTATTATTGAGAGCTTTGATAAATCGAGAGGGGTGAGAGAAGGAAATGGTCATAGTGTTTAAGTTACGTTACACTTAAATCCATTTAATTAACTATTTTCACAAATATGGTGTTCTTTTGTAAGAAACATTTAAAAAATCATTTTCTTCTGTGTTTTCCTCTACAGAACCAAAAAAAAAAAATTATCCCTGCATGCTTTTGTATTTCTCATTCTTTGGTTTTCTTCCAATGCATGTATATAATTATATGTTCATGTTGTCATGGTTACTTAGGGCCTGAATTGTGAGACTGTTGTAATCACTTGCCTAAGCCTGAAACCTGCTGTCCAGCCCAGCTAAATCAGCAATGTAATGATAGATGGTCAATGTATTCTTTGCTGTGAATTAATCTGTTGTTGGAATATTCTTAAAAATATTTATTTAAATGTCAGAATTTATTCAGTGTATAGTACCAGTTTGTAGTACAGAATTTAAAAATGTATTTCTTCAGCTTCTTACACTTAAATTTCATTATGATCATCATTTTTTTCAAAATCATATTGTTAGATGGCACCTTTCTTCCTAGCTGTTTTTTCTTCTCCTAAACATATAGTTTCTTCCAAAAAGGAATATATATATTTTTAAATTTATAAAAGTAAAACATGGGCATTTAAAATATTAAAAAATCCATAAATCCATAAAATAAAATTCTCTATTTTAACCCCTCCCCCAACTTAATAATACCACAAGATACCCTTCTAACTTTTCTCTTTTTACCACAAACTGGATGACAATTTACACAGTTTGTGTACACACCTGACTTTTCTCACTCAGTATTGCACTGATATTTTTTAATGTCAGTGCATATTTATTTACTTTATCCTTTTTAACATCTGGATAGTATTCTATTATATAGATGCAATATAATATCTTTGATAAGTCCCTTAGTGCCTGACCTTTATATTGATTCTTACCTTTCCAATTACAAATTATAATACCACGGATGGATATTAGATACATATGGCTTTTTGGACTTCTATGTGTGTTTTTGTGGGAAACGTTCTTACTCATCTTTACCTCCAAGTTCAATCGTATCAATACACCTGAGTGTGCGTATCGTGGGTTGAAGAGACATGTCCACCTAGAACCTCAGAATGTGACCTTATCTGGAATAAGGGTCTTTGCAAGAAGAATTAAGCTAAGGATCTCAAGATGAGATCATCCTGGATTTAGGGTAGACCAATGACTGGTGTCCTTCTAAGAGAAAGGAAAGGGGGATTTAATACACAGACACAGAGGATAGAAGGCCATGTGAAGACAGAGGTGGAAACTGGAGGGACGTGTCTACATTCCAAGAACACCAAGTATTGCTGGCAGTCACCAGAAGCTAGGAGAGAAACAGGGAACAGATTCTCCCTCAGAGCCTCCAGAAGGAACTCTTCCTGATGACACTGAATACGTGGCCTCCAGAACTGTGAGAGAATAAATTTTTGTTGTTTTAAGCTACCAAATCAATAAAAACTACTGACTGTTACATAAGAAAAGTGGAGTGTAGCATTTTAACCTGGGCTACTGTCATTCTCAGCCCCATCAGCATAGTAGCTCTATCAGAGTGTGGCACACTATGAGACTCAGAAGCTCTAACGCTGGAAGAGGCTGGCTTCATTTGCTACAGTGTGCAGAGAAACCCCATGGTACTAGGCATTGTCAGAAGCAGTAGTGATCTCAGTGGCAAATGATCAGGGAAGGCCAACATCACGGAAAACCAGAAATTATAATCATTGTTTGGGCAAGCAACAGACTGCAGACTAAACAGGAATTTACCAGGGACATTCAGGGAATGACACAGCCATGGTTGACCTTAATAAGCAAACCTATATTCCTGGTGCAATGGAAGTCTACAGGTATGCACAAGCCTGAGCACATGCTCAAGAAAGACTAGAGATGATCTTAGCTATCCATTTATCTCTAGCTAAATGTGATGTGTTATGCAAGCACAGAGGAGAAAAGATGGCTCAGTGGAAAGTAAAGCTGGTGAAGAATTGTAAACTGTGTGAACTTAAATGCCTTCCCTAAATCCCATTGCATTCCCACAGATCCATTGGCAAAAAGTGGAAGCCTTACTGGCTCAAGGTGTTTGAGCACAACCTCCAACCAATCATTGGCTGACCACTAAATTATGTTTACACAAGGCAGCCCATAGGAAGCCAGACTTAAAAATGAAAATAAGACTAAAAACAAAAACAAAAACTGAGTAGAGACAACAGGGGCCTTACACCATAGAGAAAACAAAAGTAGCCCAGGTGAGTCACCAAACAAAAAAACAAAACCCAGCAAGAACAACAATGACCCCTGGGAGGAGGGATAAAAATCTAAAGTTGCTATAATGTTTAGTTTTTCGAAAAATTATTATGAGATATGAAAATAAACAGAGAAGTGTGAGCCAAATACAAGAACAAAAGTAGTCATTAGACATTTTCTCTTAGAGGGCCCAGATGTTGAACTTAGCACAGAAAACAGTTATTACATTTATATATTTAGGGAATTAAAAGAAAGTATGATGATACTCATGCTTTCACTATTCACACTTTCAATAACTCATTAAATAGAGAATATCAATAAAAACACAGAAATGAGAAAAAAAGAACTAAATGGGAATATGTCATTGAATAGTAAAATAACTGAAATGAAAGAGTCATTGGAGATGAATAAACAGAAGATCTGAGCTGGCAGAAGAAAGATTCAGCAAACATGAATATAGATCAATAGAAATTATCCAAACTGAAGAATGAAGAAAAAAGAATCAAGGAAGACAAGCAGAATCTCAGAGATCTGTGGGTTCAGGCATACCCGTGTATGTGTAATGGGAGTCTCAGAAAGAAAGGAAAGAGTTAAGGGGAAGAAGAAATATTTGAAGAAATAATGGACAAATTTTTTTCCTAAATTTGAAGAAAAATATTAATTTGCTTATCAAAGTTCAGTGAACTGCAATTAGGATAAACAGAATGATAGCCACACCTAGACGCATAACCAAGCTGTTGAAAGTCAAAGACAAAGCAAGAATTTTGAAATTAGTAAGAGAAAAACAACTCATTATGTACAGGAAAATGACAATATGATTAACAACTGACTTCTCAGGAACAATGGAGGCCAGAACAGTGGTATGACATATTTAAAGTGCTGGGAGAAAAAAAAAAATCTGTCAAGTAAGAATTCTATTACTTCAGTCAAACCCTCCTTCAAAAATAAAGTGGAAATAAAAACCTTCTCAGATAAACAAAGAGAATTCATTGCTAGCAGACCTGTCTTATAGGATATACTAAAGGAAGTACTTCAGGTTGAAAAGAAATGACACCAGGTAGTAACTTGAATATAAACAAATAGTACACCAAAGGTAAATATATAGGGAAATATAACAGACTATATATATATTTTTTTTTCTCTTTTCTTAACTGATTTAAAAGACAAAAGATTGCTTAAAATAATAACAATGGTAATGCTCTGTTGTTAGGCTTATAACATATAAAGACATAATACATATGACAATAATAGCACAAGGAGGGGAGATGAAATGGATCTATATGGGGAAATTGTTTTGTATTTTACTGGAATTAAGTTAGTATTAATCTAAAGTCAATTTTGATAACTTGATATGCATATTGTAATCACCAGAAGAGCCATTAATAAAATAACTAAAAAAATTTGGTTTAAAAAAGCAACAAAGGGACTTCCCGTTTCTGGACCAGCATGAAAGGAACTTAGAAGTTTTCACTACATCCTAACAGGTAAAACGCTGAAGAAACTGAAAAAAAAAGTCAACACTTCTTAGATCTGCCAGAGAAGTGAGGTCACAGGTCACTGCCTCCAAAACTGGAGAAGTAGACAGGTGGATACATAGAATTAAAACTTACCAGAGCAGAAACCCGTAAGCAGAAACCTCTGCAGAAACCAGTGCTGGGATAAGAAAACCTAAACTGTAATTAAATTACCAAGGCTCAGTGTTTACAGCTCTGAGAGTTAAAAATTCCAGGGGGACCCAATCATATGGGGGCTCCCATATTTTTGTGAGTTTTACCTCCAGGAGTTCTACCAGGTTCTCACAGAGAATATCAAAGAAAAATCCCCTGGTGCTTCTGGCAGGGGGAGGGGAAAAGGAACCATTTTGAAATACACCCAAGAATTCTGTTCTTAACAAGTCCTATCATTAGGAGAAACCATTTTACCAGAGCCTACACTGCTGGGATTTTATCAGAGCCTAACCTACCTGAAGGAAGGGAAATATCCAACTTCACCTCCCTCTAGACTTCCACAAAGGGGAAAGTAAATACCCAACTCCAGCCTTCTCTAGCCTACCATGTGGGAGAAAGGAAATATAAAACTCCAGCACCTTTCAGCCATCCTATCTCACCTATTGGGGGTAAGAACTGAGAAGCACTGGTAAAGTTCACAGTCCAGGGACATAGGCTCACAAGAAACTTAAAACCTAATCATAGGACTAAAGAGTGCTTCCTTTCCCCCACACTTTACCACTACATTACTAAAGGTCTACTTATCACAGTTCCTTCTACCATTATATCATGTCTACCTTTTAACAAAAAATTACAAGGCATACTAAAAGGCAAAAACCATAGTTTGAAGAGACAACAAATATCAGAACTAGTGTCAGATATGGAAAAAATTTTGGAATTATCAGACCAGGAATTTTTTAAAAACTATGATTAACATGCCAAGGGCTTTAATGGAAAAATTAGACAATATGCAAGAATAGATAGATAATATAAGTGGAGAGATAGAAATTTTAATGAATAAAAAAGAAATACTGGGGATCAAAAACGTTGTAACAGAAATGAAGAATACCTTTGAAGGGTTCATTAGTAGACTGGGCATGGCTAAGGAAAGAATCTGTGCATTTGAGGATATAACAGTAGACTCTTCCACAACTGAAAAGCAAAGAAAGAAAGATTGAAAAGAAAACAGAACAGAATATCCAAGAACTGTGGGACAACTACAAAGGCATACTATATGTGTAATGGAAGAAGAAAGAGAGAAAAGAACAGAAGCAGTATTTTAAGCAATAATGACTGAGAAATTCCCATAATTGTCAGACACCAAACCACAGATCCAGGAAACTCAGAGAACCCAAGCAGGATAAATCCAAAAAAACAAAACAAAACAAACCCCAAAAACAAACAGAAAAATAAAAACTACACCTAGACATGTATTCAAACTACAGAGGATAAAAGATAAAGAAAGAGCACTGAAGCAAACAAGCGGACAGTGGGGTGAATATTTAAAGTATTGAGACAAAAATTTACCAACATAGAATTCTGAAACATGAAAAATTATCATTCAATAGTGAAGGAGAAATAGATTTTATCAGGCAAACAGTCCTGCCTTGTAAGAAATGTTAAAAGAAGTTCTTTAGAGCAAGGAAAATGATAGTTCAGAAACTTGGATCTTCATAAAGAAAGGAAGAGTTTCAAAGAATACATAAATGAAGGTAAAATAAAAATGTTTGTTTTTATTATTCTTAATTGATTTAACAGACAACAGTTTGTTTGAAATAATAATGGCATGTATTTGATCATATATATGAGTTATATGTATGAATACTTATGAATGACTATATATAAGTGAAATGAATGACAGCAATGATACAAGGGAGAGGATGGAGGAATTAGGAATATTTTGTTATTATAAGGTACCTGCACTGTCTGTGAAGTGACATAGTGTTATTTGAAAATGGACTTGGAATAGTTTTAAATGTATATCCCAAACTTTGGGGCAACCACAGAAAAAGTAAAATATGTTCAATTGATATCCTAAGAAAGAAGAGAAAATGGAGTCAAATAAAATACTCAAAATCACAAAAGGCAGAAAAAGTGTGGAATACAAAAATAGGAACAAAGCACAAGGTAACAAAAAGAAAACAGTAACAAATATGGTAGAAACTAATCCAGTCATATCAATAATCACCTTATACATCAAAGGTCTAAATACACCAATTGAAAGATAGAGATTGTCACAGTGGATTTAAAAACAAGACCCAACAGTATTGCCTACAAGAAACCCATTTTAAATATAAAGACCCATATAGATTAAAAGTAAAGGTGTGGAGAATGATATACCATGCTAACAGTAATCAAATGAGTCGGAGTAGGTATATTAATTTCAGACAGCAAGATTCAAAGTAAGGAAAGTTATCAAGGAAAAAGAGTGGCATTACATATTGATAGAGGGGTCAATACACCAAAAAGACATAACTCTCCTTAATGTGTATGTGCTTAACAGTAGAGTGTCAAATTATGAGGCAAAACTTGATAGAACTGCAAGTAGAAAGAGATGAATCCACTGTTAGTTGGAGACTTTAACACTCCTCTGTTAGTAATGGACAGATGCAGCAGGCAGAAAATCAGTAAGGAAATAATTGAACTCAACAACACCAACAATCAACTGGATATAATAGACATCTACAGGTTATTTCACCTAAGAACTGCAGAATACACATTCTTCTCAAGCTCACATGGACTTCACTAAGACCACATTCTGGGTCATAAAATACACCTAAACAAAGTTAAAAGTATAGAAATCATACAATGTCAGCTTTCAGACCATAATAGAATTAAACTAGAAATCAATTACAGAGAGATAGCTGAAAAATCCCCAAGGTTAAACAGCACACTTCTAAATAGTACATGGGTCAAAGAAGAAATATCAAGAGAAATCAAAAAGAAATATTTAGAGCTAAATGAAAATAAAAACACAACTTATCAGAATTTGTGGGATGCAGCAAAATCAGTGCTTTGAGGAAATTTTATAGCACTGAATGCATATAGTAGACAAGAAGAAAGATCTAAATGCAATCATCTAACCATCCCTTTTATGAAACTAGCAGAAGAAGAGCAAATTAAATCCAAAGTAAGCAGAAGAAAAGAAATAATAAGCTATTAGGACAGAAACCAATGGAATTGAAAACAGAAAATTACTAGAGAAAATCAATGAAACCAAAGCTAGTTCTTTGAAAAGATCAATAAAATTGATTAGCCTCTAGTCAGGCTAAGAAAAAAAGAGAGGAACACAAATTACTAATAACAGAAATGAAAGAGAGGTTATCACTACAGATCCCATGGACATTAAAAGGATAACAAAGGAATCATATGAACAACTCTATGCCCACAGATTTGATAACCTAGATTAAATGGGCCAATTCCTTGAAAGACAGTCTGCCAAAACTCACATAAGGAGAAATAGACAATCTGAATAGGCCTATACCCATTAAAGAAATTGAATCAGTAATTAATAACCTTCCAAAACAGAAAGCATAAGGCCCAGAGGGATTCACTGGCGAATTCTACCAAATACTTAAGAAAGAAGTTACATCAATTCTCTACACTCTCTCAGAAGATAGAAGCAGAGTGAGTACTTCTTAACTCATTCTGTGAGGTTGGCGTTACCCTAATACCAAAACCAGATAAAAATATTACCAGAAAAGAAAACCACAGACCAATATCTCTCATAGATGCAAAAACTCCTCAATAAAATATTAGCAAATCCATTTTAGCAATGTATAAAAATATTCGTACACCACAACCAAGTGGGATTTATCCCAGGTACACAAGGCTGGTTCCACATTCAAAAATCAATTAATATACTTCACCACAGCAATAGTCTAGGGAAGAAAAATTACATGATTATGTTAGTAGATGGAGAAAAAGCACCTGACAAAATCCAACATCCATTAATGATAAAAACTCTCAGAAAACTAGGGATAAAGGGAGATTTCCTCAACTTGATAAAGAACATTTACGCAAAACCTACAGCTAACATCATACTTAATGGTGAGAAACTTAAAACTCTCACTTAATTTAGGAAAAAGACAAGAATGTCCCCTCTCACTATTTCTTTTCCACATCATACTTAAAGTCTTAGCTAATGCAATATGACAAGAAAAGTAACAAAAATTATTGTGATTGGGAAGGAAGAAATAGAACTTTGTTCACAGGTGACATCATCATGTATGTAGAAGTCTGAAACAATCAACAAAAAACTCTTGGAACTAATATGCAAATGTAGGAGGATACAAGGTTAATATACAAAAGTCAATCACTTTTCTATATACCAGCAACAACCAATGGCAAATTTGAAATTAAAAATGCATTACCATTTACATTAGCACTCAAAGAAATGAAATACTTAGGTGTAAATTTAACAAAATATGTACAATATCTATGTGATGAAAACTTTAAAAAATGATGAAAGGAATCAAAGAACTAAATAAATGGAGAGGTATTTCATGTTCATGGATAGGGAGACTCAATATTCTCAAAATTAGTTTTTCCCAACTTAATCTATACATTCTATGCAGTCTTAATCAAATTCCCAGCAAATTATTTTATGGATATCAACAAACTAATTACAAAGTTTATATGGAGAGGCAAAAGACTCAGAATAGCCAACTGAGCACTGAAGGAGAAGAACTAAGCCAGGGGACTGATACTACCTGACTTCAAGACTTACTATAAAGCTACAGTAATCCAGACTGTATTTTTGGTATTGGTGAAAGAACAGACAAACAGATCAATAGAACAGAATAGAAAGCCCAGAAAAAGTCCCACATAAATATAATCAGCTGATCTCTGGTAAAGGAGCAAAGACAATAAAATGGAGCAGAGATAGTCTTTTTAACAAATGGTGCTAGAACAACTGGACATCCATTCATATGCAAAAAATTGCATCTATACATGAATCTTACACTCTTCACAAAAATTAATTCAAAATGGATCATCAACCTAAACTCCTAGACTGTAAAACTCTAAGAAGATAACATAGGAGAAATCGTATATGATATTGGGTATGGTGATGACTTTTTAGATATACCACCAAAAGCACAATCCATGAAAGAAATAATAAGCTGGATTTCATTAAAATTAAAAACTTATGCTCTGCAAAAGAGAATGTCAAGAGAATGAGAAGTCAAGCCACAGACCTGAAGAAAATGTCTGCAAAAGACCCATCTAATAAAGGACTTTTATCCAAAATATATAAAGTACACAAAACTCTGCAATAGGAAAATGAATAACTCCCTTAAAAAAGTAAGCAAAAGACATGAACAGACATTTCACCGAAGATATATGTATAAGTAAGCATTTGAAAAGATGTTCAACATTATATGTCATTTGGGAATTTCAAATTAAAACAACTGAGATACCATTACACACCTATTAGAATGGCCAAAATAAAAAGCACTGACAACACCAAATGCTGGTGAGGATGTGGAGCAATAGGAACTCTCATTTATCGTTGATGGGAATTCAAAATGGTACAACCATTTAGGAAGACAGTTTGAAGTTTTTGCAAAACTAAATGTACTCTCACCATACAATTCAGCAATCATGCTCTTTGGTATTTACCCAAATGAACTGATAATTTATGTCTATCCAAAAACTTGCACATATATAATTATAGCATCTTTATTCATAATTGCTGAAACTTGGAAGCAACTCAGGTGTCCTTAAGTAGGTGAGTAGATAAATGAACTGTGGTACATCTAAACAATGGAATATTCTTCAGCACTAAAAGGAAATGAGCTATCAAGCCATGAAAAGACACAGAGGAAACTTAAATGCATATTAGTAACAAAGAAGCCATTCTAAAAATGCTACATACTGTATGATTCCAACTATAAGGCATTCTGGAAAAGGCAAAACTATGGAGACAATGTAAAGATCAGTGGTTGTTAGTGGTTGGAGGCAGGGAGGGATAAATAGGCAGATCACAAATGATTTTTAGGGCAGTGAAACTTTTCTATATGATACTATCATGGTGGATACACATCATCTTAGATTTGTCAAAATCATGGAATGTACAACACCAAGATTGAACCCTAATGTGAGCTATGGTCTTCGGGTGATAATGATGTCTCAATGTAGGTTCATCACTGTAACAATGTTACAGTCTGATGTGGGATGTTGATAGTCAGGGGGATTGTGCATTTGTGGGGACAGGGAGTACATTGGAACTCTCTGTCCTTTCTTCTCAATTTTTCTGTGAGTCTAAAACTACCCTAAAATAAAGTTCATTAATTGAAAAAAAAGCAATAGAGACATTAAAGTGGTATACTAGTAAAGATCTTTTTAACAGAAAAGAAACTAAAGGAGGGACAGAGGTGCAAAAAGACATGAGATATATAGAAAACAAAACAGCAGACCCAACCATATCCATGATTATGCTAAATGAGGACAGGTTAAACACTCCAATTAGAAAGCAGAGATTATCAGGCAGGTTTTTAAAAAAAACCCCAAGATCCAACTATATACTATTTATTAAGAGACATACTTAAGGGCTTCCCTGGTGGCGCAGTGGTTGAGAGTCTGCCTGCCGATGCAGGGGACACGGGTTCGTGCCCCGGTCCGGGAAGATCCCACATGCCGCGGAGCAGCTGGGCCCGTGAGCCATGGCCGCTGAGCCTGCGCGTCCGGAGCCTGTGCTCCGCAACGGGAGAGGCCACAACAGTGAGAGGCCCGTGTACCGCCAAAAAAAAAAGAGACATACTTAAGATTCAAAGATGCAAATAGTTTAAAATTAAAGGCATGGAAAAAATACATCATGCAAACAGTAATCATAAGAGTGCTGGAGTGGCTATACTAATATCAGGCAATACAGACTTTAAAATAAAAATGTTAATAGTGACAAGAAAGGTCATTTCACATAATAAAGGGTCATTCATCAGGAAGATACATATAAAATAAATGAAGCAAAAACTGACAGAACTGTAGGTGAAACAGACAGTGCAACAATAATAGTTGGAGCTTCAATATGTTGCTCTCAATAACACAGAACAACTAGACAGAAAATCAGCAGGGATATAAGGGACTTTAGCATCAATATCAACCAACTTGACCAGACTGACATCCATAGAACACGCCACCCAACAGAAGCAAAATATACATTCTTTTCCAGCTTTGTGGAACATTCTCCAGGATAGACCTTACACTAGTCTGTAAAAGAAGTCTCAATATACTTAAAAGGATTAAAGTTATACAAGCTGTGTTCTTTAACCACAACAGAATTAAATTAAAAATAAACAATGGAAAGAAATTTGGAAAATCTCCCAATTTTGGAAATTTAAAAATATGTTTCTGAATACCCCATGGATCATAGAAAAAAATCACAAGGGAAAATATTTTGAACTGAATGAAAACAAAACACAACATATCAAAATTTAAGGTATATAGTAAAGCAGTGTTTAGAGGGAAATTTACATCAGTTAAAGCCTTTACTAAAAAAGAAGAAAAAAATCTAAATTAACATTAGATTCTGCCTTAAACTAGAAAAAATTAACCAAAAACCAAAGAAAGGAGAAAGAAAGAAATAATGAAGGTTAGAGCATAAATCAATTAAATTGAAAACAGGAAAACAGAGAAAATCAATGAAACCAAAAGTTGCTTTTTTGAAAAGAGCAGCAAAATTGACAAACCATTAGCTAGACTGAATCTCTCCTCCCCTGACAAAAAATTGAGAAGACAAAAATTACCAAAATCAGGAATGAAAGAGGAGACACCATTATTGACCCTACAAAAATTAAAAACCAATTTTATGCCAACAAATTAGACAACATGGATTAAATGGAAAAATTCCCTAAAAGAAACAAATTACTAAAGTTGACTAAAGAAAAGAAAATTTAAATAGACCTATAACAAATATAGAAATTGAATTAGTAATTTAAAATCTGTCCACAAAGGAAAGCCCAGTCCCAGATAGATTCATTGGTATATTCTATCAAATATTTAAAGAAGAAATTATATCAGTATTTCAGAAGCTCTTCCAGAAAATAGAGGAAAAGGGAACATTTCTCAGCTCATTCTATGAGGTCAGTGTTATTACTCTGATACCAAATACAGAGCTATATCCTCCATAAATATATATACAAAAATCTACAACAAAATATTAGCAAACCATATCCAGAAACCTATAAAAAGGTTATACCCTGTGATCAAGTGGAATTTATCCCAAGAATGCAAGATTTATTTAATATGTGAAAATTAATTAATGTAAGACACCATCTTAATAGAATAAAGGGGAAAAAAATCACATGGTCATTTCATTTCTCTCTTTTTTTTATGATTCCATTTATATGAAATATCTAAAATAGGTAAATCCATAGAGACAGAAAGCAAGTTAGTGGGTGTCAGGGGCTGGAGGGAGGGGGCAATGGGGAGTGACTGCTCAATGGGTATGGGTGTTTTGTCTGGGGTGATGAAAAAGTTCTGGAACTACATAGTCGTGATGGTTGCACAACACTGCAAATGCATCCAGTGCTACTGGATTGTACAATTTTAAATGGTTAATTTTATGTTTATTTTACTACAATTCTTAAAAAATGTAATTTGAGGCTCAGAGAATTTAAGTGACTTACTTAAGGTTACTTTACAGCTGATAGGTTGTAGAGCTGTGTTTTAATCCCAGTCATCTGGCTCTATGCCTCATGACTTTAAAAAAAAATCCAGTGAAAAACTTTATTTTGGGCCATTTAGGAAGTTTAGATACATTGGACTAAGCTGAAAATACCAGTAGCATTGGATACCATTGATTAAGCCCATGCTGGTGACAAACAGTATATTCTATGTAGTCTTCACAGTGACCTTGAAAAGTTAATATTATTGTTTAGTTTGTGTGTGTGTGTGTGGTAAAATATACATGACATAAAATTTACCATTTTAACCATTTTTAAGTGTACAATTCAAGGCATTCACTGCATTTACACTGTTACCCATCTCCAGAACTTTTTCCTCTTCCCAAACTGAAACTCTGTACAGTACTGATTAAACATATAACTCCCCATTCCCCCTGTCCCCCAGCCCCTGACAACCCCCATTCTGTGGCTCATGGTCTCCAGGTCCAGGGCTATTGACTGGGGTTGCACATAAAAATAAGACATGGCCACTTTCAAGGTCTGTCTAGCCTGTGTACCTGCCCTCTAGTGACCTTGACAGTGTGTCTTTTTCCACCAAGTTAGAGAAATCCGGTTGCAGGATGACAATGTCGTTGAAGTGTGCAGAGGATCCTCTGTGGCCTGTGGCTGGGGAGAGGGAGAAGGAAGCCAAGCGATGGAATATGGTTGGGATGAAAGGCAGGGATGAAGGGATTGCAACAGGAAGTTCTGTTAGGAAGGGTGAAGATGAGAATTGGGAAGATACTGCTTGTCTTCTTTCTTCTCGGATTGTTCAGAGGAGTACGTGAGAATTTTCATGAGGATGTGCTTTGAAGAGACTGGGGTGCTCTGCACACTTCATTAGGACTCACATCACGACTGAAGTGGACTTGTTTTAAGGGCATAACTTAGCAGAGCAGTTTCAATGGGGGACGCAGATGACAAGATGTTTAGTGGATACAAGCTCCTCCTTCAAGACATTGGGCCACAAGGGGAGGGAAGAAATAGTACAGTGCTTGAGACTGAACCCCAGTAAAGTCTCATAGATATGCCTTTGTGTTTTATTATATCTTATTTTTTTTAAGTTTAAGGCGTACAGCATAATGATTTGACTTACATACATCAAGGAATGATTACTGCAGTAGGTTTAGTGAACATCCATCATCTCATATAGACACAACATTAAACAAATAGAAAATTTTTTTATTTTTTTCTATTTAATATGTGATTTATTTAATATGTGAAAATTAATTAATGTAATAAACCATCTTAATAGAATAAAGGGAAAACAATCACATGGTCATTTCATTTCAATAGATGCAAAGAAAGGGCATTTGACAGAATCCAACACCCATTCCTAATAAAACTCTTAACAAGCTAGGAATAGAAAGGAACATCCTCAACCTGATAAACCACGTCTATATTTTTAAAAACCCTTACAGCTAAAATCGTACTTCATAGTGAAAGACTGAATGCTTTTCTCCATAAGTTTGGGAATAAGGCAAGGATGTTTACTCTCACCACTTCTAGTCAACATTGTTCTGGAAGTTTTTGCCATAGCAATAAGGAAAGAAAAGAAAGAGAGAGAAAGAAAAGAAGGAAGGGAGGAAGGAAGGAAGGAAGGAAGAGAGAAAGAAAAATAAAAGAAGGAAGGAAATGAGGAAGGTAGGGAGGCAGGGAGATAGGAAGGAAAAAGAAAGGAGGATAGGAAGGAAAGGAAAGGAAGGAAGGAAAAGAAAGGTGAGGGAGAGACAGAGAAAGAAAGAAAGGGAAGAAAGGAATAATAAAAGCCAAATTGGAAAGGAAAAAGTAAGAAATAGTTTGTATTTGTAAAAGATATAAAACCTTAAGGAATTCACACACCAAAAATTACTGTAACTAATAAACATGCAATGTTGTAAAATGTAAGACCAATATACAAAAATCTATTGTATTTCTCTGTAAGCTAATCTGTAGATTCAATATGACCCCTATCAAAATCCCAAGAGGCCTATTTTTGCAGAAATTTGACATGGAAATGCAAAGGACACCAAATAGCCACAATAATTTTGAAACAGAAGAGCAAAGTTAACGTAGGACTTAAACTTCTTGCTTTCAAAATTTACTATAATGCTATAATAATCAAGACAGTGTGACACTGGCAAAAGTATAGACCTATAGATTGATGGGACAGAATTGAGAGTTTTTTTTAAAAAAAAAACTTATATTTATGGTCAGTTGATTTTGGACAAACGTACCAAACCTGTTCAATGGAGGAAAGGATTGTCTTTTTATCAACTGTTGCTGGGGAAATTGGATATCCATATACATAAAATTTAAAAGACTGTATCTTAAATGTAAAAGCCAAAATTCTATATCTTCTAGCAGAAAATATTTGTGACCTTGGGTCAAGCAAATAGCTTAGATACAATACCAAAATCATGAGCAATAAAATAATAAATTGATAAATTAGACTTCCTCAACATTAAAGCAAACATTAAGGAAATGAAAAGACAAGCCACAGAATGGAGAAATATTTTCAAATTGTATATCTGATAAAGGATTTATATCTAGAATGTATAATATAAAGAACTCTCAAAACTCAATAAGATAAAGTAACCTAATTAAAACAAAAGATTTGAATAAATATTTCACCAAAGAAGATACGCAAATGTCTAAACATGAAGAAGATACTCAACATCATGAGCCACTAGGGAAATGAAAACTGAAACTACAATGAGAGATCTCATTACACTGGCTAGAAAGGCTATAATAATAAAAATTTTTAAAACACCATAATAAGTGTTGAAAAGGATGAAGGAACTGATAAGAATATGGACTTGTAAAGCCTCTTTGGGAAACAGTATGGTACTTTCTTAAAAAGTTAAACAGAAACTTACCATATAACCGAAACAATTTTATTCCATGGAAGCTACCCAATGAAAACATATGTCCACATAAAGATGTGTACAAAAATGTTCATAGCAGTATTAATAGCCAAACACTGGAACAATCCAAACATCTAACAACTGATGAATGGATAAACATAATGTGGTGTATCCACACAATGGAATATTATTTGGCCATAAAAGGGAACGAGATACTGACATACGCTGCAACATAGGTGAACCTGAAAAAAAAATAATGCTCAGTAAAAGCAGCCAGGCACAAAAGATCATGTAGTGTATGATTCCATTTATATAAACATTTCAGGAAAGGCTAATTTGTAGAAACAGCAAATCAATGGTTGTCTGGGGCTGAGAGTGGGAGTGAGAGCTTACTGCAAAATGGTATGAGTGAACTCTTTGGGGATAATGGAAATGTTTGTAGTGATGGTTGCATAATTCTATAAACTTACTAAAAATCATTGAATTGACACTTAAAATTTTATGGTATATAAAGTATGCCCCAATAATGCTGTTTAAAATATTGCTAAGGACTTGAAGCCTACAGGAGCTGTTTTTTCAAGATCCTAGAACCTCTTAATTAAAATTAAACTGGAAGTCTGTATGTTTATGGTTTGAGGGCAGGTGGCAATGTTAAAAAATGCATTGTAGGTGTGATCTGCATTCTGGGTTGTGGGTATATTATGAAAGCAAAGAAGGTGTGGTAATTTTGCTCTCTGAAAGTAAAATCAAGTTAAAGTAAATGGGCAAAAAACTGGGGGGAAAAAGTACACACTTATCATTATTTTTAAATTGGCTATTTAGTTTCAGTCTCTCGCTGGACAAGGAACATATTAATAGTCTTGTCTGGTTGTCTTAAAAAACCACACTTTTGTTGTTAAGGCTTGCTTGTGCTTGGTGTGTGCTACAAGATGATGGGCAGAGAAGGGGAGTGATTATGGAGTTGGGAAAGATAGGACACAAATTTACCATAACCTCGATTAGAAATGTACCTAAAACTAATGTTTTGTTTTGAAAATAGACTTTATTTTTAGAGCAGTTTTAGGTTCATAACAAAACTGAACAGCAAGTACAGAGAGTTCCCATACCCCCTACCCCCCTACACGCAGCTTCCCCACTGTCAACATCCCACACCACGTGGTACATTTGTTACAACCAATGAACCTACACTGACACATCATTATTACCCAAAGTCCATAATTTACATTAGGGTTCACTCTTGATGTACATTCTGTGGGTTTTAACAAATTATGATAACACGTATCTACCATTGTAGCATCATACGGAACGGTTTCACTGCCCTAAAAATCCTCGGTGCTCCACCTATTCAACCCCCCCTCCCCTCTAACCTCTACAACCATTGATATTTTTACTGTTTCCATAGTTTTGCCTTTTTCAGAATGTCATATAGTTGGAATCATACAGTATGTAGCCTCTTTAGATTGGATTCTTTCACTTAGTAATATGCATTTAAGGTTTCTCCATGTCTTTTCATGACTTGATAGCACATTTCTTTTTAGCGATGAATAATATTCCATGTTATGGACGTCCCACCGTTTATTTATCCACTCACCTACTGAATGACATCTTGGTTGCTTCAGTTTGGGCAATTATGAATAACATCTGTGTACAGGGTTTTGTGCAGATCTAAGTTTTCAACTCATTTGGGTGAATAACAAGGAGTGCAATCATTAGCTTGTACGAACAAATGTCTTCTGGTCCAGGAGGGATTTCTTTTCTTGTGCTAAGTTCTGCTGTGAGCTCTACAGTGTTCCTGTTGCCTCAGTAGTCTATAAAAATATGCATGATTAAATGGATTTTGATTGTTCCTTAATCAACTCCAGCCATCGGCATTTTTAAATGAAAAATTTATTAACATTTTTTTCATTAAAGTAGTATTACACACCCACTTAGAAAGGTAAGCTAAAAAGTGATGCCTTCCCTAGTCCTCTTCCCTAGACGTAATTATTGGCAGTTTGTCTATCCTCGCTGACATTTTAATGCAGAAACAGAGGTATGTGTAATGTATATGTATATTTAATGTAATCAGAGTTTATAGTTTATATGCTGTTATGCCATTTTCTCTTTTTACTTAATGTCGCACAACTTTTCATGTCAGTATGTAAGCTTCACGTCATTTAAAAATGCTCAGCAATAGCCACAAGAGTGCAAAGAGAGATAAAGTCTTCATTCTAAGCTTCAATAGCTGAAGTCAAAAATTGTTAACAGTGGACTTAATTATTTGTTTTTAAAATTATCTATTGTCTATTTCCCCTGCTAGAACTGAAACTCTATGGGAGCCGGAGCTTTGTTTATTTTGCTTGATGCTGTAACTTTAGCATCTAAAATGGTCATAACCATAGCACTTAACACTTATTGAATGCTTACTCTGTGCATTTCATACATTTTCTCTCATTAAATGCTTAGAACACCTTTATGAAGTGGATACTATTGGCATCTCCATTTTACAGACTAGGAGACTGAGACACAGTGAGGTTGGGTAACTTGCCCCAAACCACACACTGTTGAGGTGGAGCCATGATTTGAGCCCAGGTAGCCTGATTGGACCTGGGCTTTTAACCACTGGGCTAGACACTTAAAGGGTGCAAGGTTAAGAAGAGACATGCCTTGATCCAATGAAGAGAAGTCCACGACATCTTCAGAACTTCTGGCTAGATTCAGAAACAGACACAACTTTGGATTGTTTTCCTTGTGGGAGGAGTGAGTGCCTTCCTCTTCTGTATGTATGTATGTGTGCATGTGGGATAGTTGTATTAGAAGAGTCGTGTGTCGACTGGCATAGAGTGCAGTGGACTTCTGTGGTTTTTATCTGCCCAGAACACCTTCCTCTCTTCTTTAGGTATTAGCCTCCCCTTTGCTTTGAAGAGTCTTCCTCCTGTCTCCAATCAGAACAAGCTGTCCCTCCTGCTTATGTCTATCAGAGCATTTCCCTGGGATTCTTACATACTAGACTAGAAAGAGAAGACCTTCTATTTTTTTCTCCTATATAAGTGTATTTGGATTAGCATTTAAATTTAGAATTCCATAAAGACAGCAAAGAATTTTTCAATATTGGCTGAACTTACGTTATGGAATAAAACTGCATATAATTCACAGTAGAATTAAGTTAAGCAAGTTTTTTTTTGCATTAAACCACAGTAATTATGCTGGCTTTAATTTCCAATGATCTCATTAAATCATTAGGAAAAACAATTGAGTATGATTTGTCTTCTGGTCCAGGAGGGATTCCTTTTCTTGTACTAAGTTCTGCTGGTCTTCTGTGAGTTCTACAGTGTTCCTGTGTCTCACTAGTCTATGCTAGGGTTAATTACTTCCTTTTATCAGAGCACTTTGTACTTGTAGTAAGCTGAAATATGATCCCCCCCAAAGATATCAGGTCTTAATCTCTGGAATCTGTAAATGTTACCTTATTTGGAAAAAAAGACCTTTGCAGTTATGATTAAGTTAAGACTCAAGATAGGGAGATTATCCTGGTTTATCCAGGTGGATCCTAAATGCCATCATGGGTATCTTTATTAGAGGGAAGCAGAGGAAGATTTTGTACAGAGGAGAAGGTGATGTGAGGACAGGGCAGAGGGAAACTTGAAGATACTGGCCTTGAAGATTGGAGTGATGTGGCCACAAGTCAAGAAATGTTGGAAGCTACAGGAAGTTGGAAGAGACAAGGAATGGATTCTCCACTAGAATCTCTGGAGGGAATGCAGCTATGTCAACACCTCGTTTTCGGTCCAGTGATACTGATTTCAGACTTCTGGGCTTTAGAACTGTTGAGAACGAATTTCTGCTGTTTCCAGGCACCAAGTTTGTGGTAATTTGTTACAGCAGCCACAAGAAACTAATACAGTACTATTTCCTGATATTTCCTATTTATCCCCAAATCCTTTGAATTCAAATCTTTGTCAGTAGTATTATCAAGGTGGTTTTCATTTTCTCCAAAAATATTTTGCAAAATGTTGGCTGCCTGCTCTATTTATTGACTCACATAGCAGTACAAGCCTTTCCTTCTCTCTCACCTTCCCTCTTTTCCTCATTCCTATCCAAGTACTCTTTGTTCTGTCTATATGATATTTTAGTTTTGTCTCTTTCTGTGTTGTTTGCCCTCTGGGATATATCAGGAGAGTCATATTCTCATCTTTCTGGTAAAAAAAAACCCTTTATTATTAGGAGCCAAACCGTTACGGATTTCTCCAATGAGAAGAAATGTGAACATCCCTTATGGCTGCAAAGACCTGGCAGTTACTGTTAACATCATTTTATGCTCAATACTATGTAAGGTACCTTTTCTTCTTGGGATGTCTTAAAACATTTTTATATACTTAGTAATGTCAAAAGAGAATTCAGAGAGCTTTACTCAATGTGGATATTTTATTGAGTGAGAAACAAACTGCTAACAGGGAGATTTCAAATGGAAAGTAGTTAGAGCTTGGCTTTCAGTAGTTACAGTTTGATTTATAAAGGATGAATGAGTAAGCACTTGTTTTCTCTTGTGATTGGTTACCAGGAACATATTCCTTTTTATTGCATAAACTTACTTGTTTGTAACTGGTAAGCTAGGAAGCTGGAAAGTCATGCTGTAAGGACATGAAGAAAGCTTAAGTTTTGCTTAAGGTCAGCGTTTCTGGTAAATCAGGACAGTTAAGTTTTGGTTATATGACTGAGTTTTTGATCTAGTGGTATATTCAAATAGTGACCTCTATTTTGTTTTTTCTTTAACAGAAATAAATGTGGGCATCTGGGGTCTAAGTACCTAGGATTAAATCTCAGCTCTAGCAGTTCTTGATTGTATAACGTTTTGTAAACTGCTTTTCTACCCTGTTTAAGCCTTGAAATTTCTCATCTGTAAAGTGTGTAAAGTATGGATAGTAGTAAGGTTATTCTAAGGATTAAATGAGTTAATATATACAAAGCACTGAGACACAGACAGTGTCTGACACATAGCAAATGCTTGACAAATGCTGCTCTTTTCACCATCATCATCATCAAGATCATTGTCATTGTCTAGGGTGAAGATGGTGCCATCTTATCTGTGTTTCTGTCAGAGCAGGAACAGTTTCCATCTCATAACCTTACCATCCCTGTAACCTGGCCCTCCTGCTGTAAGTGACAGACCTCAGGCAGGACATACCTTTCCATTCACACTTGACCAGGAGGAATTAACAAAAGCCTTTCCTTTTGAGATGGGTCTTATTTTTATGAGCCATTATTGTCTGTCAGAACCAATAATTTGGTTGAATTACTTAAAAGAATATTTAAATTTCTCAATTTCACTTTGTAGTATATGGGTAATTTACTACAGGCAAAATTTTCATATATATACACATTTATGCAAAATTTTTAACCACCTTTGAAATTGAGGAATGACTATGGTTTTGTTATATTCATTCATTCAGCAAATATATATTGAATTCCTACTGAGTGCCCCGCTTCTGTGTTAAGTCCTGGGAGCCTAGCAGTGAACGAGACAGACATGGTTCCTTCCCCATGGATTTTACAATCTAGTGAAGACAGACTAAAAAAATAAGCTAATAAAATAAGAGCAAATTGAGTCAGGTACTGTGAGGGCCACAAACAAGATTCTGAAATGGAGATAGAGAGCAGCAAGGTTACATGGGGCAGGATGGGTGGCAAGGAAGGCTCTCTGAGGAGTGGACATTCAGGAGAAATTCGTAGGATGAGAATGAGTCTAACATAAGAGGGGCTGCACAAAGAACATTCTAGTTAGAGACTATAGCGTATGTTAATGTGTTAGAAGATGACAAAAAATACCAGGGTGTCAATAGGGAAGAGGGCAAGGCTAGGAGCTATAGGAGATGGTTTTATAGGGATAGGCAGGTGCTAGATCATGCAGGAAATGACAGGTCCTTGGAAGGAGTTTGGATTTCATCCTAAATGCAGTGGGAAGCCTTTGAATTGTTTTAAACAGTGGAGTTTTAAGAGGGTGACTCTTATGGCTGTGAGAGGACTGAGGGAGGTGGGCCTTGGTGGTTGGAGGAGGGGAGTGAGAGAGTTCAGTTGGTTTGCCCTTGGCATCAGTTCAGACAGAGATAATGTTTTATGGACTAGGGCCCCAGAAGCCTATAAGAGACAGATCAGCCATGTTTTTAGAAGGTAAAATCAAAAAGACCTGTTGATTGATTGGATCTGGGGTCTGAGGAAAAGGGAGGGATCAGGAATTATGTCAATGTTTTACAGTAATAATAAAAGAAATGTAACTCATGAGATCAGTCATGGTTCTTCTTGTTAGCAAATAATTTTTATCTAGGATGTATGCAGGTAGGATTAGTATATGTAGCCATAATATCATATAGCTATCTGTGTTTCTAAATCAATTTGATTTTGCTGTAAGACCAAAGTTATTTCATTGCTTAAAAAGCTCTGCCTTGATTAGTGCCTTTAATAGCCATTAATGTAAATAGAAGTGTTTTAAATTTTGATTAGGACAGTTAAACTTTGCTAAATCAGACTGATTGCAAAATTGACTTAAATGGTTTGAGTTATGTAACATATTCAAGGAAATCAGTTTTATTACTTTGAAATTCATAGAGCATCTCAAACTAGACTAAGAAACTACTGCCAAGTAGAAGAGATCCCATAGGACCCATGTTAGTGGTTGATAAGATGGTTTTAATTAGCATTGCAAGTATTTGTAATTGAATGTTTCTATAATTGTTGAAATTTTTATTCTATGGTAAACACATCCATATCAGTTTTATTTACATTATTTCCTTGATAAGATCCTTTTAAAAGTAAACACTACAGACATTATTCTATGTTCAAATTACTCCGATTTGTTATTAATAGAGTACCAGCAACAGAGCTTTACAGTTTTATAACACCTCAGTCAATATTTAAATGTCTTCAAGGTATACAACATGAAATAAGTCTGCTTAAAAATTCAAGTTGAGCAGAACTGCAAAGCATCTGTGAGCTTGCTTATTGCTCTGTGTTATTATCCTGAGTAGACATTTCTTATTTAACATCCATCCATGCAACCGAGGGAGACTAACTTCTCTTCCAAGTAGGCTCCTCACAGCTCTTGGCAGACATTTTGATGGACATCTTGATAGACAAGGAACAATACTTGTGTTCCCTTTATAACCTTCAACCCCAATGGTAGTTCATCCTGTCTGATCATTGTAAGAGTTAGGGAGCAACCCCTAAATGAGCTCATTTTATTTAGGGATCATGTTAAATCAGATACTTTTTAATGTTGATATGAAATTTCTCTCTGTAGCTTTTCCTCATTAATTTTAGTTTGACTTATGGAGCTACACAGGACACGTCTACTGCCCTTCTCCACAAGAGAATGTGTGCATTTGCCTCTACACCCACATTTATATCAACATCTACCTCTGCATCTACCTCCACAATTGCATCACCATCCATGTCTATGTCTATGTATCTGTCTCTCTACATTTTTAGAGTTCTCTGGGATCTCCTTTAGTCCAGGATAAATATCTCTGTTTCCTTCAGTGGTTCCTCAGCTTAGTTTTGAGTCCCTTTTCTGAAGACATTTTGTCTTATCTATCTTTGTGTGGCATTAACTTAAATATGAAGCAAAATTTTTCTTTTCTGAAAGGGTTTTGATTGACTTTCTCTAGTTTCCAAAGCTTTTTTTCACTCATGCTAATAAGCCTCAGGGGAAAAAACTGTGCAGTTTTGGTTGTCCTCTGTGGGACAGATAACATTTCCTTGAGTCAGTTCTGGGGCTATTGCTATCTGAAGTTTTGCCACCTTAGGTGTGTTACGTTCATGACTGCCATTCTTAGAAATGAAAACTCCCTCTTTATGCTCAGTTTGGGGAATCTGAACTTATGGAAGTGAGGCCGCTTCTCCTCCTCAACCATGGAACTCCACAGCCTTTGTGTTTTCCCTTCCTAAACACTCTAGCTTGATATCCGTAGGCTTAGAGTTTTGAAAACAAAGGCCTATTTAGGGTTGGCTTGGGAGTGGTCCACCCCATCTGGCTCTTCTCTTTTTTACCAGAAAAGACTCTTAACTCCCCCTTAGGCCAAGGCAAGTCCAGATCTGAAGTACATAAAGGCTTAGCCAATATTCCATTTATTCAACAAATAATTGTTTAGTGCATATTCTCCCTACTCTCTGTCAGGTACTATTTTAGGTGTTTGGTGAATAACGGTAACCAAACAGACAGTATTTCTGCCTTCATGCAGCTTATATTCTGGTGAAGGGGACAGATGCTAACTAATAAACATGATATACAACTAAGGATTATATAATAGTTAAAGGTGATCTGCGCTACAGAGAAAGAAAGTAAAACACTCTCCTGTGGGGAGTGGGGAGTCCAATTTTTACTCCCCAGTTAAAATAAGAAATTAGGTTTTTCATTGTTATTCTGTTATATTAAAAATCCCAATAAATTGCCCAGCTATAATCATCATTGCTATCCCTGAGTGCCTGTGGTGTGGCAGGTGTGTGGTAGATATTATCACATTTAATTCTTATACCAGTACAAATATTACAGAGCACTTACTATATTCTAGGTATGTTCTAGATATATACATTCTAGATAATGTGTTAAGCACTTTATGCAATGCTATCTCACCTATCTTACCACTTGGGAAATTAAATATAATATCGTCATTTTTCAGAGGAGAAAGTTGAGAATTTATGAGGTTAGGTAAGTTGTTCCAGGTGACACAGTCCTAAGGGACAAAGTAGGGATTCAAAATTGAAGTCAGTCTAGCTGAAGCCCAGAGCCTTCCCTCAGATCCTGGACCACCTCCCAAAGGTATGACTCTGTTCCTCTGTTGCCCCCTGCCTGCCTCAACACCAGCATCTACTGATCTTTTCTTCAAAAACAGTTGGACATATGTCATTAATGCCATCATTCATTTATTCATTCAATAAGTATTGATTGTGCTAGGATTCGGATTTTCAGAGATGGAGAAGTAATAGCCACCACCCTGAACAGACTCATGGTATGATGAGGAAGTAGATATATGCAAAAATTTATTTTCATAAAATCTAGTCAATTTTTTTTTTTTTTTTTTTTTGCGGTACGCGGGCCTCTCACTGTTGTGGCCTCTCCCGTTGCGGAGCACAGGTTCCGGACGCGCAGGCTCAGCGGCCATGGCTCACGGGCCCAGCCGCTCCGCGGTATGTGGGATCTTCCCGTTCCGGGTCACAAACCCGCGTCCCCTGCATCGGCAAACGGACTCTCAACCACTGCGCCACCAGGGAAGCCCGGAAATGTAAATTTTAAATACCATTCATAAGAAAAGGGAACCCTCCTATACTGATGGTGGGAATGTAAATTTGTGCAGTCACTATGGAGAGCAGTACAGAGGTCCCTTAAAAAACTAAAAATAGAGTTGCCATATGATCCAGAAATCCTACTCCTGGGCATATATCCGGAGAAAACTCTAATTCGAAAAGATACATGCACCCCAATGTTCATAGCAGCACTACTTACAATAGCCAAGACATGGAAGCAACCTACATGTCCATTGACAGATGAATGGATAAAGAAGATGTGGTATATATATATATATATACAATGGAATATTACTCAGCCATAAAAAGAAATAATGCCATTTGCAGCAACATGGATGGACCTAGAGACCATCATACTAAGTGAAGTCACAAAAAGACAAATATCATAGGATATCACTTATATGTGGACTCTAAAAAAATGATACAAATGAACTTATTTACAAAACAGAAACAGACTCACAGACTTCAAAAAACAAACTTGTGGTTACCAAAGGGGAAAGGCAGGGAATTTGGAATGAACAGATACACACTGCTATATATAAAATAGGTAAACAGTAAGGTCCCACTGTATAGCACAGTAAGTATTCAAAATCTTGTAATATCCTATAATGGAAAAGAATCTGAAAAAGAATACATATATATATTTACAATGTTACTATATACATATATATATATACACATAACTGAATCACTTTGCTGTACACCTGAAACGTTGTAAATCAACTATACTTCAATAAAAAATAAATAAATACCATACACAGTATGTAATTTTAAGAGTTGGGTTCCCTGTAGTTCTGAAAAGAACACATGTTTTAGACCTTGAGTCAATTTATCTTGTCTCTTTTAGGGAAGTCTACTTATATATCACATATTATTACTCCAATTGTGTATCACTAGAATGGTGCTGTTACCTCATATGCTTCAGTAAGGGGTGGTTGTGTTGACAGCAGGGAAGACCACGTGAAGAAGACAATGATGAACTTGAAACTCCCAAACAGAAGGTTTTCCCAGGGACTTGGTGGCCAATTCATTTACAAAGAGCACATAACCAACATTACCATTCAATTGAAATAATCATTCTTAATCTGTCCACATATCAGCCTGGCTCCCTTTCAAGGCAGGTTGACACATATAGTGCCTTTCTGCAAATGAATAAAAGATGTTCCCTCTGGGCGGATGAGTTACCAAATGGCACCGCTTCTCCCAGCTATTGAAGTCCAGCCCCGGGGCATACCACTTGGTCAGCATAACTCCTGGCTAGATTTTGCCCCCCATTTGCCCCTTCCGGCATCTGGGTGAAATGTACAAATTGCACAACTGACTGACCATAGCAGTCCCCTTCCTCTTTTTTTTTGTTTCATTTGTTTCATTTCATTTCCTTTCTATTAGCTGATAGTAAAAGAATTGAGGAGATATTTTCAGGGAGCAACATTTTCATATTCTTTTTAAGAAAATTGTGGTAAAATATACATAACAAAATTTACCATTTTAACCATTTTTTAAGTGTAAAGTTCAGTGTCATTAAGTACAATTCACACTGCTGTGCAACCATCACGATCATCCATCTCCAGGACTCTTTATTTTGCATAACTGAAATCCTGTACTCACCAGACAGTAACTCCAAATTACCCCTTCCACACAGCCCCTGGAAACTACTCTGTTTCCATGAATTTGACTACTCTAAGTATCTCATATAAGTGGAATCATACAGTATTGTGTGTGTGTGTGTGTGTGTGTGTGTGTGTGTGTGTGTGTGTGTGTGTGTCTGGCTTATTTCACTTAGCATAATATATTCAAGCTTTGTCCATATCGTAGCATGTATCAGAACTTCCTTTTTAATGCAGAATAATATTCTATTATATGTGTATACCAGGTTTTATTTATCCATTCATCTGTTGATGGACATTTGGGTTGCTTCCATCTTTTTGGCTATTGTGAATAATGCAGCTATGAATATGAATGTACAAATATCTGTTCCAGTCCCTGCTTTAAATTCTTTTGGATATATACCCAGAGGTGGAATTGCTGGATCATATGTTACTTCCATATTCTAGAAGTTTGCTGTTTATTAACTGAAGTTTTCTTGAAAAGTCTAGCACTTAAATTGCCATGTTTTCTTGCAACAAAGGCATAAAACATATGTAACTCGTATACTGAGTAATATGTATTCAGTTCTCTTTTCTGCACCTTCAGAAATGCTCTGTTATGTTCCTGGCTGTTTATAATATCTTGGGATAGTCCATAACTTTCCAGTCACTTTTAG
Source organism: Stenella coeruleoalba (assembly GCF_951394435.1). NCBI lineage: Eukaryota > Metazoa > Chordata > Mammalia > Artiodactyla > Delphinidae > Stenella > Stenella coeruleoalba. The sequence continues at coordinate 59,057,008 of NC_137150.1, forward strand.
TTGCTAAAGAGTAGTACACCCAGTTAAATACTCTAGGCTCCCCACTTTCACCACCCTTCCCCCCTCCCCTTAGTTCAAGCTTGACTGAGGGATTAGCAGGGGTAGGGGGTAAGATCTGCTCTTTTTTTTTTTTTACATCTTTATTGGAGTATAATTGCTTTACAATGGTGTGTTAGCTTCTGCTTTATAACAAAGTGAATCAGTTATACATATACATATGTTCCCATATCTCTTCCCTCGTGCGTCTTCCTCCCTCCCACCCTCCCCATCCCACCCCTCTAGGGGGTCACCAAGCACGGAGCTGATCTCCCTGTGCTATGCAGCTGCTTCCCACTAGCTATCTATTTTACGTTTGGTAGTGTGTATATGTCCATGCCACTCTCTCGCTTTGTCACAGCTTACCCTTCCCCCTCCCCATATCCTCAAGTCCATTCTCTAGTAGGTCTGTGTCTATATTCCTGCCTTACCCCTAGGTTCTTCATGACATTTTTTTTTCTTAAATTCCTTATATATGTGTTAGCATATGGTATTTGTCTTTCTATTTCTGACTTACTTAACTCTGTATGACAGACTCTAGGTCCATCCACCTCATTACAAATAGCTCAATTTCGTTTCTTTTTATGGCTGAGTAATATTCCATTGTATATATGTGCCACATCTTCTTTATCCATTCATCCGATGATGGACACTTAGTTTGTTTCCATCTCCGGGCTATTGTAAATAGAGCTGCAATGAACATTTTGGTACATGACTCTTTTTGAATTTTGGTTTTCTCAGGGTATATGCCCAGTAGTGGGATTGCTGGGTCATATGGTAGTTCTATTTGTAGTTTTTTAAGGAACCTCCATACTGTTCCCCATAGTGGCTGTACCAATACACATTCCCACCAGCAGTGCAAGAGTGTTCACTTTTCTCTACACCCTCTCCAGCATTTATTGTTTCTAGATTTTTTGATGATGGCCATTCTGACTGGGGTGAGATGATATCTCATTGTAGTTTTCATATGCATTTCTCTAATGATTAATGATGTTGAGCATTCTTTCATGTGTTTGTTGGCAGTCTGTATATCTTCTTTGGAGAAATGTCTATTTAGGTCTTCTGCCCATTTTTGGATGGGGTTGTTTGTTTTTTTATTGAGCTGCATGAGCTGCTTATAAATTTTGGAGATTAATCCTTTGTCAGTTGCTTCATTTGCAAATATTTTCTCCCATTCTGAGGGTTGTCTTTCGGTCTTGTTTATGGTTTCCTTTGCTGTGCAAGAGCCTTTAAGTTTCATTAGGTCCCATTTGTTTATTTTGTTTTTATTTCCATTTCTCTAGGAGGTGGGTCAAAAAGGATCTTGCTGTGATTTATGTCGTAGAGTGTTCTGCCTATGTTTTCCTCTAAGAGTTTGATAGTTTCTAGCCTTACATTTAGGTCTTTAATCCATTTTGAGCTTATTTTTGTGTATGGTGTTAGGGAGTGATCTAATCTCATACTTTTACATGTACCTGTCCAGTTTTCACAGCATCACTTATTGAAGAGGCTGTCCTTTCTCCACTGTACACTCCTGCCTCCTTTATCAAAGTTAAGGTGACCATATGTGCGTGGGTATATCTCTGGGCTTTCTATCCTGTTCCATTGATCTATCTTTCTGTTTTTGTGCCAGTACCGTACTGTCTTGATTACTGTAGCTTTGTAGTATAGTCTGAAGTCAGGGAGCCTCATTCCTCCAGCTCCGTTTTTTGTTCTCAAGATTGCTTTGGCTATTTGGGGTCTTTTTGTTTCCATACAAATTGTGAAATTTTTTGTTCTAGTTCTGTGAAAAATGCAAGTGGTAGTTTGATAGGGATTGCATTGAATCTGTAGATTGCTTTGGGTAGTAGAGACATTTTCACAATGTTGATTCTTCCAATCCAAGAACATGGTATATCTCTCCATCTATTTGTATCATCTTTAATTTCTTTCATCAGTGTCTTATAATTTTCTGCATACAGGTCTTTTGTCTCCTTAGGTAGGTTTATTCCTAGATATTTTATTCTTTTTGTTGCAATGGTAAATGGGAGTGTTTTCTTGATTTCACTTTCAGATTTTTCATCATTAGTGTATAGGAATGCCAGAGATTTCTGTGCATTAATTTTGTATCCTGCTACTTTACCAAATTCATTGATTAGTTCTAGTAGTTTTCTGATAGCATCTTTAGGATTCTCTCTGTATAGTATCATGTCATCTGCAAACAGTGACAGCTTTACTTCTTCTTTTCCGATTTGAATTCCTTTTATTTCCTTTTCTTGTCTGATTGCTGTGGCTAAAACTTCCAAAACTATGCTGACTAAGAGTGGTGAGAGTGGGCAAACTTGTCTTGTTCCTGATCTTAGTGGAAATGCTTTCAGCTTTTCACCATTGGGGATGATGTTGGCTGTGGGTTTGTCATATATGGCCTTTATTATGTTGAGGAAATTTCCCTCTATGCATACTTTATGGAGGGTTTTTATCATAAATGGGTGTTGAATTTTGTTGAAAGCTTTCTCTGCATCTATTGAGATGATCGTATGGTTTTTCTCCTTCAATTTGTTAATATGGTGTATCACGCTGATTGATTTGCATATACTGAAGAATCCTTGCATTCCTGGAATAAACCCCACTTGATCATGGTGTATGATCCTTTTAATGTGCTCTTGGATTCTGTTTGCTAGTATTTTCTTGAGGATTTTTGCATCTATGTTCATCAGTGATATTGGCCTGTAGTTTTCTTTCGTTGTGACATCCTTGTCTGGTTTTGGTATCAGGGTGATGGTGGCCTCATAGAATGAATTTGGGTGTGTTCCTCCCTCTGCTATATTTTGGAAGAGTCTAAGAAGGATAGGTGTTAGCTCTTGTCTAAATATTTGAAAGAATTCTCCTGTGAAGCCATCTGGTCCTGGAATTTTGTTTGTTGGAAGATTTTTAATCACAGTTTCAATTTCAGTGCTTGTGTTTGGTCTGTTCATATTTTCTATTTCTTCCTGATTCAGTCTTGGCAGGTTGTGCATTTCTAAGAATTTGTCCAATTCTTCCAGGTTGTACATTTTATTGGCATAGAGTTGCTTGTAGTAACCTCTCATGATCTTTTGTATTTCTGCAGTGTCAGTTGTTACTTCTCCTTTTTCATTTCTAATTCTATTGATTTGAGTCTTCTCCCTTTTTTTCTTCATAAGTTGGGCTAATGGTTTATCAATTTTGTTTATCTTCTCAAGTAACCAGCTTGTAGTTTTATTGATCTTTGCTATCGTTTCCTTCATTTCTTTTTCATTTATTTCTGATCTGATCTTTATGATTTCTTTCCTTCTGCTAACTTTGGGGTTCTTTTGTTCTTCGTTCTCTAATTGCTTTAGGTGCAATGCTAGGTTGTTTATTTGAGATGTTTCCTATTTCTTAAGATAGGATTGTATTGCTATAAATTCCCCTCTTAGAACTGCTTTTGCTGCATCCCATAGGTTTTGGGTCATCGTGTCTCCATTGTCATTTGTTTCTAGGTATATTTTTATTTCCTCTTTGATTTCTTCAGGGATCACTTCGTTATTAAGTAGTGTATTGTTTAGCCCCCATGTGTGTGTATTTTTTACAGATCTTTTCCTGTAATTGATATCTAGTCTCATAGTGTTGTGGTCGGAAAAGATACTTGATACAATTTCAATTTTCTTAATTTACCAAGGCTTGATTTGTGACCCAAGATATGATCTATCCTGGAGAATGTTCCATGAGCACTTGAGAAAAATGTGTATTCTGTTGTTTTTGGATGGAATGTCTTGTAAATATCAATTAAGTCCATCTTGTTTAATGTATCATTTAAAGCTTGTGTTTCTTTATTTATTTTCATTTTGGATGATCTGTCCATTGGTGAAAGTGGGGTGTTAAAGTCCCCTACTATGAATGTGTTCCTGTCGATTTCCCTTTTATGGCTGTTAATATTTGCCTATTTATTGAGGTGCTTCTATGTTGGGTGCATAAATATTTACAATTGTTATATCTTCTTCTTGGATCGATCCCTTGATCATTATGTAGTGTCCTTCTTTGTCTCTTGTAATAGTCTTTATTTTAAAGTCTATTTTGTCTGATATGAGAATTGCTACTCCAGCTTTCTTTTGGTTTACATTTGCATGGAATATCTTTTTCCATCCCCTCACTTTCAGTCTTTATGTGTCTCTAGGTCTGAAGTGGGTCTCTTGTAGACAGCATATAAATGGGTCTTATTTTTGTATCCATTCAGCCAGTCTGTGTCTTTTGGTGGGAGCATTTAATCCATATACATTTAAGGTAATTATCGATATGTATGTTCCTATTCCCATTTTCTTAATTGTTTTGGGTTTGTTATTATAGGTCTTTTCCTTCTCTTGTGTTTCTTGCCTAGAGAAGATCTTTTAGCATTTGTTGTAAAGCTGGTTTGGTGATGCTGAACTCTCTCAGCTTTTGCTTGTTTGTAAAGTTTTCAATTTCTCCATCAAATCTGAATGAGATCCTTGCTGGGTAGAGTAATGTTGGTTGTAGGTTTTTCTCCTTCATCACTTTAAATATGTCCTGCCAGTCCCTTCAGGCTTGCAGAGTTTCTGCTGAAAGATCAGCTGTTAACCTTATGGGGATTCCCTTGTGTGTTATTTGTTGTTTTTCCCTTGGTGCTTTTAATATGTTTTCTTTGTATTTAATTTTTGACAGTTTGATTAATATGCGTCTTGGCATGTTTCTCCTGGATTTATCCTGTATGGGACTGTCTGTGCTTCCTGGACTTGATTAACTATTTCCTTTCCCATATTAGGGAAGTTTTCAACTATAATTTCTTCAAATATTTTCTCCGTCCCTTTCTTTTTCTCTTCTTCTTCTGGAACCCCTATAATTCAAATGTTGGTGTGTTTAATGTTGTCCCAAAGGTCTCTGAGACTGTTCTCAGTTCTTTTCATTCTTTTTTCTTTATTCTGCTCTGCAGTAGTTACTTCCACTAGTTTATCTTCCAGGTCAGTTATCCGTTCTTCTCCCTCAGTTATTCTGCTATTGATCCCTTCTAGAGTATTTTTAATTTCATTTATTGTGTTGTTCATCATTGCTTGTTTCATCTTTAATTCTTCTAGGCCCTTGTTAAATGTTTCTTGCATTTTCTCTATTCTATTTCCAAGATTTTGGATCATCTTTACTATCATTATTCTGAATTCTTTTTCAGGTACACTGCCTATTTCATCTTCATTTGTTAGGTCTGGTGGGTTTTTATCTTGCTCCTTCATCTGCTGTGTGTTTTTCTGTCTTCTCATTTTGCTTATCTTACTGTGTTTGGGGTCTCCTTTTTGCAGGCTGCAGGTTCGTCTGATTGTGTGTTTTGGGGTGCCTGTGGACTTATTATGATTTTAGGCAGCCTCTCTGCTAATGGGTGGGGTTGTGTTCCTGTCTTGCTTGTTGTTTGGCATAGGGTGTCCAGCACTGTAGCTTGCTGGTCGTTGAGTGAAGCTGGGTGTTGGTGTTGAGATGGAGATCTCTGGGAGATTTTCGCCATTTGATATTACATGGAGCTGGGAGGTCTCTTGTGGACCAGTGTCCTGAAGTTGGCTCTCCCGCCTCAGAGGCACAGCACTGACTCCTGGCTGCAGCACCAAGAACCTTTCATCCACACGGCTCAGAATAAAAGGGAGAAAAAGTTGAAAGAAAGAAAGAAAGAGGATAAAATAAAATAAAATAAAGGTAAAATACAATAAAGTTATTAAAATAAGAAAATAATTATTAAGAAAAAAAGAAAAACGGACATATAGAACCCTAGGACAAATGGTGGAAGCAAAGCTATACAGACGAAATCTCACACAGAAGCATACACATACACACTCACAAAAAGAGGAAATGGGGAAAAAGTAATAAATTTTGCTCTCAAAGTCCACCTCCTCAATTTGGGATGATTGGTTGTCTATTCAGATATTCCACAGATGCAGGGTACATCAAGCTGATTGTGGAGATTTAATCTGCTGCTCCTGAGGCTGCTGAGAGAGATTTCCCTTTCTCTTTGTTCGCAGAGCTCCCAGGTTTCAGCTTTGGATTTGGCCCCGCCTCTGCGTGTAGGTCTCCGGAGGGCGTCTGTTCTTCGTTCAGACAGGACGGGGTTAAAGGAGCCGCTGATTCGGTGGCTCTGGCTCTCTCGGGCCGGGGGGGAGGGCGGGGCATGGAGTGAGGGGCGGGCCTGCGGCGGCAGAGGCCGGCGTGACGTTGCAACAACCTGAGGCGCGCCCGTGCGTTCTTCCGGGGAAGTCGTCCCTGGATCCTGGGACCCTGGCAGTGGCGGGCTGGACAGGCTCCCTGGAAGGGAGGTGTGGATAGTGACCTGCGCTCGCACACAGGCTTCTTGGTGGCGGCATCAGCAGCCTTAGCGTCTCATGCCTGTCTCTGGGGTCCTTGATTGTTAGCCGCGGCTCACGCCCGTTTTGGAGCTCCTTTAAGCAGCGCTCTTAATCCCCTCTCCTTGCCCACGAGGAAACAAAGAGAGAAGAAAAAGTCTCTTGCCTCTTCGGCAGGTCCAGACTTTTCCCCGGACTCCCTCCCGGCCAGCCGTGGCGCACTAACCCCTTCAGGCTGTGTTCACGCTGCCAGTTCTCTCCCTGCGCTACGACGGAAGCTCAAGCCTCAGCTCCCAGCCCCACCCAACCCGGCGGGTGAGCAGACAAGCCTCTCGTGCTGGTGAGTGCCGGTCGGCCCTGATACTCTGTGCGGGAATCTCTCCGCTTTGCCCTCCGCAGCCCTGTTGCTGCGCTCTCCTCTGCGGCTTCGAAGCTCCCGCCCTCCAACACCCGCTGTCTCCACCCGCGAAGGGGCTTCTAGCGTGTGGAATCCTTTCCTCCTTCACGGCTTCCTCCCACTGGTGCAGGTCCCGTCCCTATTCTTTTGCCTCTGTTTTTTCTTTTGCCCTACCCAGGTACGTGGGGAGTTTCTTGCCTTTTGGGAGGTCTGAGGTCTTCTGCCAGCGTTCAGTAAGTGTTCTGTAGGAGTTGTTCCACGTGTAGATGTATTTCTGATGTATCTGTGGGGAGGAAGGTGATCTCCGCGTCTTACTCTTCCGCCATCTTCCCCGTCTCCCCCAAGGTCTACTCTTCCATGCACCTCCCTTCCTGTCCTTAGGTTATGGTTCCCCATGGGTATGAGGAGTGAAAGGGAAAAGAGCCTACCTCTTGGCCTTTACTCTCCTTTTCTAGACATTCCCATAGTCATTTCCTTGGCTGCAACCTGCAAGTTTCTATGTTTAGCCCCACCTGCAATCGATTAAGTTACTATTGGGCCCTGTTGAAACTTCTTAGGATTCTTTGGCTTTGTCCTCCGCCCCTAACTGATGGGATCCAAAACTATCTGTGTTACACATAACCCGTGTATGTTGGTACGTGCGTATCTTCCCCAGTTCATCCCTGAGTCATTTTGCTGGATTCCCCCTGTTGTCAGATGCCGTTGGTAACCCATGTACTGACAGCCTCTTGGGGCAGGAATTTTTGTGGATCCATTATGTTTGGATTTTACTTGTTTACACTTTAGAGTTTAAGCTTAGTGATTCCCAGTTGTGAAAGCACATCTTATTTCCAGATCTTAGTGCTAAGCACTGAAGTGAACTTTGGCATAGACTCTGACTTTCCCCTTAGCCCGGCCTGCCGGTGTTTGATAAATACTGCGTGCTGCTTGGTGCTCCTCCTAGTTATCCTTCTTCATAAACTAACTCATAAAATAAGGGTTTAAATTTTTTTTAATTTCTGTAAAAAATTTAAAAATTAAAAAATATAAAAAGAAAAATATCACTTGAAATTACATTATCTGAGAATAAATACTATTGCTACTTTTAATGTACATATGTTATATATTTATATATAAAACAATATATATTTATATATATCAAATATATATATTGCGATCACATAATAAATGGAGTTTTATATCCTTAATTTTTCACTTAGTATGAATATTTTCCCATGTCAGTAAGAAATATCGCTAATAGGCATATTACATTCTATTGTATTTATCGCAATTTAGTTGATAATTTTCCAGATTTGAAGCATTTATAATAATAATATCTAATATTTACTTAGTACTTACTGTGTGCTAGCCATACCTTTGATGCTTTACATATATTAACTCATTTAATTTTCATAACATACTTTTGAGATCCCCAGTTTACAGGTGAGAAAACTGAGGCATAGAGAGGTTAATAATGAAAGTCATAAGGTTGTCATTGGAAGCTGGTGAAGTTATAATTGGAATGCAGCTAGTCTGGCTCTAGAACTTGAAGTCCTAACCATTATCCGATTATTGTCTGACTCATTGTATAAATATCTTTGTGGAAAAAAAACTTTATCTGCATTTCTGATAGTTTCCACTAGGAAGATTCCTAGAGGTGGATTAACTGGGTTAAGAGTTATGAAGTCTTTCAAACTCTTGAAGAATGCTGTACAGTTACCCTTTGAAAAATTCTTACCAATTTGCGTTTACACCAATAGTGGGAAGAGCTTCCAGGCACACTGACTTCTACCAGTGTAATTTAATTCCTCTTTTATTACCTTGAATTTGGGATCTCTCTGAATGGTTAAAATAGTTGAAGGATCAGGGATCCCCTAAAAACAAAGGAAGTACAATTTTATACAAATGAGTCATTTGTATATATACCTCAGATAATACTATAACCTTGTTTTATTGATTTGTACATAAATGACTTTATGTCATCACTACTGTATGTGTGATTGTGTACTCTGACTGCTTGTGCCCAAGATTTGGGGGTCATTACACCTGTCAAGGGTACCTTTCAAAATGTAGCCTTATTTTGACAACTGCTGTCACAGGTGATATTTAGAATACTTTCTCAAGCTTTTAGGCAGTTGGAAGTCATATTACGTTAATGATCTTATACTGCTCTTTGGCTTAAAAAAATAACACAGTAAAAAAATATCCTGCTCAAATGTATTTTTACTTTGCATTTGCTTTATGTGATGTGCAGAAAGTGTTACATGTATCTGCATTTCCAGGTAATAATAACCTTTGTTAACCTAGGTTTTATCTCTGGAACAAAAATTCTCTACTACCATCCAGAATTCAAGGAACACTAAGACTAGCAGGCAGAAATCCCAATTATTTTTTAAAGAAAAGTTGAAAATTCCATGTACATATAACAGGGAAGAAAATTTTAGCAATTTCTGCAGTGATCTGGACAACTTCAATTGGGAGTCTAAATTATTCCTTGTGATGGGATGAAAATCAATCACCTATCCTTCACTAGTTCTTTGGGTTAGTATTTTATCATCACTATTTTCTGAATCTTCATCGAATCACGTGTCTCAGGCTTCATTAAGATTCTGTGTCTTTTAGTGACAGGTACAGCTTAGATTTTAAATGATTTAAAATCTAAGAAGTAAGTGCGCACGGAGGGGCATGCAAGAGGCTGGTAACTTGGAGCAAAATAACAAACACGCATTCTACTGTGTAATATCTTGAAGCCTGTGTTGCTTGTGATTCTTTATAGTTTTTATTTTTAAGTGTGACTCTTGGTTGAAGCTTTGTCTTGAACAAAATGCTGTTGTTAATAGCGAATGAAATGACTGGAGCTGTGCTGAGGAAAAAAAGAAGTCAGCTGAAGGATTTAAAGCAGACCACTGCAAACCAAACGTTGCAATTATCTGCAGCTGAAAACAAGTAGCTTTTAATGTGTCCATTTGGCCAAGAAGAGAGAGGAGAATTATAGACCATTGCTCTTTCCTCTCTCACATACTCTGTCTTCTTCTTTATATAGTTTATCATCCATAATTTCAGGATGTATTTTGCTTCTTTAAGCTGTTTTATCTGTAGGCTTATGAGGTCACTCATGTGTGAATTCCTTTGTTAGTCATCTCACCTTTTGCCTTGATGATAGAAAATTGATCAGGCCTAAAGTACAAGTTCAATAGACAACCCCCTTAGTCCTTTGTCTAGGAGAATAGCTACCATTGAAGGCCATGAGCAGGTTGCTATTAATATGACAGCCTGCTCTATCTCCCACTGTAATTTATAATGAAATACCTAATCTCCATTATTTTGATCCAAGCAGGCGATCCCATGAAAAAGTCTTTTCATCCAGTTCCCAATGGCTGTTACATGAGAAATGGCAAACCAATAATTTTTGTCAAGTTTTTTAAGCCAACAGAAATGCTTTTCCACTGCTACAGTTTCAAAAGGCACAGATAAAGCTCATTCACTGAGATGAATGAAAAAGCCATCTGGGGTTTTTCTTTTTGACTTCCTTTCCTTTTCTCCATCCTTGTAATCAAATTTGAGCAAAATCAAATGGGGCTTTCTATGAAAGTACCTTTTGTTGATCTGAACGAGCTGGTAATTTACAAAATACCCTTCCTTTGTGAGGAAGGCTAAAGAAAAAAGAATCAGTAGCTTTTAAAGCTGGGCCTTAGTGGGACTCTAAATGCAATGAAAGCAGTCTGTGTTGAGAGATTGAAATGCATTTCAAAGCCAGGCCTGACTTGGGTACAAGGAAGAACAGACCTATGTGCATTTTGTAGGAAGAAAAATGTGAATGGAAAAGGGAGAAAGGGAGAGAAACAGGGGGAAATCTGGATAATACATTAAAGTAACCATAATTTTGGAGATGCGTTCGTCTTGTTGAAGTTGTGTTTGTAACCAGTGATACCGAAGTCGGATATTTGCTCAATCAGGATGCTCAACATTTAGCCTTTAAAGTTTGGAACTGCCTGGGTTTGTGGAGAAAGCCGGCTCGTGAAGTGTGTGATGTTTTTCTCCAACTTTTTCTTTTTCTTCTTTGCTTTGGGATCCTGTGGGGAGTACCTCAAGAAAATCTGAAGATGCTAATTTTCAGACAACTAATATTTGCTATTTTTTCCCTCTTTTTGCCTATTAGATTTCCTCGTGGCAGTGATTCTTCTTCACCCCTTTGAATTCAGAAGGATGGCATAGATACCTTGAAAACAGTAAGTAATGTGTGATATTTTCTTCAATTACTGTTAATAGTTAATCATAGTAAAGCTGAAATTTGGTTATTGGAGGATTTTGGAATCATGATGCATGCCTAGAAGGAAAATAGGTTTTGTGCAGCATTTGCATTATTTGATGTGAATTACTTTTGGTTTGATTTAACTGTTTATCAACAATATTGTGCTAATGAGCATCTTTTTCACTACTGCTTTACCCAGTATATTCTGTGATAGCTACGTATTGTGTGGCATGTAGTGTATGCATTCTTAGCATAACAGTTCAAGAAACAATGCAAAAAATTGCAGGAAACTATCTTTGGAGATGTTATGTCTTGTTTCATGTACCACACAGTCTTCCTCACACATTTATAGTTTTGATTCCTATCAATCATGCTTTCTAAGGGACCTTTCTACTTGTGCTTGAAGTAAAATTCTTGAATAAATTACATGAGCTTATTTCTTCAAAATAAATATCCAGAGAGAGAAGCAAGAGTTGTTTTGATGTTATAAATTAATCAATTTTAAGGTGCTTTAAGTTACATTTCCTGTAATTTAATCGGACATTATAACCAAATAACAAAGCTTTGTTTAGAGATATTATCCCTTTTTAAGAAAAGTGAAAAGTCCATTTTCAGCTTCCTAAAAATAAGACAGACTTGTGTTATCTAAAGACATGATTCTTTGGACATGATACTTAGAGTACACGTCACAAGTATTTTTTAAACGTAAGTGCAGCATTGGCATTTTTAAGTAACTATGGTGCATCTTTTAAATATGTAAATACCTTAATCAGAATGAAGCAATATGGGGCAGAATCAGTTCTAATGTCTCCTTGATGGTTTGAACAGTATCTTCATTAGTGTGGGCACTGCCAAATCGAGTGTGACCTGAGAATTCCACGTAGGCAATCATGAGACTTTTCTTTCTGGAGCCAGGAAACAAGTTTTAATGAAACCAAGACCTATGTTGTTTAATCCTTAAGGTAACCATCAGAGATTTTAGAGATGCTGAAATGGGAAATAGGATCCAGATGGTTTCACAGAGGTCTCTATGAGGGCCAAACACTTTCCCCTTCTAACTATTCGTTATAGCAAATCTAAAGTCCTGGAAGTTTGTATTTAAGATGAAGTCTGTCTTCTACGCTTTTGCTGCTTTAGGTCTCTTTTCCAACTTCCTACAAATTTATCTTTGCCTGTGGTTTTGAGCCATTTGCTGCCTCCTAATGCCTAATTTTAAAATAGCACACATGGCGAACTGCCAAAAAGGTGGCAGTGGGGTATTGGTTTGTGCTGGTATTGAAGTTCCAAGGTTGTTGTTACCCATAATTTACAACAGTTGCTACAAAACAGATGATTAAAACCTGAGGAGTGGCGGGGAGGGAGAAGAGTAAAATTAATTGGTGCGCTTCTTCATGGATCTAAGTGTGGTTTCTTCCTGTGAAAATAAGTTGGATTGTTGTGTTGTATACGTGGCCACAACAGTCTGTACTGTGCCATTGCAGTCACTGCCTACAGTCTTAGATTGATAGAGAAGCACAATATTAAAGAGCTTTTGTTTGAAAGATGTACTTAATTTTACCATTTATACAGATTTTTTTCTCATAGTATTGATTTCATTCCTCTTTTTATAAAAATTAAGCTTGTTGTTAGGTTAAGATTGTTGCTATTTTTTTTAGTTCTTAAAAGAAAAAGCTTATTATTTAGGCATGTCATTGTTGTTTTATTGCTAAGCCAAATTAGTACCTGAGCAATAATACTTTGTCTTTTACTTACTAATTTCATGTCTAGTCAATCTTGTAAGCATTTTGCAAAGTTTCTCTTCTGTGTTATCTTTAAGTACTTTTGGTAAGAGCTAGAGGTAATTTGTTTTGGAGTAGTTGTAAAGAATGACTGTCAAGACATGTTAAGGAATGGATAATCAGGCTTGGAGATCAGCTAGGGTCCCTGCTTGCTTGGTTTATCAAGGACTGCCTGCTTTAGAGCTCTTGTTAGTGGAGAAATGAATGTTTCCTCTTTCTGTCAACATAGGTATGAACATTGTTCCGTAAGCACCTGCATTTGGGGGAACTGGAGAGCTAGGTATTTCCCAGCTAACCGTTGGGGCAAGGGAAGCTTCTCAACTCTTTTGCTTACAGCCCTTCTATTCCTGGGTATAACAACTCATGTGCCATACACTGTACTATTTGCTAAGCCAAAACAAAAACAAAGACAAACAAACAAACAAAAACCCACTTCTGGAAAGTTTAGAAATCTGGATCTTTGTGGTATCTTCAGAAGTTATCAGAGGAAAGGAAAAGGTCACACGTTTGTCAAAACTCTGAAGCATCTGAGATTTATTTTAAATTTGTTTAAAGATTTATTTTAGATTTGTTTTCCTTTGTGTAAAAATAAAATTTCCTTGGGTTTTGCATCAGGAACTGGGTGCTAACTTTCCATTACAATGATGGTATTGAGGTTTCAGTGCATTCATGGACTAGCAATAAAATCCAAAGGGGGAGATGAAGCTTGTATAGCCCTAATCCTTCCAGGGTAGGGGCCTGCCTAAGCTCTGTCAGTAGAAGCTGTTATCTTCAGCAGGATGAGATAAGTGTGTCCATGATTTGATGTACTGACAAGCTGTGGATTGCCTGACTAAACAGGATGTGTTAAGTAGTCGCATTCTCTAGTGTTCAGAATGCAGGAAATTGATTGGCCTGGTTTTAATTACAGTTTTGTATTGATGATGGGCTGATCACTGGCATCTTTGGGTCTTACTTCCCTCAGGTGTCAAATGGAATGTTATCTGTTGTTTGTTTCTTTTCTTGCCTCCTATGGATGGGGCAGACATTTTGGCGTGCATGTGATGGTTGGGTCTGGTCAACTTATTTGGTAATGACGTGATGACAAAGAAAAGACCAAGTTTCTACAAATGATGCCTCATTGCTAATCCCAGTTGGGAGCCAACATTAGATGACAAAGGGGACAAGACAAGAGGGTTTGGGGCAGGTTTTAATCAATGTCAAGGTCATTCCAATTATTGATCAAACAACTCTATGAAACTATAAGCATGACACCAGCATTTAAAGTGGAAGAGAATGCACCAATTTCCATTGTGTCCTAAAATTCACTATGGGGAAACTGGGAGCATAATAGACAGAAAATCTCTATGTAACACCACTTTTTACAAGGGCTTTGATGCAGATTGTAAGATGACAAGATAGATATAAATAATGACTAAATAATTATGCGTAGGGAAAATAAAATTTAGTTTAAGACAGGAAAAAAAGTGCAACACATCTGAAGGCTATATATTTCAATTTTTTTTTTTGAGTCACAGACTTGGCTCAGGGATTTTAGCAGCTATAGCAACAATGGAAAAAAAAAACCATCATTAAAAGAGTAACTTCCATATAGTGAGCATTTTGTATGTTTTAGCCCTAATCCTCATGAGAACCCCAAATCTTGCTATCATTACCCTCATTTTATAGTGGAGATAATGCAGGATCAGAAAGATTCAGTGACTGGCCTCTGGTTACACAGGCAGCATGTGACTATGTGGATTAAATCCTGGGCTCTCTGATTCTTATAGCCTGGGCCTTCCTGGGGTAACACAGATGTCAGCTGTCCCTGCAGTCTCTGACACATGCATAACCTCTTTCTGTTTTTGTCCAGGAAAGCTTTCAGTGAGTCTTTTGCTTGCACACCAGTGTATTTTCTGCATAGGTTTTCTTTTAAGTTGCTCAGGTCTTTGCTTCTGCTTTTTGGCTTAAGCAGTTGACGTTACACGGTTCTTGGAGCCTTGAACTTGATTGTCAGCAGTGTATCTCTTTTAGGAGAGGATGCCCAATCTGTCAGCCATTCAAAATTGCCTATGTTATCGTAGTCTAATGAGTATGTTCTTCAAAGAGTGAATTGGAGGCTAAAAAAAAAAAGCCTTTTGATGTTCATAGACTCCTTATAAAGTGCTCTAAAACCAAGAAAGATTGTAGTTTTTTTTCCCCACTAAGAGAGTTACAAGAACAGATTTAATAACGTATAATACCCTTCCTCAGAAGGGCAAGCTCTTTTAACATATATAAGCTAGCTCAGTGGGGGTAAAAATACATGGGTAAAGTGAGTAAAATACGTGGGTAAAAGTGTGCTGTGAAAAAGCTACCCCAAAGTTATTTTCAATTTCTTTCATTAACTGAAGGAAGAGCAAAGTACTTTATCCTATAGTTTAGCATTCTAACAGTTCAAAGATAGGGGCAAGTAGGACACGTGTGCAGAAGGAATGTTAAGGCTTCCCCTCCAGCTTCTGCTATGCAGAAAATTTGAATTCAGCTATGGTTTATGCATGAATTCAGATTTTCTGTTGTTTGTTGGGGAAGCCAGATCTGGAAATAATGCCCTTTAAACACAGAGCAGACCTCTCTTCTCAACCTTGCTTGGATGACTTACCCAAAGCAACTTGGAAAATTTTTCTTTTTTGGACGTCTAGGTATGACCAAGGAAATGGTCACTTGTATTTCTTCATAGAAAATTCCAAAATGGACAAGTTACTTTTCTGGCCTTCAAAAAAAAAAAAACAAAAAAAGTCCAGATGCCCACAGGGATAGCACAGTCCATGATCAATACAGTGTGAAAATAAGAAAAAAGAGAGGGGGAGGGGCTAGAAGGATGACGGGAGGTAGAGGACAGAGGATGAGGGAGAGAAAAGGAAAATTCCAGGGGATCAAAAATGTTTAAAGACTTTATATCCTAAAGCCACACAATTTTAGAGCTGCACTCTGCCTTAAAGAGTTTCTAACACTGGGGTTATCAACTGGGAGGATGAGCAGTAGGAGGGGAAGGGTGACCCCCAACCTGCTATGGGCAGCAGGACCTTCAGGTTGCTGTATATTGTTTCAGAAAGCATATGAACACATTTAATATTATAGTATAATTTTATATTTGGAAAATTCAACAAATATTGTTATGTTAATAATTTAAACGTCAGAAACTAATGCTTCACAGGATCATCTTGGTCTGATGGCTGATGGAAATGTACAGAGGGTCAGTCATTCTCAGTCTGCAGAAACCTCTGGGTGAAAGGTGGGTAGCTGTATCAGAAGGTGTTTGGTACTGAGGGGGCATTAGATTTTACATTTTAATAAAATTGAGGGTATAGGATAAAACAGGTTAAGAAGCACTTATCTAGACCAAGAAGAGCAGGCTTGGGAGGTATTCGTCATTCAACAAATATTATTGAGCACTCTACTGGGTTTGACACTCAGTTGAGGATACGTTTGCAGAGAACTGGATATATAAATATGGAGCTCAGGTGAGTTCTGGACTCAAGATAGAAACCTGGGACCGTCTTGGAACAGAAATGTCAAGTAAGTTAAGGACCGAGAAGGGCACACTGTATCTAGCAACAAAGAGATTGTGATTGACTTTGCAAGGGCATTTTGGGTAGAGGGATGATGTGGAAACCAGATTTTTGTGGGCTAAGAAGTGAGTGGGAGGAATGAGAGAGGAGATTGCATCTATGGACAATTATTTCAGTCAGCCTCACTGGGGAAGGATTTGGATCAAAGCTAGAGCAGAGCTTGGGCATTAAGGGAGAGTTTTTTTAGATAGGAGATAATTAAGTGCAAAGTATTTTAATACATATAAGATAGTTAAACAACTATTAATTCACTGAATGTTCA
The DNA here is from genome assembly GCF_951394435.1 of Stenella coeruleoalba. NCBI lineage: Eukaryota > Metazoa > Chordata > Mammalia > Artiodactyla > Delphinidae > Stenella > Stenella coeruleoalba. The sequence goes on from NC_137150.1 coordinate 59,073,589, forward strand.
TCGAAAATGCATTGTGAGGTGTAATGTCAGATGAAGAATGCATAGTGCTTGCTCTCAGAAAGTTTGCCAGCTAGGTTACTCAATAAGGCCAATCACTAATCACAATAATAGCCTGGAAATATGGCTCATCAAAGTAGTATAAACAGTGCTATGTGGATTAAAATATCAAAGATCAAAAGTTATTCACCTAGGGACTCCCCTGGTGGTGCAGTGGTTACGAATCCGCCTGCCAATTCAGGGGACATGGATTTGAGCCCTGGTCCAGGAAGATCCCACATGCCACGGAGCAACTAAGCCCGAGCACCACAACTACTGAAACCCGCTTGCCTAGAGCCCGTGCTTCACAACAAGAGAAGCCACTGCAATGAGAAGCCCGTGCATCACAACGAAGAGTAGCCCCCGCTCACTGCAGCTAGAGAAAGCCTGCATGGAGCAACGAAGACCCAACACAACCAAATAAATAAATAAACTTATTTTTAAAAAAAGTTATTCACTCATGTGGGATCAAGAAAGGTATTATGGAGAAAGCAGACCTTGAAAGGATGAAAGATTACAACAGAAGGAGCTTGCGAACCAAAGCACAAAGATTTTGGGGGTTTGGGTTATCATACAACGGTCTAAAAGATCATGGAGGGCACGTTGGACTTTTACTGTGGGGGCTTTGAATTCCGAATTCATAGGTTTGGTTCAATTCTGTGAGCAAGTGGAAGGTTTTTGTATAAGATAAGGACGTGGTCCACAGATCTACGTTAGGAAAATGAACTTGGTTACCACACCTGGAAATGTCTGGAGTAGGTTGAAAGTAAGGAAGCTGGTTAAGAAACCTATGAAATAGACCAGGTGAGAGGGAACCAGAGGCTCAATCAGAGTAGTGACAGTAGGAATGGAATGAAAGAGAATTAATTCACTCATTAATTCAACAGAAATTTACTTAGTGCTTACTATGTGTTAGGCTGACGTAGCGTCTCTAATCTCAAGGAGCTCCCAGCCAAATGTGTGATGTGAATAAGTTCCATAATAGAGGGATGAACTCAATGGAAAGAGATCACACAGGAGAGAGGGGTATGTGTGTGGAAGAAACCAGAAAGGGAGTAGACTTTCAAGAAGGAAAGAGAGAGTGCTATTACCAAAGGGATAGAGTAAAAGGAGTCCTGAAATGATTCTGTTGGGTTTTTCAACATGGAGGATGTTAATGATGTTAGCAGCAGCAATTTCACTGAAGCAGAACTGTTATGGATCGAAGATTGATTGGGAGGTAAGGAATTGAGGACAGGGAGACAGGAGAAATATTTTAGAGATAAACATATGGTAGCTGCTGAGGTCAAGGTAGTGGAGAGTAAGAGATAAAATATGATTCTATGATTTTAAGTCTCAGGGAATGATGGCATCCCTTGGCAAAATAGAGAAGTCAGGAGAAAGACTTAATATTAAGGGAGCTTTGGTTTTGCCCTTGATTAAGTTTGAAATATGAATAGACATTTAGTCCATGGTTTGAAAAAAGGATAAAAAAAATTTAAAGTACTGTTAGGGCTACACACAGCTAGTTTTGATTTGTATAATAAGGTAGCTGAAGCCAAAGTCATAGAAAGTACAGTTGACCCTTGAACACTGTGGGTTTGAACTACACAAGTCCACTTACATGCAGTTATTTTTCCATAGTAAATATTACAGACTACATGGTCGTTTGTTGAATCTGCAGATGTGGAGAACCATGGATATGGAGGGCCAACTATAAATTATACATGAATTAACCACCCCACCACCACCAGTTGTTCAAGGGTCAACTGTAAAACTGTAGAGGGGGAAGAAGAGTACAGAGGACAGGAGAAAAGAATGAGAAAGACGATTAGAAGCCAGTGAAGCTGACTAAAAAGAAGTGGTCAGAAAAGCAAAAGAAACCACCAGGGTGAGTTATGGCCGCCAAGGAGAATTTTGTTTTCATGGTAGTTTACTCTTTGGTGGTTAGAATGTTATTTACTTTAAAGCAGAATAAGTACCAAGAAAATGCCAGCTCTTCGAGAGCTAAGAATTTTTGGTGTTCTTGGGAACCATTTGTTCCCAATTGGGAACAGCCATTTTAGTGGATTGATCAAAAAAATAGAAACCGACTTGGAAGGGGTTAGGGTGTGAGTAGGACTTCTTTTTTATTGTTGCAGGGAAGATGAGCGAAGATGAGATTGTGGCAAGGCTGAGAGGAAGACTGAGCACGTTTATATGTATAACTATATGAGAAACAGGGTCATCAGGGGTGAGAACTGAAAGAAAAAGTGGATAATTGATGAAGAAAATTTGGGTAGACAGTATGATTCAGCTTCTATCTTGGTGTTTCTGTCAGAACTCAATGAGATAATGAATATGAAGTATCTGACACATTAGTTGGTTTTTAATAAATGTGACCTATTATTAGTAATTCGGAGTCAGGTGGAATAAAGAAAGCATTATTGATTACCTGCTCTATGCCAGGCCCGTGTTGTTTTACTTCACTTTCACAACAGCCCTCTGAGCTAGGCATTGTCAGTCAGTTTTATACACAATAAAACCTAGAGGTTGAGGCCTTGCCTAGAGTCGCAACAAAGTAAATACAGAGCTGGGATTTGAACACAAGCCCATACTAAAGATACCATTAGGCCTTGTGATTTTTTTGAATAGTTTCGTTCTCACATGGGCTAAAGGAAGTAAGAGAAGTAGCTTGAAGGAATCCTTATTGATGTTCTTTGTAAAATGAGAGGTTAGGTATCTGCCGAGAATGAGGAGGTCCATATAGAGAGAAGGGAATGAGATAAGTGAAAGACTTGAAACAGCAACTCCAGGGTGTTAGTGCATCATTAAGAGATGAAGAAGAGAGGTGAAGTTTAGGTAGCATGTAACCTTGTTACATAAGGATATCTTAAGGTGAGGTCTCTGATACTGCAGCAGTATCTTCTAAGTCAGGAATAAGCAAATTTTTTCTGTAAAGTGACAGACTGTAAATATTTTCGACTTTGTGGGTCATGTGGTCTCTGTTGTAGCTACTCAGCTTAGTTGTTGTATCATGAAAGCAGCCATAGGTAATGCATAAACAGATGAGTGTAGCTGGGTTCTAACAGAACTTTATTAATGTTGGGCAGTGAAAATATTTCATATGGTGTCATAGTGGATAATGTCATTGTATATTATACATTTGTCCAAACACACAGAATGAACAACACCAAGAATGAACCCTAATGTAAACTGTAGACTTTGGGTGATAATGATGTGTCAGTGTTAAGTTTATCAACTGTAACAAATGTCCCACTCTGATGAGGGATGTTGATAATGGGGAGGCTGTGCATGCATAGGGTCAGGGGCTGCGTGGGAAAGCTCTGCATCTCCCTCTCAATTTTGTTATGAACCTAAAATTGTACTAGGAGAATAAAGTCCTTAAAAAAAGAAAAAATAATGGACACTGAAATGTTAATATTTACATGTCATGAAATATTCTTCTTTTGATGTTTCTTTAATCACTTAAAAATGTAAGACCATTCTTAGCTTGAGGGTAGTACAAAAATAAGCAGTGAGCCACATTTGGCCTATAGGCAGTAGTTTGCCCACTCCTGTTTTGGGTACTTCTTAGAATATAGATTCCTGGGTTTTACACTAGACCAACACAATCAGAATAATTGGGGAGTGGGGTCCAGGAATCTGCATTTTAAGTGTGTGCCTGTGTGTGTGTGTGTGTGTGTGTGTGTGTGTGTGTGTGAATATACCATTCTGAGACTACTGCTTAAGGACAGAACTAGTAAACAGAGAGTGGCTGGGCATGGTTGCCTGGAAAATACAGAGTCTCCAGGTCTCAAATCACAAAGCAACGCTCAGCAGCACAGGACTTGGAGCCAAGGAGGGTCCATAGTGGTTTGGTGATTGGCATGGAAGCAATGGAGGAAAATACAGGGGCAGGGAATTCTAGGCTTGTGGTTAGTGCTTCACTGAATGACCATCCAGGGGACCCAGACTTGGCAGGAAGGCAAAGAAAGATAGAAGGAAGCTGATGAACTCAAAATATCAGGAGGACTGGAGGGATTAGGCTCATGAGAGTAGGACACAGACTTGGAAGTCAGGGGTTAAAGGGGGATGAACAGATGTCTGTGGTTAGAGAGGACTTTCAGAAGAGCTGCGAACCATGTTGAAGTGTGAGGTAGGGCTGCATCAGGAACCGACCAGTGTTGTAGAGATGGGTGTCACTGGAGGTGAGAGGTCAAGGACTTGTGAGGTCAGGGGCCTAAGGAAAGTTAATTCAACACAGTTGGACAATACAACTAGATTGAGTGTCCAGGATGAAAATGCAGATGACCAGAGGAGTGAGAGAAGAGCCTTGTCAGCATGGGCTAGCCTGGCCAAGGAGGCCTGGAGAAGGGTATATAATATTTAGACAGGTAGAGAGCAAGGGGAGGAGGAGAGAAGAGATGTTCACTGATCATCTACTCTGTGCCTCTTTAGCGGGCCCTTATGCATATCAACTCATTTGACCTTTGCAACAAACTGCTGAAGGGAGCATTATTCCCATTTCAGAGGTGAAGAATCTAAAGTTCATAGAGGTCAGAGTCCAAAGTTGGGACTTCCCTGGTGGTCCAGTGGTTGGGACTCCATGCTTCCACTGCAGGGGCGCAGGTTCGATCCCTGGTTGAGGAACTGGGATCCTGCATGCTGTGTGGTGTAGTCAAAAAGAAAAAAAAAAAAAAATTAGAAAAAAAAAAGTCCAAAGTCACACAGAGAATAAAATGAGAAATTGGTCTTTATGGCTGGGAAGCCCATTATCTTTTTCTTTTTTATTTTGTTTATCAACTTCAGTAGGTTTGTCAGTAGTAGCTTCCTAAAGCACTGTGTTCAGAAGGATTCTGAGGTAGAAACTAAGGTCAGAAAGAGTTGTCATTAATGAGTAAATTTTCCTTGGGCACAGGAGAGGAGAGCTGTAGCTTCCAGTCCTCGTATTTGCCATTCCCTATGCATGTAACTGCCTAACCAAGGGGAAAGATATTCCAATTTCAGCGGGCTGAGGTTTAGTGAGCAAAGAATAAGAGTTGAGAAGGAGCATACTATCTTTAATAGACTATGGCAGGACCAACTTGGTTGGTTGGAGGACTCAGATAGAGGCATGGAGGGACTAAGCCTGTGAATAGGATGGCAAGTTCCAGGTTGTGAGTTTGACTTGATCCTGGGAACAACAGAAGGGTCTTGTTTGTTTGTTTAAAGCAGGAAAACGATATAAAAATGATGGTGTAGGAAGTTTAGTCTGGTGGTTGAGAAAGGGATTCAACAGAAAGGCTGTTATCAAGCTGTGAAATGTTAGAAGCTTAGATCAGGGTAGTTATTAGTGTATGAATAGCAGGAATGGAAAGCAAAGAGATATTCCAAAAGAATTATTAGTATTTGATAACTACTTAGATATAGGAAATAACATAAAAGAAGGTAGAGTCAAGGATGACTAAGATAAGATTTTGTTATGTGTATTTCAGTGAAGCTGGTCTATTCTGAGAGAACCTTCTAGAAAGACTCCCGTAACCAAATATATTTGCAAACAGTATTTGCTCAATACTCATTTTCGAGACTCACAAAACACATTAGCATATATAAGGCTCTGAGAAGTCCTGCCAAAAAGAAACCTTTTAAACTGTATTTAACTCATCTGTTTTTCAAATTAACTGAACAAAATATCTCTTTCTTACATGAAGGTGTGGCTATACAACACATACTCCGGAAAATGCTGGAAAAAATTGTGATGCCATGATCAAAAAATAAGGAAGCTCTTTTGAAGTGAACAGAATGAATTTCGTTTAGGGCTATGTTGAATTTGAAAGCAGGTATCTTTCGGGGGAGACATTCTAGAGCTTGGTGAGGAGATTAGGGCTAAAGGTGTAGATTGCAGAGTAATAAGCATAGAGGGGATTGTCGCAGTTAAGAGTGTCTAACAGAAGCTGTTTGCTGGGGCAGAGGGGTAAGTGCTTGTCAGTTCTCTAAGTTAGGGAATGGGAGATGGCAGATGAGGCAGCTAAAGGACGCGAGGGACCAATGGACAGGCAAGTATGAAGGATAGGGTAGTGCCACAAAAAATAAGGGAAGAAATGATTTCAGAAGGGGTCTGTTGTGTCAGATACTGTAGAGTGTGAGGCAAAGCCACTGTGTTTGGCAAGAAGGAGGTTACTGGTTACCCAGCAGTCAGTTCATGTTGGTGCTAAGCACTCATTCCACAAAAGGGTATTGAACATCTTCTCAAAAAAAAAAAAAAAAAAAACCACAACGTGGCTCCTGCTGTTCAGCAGCTCAGTTAGGTCTCCTGAGGAGACATTTGTCACATATAAGTGACAAATGTGCTAACAACAGAGATGTCAACTGTTACTGAGGCATGGGGGAGGGAAAGACTATTCCTGCTCTCAAAAGCTTTAAATACCTTGTTAACAGAGGTGGTGGTTGGTGACATTGTGAAGTTGGGGACGTGTGTGTCTGTGTTGGTTCCTGAGTCCAAAGTCTCTGACCTGTTTGTTGGTGCCTCTTCTCCACTTGCTTGAGCTTCCCCAGGGTCCTCTTGCTCTTAGGCAAGAATCTAAACCCTTGAAGCCATCAGTGATGGGAAGTTTGATGTGCTTCTCTTTAGGTGCTATTACATTATAAAAAGTGAACAAAGCCAGAAAGAGAATGTCTGAACTTCTGAAAAGGTGGGGTTTTTTTCCTAAACACAAATGTTTAAATGACATTTTAGCATACTGATAGCATGTAAGAAAGTGGTTAAAATATTATATATTTTATATATAATAATAAACATATACATAGTGTATATAGCACATATCGTATATGTATGCTAATATATATCTTAAATGTATATTTATATATTTAATGTTTTTTGAAAACAAGCTTTGACTTATACTCACCAGACGTTAGAAGCCTGTCATCAAAGTAGGTGGTGCGATATATTCAATGTTTAATCAGTTTTAATACTTTCAAGGCATAATATATGAAAATATTTTATTTATATGAAAATAAAATCATTAATAACATTTTTATAGTTTATTAGAAAACTGTGGTGAGAACAAAGAAAGAAATGAATAGCCTAACTTTAATATAAAGGAGACCTGATTTTACACTATCAATAACATTAATATTAAACTTTGGAAAGAAGAGTGTTCCAAAAAATAAGCCGTATCTGTTTCTACAAAATGACTAATATTATGTTGGCTTCAGGAAAGGTTAACAATTTTGTGGAGTGACCCAGAGCAAGACAACTTACAGCTAGGTGAGGTTCTCATGCCTCAGACATGTAAATAACAGTAATAATTGTAATTTAGGAGTACCTACTCTGTGCCAAGCAATTTGTAAATTATTCTTTGTACACTGTCTCATTTACAACAACTGGGAAGTAAATATTACAGCAACCAAGGAGGTAAATATTATTATCCCAAATTTATAGATGATGAAACTGAGGCTCAGAGAGGACAGGAAACTTGCACAGCATCATAAAGCTGGGATTTGAATTCCGTCTGTGCAAAACCTGTATTCTTTCCACCTCTCAACCTGTGAAGTCCTAGTACTGTGATGAAATGTCTTTTAAGTTGGGGTAAGCATCTTCACAAAATGACAAAAGGAAGTGGTAGACTGTCAGAAGCTTATGATAAAAGTAGATCGGGCTGTCTAGGTATTAGGGAAGTGCTTCAAGACATTCCTTCATCACTTAAACTCTCAGGTCTTGAATTATGGAACATTTTGAAAATCCTTGGAGGTAGTATTAAAATTTAACAGGTATAAACCAGAAAGGTGAGTAGATGCTAATGGCAGTGGAAAGGAAATTGCCTGTCAACTTTGTTCATCCTGGAGATATATGGTGAGTTTGTATATAAACATGAAATTACACACCATCATGGGAAGTAGTGTACATGAATATTGTGCCCTATGTTTCAAGCTATTTTAACTTACAGGAAAGAAGAGTCTTACAGGTCATGGCTAAATTCCCTCTTGTTTGGGAATGATTTTACCCAAGGTAAGTTGAACTCAATAACTGTATGTTTCAGGGAAATTTAATACTTGTTTCTCTCTGCCCAGAATGTGCTCTCCTGTTCCCTTGATCCCTTATGTCTCTGCTCACCACATAAAGAGTTCTACTTTTCTTACCCGAACTTTCTTGTTTTTTTGTCTTTATGTTTGCTTTATCCACTCCTGGCTTTGGATTGTCATCATTTCATCCTCCTATTTTCATTTTGTTTTGCCCTTTGGGGTAGGGTTGGTGGTAGTGGTATATTCTCTGGACGAAAACCTTCAGTAAAAGTTTATTCTTTGCTCTTGCAACTTTTGTTGTAATCTTGTACAACAGCACATCCCTATTCCATTTGTTTCCTTTAACTTTAGCGCAAGACCTTTTACAGTTTCCTCCAACTGTCTCTCAAAATTTTATAGTTTTTATTCTTACTTTTTTTTTGAGGTGCTCATTTAAGACATTATTGTCTAACTTCTCCAGAATAGTCTCTCTTCGTCCTACCCTTCTCTGTTTTTCTTTATTCCTTTATGCTGCCTTCATTTTCTGTTTTACTTCTTTCTATATTTCCTCTCGTTTGTGCCATCATATTCCTCCTTTTCTCTTTTCTAGAACTTTGGGCTGAATAAACTTCTCCCTATGGTATTCTTTTCCCATAACTTTTCTCTGAAACTCTCCTTTATCTTTTAACTTTAATTCCCTTTTACTCTTATTAAACTCAGCCCCCCAAAATCCATTAACTTTTCTTCATTCTTCAACTAAAAACCTTTCCTTCAGTCTATTCCAGACCCATCAGATGCTTGAATCACTTCCTCACCTCTGACCTTCTTCTTGACCTTCTCTCAGCTACTTTATCACTATCCTCTGAACTGAAATTGTACTTACCAAAGAAGTTCTAATGACTTCCTCCTGGACAAATTGAATGTCCTTTCATCTGTGATCCTCATCTTTACTGGCAATGACTCTACCCGTAGGTTAGTAGATCATCTTTACTTTTGAAGCAAGTTGGGCTTCTTTTTTTTTTTTTTTGGAACTAACAAAATATCTTCCAGAGTGTGCATCATTTTGTTTATTTTGCTTATGAGAGTCAGAGATAACTTTCTGTTTGCATTTCTAATAACCGTCTTTAAAAGCATCTTGACATTTTTCGATTGTTTTTAAATGGTCAGTGAATGGTTTTCTGAATTTGGGTAGGGTTCTCTTCCCTGAAGGACAGACTTCTAAGTCAGTGTTATTCCCCCGCCTACCACAACAAACACACTGAATTTCCCCAAATCTAATTTGCAGGTTATCACCACAGTCAGGAAATCTTAAATAAATGACTTTTGGGAAATAATTTCTTTGCTCATTTTGAAGGTCATTCCCTTCAAACCTCCCCAGACTCAAATTCAGTTGAAAATAAGAACTTTAAATATTTCTGAATGAAACTTGAAAGAATAAAAACACCCTTCCACAATTCTAATTAACGATGAAAAATATATTAGCCTTTACTTGGCTCCATAAATGTGTTTTTTACTGTGGTGACTATTTTTGCACTTGATAAATTTTAACCTTCATATGAACAACAAGAGTAAAAAGCTCCAGTGATAAGGGAAAAAATGATTTAGAAAGTATATAGATTGCTGCTCTGTAACAAAAGCTTTAGAATTCCAAGTTCAGGCTGCTACTGTCTATTTTTCCTTGCTAAGTGCAAGGGGGTGTAGCCTTAGACTTCTGTGATTCCTTTGGGCAGGTTTATGTCACTCCTATTAACATTGTTTAAATATAGCTTTCTTAAATCCTGAGAATGGTGCTGAAAATAGTGTTTTGACTAGTAAAATGGAGAAGACAAAGAACCAAAGACAAAAGCAAGATATGCACTGACTGATTTATGTCATTTTAATAACTTAATTACTTGATAAGCACTTATATGATTTAGTTACTGATCTTCAGTCTTTCAGTGCTAGGGAATGAATTGCTGATGTACCACACCCAGGTACTGTCAAAAATTCAGAGCAATGCTGTATTCTGTGGTATTTTAGGAGGCATATTCCTGAGTTGTATCATTAAGTAGCTCATCATATAAAATAGGTCAGTTTTGAGAAAGTATTTCATAGCAGAACCAGATTGTTTTCTGAATTGGTGCTCTCCTTAATTTCTCCAGGCTGGATGGATTTTAAAGTAGGGAAAAGAATAATGTACTATCTTTTTTTCTGATTTATGAATAACGGAAAAAATTCAGAATTGTGATCTAGTCAACATTCCACCAGGATTATGCAAGGGATGGCATCAAGGCTAGGTACTGTCTCTGCCTTGAACTTGGACTCATCCCAAAGAAGTGTGTCTTTCATAGACCTGAAGAGGAAATACTAATGATATTTCCTAGGAGTAAACATTCTAGTTAGTATGCCTACAGTGAAATCCTGTGCTTAGAGCAAACAAGCCAATATGACCTTGTCCAACTTCTCTTACAGCAGTGAAGTCAGGTTTCAATGATCATTATGGGCAGTCGCAAGGAGATAAATGTCAACATCCATTTATTCATCAACTTATTCTTATTTGAGTGCTTATTTGATGCAGATACTCTTTTAGGTGCTAGGGATTAAACAGAGAGTAAGAAATTGTTCTTAACTCATTAGGGGAGAAAGGTGATTAAAATTACAAGTAATTCCTGGTTTTATGGATAATTATAATATAGTAGGATAAGTACTACAATAGTTTTAATCCAGTGGTGTAACAAGAACACACGGGAAGGTCATTCAGCCAGGTCTGGAGGTGCGTTGGGATGGTTTAGGGGAGATGTCCTGGAAGAAGTAGGGGTCAAGCTGATATTTGAATAATGAACAGTGTTGGAAAGGTGAAGATTTGGCAGGGTAAGGAGAATATTTCAGGAAGCAGGAACAGCGTGTGCAAAGTCCCAAAGGTGAAAACGTGTGACTCACTCAGGGAGTGTTGTACAGTGAGAGGAGAGGAGTGGGGAGAAATAAAGATGGAGAGAAAAGTAAAGCTCAAATCGTGACCAGCTTGTGTATCTTGCTAAGGAGTATAGTATTTACTCTAAGCATAATAGGGAGGTATGGAAGTATTTTGAACAGAAGAGTGGCATAGACGTATTTGTGTTTTAGTAGATTACTTTAGTTACATCATGATAGGCAGGTGAAGTGGGAGCAGGGATAGAAATGGAAAGCAGGATCTGGTCGGGAGGGTTTACAGTCATTTAGGAAGAGCTTATGGTGCCTGAAATGAGGAAGTGGATAGATTTGAGGGAGACGTAGGAGATAGAATCGATAGAATATGGTGATTGGATATTGGGAATGAGAAAGAAGGAAGAGAGCTGAAGGACTTGAGTCTGTTCTAGGCAATTTGAAAAAAAACATCTGCTGTTTAATGAGGGAGAACAGGAAAGGAGTGGTGTGTTTGGGGGTAGAAAGTTGAGTTCAATTTTGGATATGCTGACTTTGAATGAGTATATAAGAGAGGATGGGGCAATCCCACTCTTGCTTTGGGGGTTGTTAGAGGAAGTTTTTCATGAGCCAATTATAGAAATAGTATTGAGAAGTTTTCTCAGCATTACTTTTATATTTTAGAACAATTTCCCAAAGAAAAGCCAATTACTCACAAAAATAGAGTTGAAGCTTGAGCAGACTTGTTCTTATCTCTTTTCGCAAGATTGGAAATGAGGGGGTGCATGGGTGAACAGGCTTCGTGGACAATAGAGTTTCACTTCCATGAATTGCCAATGGACCACTTGATCCATCTTGAAGGAACAGGCAGGTTGCATGCTGCAGAGTCCAGGCAGGCTAAGGGAATGTCTAATCGTGGAGCAATAGTCAGAAATGTAATCAAGGTAGAAAACAAAGAGGCAATGTATTCAAGGTAAAAATTGAAGTTAGGGGTGTATTGTGGGGGTGGGGAGAAAGGCAATCAAGAGAGGAGAGTATGATGTGTTACAAAATGAAAGGTATATAAATATATGAGCTGGATTACCAAGCAAGACACATGGAGATTCAGAGGCCTAACACAGAGTAATGAGTTGGGTTTGTAAGCAAATGAGCTGCTGTGGGACTGTGCCAGAGCCTGAGCCTGATGCTGGAGACTGCCTTTTCGATATTCTCTGGGTCATGGTGCTGGCTGTATTCATGAGGTCAACAATAAGGCAGTTACCCATGTTGCCATACTTGGGTTCCCTTTTCTTGTAGGCCTGGAACCTCTTCGATTTTGGGGGCAGTTTCAGTGTTAGAACTTCAGGTCTGAATGCTGCTCCTGGGGGAGAATTACTTGCTTGGGATTTTGTGATAGGGAAGGATAGGTGGAGTGCGGGACCTATGGGATATGTAGGCAAAGCTGGTGGCCAGACTCTGAGGAGGAGTGTAGTGTGGGTATTCTAAAAAATTTCAGGGATGTGGGAATCCTTTAAGGAGTGGTTGAGAGTAAAGAGTTGATCTGGACAGAAGGTGATAGTTAACAGCAGCTTCTTTGTGTGGCCCCATGTGCAGTTCCAAGGAGCCAGTCTCTTAGGTCACTGGCCCTATCAGGAGACCTTATTAGCATTTTCCTTGTATGGAGGTTGACTAGGTAGGAAACTGAGCTTCTGGGATGGGGCTTTGGGATGATTGATTTTATGTGTCGTCTTGACTGGGACACGGGGTGCTCAGATTAAACATTATTTCTGGGTGTGTCTGTGAGAATGTTTCTAGACGAGATTGGCATTTGAATCAGTGGGTTGGGTAAAACAGATTACCTTACCAATGTGGGTGGGCATCAATCTGTTGAGGGCCTGAAAAAAATTAAAAGGTGGAAAAGGGGGAACTTTCTCTGCCTGACTGATTGAACATTGGTCTTCCCTGCCCTTGACCGGGACTTACATGATCCACCTCTGGTTCTCGGAACTACTCCACGGGATTTCTTGGGTCTTCAGCTTTCAAACTGCAGATCATGGAACCTCTCAGCCTCCATAATCACTCAAGCCAATTCCTTATAATAAATTATATATACACACATTCATACACACATCCTATTGCTTCAGTTGCTCTGGAAAACCCAGACTAACACAGGCTTAAAATGAAAAGCTCACATTTGCCTCTCATTCTATTCCGACTTGGACGTGGAGGCAGGTACCTGGTACCAGCAAAAGGACACAGGGTGCCTCTGCTGATGTCAGAGGGCTACACTGCCATGGAGACAAAAGGCAAGTCCCAATGGTGATGAGTGTGGAGCTTTGTGAACTGGGACCATGATGAGTGGTCAGACCATTAGAGCACAAGCAAATCTGGCTTTCTGTCCACACATCAGTTGTGTAGACACCATAGAAGGGCAGGTTTGGATGAGCATCCACATGAGCTCTTGTTTCTCCTTGCTACCCGGCCCAGGGTACTCATAGTTGAGAAGAGGTGTGGGGATGGCCCCAGTATGCTCCTAGCGTTACACACAGGTTGTTGCATTCAGAGAGGTCATAGGGGCTCGTCATTCTGGTAAGTCATCATGCAGTTTCCTTCATTGGAATTGAGCCCTAATGATGTACTGTCCTTAGTAAAGTCTTTAAATCATGGTATTATATACATTTTGGGATTTTTGCCTGTCAAACATCTATCACAGGGCAGTAAGAAAACCAGGGGATTTCCTGTGCAGGGGACAGAGGATTCATACATCCTACTATTGAGCATTTCTAGATAAACATGAAATAAGGACTGGCTCTTACTTGAATTTCCAGAGGACTATTAGTTCTACATTTCTCTAAAAAGCAGCACCTGCAACAAGAAGCAGCATAGACTGGTAGAATCCCCTCCAAAAACTCAGGAGGAATGACTGTGGGTGACACACACAGAGCTCTGACTAACAACATTTGTGAGCATGAATTCAAACCCCATGGAGCTGACCTTAGTTGGTATAAACAATTCCTTTTCCTCTGAGCGTTGTTTCCCTGAACCAGTTCCCAGCCATCTGGTCACCTCAGCATCCTGGCTTGGGGCATTCCCTGTAAAGGGTCCCAAGGCACACTCATTCTGCACAAGATGGTCTTGATCACATTTAGGCAGAAATCCTAAAAGACATTTAATGAGCTTTCTTTCATGTCTAGGAACCTATTGGTTTGGCTTTTGTGGGAATCTACTTCGGAGGCAATTCTGAATCTGCTGTTTTCGTAAGATTGTGGTCTCTTGTCCTAGTGATTTAGGAGCTTTGACAGAGGGTGGGGGTGATTCATGGTGGCAGGAATGGACTAGATATGTTTGGATGGTGTCAATGCACACTTAACAGGCCAAATAGATTTTTGGCTTATAGTTTTTAAAAACCCTCACATGCAAGGCTGATATACTTACTATGAAAAAGTTCCAAAGGGATAAAATCCCATCTAACCATTATTCATCCATTTCAGTGTCTAACAGCTTTTAAATATGCTCAGACGTTTTTTGTTACATAGGCAGGGAGCCATGTTTAAAGCATAGAATTAATTAGGATTACAAGGATGATGGAAATTATAGTTTATTAGTTTCATACTGTTCTGGGGGATGGAAATGAAGGTCTGAGCAGGGAGAGCTGTAGGCCCTTATTCTTGTCCTCATCACCTATATGTAGTAGCTTCACTTGCATCTGAACTCTCAGGTAAGATTCCTTTGTACAGTGCATTTCTTGGTAAAAAAAAAAAAAAAGTTTAAAAACCATTAGTATACTTTATTTTCTTATTTGTAGATATAGAACCTGGTCCTCAGAGCAGTAAGTTGACCTGCTGAAGAGGCCATAGGCATTGAATCATGGCAGAATTTTACTCTCCTTACTCCAGTCTGGTTCCTTGCTAGTTGTCTCCTAAATTCTCAGTGTGGTTCCAGAGATAACCAATGGCCTGAGTGATCTGGTCTTAAAGTGCAATAGAGATACACTAGTTCCATGCAAATTTATTAGAGATTTATGAACAGAAAAATGTACTAATGTTAAACAAACTTGGGAAATTCTAACCAAAGTTCTACAGTTTTATCTAGTTTAGTTCTCCCCATAATAATAAAATATACTAATGTGAACATCAAACCTTTAACAAGGAGAAACAATATGTACAGTCTCTCAGATTTATTTAAGGAATCTTCTTTTCATGGAGTAAGCTAAGGGGCCAATTTTCCATGATACACACTTTGGGAAGCACTCTATTCAAATATAGAGTTATCACTGAAGATCTTGAATCATTGATAATCTAAAAATATTTTGGATATAGAATGTCTTAAGCAAAATGTGCTCATGCTGAATTGCATGTGTGATGTCTGACCAATTGGAAGTTGAGAGGGAAGTTACCCAAGTAACTGGACAACTTCAGTTGTTGAAAATATCCTTTAGGGAAATGTAAATCTGCCCATGGTACTGATGATACGGATGTTGTGGTGATATGGGGGATGGGGGGTGGGGGAGGGACCACAATCCCTTTTCTAATTCCAAATGGCTTCAGCACATCTTAAGTTTCCACCATTATACGCATCCTCTGGGTTATTGTACCATTATAATTACCAATACAAAAGCACTAATTAATATGCCACTCTAAAATATTCTGTCATTTTACTAGCTTGTTTAATAGTCAGAAGAGATAATACTGCACATAAGTTAATAACACAGGCTCCAACAGCAAATTTCCCAGATTTGTGTCCCTGCTTTGCCATTTACTGGCTCTGTGATCTTTAGTAAGGTACCTAACTCCTCTGTGTCTCAACTTCTTCATCTGTAAAATGGGGATGCTATTTTTGGAATGCAGTTTTGAATTTTATCATGAAGGTTTTTGATTCTTTGGAAAGAGGCAGTACCAAAGGGAAGAAACACTTCTTCAAAAATGAAAACTGTGGTATTTTGCAGTTTTTTCCTGTGTTCCTCTCAGTCCCACTGTGTGACTTGCTCAAAGTCCTTCTAGCCTTTATCTTACATGTACTGGTTAAAAAGAAAATCTCTTATGAAATTCTTATCTATTCCTCATAATTCTTTATTAGCATTCTTGATATTTACATACACAGCATTCTCTTCATTTTTGAGATCACTTTCCTTTTGGCACAGTGGAAAGTGTGTGATGATATGAAAACCAAAATTGCCTCACTACCAGGGTAGTAGATGACCATTTGGGGAAAAATCTAAAATACTTAGATTGGACCAAAGTGTGCAGCAGCAGAATTAAGGCCCAAGACAAATAATTCTTCCCCTTGACCTCCTGTGAGTTCTTTAAGCTCTTTTAGGGAAGGAAGTGTAAGGTTAAGAAATAGTAAAAGGTACTGAAGGTACGCTATAAGATTGAACTGGACTTTCCCACAGCCAAGACTATTTGTTAATTCCTAAAGAGGACTGGAAAAGTTATGGTTGCTACCTGAAGTATTTACAATGGAGAGGGGAGATTTGACAAAGCAGGCGTGAAATGCCATGCAGGGAGGACAACAAAGTTGGTATTGTCTCTCACCCTTAGGAACCCAACTCATCTAATGACTGATTGTATCTATTTACTTGTCTGGGCAATGGACTTCTGAATGGCAGGAAACATACATCTTAATTTCTCATTCAGCTTTGTCTTCTTAGCAATTGGCATGCTGTGGCTTATGTTTTTACTGGGTGTTAAAAATAAATAGTAAGCAAAAAACAAACAAACAAAAATAAATAAATAAATCTTAGGTTTGGGTTGGATGGATTTTCTCAAGAAAAACGATGTAATCGTTATCTTAAAAGAATATGAAAGAAAGTGAAGGCAGTGGCTTCTAGATTACATCTAGTTGATCAGGCTCAAAGTTCAGAATATTATTTTCTGGTTTAAAAGTTGTAGAAGTCCACCAAGTAGAATGATAAAGTAGTTGGGAAGATTGATACCACTTTGTAGATGCAAGGTAAAAGATATTCTAACTCTTATAAATAATAGGAAATGCTTTGTAGTCCAATTATTGCTTCCATCCAAAATAACCCCACATGATAATCTTATAAAGAGCCTTCTTCTTTTTTTAAAAAAATATATTTTATTTACTTGGTTGTGCCAGGTCTTTGTTGTGGCAGGCAGTCTCCTTAGTTGCAGCCCTTGGGCTCTTTAGTTGCAGCAGGTGGGCTCCTTAGTTGTGGCTTGAGGGCTCCTTAGTTGTGGCTCACGGGCTCCTTAGTTGAGGCATGTGAACTCTCAGTTGCGGTATGCATGTGGGATCTAATACCCTGACCAGGGATCAAACCCAGGCCGCATGCACTAGGAGCACGGAGTCTTCACCACTGCACCACCAGGGAAGTCCTGAGCCGCCTTCTTCTTTTTTTTTTAACATCTTTATTAGAGTATAATTGCTTTACAATGGTGTGTCAGTCTCTGCTTTATAACAAAGTGAATCAGTTATACATATACATATGTCCCCATATCTCTTCACTCTTGCATCTCCCTCCCTCCCACCCTCCCTATCCCACCCTGGTCACAAAGCACTGAGGTGGTCACAAAGCACTGAGCTGATCTCCCGGTGCTATGTGGCTGCTTCCCACTAGCTATCTATTTTACGTTTGGTAGTATATATATGTCCATGCCACTCTCTCACTTTGTCCCAGCTTACCCTTCCCTCTCCCTGTATCCTCAAGTCCATTCTCTAGTAGGTCTGCATCTTTATTCCCATCTTGCCCCTAGGTTCTTCTGACTATTTTCTTTTTTTTTTTAAGATTCCATATATATGTGTTAGCATACGGTATTTATTTTTCTCTTTCTGACTTACTTCACTCTGTATGACAGTCTCTAGGTCGATCCACCTCACTACAAATAACTCAGTTTCATTCCCTTTTATGGCTGAGTAACATTCCATTGTATATATGTGCCACATCTTCTTTATCCATTCATCTGTTGATGGACACTTACGTTGCTTCCATGTCCTGGCTATTGTAAATAGAGCTGCAATGAACATTTTGGTACATGACTCTTTTTGAATTTTGGTTTTCTCAGGGTATATGCCCAGTAGTGGGATTGCTTGGTCATATGGTAGTTCTACTTTTAGCTTTTTAAGGAACCTCCATATTGTTCTCCATAATGGCTGTATCAATTTACATGCCCACCAGCAGTGCAAGAGGATTGCCTCTTCTCCAAACCCTCTCCAGCATTTACTGTTTCTAGATTTTTTGATGATGGCCATTCTGACCACTGTTAGATGATATCTCGTTGTAGTTTTGATTTGCATTTCTCTAATGATTAATGATGTTGAGCATTCTTTCATGTGTCTGCTGGCAATCTGTATATCTTCTTTGGAGAAATGTCTATTTAGGTCTTCTGCCCATTTTTGGATTGGGTTGTTTGTCTTTTTGATATTGAGCTGCATGAGTTGCTTATATGTTTTGGAGATTAATCTTTTGTCAGTTGCTTCATTTGCAACTATTTTCTCCCATTCTGAGGGTTGTCTTTTGGTCTTGTTTATGGTTTCCTTTGCTGTGCAAAAGATTTTAAGTTTCATTAGGTCCCATTTGTTTATTTTTGTTTTTATTTCCATTTCTCTAGAAGGTGGGTCAAAAAGGATCTTGCTGTGATTTATGTCATAGAGTGTTTTGCCTATGTTTTCCTCTAAGAGTTTGATGGTGTCTGGACTTACATTTAGATCTTGAATCCATTTTGAGTTTATTTTTGTGTATGGTGTTAGGGAGTGTTCTAATTTCATTCTTTTACATGTAGCTGTCCAGTTTTCCCAGCACCACTTATTGAAGGGACTGTCTTTTCTCCATTCTATATTCTTGCCTCCTTTATCAAAGATAAGGTGACCATATGTGTGTGGGTTTATCTCTGGGCTTTCTATCCTGTTCCATTGATCTATATTTCTGGTTTTGTGCCAGTACCATACTGTCTTGATTACTGTAGCTTTGTAGTATAGTCTGAAGTCAGGGAGCCTGATTCCTCCAGCTCCGTTTTTCTTTCTCAAGATTGCTTTGGCTATTTGGGGTCTTTTGTGTTTCCATACAAATTGTGAAATTTTTTGTTCTAGTTCTGTGAAAAATGCCAGTGGTAGTTTTATAGGGATTGCATTGAATCTGTAGATTGCTTTGGGTAGTAGAGTCATTTTCACAATGTTGATTCTTCCAATCCAAGAACATGGTATATCTTTCCATCTATCTGAGCCTTATTCTTTTTTTTTTTTTTTTTTTTGCGGTACGCGGGCCTCTCATTGTTGTGGCCTCTCCCGTTGCGGAGCACAGGCTCTGGACGCACAGGCTCAGCGGCCATGGCTCACGGGCCCAGCTGCTTCGCGGGATGTGGGATCTTCCTGGACCAGGGCAGGAACCCGCGTCCCCTGCATCGGCAGGCGGACTCTCAACCACTGCGCCACCAGGGAAGCCCGAGCCTTATTCTTAAATGTCTCAATAAGTGAAGTTTTATAAACTCCCTGGGAAATTTAAATTTTTATTCATAATTTTTATCTTCTTTATTTCCCCCAAATAATTTGAAACTTCTCTTAGTTAATTTTACTTTTAATTAATGAAGTTCATCTTCATTTGGGACCTGGATCTTTCTTCATTTCCTTCAAATACCTTCACAGTGATGTTATATTGTCTAAATTTAGTTTGGAATTTACAAAAGAATAAAGAGTTCTGACTGTTTTCCTTATAATCCAGATTAGATTTATGCATTCTCCTAAGGATTTAATTGCTGTTGAGTAAAGTAGTAGTATAATTTTCCAGTTCTTTTATTCAATATTGTATATTGAAATGGGGCCTCAAATGTAGAGGTGTCTGGTTTTCTTCCTGAGCCAGATTCACATGCTGCTTTGACTATCAGTGGCAGAGATAAATCATGACCAACCAAGCTTGGGCAGCAGTTCCAGACCTCCTGATATGGTCTGCAGATCAGTTAACAGTAAACACATGGCTAAATAATTCAGTAATACTGTTAGTTAATTAAGAGTCCCAGAAGAAAACTTTTCTATTCCCCAACTGCTGAATTATAATAATTGTTATAGTTATAATGATTGTTAAAATATTTTATTGTATTTTGTTTCACAAGTACTTTGCAATTATAGTATTTTAATTAGCTCTTCATTGCAAGAAACATTTCTGGATGTTTATCATTGTTCTCATTTTGTAGATGAGAAAACCTGTAAGGACTTGGTTTATGACTTTTGTGAATTTAAGGGGTTATTTCTACATTTTGTTATCTATTCTATTAACTAAAGGCATTTGTGGAATTTGAAAGGGAAATTAAAAAGTGTATTTTACTTAAACACTGATATATTTGGTAGTAATTAACTCCTGTTAATCTTAGAGAGATGTTCATGTCAAATTCCTGGGTGTATTTTGTTTTAGACCCTTAACATTTAGGCATGTTCAGTGAGCTGGCAGGGAGTATAATTAGGGGAGTGGTATATTCTCCTGTTCATCATTTCATTTGGGGTTTGTTATTTGTTAAACAGAGTGTAGAATACATAGTATATATACATCCAACTTTTTAAAATATGAAAGCCACAATTATCTGAGACATTCCTTGTGTCATTGATGTAATTAAACAAATAACGAGGAAAAAATAGAATTCTGACTCTGATGTTAAACATTCAAAATAAGGTAATAGTAGAGATTGAGATTTCATGTCAGTACCCCAGAGCTTTTGTCCAAATATCTTCTCTTATGCTATTGTTCAGTGTTGCTGTATTTCTCTTCCTTTTATATTTCTTTAATAGAAAATCAGAGCAAAATAAACAGAACTCAGTCAGTCACCAATCTTTATGGAACAACTACGGGGGCCAGAACATGGTTCTCAATGCTTTGCGGAATTGTGAAGTAGCTAAGTCCCAGTCCTTAGGGAAAAAACCTTCTATCTAATGGACAATGGGGATACATAAAAAAATAGCAATCATTAGACCCTTCTGTCTCTCTAGAAGGCCTGAGATGAGATTATTCCATAAAACTAGGACAGAGAAGGCTCAGGAAGCAGCAGATTTAAACCATGGAAGTAGAAGCAGGCAAACTGTGAGTCAAGGATGTGTATTAGTCTGACACAAGCTCTCTTCTAATATGAAACTAACATCAGAGTCTTGGCTTTTTAAATGTGTGGGTACTTATGAAGAGACACAGGCTCACAGAGTATGTATAAGCATAGCTGCTAACTCCATATTTCCAAGATAAAGGAAGGTTCTCTAACTACAGAAGCTCAATGGGTTATAGTTTCTACACACTCCAGACAGTGTTTTGTGCCCACCAGAGGGGAAGAGAGTGGGTGGAATTGTTCTAACAGTTGAAAGATTCTTTTTCTAATTAATTAATTAACTAATTAATTAATTGTTTTGGCCGCTCCACGTGGCTTGCGAGATCTTAGTTCCCTGACCAGGGATTGAATGCACGCCCTCAGCAGTAAAAGCGCGGAGTCCTAACCACTGGACTGCCAGGGAATTCCCAACAGTTGAAAGATTCTTGGGGAAATGGGCCCTTTCTTGTCCAGTCAGAGGAGAGATAGCCCTTCTGTCAGCCTCTTGTGAGTAGATAAGCAGTGGTGTGGGCTGACCATGTGTCCTTTTGAAGACTGCTTTGTGGAGGAGGCCCTCAGTGTCTTCTCTTATAAGGTCAGTAGATGTAGTCCTCATCCTTATCTAAGTGACCAGATAGGCAGTGGCTGGAATGCCCAGATGAAAATGACCTCTTAATACCTTTAAAATGTGTAGTTACATACCAGTCACACACATATTTCAAATATTACTTTGGGCTCAAATGCAGACTCCTGTAGTATAATAAGGCTTCATCATCCTGCAAGGACTATAACTTTAGGGGACAGTCTGTTGACCAAAGAAAGAAACCTTCATTATAAAGCATCAGTTTCTTGGGAGCCTGACAGACAATATGGTGAGGTGAGTAGTTTTCTTGCTGGGAGCATAGAGTACTACCCAATAATGTTGTAAGAATTAAAAACAGAGAAGTTGCCATATGATCCAGCAATCCCACTCCTGGGCATATATCCAGAAAAGACGAAAACTCTCATGCACCCCAATGTTCATAGCAGAACTATTTACAACTGCCAAGACTTGGAAGCAACCTAAATGTCCATTGACAGATGAATACATAAAGAAGATGTGGCATAATGGAATATTACTCAGCCATAAAAAGAATGAAATATTGCCCTTTGCAGCAACATGGGTAGACCAAGAGATTACCATACTAAGTGAAGTAAGCCAGAAAGAGAAAGACAAATACCATACGATATCACTTACATGTGGAATCTAAAATATGATACAAATGAACTTACTTACAAAACAAAACAGACTCACAGACATAGAAAACAAACTTATTTTTACCAAAGGAAAAAGAGGGTGAGATGGGGTAAATTAGGAATTTGGGATTAGCAGATATGAACTACTGTATATAAAATAGATAAACAACAAGGTGCTACTGTATAGCACATGGAACTATATTCAATATCCTGTAATAAACCATAATGGAAAAGAATATGAAAATGAATATATATAAAATTGAATTACTTTGCTGTACACCAGAAACTAACACAACATTGAAAATCAAGTATACTTCAATAAAAATAAATAAATAAAATAAAATATAAGAAAAAAAGAACAGTTGGAGAAAAGGGGGGACTAATTGGCAGAGAACAGTCCTGTCCTTAGTTTTGAATTTTGAGTAAATGTTAGGAGAAATTTGGAGTTTTTGTTCTGGAAAGAGTTCATACAGTGGAACTTGATAAAAAGTTTTGCTGGCATTTAGAAAGAGAATAGCAAAAGGAAAGTAATATGGAGGCTGCTTATTCAGATATTAAGTTTTTTGGGATAGAAGGGAAACATAATACTCTGCTCACTTTACAGATGAGAAAAACTAAAGCTCAGACAGGTTAATTATTTTTCCTGAGGTTATATGGTTAATTAGCATGGGTCTGGGGCTTGAAACAAGGTGTTTCTGACTCCAAAATCCATGCTTTTATTCTTTTTTTTTTTGCGGTACGCGGGCCTCTCACTGTTGTGGCCTCTCCCGTCGCGGAGCACAGGCTCCGGACGCGCCGGCTCAGCGGCCGTGGCTCACAGGCCCAGCCGCTCCGCGGCATGTGGGATCTTCCCGGACTGGGGCACGAACCCGTGTCCCCTGCATCGGCAGGCGGACTCTCAACCACTGCTCCACCAGGGAATTCCCATGCTTTTATTCTTAAGATAATAAGGTAGATATAAGGAATATATTCTAACAGGTGAAGCAATTATAGAACCTAACAGTGGATTCAGAGACAGGGAAACAAATTTGATTGAGGAAATTGGAAGATAGTGGAACATTTTCCTGTGGGTCCTCACTAATATTGCTAGATGTTGACTTAGTTTATATCAAGATGCTTTAAAGCATCCATGTCCTGGCTATGTAAATAGTGCTGCAATGAACATTGGGGGTGCATGTATCGTTTTGAATTATGGTTTTCTCTGGGTATATGCCCACGAGTGGGATTGCTGGGTTATATGGTAGTTCTATTTTTAGTTTTTCAAGGAATCTCCATACTGTTCATAGTGACTGTACCAATTTACATTCCCACCAACTATTTCCTCAACTTTATTGTGGTTGTTTGTATGAATATTTTAAAGAATCAGACATACTAGTGTTTCACTCGTAAATTTTCCATTATGTATCTCCAACAATAAGGGCTTTAAAACATATAACAATGATAATATTATCACCCTTGATAAAATTAATAGTAACTTACTAGTATCCTCTAATACCCCTCCATTTTCCTGATTGCTTCAAAAATATCTTATATTTAATTTGTTCAAATTAGGATCCAAACAGTGTACTCACATTGCATCTGGTTGTTTCGTCTCTTTTTAAGTCTCAGTTATTTTATAACATTTCCTCCTGATCCTTCCTCTCCCCACCACCCTCATCTTGCATGCCGTGAAATAGTTGGAGACACTGGGCCATTTGCTCAGTAGAATTTCCTACATTTTGCATTTGGCTGATTGTATCTTTATGCTGTTATGTTCTTGATATTGTTCCTAAGTCCATTGTATTAATTATAAACTGGTGGTTAAATTTAGCAGTGTAATTAAATTCAAGTTCAGTTTGTTTTTTGAAGAAAAAATATTTTTTTTCCTTCCTATTGTCTTCCACCATGAATCACATTATATTTGGTTGTCCTACTTTTAGTTTGTGCAGTGGTTGTGGTGGTATATTGGCCGGATCCCTCCATGATAAATGTTCCCACCAATATTTTCTTAATGGTTTAGCAGACATTAATATTCATTGTCTAGGTCAATTATTCTATTAAGAGTTAGAAAATGGTGATTTTGTAATATTACCATTCCTTTTGCATTAGCTGGAATTCTTCTGTAAATAATTTTCCTTCACTAGCCCTGAACTACAGTTTGCATAGGTAGGGCAAGATACATGTTTGATTCCTTCATCTACTTTATCAGTTTTCATGGTAATGGGTTGGTACTCTAGCAACCTCCAATGGTGACCAATGAAACGTTTTTTAGTATCATTATGAACTTAGGTGTGTGTGTTTGTGTGTGTGTGTGTGTATGTGTGTGTGTGTAAAATTAACTCAGGCACAATCATTATTCTTTTTGATGCTAAACTGACCCATTTAAGGCCAATGAGAGCCCTTTAAGTTAACTTCTTTATTCCTCCAACATGACCACATTAGTCTTCGATAAATTTCTGCTTTTTCGTCACAATAGATACTGGAAGCTCATCTTATACATTTCCTACTCCACTTAGAATCAGCCATTTTTCCAAGTATCCCTGGTTCCTTTTTTGGAAATGGTATTTAGGGATAATAATACAAGAATTAGAGAAAAAAATGAAAGTGTTCATGCTAATGTTATGATTGATGTGGAAAACTTTGGATTTTTGCTGAATTTTTATATTTTATGCTTGTATTTTTTCTCTTCCACTAAAAATCTTGTCTCGTCACAATATTAGAATAATTACTTATTTCCTTTATGCTACAATATACCTATAATAACTACACTAATAATAATAACACTAATATTAGTGCTAACAGTAAGACTAATGAATATCTTTTAAGATATCTTTGAGGTTTTTTGTCCGTACAATATATTCCATGAGAGATTTAAAGTCAATATTCTGTTTTGAAGTTACTTGAAGTATTTCTGTTCTCTGTGTAGTTATGCTGCCAACCTGATGTACAGTTCAGTTCATTTTTTTCATTTATTTTAATTTTTAAGAAATGCTCTTTCCCTTTTTGATTTTTAGTTATGTAAAACATTTACATGGTTCCAAATTCAAAGCTATATAAAAAGATACATGAAACAAATGTTTTTATCCCTGACCCCTACACATTCCCCCCTTTCTTCCCCATAGAAACCAGTTTTTATTAGTTTTTGGTTTATCCTTATATTATTTCTTCTTAAAAACATAAGCAAAACTATATACACATTAATATTTCCCTTCACCTTCCTTAAAAGAGAACATACCACAAACATTACTCTGTACCTTGCTTTTTTTTTTTTTTTTTTTTTCTGCATTGGGTCTTCATTGCTGCACGTGGGCTTTCTCTAGTTGCAGCGAGCAGGGGCTACTCTTCATTGCAGTGTGCGGGCTTCTCATTGTGGTGGCTTCTCTTGTTGCAGAGCACAGGGTCTAGGCACGCAGGCTTCAGTAGTTGCAGCACGCAGGCTCAGTAGTTGCAGCACACAGGTTCTAGGGCATGTGGGCCTCAGTAGTTGTGGCTCGTGGGCTCTAGAGCACAGGTTCAGTAGTTGTGGCGCACGGGCTTAGTTGCTCCGCAGCATGTGGGATCTTCCCGGACCAGGGATGGAACCTGTGTCCCCTGCATTGGCAGGGGGATTCTTAGCCACTGCCACCAGGGAGGTCCCTGTACCTTGCTTTTTAAAAAACTTAACAATATATCTTGGAGATCACTCCTTATTAGTATGTAGAGATTCTGCTTATTCCTTTTTACAGTTGCATTGTACTCTACTGTGTGGTAATACCATAGCATATTCAGCCAGTACCCTGTTCACAGACATTTGGTCTCTTTCCAGTATTTTGCTGTTACAAATAGTGCCATGATAAACACCTTTGTGTATAGAAATTTTATATTCTGCTTGTTTATCTTTGATGTAGATTCCGAAAAGTAGATCTGGGATAGATCTCAAAGGTTAAAGGCACAAGGAAATTACCCTCTGTATGTAAATGCACCATTTGCATTCCTGCCAGCAATATATGAGAGTGCTTGTTTCTCCTAGACTCACCCATAGAGTATGTTCTCAAGCTTGATTTCAGGACAGACTGCTTTTAAAGGGAGAAAATTATTGTAGACTCCCAATGTTGACTTAAATGATTTATATTATTATATTACTTAAATATGAGAAAACATAAAACTATATACATAAATTCCTTATGCTTATAGTTTTTATAAAACTGTAAAACAAAAGCAGATATGCATATTAGATATAAATAAACTACAAACCCAATACAATTTGTATTAACAAAATTAATTTAATATAATGAATGATATAATTTTTCTGAAATGAAATGGCCACTTAAGAGTGTGAATATGGTATCAACTCTTGCTACACTTAGCTTCTTTTACATTGTGTATGGATGTGCTATTGTGTGCCAGATATATTGGTCAAGACCCTTTTGGTTACAGGGACAGAAACCCAACTAAAACTAACTTAAGCAAGATAATAGCAAAAAATAATTTTGGGGAATATATTGGATCACATACCCATAATTGGGAAGATGAAACCAGTATTTAACAAATGGGTAGACCCAGGGGTTTCAAGTCTTTCATTTAAACTCTGTCTCTACCTCTGCTCCTGGTTTCTTCCATGACAGCTTCATTCACAGACTTTATCTCTCTCCAACTGTCTAATAGCAAAGTTGGCCCATAGGCAGCTCCAAGCCAAAGTCATCTTTACAAATCAAGAACGTCCCTAAAAAAAAAAGATCCTCTGGTTCCCTCACAATATCCATAACCACCAACCAAAAAGGACTTTGATTGGCTTGTTTGGATCACATGTTCTTCTTTGAACCAATCACTGAATCTTCTGATCAGCCAGCCTGGATCATATGCCCAACTCTAGGGAAAGAGGATGATAGCTCTCTTGACTTTTAGCCTTACCAAAAATACCAAAAGGAAGACCTACAAGACAGAAAAAACCTTATATCCACACCATTGTGGAAAGACTCAAATTTCCCACTACTTTTCTCTAAAGGAACTATTGAAAAATCTTAGTTTGGACAGTGATTACCATTATATGACTTGTTCTACACATGATACAAATTTCTCATTTACACATTAAGTCTGCCCTTGATCTTTTTTTCAGTTAGCCTATGACACTGAAAGTAGACTTACTTGAAAGAAACATGGTCACTGAAATGACCTGACAGTTCTCAGTTCTAAGGGGTCATTCAGAAGATACTTATGTGATTTTATTTTGAACTGCAATAACAATGAGAACCTAAGATTAAACTATTCTAAGACAAAACATCCAGGAACCCACTGCCCTCTCAAATCTGTGCAGATGATATTAGAGGACTAACTCTTTAAAGCGTGGATAAACATGGAATAATTAATTTCTTAATATAGTTTTCTAAGGATTTTCTAATGATTTGAGTGTTTTAAAATCTGCTAATAAACTGAATATCAAATTTGGTGTCCAAGCTACAATTTATAAAAGCAAATATTAGCAGAAATATAGAATTAAAACAAATGTAAATATAAGTCTATATGCCAAGTACAACTCTTATGCCGACAAGAGCTCCAGCTTAATTCGGTTTACTTGAATCCAATTTTCTGAATTCTCTCCTCTGTGTGGTAAGAAACCCAAGTCTCTCTGAATAGCTCTTTTGATTCTTGGAACTGAAGGGATTTTCTTTTCTGTACCTTACCTCAGTCTCCCCTCTCCTGTATGTGGATTAATTGGGGATGGAGTTTAAAGATTAGAGAAATCCACTGTAGTGCTTAGAAAGTTTAGTCCCAGGAATTGAGAAAAGTCTATGAGATACTCTTAACTATTTAGAAGGTACGTACATAAAACTCATGTGGGCATTTAGGAAAAAACTATGATTTAAAAAAAAAAAACAAAAACCTCTGCCTTTTTTTAAAAGATACTTGTAACCACCTCAGGATGCAAGGGGGAGCAATAAAAAGAAGGTTACTGGTTTTGCTTAGCTACAGAAACTGTAGTACAGCACTGAGAATATCTAGCTAATTCAGCAGGATACGTGACCTTATCTTGTATACGTGACCTTAGTCTACCTATATTGGCCAAAGTTTTGTCATATGTTGAATGATAGGTGGGCTATATTGCCTCCACAAATCCTTGGTATCTTTACTAGTTTATAAAGACATGATCTTTAGTGCTGAAGGAATGAAAAACTGGATAAATATAGAGATTAAAGTAAGATATCAGAGGAAATTTGTTTCCCTATGAATTTTGACTTATAAGCAAAGATACCATTTCCTCGCATAAGAACAGATATGGTGAGAAGGCAGATAACAGAAGCAAGAAGAACGACAATCCTGCAGCCTGTGGAACAGAAACCACATTCACAGAAATATAGATGAAATGAAAAGACAGAGCACTATTACCAGATGAAGGAACAAGATAAAACCCCAGAAAAACAACTAAATGAAATGGAGATAGGCAACCTTCCAAAAAAAGAATTCAGAATAATGATAGTGAAGATGATTCAGGACCTCGAAAAAGGGTGGAGGCAAAGATCAAGAAGATGCAAGAAATGTTTAACAAAGACCTAGAAGAATTAAAGAACAAACACCTAGAAGAATTAAAGAACAAACTTACAGAAATGAATAATACAATAACTGAAATGAAAAATACACTAGAAGGAATCAATAGCAGAATAACTGAGGCAGAAGAATGTATAAGTTATCTGGAAGACAGAATGGTGGAATTCACTGCTGTGGAACAGAATAAAGAAAAAAGGATGAAAAGAAATTAAGACAGCCTAAGAGGCATCTGGGACAACATTAAACACAACATTCACATTATAGGGGTCCCAGAAGTAGAAGAGAGAGAGAAAGTACCCAAGAAAATATTTGAAGAGATTATAGTCGAAAACTTCCCAACATGGGAAAGGAAATAGCCACCAAAGTCCAGAAAGCGCAGAGTCCCAACAGGATAAACCCAAGGAGAAACATGCGGAGACACATAGTAATCAAACTGACAAAAATTAAAGGCAAAGAAAAATTATTGAAAGCAACAAGGGAAACATGACAAATAACATACAAGGGAACTCCTATAACGTTAACAGCAGATTTCTCAGCAGAAATTCTACAAGCCAGAAGGGAATGGCATGATATATTTAAAGTGATGAAAGGGAAGAACCTACAACCAAGATTTTTCTACCCAGCAAGGATCTCATTCAGATTAGATGGAGAAATCAAAAGCTTTACAGACAAGCAAAAGCTAAGAGAATTCAGCACCACCAAACCAGTTCTACAACAAATGCTAAAGGAACTTCTCTAAGTGGGAAACACAAGAGAAGAAAATGACCTACAAAAACAAAACAAAACAATTAAAAAATGGTAATAGGAGCATACATATCAATAATTACCTTAAATGTGAATAGATTAAATGCTCCAACCAAAAGACACAGGCTCGCTGAATGGATATGAAAGCAAGACTCATATATATGCTGTCTAGAAGAGACCCACTTCATACCTAAGGACACATACAGACTGAAAGTGAGGGGATAGAAAAAGATGCTCCATGCAAATGGAAATCAAAAAAAGCTGTAGTAGCACTACTCACATCAGATAAAATAGACTTTAAAATAAAGAATGTTACAAGAGACAAGGAAGGACACCACATAATGCTCAGAGGATCAATCCAAGAAGAAGATACAACAATTATATATGCACCCAACATAGGAGCACCTCTATACTAAGGCAGATGCTAGCAGCTATAAAAGAGGAAATCGACAGTAACACAAAATAGTGGGGGCATTTAACACCTCACTTACACCAATAGACAGATCATCCAGACAGAAAATTAATAAGGAAACACAAGCTTTAAATGACACAATAGACCAGGTAGATTTAATTGATATTTATAGGACCTTCCATACAAAAACAGCAGATTACACTTTCTTCTCAAGTGCACACAGAACATTCTCCAGGACAGATCACATCTTGGGTCACAAATCAAGCCTAAGTAAATTTAAGAAAATTGAAATCATATCAAGCATCTTTTCCTACCACAATGCTATGAGATTAGAAATAAATTACAGGGAAAAAGAATGTAAAAAACACAAACACATGGAGGCTAAACAATATGTTACTGAATAACCAAGAGATCACTGAAGAACCCAAAGAGGACATCAAAAAATACCTAGAAAAAATGACAACGAAAACACGATGATCCAAAACCTGTGGGATGCAGCAAAAGCAGTTCTAAGAGGGAAGTTTGTAGCAATACAATCCTACCCCAAGAAACAAGAAAAATTTCAAATAAACAATCTAGCCTTACACCTAAAGGAACCAGAGAAAGAAAAAACAAAACCCAAACTTAGTAGAAGGAAAGGAATCATAAAGATCAGAGCAGATATAAATGAAAAAGAAACAAAGAAAATGATAGCAAACATCAATAAAACTAAAAGCTGGTTCTTTGAGAAGATAAAATAAATCGATAAATCTTTAGCCAGACTCATCACGAAAAAGAGGTAGAGGACTCAAATCAATAAAATTAGAAATGAAAAAGAAGTTACGACGGACACCACAGAAATACAAAGCATCATAAGAGACTACTACAAGCAACTCTATGCCAACAAAATGGAAACCCTGGAAGATATGGACAAATTCTTAGAAAGGTATAACCTTCTAAGACTGAACCAGGAAGAAATAGAAAATATGACAGACCAATCACAAGTAATGAAATTGATAGTGTGATTAAAAATCTTCCAACAAACAAAAGTCCAGGACCGGCTGGCTTCACAGGTGAATTCTATCAAACATTCAGAGAAGAGCTAACACCCATTCTTCTCAAACTCTTCCAAAAAATTGCAGAGGAAAGAACACTCCCAAACTCATTCTATAAGGCCACCATCACCCTGATACCAAAACCAGGCAAAGATAGTACAAAAAAAGAAAATTATAGAGCAGTATCACTGATGAATATAGATGCAAAAATCCTCAACACAATACCAGCAAGCAGAATCCAACCATACATGAAAAGGATCATACACCATGATCAAGTGGGATTTATCCCAGGGATGCAAGGATTCTTCAGTATACACAAATCAATCAATGTGATACACCATATTAACAAACTGAAGAATAAAAACCATATGGTCATCTCAGTAGATGAAGAAAAAGCTTTCGACAAAATTCAACACCAAGTTATGACAGAAGCTCTCCAGAAAGTGGGCATAGAGGAAACCTACCTCAACATAATGAAGGCCGTATATGACAAATCCACAGCAAACATCATTCACAATGGTGAAAAATTGAAAGCATTTTCTCTAAGATCAGGAATAAGACAAGGATGTGCACTCTTGCCACTATTATTCAACATAGTTTTGGAAGTCCTAGCCACATCAATCAGAATAAAAAGAAATAAAAGGAATACAAATTGGAAAAGAAGAAATAAAACTGTCACTGTTTGCAGATGACATGATACTATACATAGTTAATCCTAAAAATGCCACCAGAAAACTACTAGAACTAATCAATGAATTTGGTAAATTTTGAGGATACAAAATTAATTCACAGAAATCTCTTGCATTTTAATACACTAACAACGAAAGATCAAAAAGAGAAATTAAGGAAACAATCAATGGAACAGAATAGAAAGCCCAGAGATTAACCCACGCACCTATGGTCAACTAATCTATGACAAAGGAGGCAAGGATATACAATGGAGAGAAGACAATCTCTTCAATAAAGGGTGCTGGGAAAACTGGACAGCTACATGTAAAAGAATGTAATTAGAACACTGCCTAACACCATATACAAAAAGAAACTTAAAATGAATTAAAGACCTAAATGTAAGACCAGACACTATAAAACTCTTAGAGGAAAACATAGGCAGAACACTCTATGACATAAATCACAGCAAGATCTTTTTTACCCATCTCCTAGAGTAATGGAAATAAAAACAAAAAAACCCAAATGGAACCTAATGAAACTTCAAAGCTTTTGCACAGCAATGGAAACCATAAACAAGACGAGAAGACAACCCTCAGAATGGGAGAAAATATTTGCAAATGAATCAACGGACAAAGGATTAATCTCCAAAATATATAAACAGCTCATGCAGCTCAATATTAAAGAAACAAACAACCCAATCCAAATATGGGCAGAAGCCCTAAATAGACATTTCTCCAAAGAAGACATACAGATGGCCAAGAAGCACATGAAAAGCTGCTTAACATCACTAATTATCAGAGAAGTGCAAATCAAAACTACAATGAGGTATCACCTCACACCAGTTAGAATGAGCATCATCAGAAAATCTACAGACAACAAATGCTGGAGATGGTGTGGAGAAAAGGGAACCCTCTTTCACTGTTGGTGGGAATGTGGATTATATAGCCACTGTGGAGAACAGTATGGAGTTTCCTTAAAAAACCAAAAATAGAATTACCATATGATCCAGCAATCCCACTACTGGGCATATACCCAGAGAAAACCATGATTCAAAAAGACACATGCACCCCAATGTTCATTGCAGCACTATTTCCAATAGCCACGTCCTGGAAGCAACGTAAATGCCCATTGACATATGAATGGATAAAGAAGATATGGTACATATATACAATGGAATATTACTCAGCCATAGGAAGGAATGAAATTGGGTCATTTGTAGAGACGTGGTTGGACCTAGAGACTGTCATACAGAGTGAAGTAAGTCAGAAAGAGAAAAACAAATACTGTATATTAACGCATATATGTGGAAACTAGAAAAATGGTACAGATGAACTGGTTTGCAAGGCAGAAATAGAGACACAGATGTAGAGAACAAACGTATGGACACCAAGGGAGCAAAGTGGCGGGGGCGGGGGTGATGGTGGTGGGATGAATTAGGAGATTGGGATTGATATATATACACTAACATGTATAAAATGGATAACTAATAAGAACCTGCTGTATAAAGTGAATGATTTATAAAAAAGAAACCCTTAGAAAGTAAAAGGGTTAGAAATGAATTGATAATTCTCCAAATCACACAGCATGGCTGTATCTGCATTTTAAAGGCATTTCATAATTAAAAAGCTAAAGGATAAAAAAATTAAAAAAAGAACAGATATGGTAAAATAGAGAACCAACTTTGTGGTTGGCATGAAGCTATCAGAACCTTTGTTTTGAAGTACAAAATCTCTATCTAATGTTAGAGGTAGTTCTTATAGAAATGGAGGTATAGTTGAAAAATGAAATGGAGCCAGTTTTTACAGAAGTTTACTTTACAAAAAGTCCCCACATAGATGCACTAAAAAGGAACTCCGACTTTGATGATAGTTTTTATATTTTGAAAAAAAATATTAATGGAAGAAATGCCACCAGTGGCACATAGACCATACTGAAATGACTGTGGAAAGAGTGAAGTGACTGGATTCAAGGATTGAGATCTTGCTTTGC
Source organism: Stenella coeruleoalba (assembly GCF_951394435.1). NCBI lineage: Eukaryota > Metazoa > Chordata > Mammalia > Artiodactyla > Delphinidae > Stenella > Stenella coeruleoalba. The sequence continues at coordinate 59,107,029 of NC_137150.1, forward strand.
TGATGTGTCCCATCTGCAAAGTCAACATCCTGGGCTAAGGTTGACTTTATGAAAGATCCATTTCCATGTAAATGCTTGCACCTTCTTAATGAGCCAGAATTTTTGTGGGTGAATTTTATTAATGGCAATGGGACTTAGGTGTGCACATCCTTCTCTGTGTCATTGGAGATGGGATCCCTTAGTATGTAAAGTCTCTTGAAATCAAAGGTAACGTGCATAAAATCTGAACTGGTGGCTTAATGCATAGTGTGGCTGGCACCTAGTGCATGCTAAAAAGCAACCTGAAAACCTCAAACACAACATGGTTTTGTGCGTTAGTGCTGCTGAGGAAAGTGCTAGCTATTAAATATTTTCACAGTATTAAATATCTGATACTGAGTCTTAACCAAGATTTTATAAATCACTTATCATCACATTGCAGTTGATATGTAAATTTTTAACGCAATATTTCAAAAGGAAGCAAAATAATGCAACTAAACTGTTTATAAATGCTTCCATTTTAAAATAGTTTGCATTATGTAAGAGTTAATTCCATCTCTCTCATACTAGTAAAATAATTATTTCATCAAGTGGAATTGAATCTTTGTTTCTCAGTGTGCACAGAAAAAGAAAGTTCAAAAGCAGAATCAGAAATTCAGTTGAAGTGTAAGCAATGTGTTTTTAGTAAAAGAAAAAAAACACATGGCTGATGTTTTCAAAGCTTGGTTTTTATTTTATTTTAAAATTTATTTTCATTTATAGCTTCAACAGGGTTTTCCAGCAGGTGTCACTGTAGGCAAATATAAAATGACAAATACACAGTTCATACAGCTTGCCGCCAGTGGTTCCTTGAGAAAGGAGCAGGTTATGTTCAGACTTCTCAGTTACTATTTTGTATTCTGTTGTTGTTGTTAATATCAGTCTCCTAGTATTATTTTCTCTTCCTGTTTATGCATTTACGATTTAGAAATACTACTCAGCTGAATGAACAGAAGCAGCACAGTGTGTACTATGAAATGATGATGTGACCAATAGCGCCCATTCTGAGGGGTGGAATGTTTACCATTTTGTGGGAGAGAATCTTGAAATCTTAAAAAGTCAAATTAAAGCATAATATTTTAATTCTGAAGCCTTTTGGGGATCTTCTCTAACAGTATGATTAGTAATTTCTGATTTTTATGGTTGCTGTATAAGCTTTGTTACTAAAACTAAATTTTCATCAGGAAGGAAGCACTTTAAAAGTATTCAGCAAAAACACTTATCACTTGTCTGGGATAAGTATGAGAAAGGGAATAATAGTAGTAATATTATTGGTTCCTTGAAATTATGCTTCAATAGTTGGGTTAGAATTGAATTCATATTATTCAGCCTGCAAAGAACATCTCATTAGGCCCTAGAAAAACCATTTCTGAGTAATTCCTCAAAAGGAAACCCAGACAATCCATTATTTCTCTTCCCCCCCTTCTTCTTAGTATGCACAGCACAGCGAAAGGGAAGCAGAGTTATAAGGTACTAGCAGGAGGAATTTTTCAGGAGGTATTTTTGTTGATTTCAAAGTTTTTCTGTTTCCTGGTGGCTGCGAGCATCTCTACATAGCTTTCGTAGCTTCTAAAGCAGAGTTTGCTCTGCATCTGTAGACTAGATTTGGCTGTTGACAATTTAACGTGTGTATAGAGTTTAAAGAGGAATGCACAACCGAAAGTGGTTTGGTGTACTCTCCTCATCCCACACCCAATAAAAAATGTCCACATGATTGAAAAAATTATGTTTTATACAGTTCATTCTTAGGAGGACAAAGTCATATTACATGCATCCAGGCAGGTAAGTGAAAATATTACTTTGTTCATATTACAGTCAACTCACAAACTCTCAGGGAAATTGCTGGTTCCTGTGACTAGAGTTCTTGAGCCCAAAATAGGATCCACATCTCTTGACTCACTTCTTTCCTTTAGAACATGTCCCCTAAAATAGGAAGGTTTTTTTGTTTTTGAAAACATGTTTTCTTTTTAATAATACTGCTAGGCTTGATTGAGGCCTGCCTCTCTACCTGGACGTGGTAAGTACATCACACACGTTCTCTTAGTAGATTTCTCCTTATTCCTCTTTCCGAGGAGGTGGGTACTGTCATCCCCATTACACTGTCACAGGAACAGATGCAAAGCACTTAATGTGCACAGGATCCTGCAGCCAGAAAGGATGGAGAAGGGGCCTGGATTTGGGTCTTTCCAAGTCTAAAAGCCTTTATTCTTAACCTCTACACTCCCACAGCAAAAGTAGCTGTGGGAGTTATTTAGGAGAATAATGAAACTATCATTGGGAAGTCACACAAAAAATAACAACACCCCTTTCCCTGTATTTTGTGGGCTTTTAGGCTAGAGCCAGCCTCAAGGTGTCTGAGGTGTTCGGCTACAGTCCTGTGGACTGACTGGCTGTTGTTCAGAGTGATGAACCCAGGATCCCTAATGCTGTTTCCCTGATTTTGCTTATTAAGCAGAACTATATATCTATACATTTAAGGCAAGATTCTTAACAAAACCAAAAGCTCTTCTGGAAAAAGAGAAAACTCAGTAACTACGAACTCTGAGCATTACAATCTCATAGCATATCACATTTTAAGAAAGTGTAGTAAAAATAGTAAAAGAACCTCAAAGGACTAAGAACTACCTCTAAGTTCAGTTTGCAACATGTTAGAACATTTTCATTTGAGACCTTTGAGGCATTTAGACTATCTTCTATAACTGTAATGTGATTAAGAGTTTACAGTGGATTTGAATTCAGAATCCTAGATTGAAACCGTGACTCACTTTCCTAAACCTCAATGTTCTCATCTCTAAGATGGCGATAATAGCAAATAACAGCAAAAATGTATCAAGTGGTTATTATGTGCTAGGCACTGTACTAAGTGCTTTAGGGCATATCTCACTTTATCCTTCAATAACCCAATGGGATAGGTACTATTATTTTATCACCATTTTACGGAGGAAAGAACTGAGGCGTAAGTCGTTTGCCTGAGACCATGTAGCTAGTAAGTAGTAGAAATGGGACTTCAAAGAAGTTTTGATTCTTAATGGCTCTTAACTACCACAGGAAAATGCCTTATTACATGGTTATTATGAATATTAAGAGAAAAATTTAAATGAGGTGAGGTAATGTACAAGAGGCATTTATGTAGGTGTATAGTAGAAAGGCAATTTTTTGTCTGTTTGTTTTTGAAACTAGAAAGAGGAGTCTGACAAACTGATCCCTAAGGTTATAAGGTAAACTAAGAATCTGTCTTAAGTGAATAAGAATCTATTTTAAGGAATCATTAGTTACTTGGATTTTATTTTCTCATTTTCCTAGTAATGAATTATTTCATGCTTATGATAGAAATAAAATTATGTTCAAGTATGGATGTGTACACCCACAGGAGTTTGCAGTTTAAAATAGAATATACAAGAACATACAATATATTAGAAATCATAAATATTAATTTTAAAGTTTATACAAAATATCAAATTTACTTTTTAAAAGATAATTATTTATGGTGTCAAAGGTAATATATGCTCATCATAGAAAACTTGGAAAATAGAGGGAGTATATATAGAGAGAGAAATCATGGTCCCAGCAAACAGAAATAACTGCAGTTAACATTGTATTCTTTCTTTTTAAATATATTCCTTTACTTAATCCACATGATTTTATATACTTTTAAAATATGCTTTTTCTTTACATTAAAATTTGTCATAGATTTACATTTTTAAAAAGCATTTGAAGTCTCTTGTGATTCATGACGTTGAGACATGGCACACTTGGCAATGGAGAATTCACTGCTGAAAGTGATTTCTTTTCAGTTCAACAAGGTGTTTTTTTTTCAGTGTTTGAATATAGTTATCCAGCTGTCTCTCACAGAGTGTATTAGACATGTCAGGAGGTTCTTGCAGCACCACTGAAGAGAAATGCTGAGGGATGGAGCAGACTGGAGGCTGCGTGGACTGAGGGGAGGTGGTGTGCTGGGCACAGTGTGGTATTCCCACCATAGAGGTCTTGCAGGGTGGGGATAGGGGGCTGATGGTATCGTTACAGACTGCTGGAGGACAAAAAACATGAAGCAGCAAAGCTCTATGAGAGTAACGTCTTAGTCTGATCAGGCTGCTATAACAGAGTACCATAGACTGGGTGGCTTATAAACAATAGAAATCTATTTCTTGTAGTTCTGGAGGCTGGGAAGTACAAGATCAAGGTGCTGGCAGATTTGATGTCTGGTGAGGCCCTGCTTCCTTGTTCATAGGCAGTCATCTTCTCACTGTGTCCTCACATGCAGAAGGTGGCAGAGAGCTCTCTGGAGTCTCTTTAAAAGGCACTAATCCCATTGATGAGGGCTCCACCCTTAGGATCTCATCACCCCCCAAAGGCCCTACTTCCTAATACCATCACATTGAGGGTTAGGATTTTTAACAAATGAATTTTGGAGGGACACAAACATTCAGTCTACTCAATACTCTGTAATGGCCTACATGGGAAGATAATCTAAAAAAGAGAGGATATATATATATATATATATATATATATATATATATATATAAAACTGTTTCACTTTGCTGTACCTCTGAAACTAACATAACATTGTAAATCAACTAGACTTCAATTAAAAGAAAAACATTCAGTCTATAGCAGGTAGTTAACACTTTGAAGCAGGAAGATACAATGAGCTCAAACTCAGTAGAGGAGTAAGTTGACAAACTGATGCTTTCTCTCTGATACCTATTAAGAGAGTTTTAATGGCTATAGATGTCAAGACACTCCAAGACCATGAAACCCTTGGACAAAAACAACAGAAAGATGTGGACATGCCTGGGTCTGTGGTTATTTGATGCTGGAATACAAAGTGTGAGATGTTTAAGGCTTTTACCTCAAAGTAAAATGGAAAGCTGGAATTAGATTAAAATGGTTTAATAATTGTTGAAGTTTAATGGGAAAAAATACGTAATTTAAATTTCTTTCAATTTTGTCCTAAGTTACATATTATGGTCTCCTTCTGCTTTTTGTGCCCTCTAATCACCATTCCATACAGCATACAAAATGATCTTGTAAAGAAATAAATCAAATCCCATCACTTGCCTGCTTAAAACTTTTCCTAAATGTCTTCCTGAATGTGACTACTAGGACTCTTCACTCATAATTCCAATCCCAATGGCCTTTTTTTTTTAACATCTTTATTAGAGTATAATTGCTTTCCCAATGGCCTTTTGAATCTCTACTGGGACACTCTGACTCCAAGCCTGCCCCTCCTCCCCCATTTACTTGGTGGACGTCAGTTCTCCGTTTGGTGTCCCTGCATCCTGGACAAAGACAGACTTAAGTCCTAAAGAGAATAGAAGCATAGTATTCATTGAAAAAAAGAACAGGTTGTCCCAGATCTTCAGGTACTTGGAGTGATGTATGGCCAGAACATTATTTATGATAATTTATACACACACATATATAGTTGTACACACACACATACACGATATCATTTCCAGGAGCACAGAGACATGTGATTTTTAGGACTACTTGAAACAAAAATTAGGTGAGAGTATCTGTGAGGTTGAAGTAGTTTTCGTGATTTGGTGTGAGTGGCTAACTGAGGTTAAATCAAGAGAAAATTTACATAGTTTTAAAATGAGTAGAGGAGATGCTGGTAAAGAAAAAAAAAAGCAGTCATAGATCTGGTGGGGGCACACTTGCTACAAGATTTTAATGTCAATCTAGGTAAGCAAGACTCCTCTGAGTAAAATGCCTGCGGTGATATCTCATTTATCTATTCATTCCCTTCTTTCAAGTATGTATCTTCCTTTTTAATCTTCCATAGAAAAAATTTTATGTATCTTTCTACATTTCCCAGGAGGACTGGCTTTAAAGCATAAATTCTTTTATATGAAGAAAAAGTTGGGGAGGATTGAAATTGAGAAATCCTTGTTAACATTCCAAGAGGCCTGTGCTTTGAAGTAGATCCATCCATCTATATTCACCTTTTCACTCATTCATTCATTCATTCATCCATCTATACATACATACATCACTCACCCAACATTTATTAAATACCAGCTGCATTCCAGATGCTATGCTGAGAATTGGCATTCAAGGACAAATATCCTTCCCTGTCCCTGGGGGATGAGCTTACACTATGAAACAGTCTCAAGTTTTAGGATGATCATTGAATTGAGAATCAGAAGAAATGAGTTTGTCTTTTTCTTTTACCCTTATTTATTTTCCTGTTTTCTTTCCTGAGCCCTGGGTACTCATTTCCTCACCTTGTCTGTGGAAAAATAAAAAGTAGACCTCTGACACTTGAGAGTCATTCGCTTGGCTCTAAATATAGTGCCCAATATGTAGTCAGCTTTTAATAACACTTTATTAAATAAATGAATGAATAAAATTATTATACCCAGAGGGCTTCAGGAATCCGTATTTGGGAATATGATAATAGCAATGTTTCCCTATAAAATCAATCAAAATATAACCAGTTGAAATAACATCTTCAGATGGGAGCAGGTGGTAAATGTCAAGTTGTGAAGCCCTATCATGATGACCTTTCTCTCCAACTTAGACCATTTAACCCTTTCATGCTAAGAGATCATCCAGTGCCACCTCTGAGAGCTTGTGGTGGAGAAAAATATTCATTTGTTTAAAATTATGACTCAATTCAGAATAGCTTTTTGTGTTTTTGCACATTCTCAAGTAATGGATAAAATATATACAACTCCCATCCTGTGATGGTCTGAGAAATTTTTAGAGTTGGGAAAAAGCTCCTAATGCTTGGAAAGGTAGGGAAATCATCCTGCAAAGTATTATCTTGGGGAAGTAGGGTATTACAGGGAGAGCTAGACCAAATTAATGATAGCCAATATTTGCTGAGTGTTCTGGTGCTTTACATGTATTAAATCATTAATTCTCACAGCAACTCCATAGTTGAGCCTTATTATTATTATTAAGATCTGTATTTTACAGCTGAGGAAAGAGGCACAGAGAGACTAAGACCTAAGTTCTTTGCACTGGTAAGTTGTAGAGCCAGGATTTGAACCCAGCCAATCTGATTTTAAGGTTCACATTTTAAACCACTGCTTATTCTGCTTCCAAAATATGTTTTGTTTCCCTCTTCTGTACTACTTTTATTAGGTCACATCAAGCTAAAAGTTGAACAAAAGTGTATAAGGAAGATGGTTACACACCCAAAAAACCCATTGACATCAAACTATTTATATGCATTTTCAGGAATTTTACTTGTATTTACAAACACGATTTTAATTTTGTCATTCTTTATAGGTAATGATAAAATATACATATATATTTCTTCTCATTTTTGGACTTAACAATAATTATGTAATTTCCTTCACTTAAGGTAGAATAAACTGTTAATAAATTGAGTGGTTAGTGCTTAAAGACTGTTAAAAACCACTTCAAATAACATGACAATTTCATCTTTACAGTAATGCCAGGTTGTTAATTAGCTGAACTACCCAAATACAGAGATTATAGTTAAAATGGTTTTGAGTGGGTGGTGGTAATGATGCGCTGCCTGTTTTGCAACATCCTCTATGCCATGCACTTCAACTCCCATTTTTTAAAATAAAAATTTCCAACACTACTTAAAAGCTACTTTTCTTAAATGTGAGATTTCTCTGAAAAATAAAGGTCTTGCTGATTAAATAATTCTTTAAACAAAGCATCTTGTATCAGTGGGGAAATATGTAGGAACAAAATGCTCAAGGCAGGGAATTTTTCTCTACTCTAGGTACAGAAGAGGAAAATGTCATTCCTTTTGAACCTGTTGGAGATGCTAGTTTTAAAAAACTTTAAAATACCTTGACAGCAAATTAAAAATTTTTTTTATTTGAAAAAAGTTATTTTTACTTTTCAGTAGTGGCCACCCTTGTATAATTTTAAGCACGGTAAAGATCTCTCCAGTCTGAACGTCACTGCCCATTTCCAGAGAAGGACCCATGATCTTTTTTGCTGGGGAAGAAGGGCCCATGTTCTTTGATTGTTGCCACATTCCCAGTGGCAGCGTCTCTCATCAGGGCTGTATCTTGAGCACTCATATCACCCCCATTTAATTCTGTAGCCAAACAGCATTTGTTCAATAAACAATTCTTAAGTATTTTCAATGTCCCAGGCCTTGAACAAGAATGGGGGCTACATTCATGAGTAAGAAATGGGCTCTGAATGGACCTGAAGGGAGAGTCTGTCGAAGAGTGTCAGGAAGAGCATTTCAGTCAGAACGAAAGGACTTAAAGACTAAGAGGGTAGCTGAGGAATTGGACAGGCTTGAATTTGAGTTTTGTGCTGTGCAATATGAACAAGTTACTTATCCTCTCAGAATAAAATGGGGATAGTACTGCCCACCTTGCAGAATTGCTGGGAGGATTCATGATAAGGTATATGATGTCCCTGGCCCAGTGCCAAGCACAGATCTTCTCATAGAGGGTTCCTTCCCTTCATTCAGGTCAGTCAGGTCACCCCCTGACCACCCTTTCTAAAGTGACCTCTTACCCCAGCCAGGATCTTTCTTTATTTAATTACATAATGATTACCAACCCCACCTCCCCACCCAGTCCCCAACACATACACTGGAATGTAAGTTCCATGAGGGCAGGGCTTTATCTTGTTCACTGCTGTATCTCCTGCACCTGAATAGTGCCTGGCACATAGTAGGTGCTTAATAAATATTACCAATATTACTAATGTAAACCAGAGCATGAAAGTACTTGGTGATTCATAGACGTTGTATGGCTGTAGCTCAGGCCTCATTGATGGGGTAGAGGAGATGAAGCTAGAGGCACAGTCAAGGTTTTAACTGAAAGTTGCTAAAGGGTCTGGATTTTATCTGGCAGGTATTTCAGCAGATATTTGGACAAGAATCAAATTTCACCTTGTCAGTAGTCATCGGGAGCAGAAAGTCAGCTGATTCTTGGTGTTATGATTTAAGAGATGCTAAAGCCTCACCTACTCTGACTTTGAGAAGATTCTCCCAATTTTTGTTCTGAAGGCACTGAAGTCCTGTGTATTTGGGAGGAGTCACACAGACTTTCTGTTCCAGCCAAACACTGTTCACCTCCATAAAGAAAGTAGAATCTTTATTATTTAGATAAGCAGATTGCTGCAAAGTTGTTTCATATTGGATCAGAGAGAATTGGAACTGAACCCACTTTTAATTTTGTGAGGGAGGAGTGGAGTCTACACAGATGATTGTAGAGCCGCTGGTTCTCCAGTCTATGTTTCTTCTACTCTGCCCCACTGTCTTTCCTTCATGTTTTGTCTGCCTGTCTTCCCCTCCTTTGGCCTTCCAGTGAAGCTGTCATTCGCAGACTCATTGCCCTGGACACAGTGATTGGTTCAGGGATGTGCACTTGACCCAAGCAGGGCAAATTATAGTCATCCTTGGTACAGATGGATTCCTAAAGAATTACTTAGGTGTTTCAAATTAAATGTCACTTATTAAATTAATGGATTGAATAGGCCATATTTATGTTTTGTCAAGTGGGATTGCCATATAGAAGTTCACAAAATAGAAATTTCCCAATTTTATGATATAATACCTTCCTAAAAATCTGTGGTATTGTGGAACAGACTAAACGTGAGCTATTTAGTTATTTCTAGTAAAATATGATTATTTGACAACAGCAGACGAGTAGAGCCAAAAACTGACACACTGCCTATCAAGTTTGTTTCAACTGGACTTATGCTCAATGTTCTCAGTGGCTGCCAAAAAGTTTTATGATTTCATTAAAAAGATAAAATTTTATTATAATTTTGTCTGAAATTGTGACTCAAGGTGCTTTGACAACTTGGATGTGTAACCTTTATAAATATTATGTGGACTTCACTGTGAACAGATAGCTACTCTTCCACCTTAACAACATGTACTTTACAACATGTATTTCACAAACATTTTCTGCCATTAGCTGCTTTAGTACGCATTAGGCTCAAAGAGGTTCTTTTTCTCCCCCTGGGCTGAATGGTCCATTTTTCTGTGGTGCAGTGAGAGTCACTTACACATGTATTGTAGACACATAGTCCTCAGGGCCTTGCCAAGGGCTCTGTGCCAGGTGCTGTATCTAAAAAGATGATTAATACACCATGTCTGCCCTCAAGAAGGTCACAGTCCAGTGACCAGGTTTATTGTCTATCTGGAACTTTAAAGTTCAAGAGCTGAACAAAGAGAGTGGAAAGAAGCTAGAAATAAAGCTGGAATGGTAAGCACAGGATGGATTGTAAAGAATTCTGTTATCTCCCCACCCGCAAATTTAACCTTTTATCCTGGAGGCTGTGTCTTGTCTTTGAAAATACGGAAACACAGAAATGACAAGATTAGATTTGAATTTTAGCAAAAGCACTTTGGTGGGAGTAGAGAGCAGATTAAAAGGATCTATTATGCATTGAACTGTGTCCTCTTTCAAAAAAGATAGTTGATTTTCTAACCCCTAGCCTCTCCGATTGTGACCTTGTTTGGAAATGGGGTCATTGCAGATGTAATTAGTTAAGTTATGGTGAGGTCATACTGCAGTCAAGTGGTTCCCTAACCCAACTGGTGTTCTTATAAAAAGGGAAATTTGGACACAGAAACAGACGTTCCCAGAGGGAAGATGACATGAAGAGACACAGGGAGAGGACGGCTACCTACAAGTCAAGGAGAGAGACCTGGAACAGACTGTTCCCTCATAGCCCTCAGGAGGAACCAGCTCTGCTGACACATTAATTTTTGACGTTTCCCCTCCAGAACTGAGACAATAAATTTCTGTTACTTAAGGCACCCCACTTGTGGTAGATTTTTATGGCAGCCCTATGAAACTAACAAAGAACCCAAAATTGTAGACCAACTAAGAGGACCAATGAGGGCCTAAACTAAGGTGGGGTGGGGTGAAGAGAAAGGATTTGAAAGATATTCAGGAAGTAGAATTGACAGAACTTGGTGACCAATTGGATATGTGGAGTTAACATAGTGATTAATAGTGACCTAGATTTTAGTCCTGTCTCTCTTACTTCTCAGCTGTTTGAACTTGAACAAGCCATTCATCCTCTTTATGCTTCAGTTGCTTATCTGTAGAGTGAGTCATGATTGTTCCTATCTTGTTGGGTTGTTGTGATGGTCAAGAGAGTGCAGGTTAAAATTTATTACAGTGGTATGGTAAATATTTAATATGGTAACATTGGTAAATATAGTAAATACTCAATAAATATTCTTTTAAAAAATATGTGGGTTGTGTGAAAGGGTTTGAGAATGACTCATATTTCTGACTTGGCCATCAGACAGAGCCATGATTATTCAGAGAGAAGAAAAATACTGGAGAAGAATGGGTTTGGGGGGCAGGATGGTAAATTCACTTTTAATTAAATTTAAAACATACAAACAAATTATTGATCTTTAGAAACACACTCCCTTACCTTTTATGTTGACTTTCATAAAGTTCAAATTTATATATATATATATTTTTTCAAATTTATATTTTTAACTTAACAAAAGTTTATTTTGTCCATTAGAGATAATCTCACAAGGAAAATGAAATGAGCACCATTGTGGGGTTTTTAATTTATTTTACTGGTTTCTTATTTATTTTTTTAAAATTAAGTTTATTGGAATATAGTTGCTTTACAATGTTGTATTAGTTTCTACTGTACAGCAAGATGAATCAGCTATACATATATCCCCTCTTTTTTGATTTCCTTCCCATTTAAGTCACCACAGTGCATTAAGTGCTATACAGTATGTTCTCATTAGTTATCTATTTATACATATTATCTATAGTGTATATATGTCAATCCCAATACAATTTATATGATTATACCCTAAGAAATAAAATCATACGCTGTTTTAAAAATTATTAGATTCATAGTGACATTTTAAATAAATAGGAGATGAGTTGGGATTAATACTACGTGATTTCAATTTAGGCATTAACTTTATCCATGGGGCCTCTCTTTGCTTTCTTTCATCTCATCTATTCCTATGCCTTTTCAGTTTGACAAGAACCCATCATGGGACCGTTCTGCCTCTGTCTTGAATATTCATAATCAAAGAATGGCACATATGAGAAAACTGGAAAGTTCTGCTTGTAAATCTGGGCATGTGATTTGGTTTGCTGCAGAAATTGTAGTGGTTAGTTTGTGCTTGTTCACTTAAAATGAATCAGATCTTTTGCTACAAAGCATGCTACTTTGACTTTTTAGAATGATTCATCTTTTTACTTCCTGTGACTTACTATAACGCTTGTGAAGTAACCATGAAGAGATGAAAATTATACTTCTCACTTTCCCCAAATATTTGCTTAAGTATTTTAAATGCTAGTTATTCTTCTGAGCCCTTTGGTGCTGGAGGAGAGAGGCTCCTTTCCCCAAAGAGTGCCGAGCTGGGACTTGCCCCGTGAAGATGAGGAAGACACTGAGGCCACTGACTGTGCAGAGACCAGCAGAGCTTCCCAGGTAGACAGAGAGGTGGGTCAGGAAGATGGAGAATGAGTTTTTGCCTATTCCTCCCACTAAGTACAATGGGAAAACTTGGACGTTATATACAAGACAAGCATAGAAGGACTCTGAACCGTGAAGAGAAGGCAGACCAGTTAGGAGCCTCAGGACTCCAGGAATGACAAACATGACAGCTTGGAAGATATACAATAAGTTGAAATCATGGTGCAATCTTCAGCGGTCCTTTTACCGGATTCCAGGCTTAAAGGCATGACCGGAATGGCTCCTGAAAGGAACTTAGCCCAAATGCATACAAAAGTGGGGCAAAAACACTTCAAGCTGTGTTCTTTCAATTACACGAGGCAAAATCAAAGAGCATCTTCATCCTGGGCACAGAAGCATCCATCCTTAAGAGCATTTCGTCTTGAAAATAAACTATTTCTCGATTATATCCTTCCTGAATTAAACTAAATCTATGGAAAAAAGGCTATTATTATTAAAAGCGCCTGAGACAAATTTGAAACATAAATACATTGAGATTCACTCCTAAGGAGAACAAAATATTATAATATCAAGTAGTTCCCAGACCACAAATTTTCTAAGAAATTTATTTATAAAATTCTAACCTATATTCAAAAAAAAGAGACAATATAGGGATTGTGCTCATCATTTTTTCATTGGCCCATGATCACAGGGCTGCTCAGAGCTCTCTTGCCACCTCTGTAGGACACCTGGTTGAAACATGTTTCTTTTTCTTCAGCAAATAGGCACCTCGTTATCCCTTCATTTTTTGTTTTTTACCTCTAAGGGGCTAGGGGGAGGGATAGAGGGATATATTCATTACAAGAACCATAAGACTCTACCCTATAAACATTTGTTACTATCTGGGTTTGGGATAAAGCAGTGCTATAAAGGAAGGTTATAGAACACCAACATACACAGGGAGCTTTGGAAGCATTTAGGAGGAGTACCTAACCAATGCCATGATTCAGAGAAGACTTCTTAGAGGAAGTGACTTCTAAGTTGAGAACGAAAGGATGAGTAGGAGTTGATAGTGAAGAGAATATCCCAGGTGGAGGAAAAAGTACATGCGAAGACCCAAGAGCTGATAGAGATCTACTAATTAGTTGGAGAATTGAAATTAATTTAACTTGCCAAGTAGAGTTCTAGGCCAGATTAAGAAAACTGCAATAAATCATAAAAAAGAGGATTTTATCCTGAGGGCTTTGCTGAAGAATCAGTGGAGGGTTGAATGTTGTGGAGGACATAATAAGATTTCTACTTTTTGAAAGATGTAGAGAATGGACTTGAGGGGGGACAACATGAAAGTCAGGAGAGGTATTATGATGCTTTTCCAGTAATCCAAGTGAGGTGATGGTGACCTGACCAGGAAATTGCCTGCAGGAATGGAGAACAGTGAATAGCTCCAAGAAATATTTAACTGGCAGAATTGACTGAACTTGATGATTGTTGGGTCATGGAGAATGAAATGAGGGAGGTCAGAGGATGATTTCCAAATTTCTGGATTGGGAAATTAGTTGGATAAACGGTGATAGAATAAAAAGTAGAGGAACAGCTGTGTACGTGGAAGAGTTAAGGGTGAGGTAATAATGAGTTCAATTTTAAGCATATTTTAGGCACTTGTGGATACTGAATTATTCAGTCAACAAATATTTATGAATTACCAACTACATGCCAGGTAGTGTGAGTGAAAGTCTTAGGAGTAGAGCAGTGATAAAATATTTTAAAGATTACAGTCTAGTTGGGGAAATGTACAGTACATGAATTAATAAAAATAATAAATGTATACAATAAATATAAGCCCTGCATATAGTGAAGGAAAACACATTTATGAATTGATTAGTTTCTACTTAAAAGTATGATCAGAGACATCAGGTAGACAGAGTACTGCCTGGTAATACCTTGTCAATCTATGGTCCACTTTCTCTTTCCTCAGATTTCCAGCAGCCCCTTTTCTCTTCTCACTTTCAACGCAATTCATAAAAGAGAAGCAACTTATCTTTCTACTACCAAAATCTACCAGCCTAATTTGTAGATTTGTATCCACATACTCTGCCTTCCCATTTATGCACAGGGACAAGGTGTCCTTGTCCTACCCGATGTCAGGTCCTCTGCTTGTACACAGAAGCCAGTCCGCTCTTGTCTACTGAAGGGCTTCATATAATAATCCCATCCTAAAAATAAATGCTCTTATCTGGACTTCATGTGTTCCTCTACCCACTACCTTATTTCTCTGCTCCTCTTTATAGCAAAACTCTAAAAGAGTTGTTGATTCTTTTTTTTTTACATATTTATTGGAGTATAATTGCTTTACAATGGTGTGTTAGTTTCTGCTTTATAACGAAGTGAATCAGCTATACATATATATATATATCCCCATATCTCCTCCCTCTTGCGTCTCCCTCCCACCCTCCCTATCCCACCCCTCTAGGTGGGCACAAAGCACCGAGCTGCTCTCCCTGTGCTATGCGGCTGCTTACCACTAGCTAGCTATTTTACATTTGGTAGTGTATATATGTCCATGCCACTCTCTCACTTTGTCACAGCTTACCCTTCCCCCTCCCCATGTCCTCAAGTCCATTCTCTACATCTGTGTCTTTATTCCTGTCCTGCCCCTAAGTTCTTCATAACCTTTTTTTTTTTTAAGATTCCATATATATGTGTTAGCATACGGTATTTGTTTTTCTCTTTCTGACTTACTTCATTCTGTATGACAGACTCTAGGTCCATCCACCTCACTACAAATAACTTAATTTCATTTCTTTTTATGGCTGAGTAATATTCCATTGTATATATGTGCCACACCTTCTTTATCCATTCATCTGTGAGTTGTTGATTCTTTAATGTCAGCTTTATTGAAGTATAATTGACATGTAAAGTTGTAAGATATTTAAAGTGTACATTGTGGTGATTTGATATGCATATACATAGTGAAAGGATTTCCTGCCATCTAATTAGCATATCCATCATCTAACATATTTACCTTTTATTTGGGGGTGTGTGTGTGAAAACATTTAAGTTCTATTTTCTTAACAAATTTAAATGATATATATTTAATGCTAAATTAATTTATAACAAAATAGCCAAGATTATTCAAGAGGGAAAGGATAGTCTCTTCAGTAAATGGTGTTGAGAAGACTGGACAGCCACATGCAACGAGTGGTCTTTTTTTTTTTGACGGCTAGTTATGTTTTATTAATCTTAATAAATACATCGAATGTTGGGTAATTTTTATAGTGGAGATTGCTGAGGAAACTGCAGGGGACATGCTTCATTTCTTGCTCGGCTTTACTGCCGACTTGGTGACCTTGCCTGCAGGATGACTTCTCATCCACAGCCTTGATGACTCCAGTGGCCACTGTTTGTCTCACGTCCCGCACAGCAAAATGGCCTAGAGCTGGGTACTCAGAGAACATCTCCACACACATGGCCTTGCTGGGGACCATCCTTACATCTGCACAATGGCTGTATCGCCTGACTTCAGGGCCTTGGGGTTGTCAAAGGTGACCTCCATCCCAGTTTTCAGGAAGCTGGTCTCCACACAGCCCACAGGCACAGAGCCAATGCTCCCAATCATGTGCACACCTTGTAGAGGCAGCCTCAGGGGCTCGTTGACCAGTTGAGTGGGAGGGAGAATGGAGCCCAGAGCTTCCAGGACACTCATCCCTGTGGCATTTCCCTCCTTTCTCTTGACCTTCCAGCTCCTGGATCAGGCATGTGGATGCTGGGCTATGCTAGCCCAAAATGGGCACAAAGACCATGAATGCCAAGTTGTAGCCGATCTTCTTGATGTAGGCTCTCACTCCCTTGATGGAAGCATTGGGTGCTGTGGGTGGGTTTGTCGGAGTCCATCTTGTTGACAGCCGTGATGAGTGGCTTCACACCCAGCATGTAGGCCAGTAGCATATTCTCCACAGGTCTGCCTATTCTTGGAGATGCCTGCTTCAAACATGCCCGTGCTGCTGGCCACGATGAGCGTGGCACAGTCACCTGGGATGGGCCAGTGATGATGTTTTTGATGAAGTCCCTGTGGCATCAATTATGGTGATGTAATATTTGGTTGTCTCAAACTTCCATAAGGAGATGTCATGGTGATGCCACATTTCCTTTCCGCCTTCATTTTGTCTAGCACCCAGGCAAACTTGATGGAGCCCTTGCTCATCTCTGCTGCTTCCTTCTTGAACTTCTCATGGTTCTCTTGTCAGTACCCCCACACTTGTAGATGAGATACCCAGTGGTGGTGGACTTGCCAGAGTCCACATGGCCAATGATGATAATATTGATATGGGTCTTCTTTTTGCCCGTAATGGTAGATTCATTAGAGTCATTGCTGATCCAGATATTAGCAAGAGCTGCTGCAGCAGCTGTGAAGCAGGTATTGTGTATTATTGATGCTTCCCTTTCCTACCTCCCATTCTTTTTTTTTTTTTTTTTTTGTGGTACGCAGGCCTCTCACTGTTGTGGCCTCTCCTGTTGCGGAGCACAGGCTCCAGACGTGCAGGCTCAGTGGCCGTGGCTCACGGGCCCAGCCGCTCTGCGCCATGTGGGATCCTCCCGGACCGGGGCACGAACCCACGTTCCCTGCATCGGCAGGCGGACTCTCAACCACTGCGCCACCAGGGAAGCCCACATGACTCTTTTTGAATTATGGTTTTCTCAGGGTATATGCCCAGTAGTGGGATTGCTTGGTCATATGGTAGCTCTACTTTTAGCTTTTTAAGGAACCTCCATATTGTTCTCCATAGTGGCTGTATCAATTTACATGCCCACCAGCAGTACAAGAGAGCTCCCTCTTCTCCAAACCCTCTCCAGCATTTACTGTTTGTAGATTTTTTGATGATGGCCATTCTGACCACTGTGAGATGATATGTCATTGTAGTTTTGATTTGCATTTCTCTAATGATTAATGATGTTGAGCATTCTTTCATGTGTCTGCTGGCAATCTGTATATCTTCTTTGGAGAAATGTCTATTTAGGTCTTCTGCCCAGTTTTGGATTGGGTTGTTTGTTTTTTTGATATTGAGCTGCATGAGTTGCTTGTATGTTTTGGAGATTAATCCTTTGTCAGTTGCTTCATTTGCAAATATTATCTCCCATTCTGAGTGTTTTCTTTTGCTCTTGTTTATGGTTTCCTTTGCTGTGCAAAACCTTTGAAGTTTCATTAGGTCCCATTTGTTTATTTTTGTTTTTATTTCCATTTCTCTAAGAGGTGGGTCAAAAAGGATCTTGCTCTGATTTATGTCATAAAGTGTTCTGCTTATTTTTTCCTCTTAAGAGTTTGATGGTGTCTGGCCTTACATTTAGGTATTTAATCCATTTTAGGTTTATTTTTGTGTATGGGGTGAGGGAGTGTTCTAATTTTATTCTTTTACATGTAGCTGTCCAGTTTTGCCAGCACCACTTATTGAAGGGACTGTCTTTTCTCCACTGTATATTCTTGCCCCCTTTATCAAAGATAAGGTGACCATATGTGTGTGGGTTTATCTCTGGGCTTTCTATCCTGTTCCATTGATCTATCTTTCTGGTTTTGTGGCAGTACCATACTGTCTTGATTACTATAGCTTTGTAGTATAGTCTGAAGTCAGGGAGCCCAATTCCTCCAGCTCTGTTTTTCTTTGTCAAGATTGCTTTGGCTATTTGGGGTCTTTTGTGTTTCCATACAAATTGTGAAATTTTTTGTTCTAGTTCTGTGAAAAATGCCATTGGTAGTTTGATAGGGATTACATTGAATCTGTAGATTGCTTTGGGTAGTAGAGCCATTTTCACAATGTTGATCCTTCCAATACAAGAACATGATATATCTCTCCATCTGTTTATGTCATCTTTATTTTATCAGTGTCTTATAATTTTCTGCATACAGGTCTTTTGTCTCCTTAGGTAGGTTTATTCCTAGATACTTTATTCTCTTTGTTGCAGTGGTAAATGGGAGCATTTTCTTAATTTCACTTTCAGATTTTTCATCGTTAGTGTATAGGTATGCAAGAGATTTCTGTGCATTAATTTTGTATCCTGCTACTTTACCAAATTCATTGATTAGCCCTAGTAGTTTTCTGGTAGCATCTTGAGGATTCTCTATGTATAGTATCATGTCATCTGCAAACAGTGAACAGTTTTACTTCTTCTTTTCCAATCTGGATTCCTTTTATTTTTTTCTTCTCTGATTGCTGTGGCTAAAACTTCCAAAACTATGTTGAATAATAGTGGTGAGAGTGGGCAACTTTGTCTTGTTCTTGATCTTAGTGGAAATGGTTTCAGTTTTTCACCATTGAGGACGATGTTGGCTGTGGGTTTGTCTTATATGGACATTATTATGTTGAGGAAATTTCCCTCTATGCCTACTTTCTGGCAGGTTTTTATCATAAATGGGTGTTGAATTTTGTTGAAAGCTTTCTCTGCATCTATTGAGATGATCATATGGATTTTCTCCTTCAATTTGTTAATATGGTGTATCATGTTGATTGATTTGCATATACTGAAGAATCCTTGCATTCCTGGGATAAACCCCACTTGATCATAGTGTATGATCCTTCTAATGTGCTGTTGGATTCTGTTTGCTAGTATTTTCGCATCTGTGTTCATCAGTGATATTAGCCTGTAGTTTTCTTTCTTTGTGAACATCTTTGTCTGGTTTTGGTATCAGAGTGATGGTGGCCTCGTTAAATGAGTTTGGGAGTGTTCCTCCCTCTCCTGTATTTTGGAAGAGTTTGAGAAGGATAGGTGTTAGCTCTTCTCTAAATGTTTGATAGAATTCACCTGTGAAGCCATCTGGTCCTGGGCTTTTGTTTGTTGGAAGATTTTTAATCACAGTTTCAATTTCAGTGCTTGTGATTGGTCTGTTCATATTTTCTATTTCTTCCTGATTCGGTCTCGGAAGGTTGTGTAGCGTTGTGGTCAGAAAAGATACTTGATACGATTTCAATTTTCTTTAATTTACCAAGGCTTGATTTGTGACCCAAAATATGATCTATCCTGGAGAATGTTCCATGAGCACTTGAGAAGAAAGCGTGTTCTGTTGTTTTTGGATGGAATGTTCTAAAAATATCAATTAAGTCCATCTTGTTTAATGTATCATTTAAAGCTTGTACTTCCTTATTTATTTTCATTTTGGATGATCTGTCCATTGGTGAAAGTGGGGTGTTAAAGTCCCCTACTATGATTGTATGTTTACTGTCGATTTCCCCTTTTATGGCTGTTAGTATTTGCCTTATGTATTGAGGTGCTGCTATGTTGGATGCATAAATATTTACAATTGTTATACCTTATTCTTGGATTGATCCCTTGATCATTATGTAGTGTCCTTCTTTGTCTCTTCTAATAGTCTTTGATTTAAAGTCTTTTTTGTCTGGTATGAGGATTGCTACTCCAGCTTTCTTTGGATTTCCATGGAATATCTTTTTCCATCCTTTCACTTTCAATCTGTATGTGTCCATAGGTCTGAAGTGGGTCTCTTGTTGACAGCATATATATGGGTCTTGTTTTTGTATCCATTCAGCCAATCGATGTCTTTTGGTTGGAGCATTTAATCCTTTTACATTTAAGGTAATTATCGATATGTATGTTCTTATTACCAGTTTCTTAATTGTTTTGGGTTTATTATTGTAGGTGTTTTTCTTCTCTTGTGTTTTCTGCCTGGAGAAGTTCCTTTAGCATTTGTTGTAAAGCTGGTTTGGTGGTGCTGAATTCTCTTAGCTTTTGCTTCTCTGTAAATGTTTTAATTTCTCTGTCAAATCTGAATGAGATCCTTGCTGGGTAGAGTAATCTTGATTGTAGGTTTTTCTCCTTCATCACTTTATATGTGTCCTGCCACTCCCTTCTGTCTTGCAGAGTTTCTGTTGAAAGATCAGCTGTTAACCTTATGGGGATTCCCTTATGTGTTGTTTGTTGTTTTTCCCTTGCTGCTTTTAATATGTGTTCTTTGTATTTAATTTTTGATAGTTTGATTAATATGTGTCTTGGCATCTTTCTCCTTGGATTTTTCCTGTATGGGACTCTCTGTGCTTCCTGGACTTGAATAACTATTTCCTTTCTTATATTAGGGAAGTTTTCAACTATAATCTCTTCAAATATTTTCTCAGTCCCTTTTTTTTGTCTTCTTCTTCTGGGACCCCTATAATTCGAATGTTGGTGCGTTTAACATTGTTCCAGAGGTCTCTGAGACTGTCCTCAATTCTTTTCATTCTTTTTTCTTTATTCTGCTCTACAGTAGTTATTTCCACTATTTTATCTTCCAGGTCACTTATCCGTTCTTCTGCCTCAGTTATTCTGCTATTGATCCCTTCTAGAGAATTTTTAATTGCATTTGTTGTGTTGTTCATCACTGTTTGTTTGCCCTTTAGTTCTTCTAGGTCCTTGTTAAACGTTTCTTGTATTTTCTCCATTCCATTTTCAAGATTTTGGGTCATCTCTACTATCATTATTCTGAATTCTTTTTCAGGTAGACTGCCTATTTCTTCTTCATTTGTTAGGTCTGGTGGGTTTTTATCTTGCTCCTTCATCTGCCGTGTGTTTCTCTGTCTTCTCATTTTGCTTAGCTTACTGTGTTTGGGGTCTCCTTTTCGCAGGCTGCGGGTTTGTAGTTCCCGTTGTTTTTGGTGTCTGTCCCCAGTGGCTAAGGTTGGTTCCGTGGGTTGTGTAGGCTTCCTGGTAGAGGGGACTAGTGCCTGTGTTCTGGTGGATGAGACTGGATCTTGTCTTTCTGGTGGGCAGGTCCATGTCTGGTGGTGTGTTTTGTGGTGTCTGTGGCCTTATTATGCTTTTAGACAGCCTCTCTGCTAATGGATGGGGTCGTGTTCCTGTCTTGCTAGTTGTTTGCAATAGGGTGTCCAGCACTGTAGCTTGCTGGTCATTGAGTGGAGCTGGGTCTTGGCGTTGAGATGGAGATCTCTGGGAGATTTTCGCTGTTTGATATTACGTGGAGATGGGAGGTCTCTTGTGCACCAGTGTCCTGAACTTGGCTCTCCCACCTCAGTGGCACAGCCCTGATGCCTTGCTGGAGCACCAAGAGCCTGTCCTCCACAAGGCTCAGAATAAAAGGGAGAAAAAAGAGAAAGAAAGAAAAAGAAAGAAAGGAAGAAAGAAAGAAAGAAAGAAAGAGAAAGAAAGAAAGAAGATAAAATAAAGTTATTAAAATAAATAAAACGTACTTAAGAAAAAAAATTTAAGTAAAAAAAAAAAAAAGGCCAGACAGAACCCAAGACAAATGGCAAAAGCAAAGGTATACAGACAAAATCACACACAGAAGCATACTCAAACACACTCACAAAAAGAGAAAAAGGGGAAAAAAATATATGTGTATATATATATATATATATATATATATATATATATATATATATATATATATATATATATCTCGTTGCTCCCGAAGTCCACCTCCTCAATTTGGGATGATTCACTGTCTATTCAGGTATTCCACAGATGCAGGGTACATCAAGTTGATTGTGGAGATTTAATCCACTGTTCCTGAGGCTGCTGGGAGAAATTTCCCTTTCTCTTCTTTGTTTGCACAGCTCCCAGGGTTCAGCTTTGGATTTGGCCCCGCCTCTGTGTGTAGGTCGCCAGAGGGCGTCTGTTCTTCGCTCAGACAGGCCGGGGTTAAAGGAGCAGTTGATTCGGGGGCTCAGGTTCACTCAGGCCTGGGGGAGCGAGGGGTATGGATGTGGGGTGAGCCTGCGGAGGCAGAGGCCCGTGTGACGTTGCACCAGCCTGAGGCGCGCTGTGCGTTCTCCCGGGGAAGTTGTCTCTGGATCACGGGACCCTGGCAGTGGCGGGCTGCATAGGCTCCCGGGAGGGGAGGTGTGGATAGTGACCTGTGCTCGCACACAGGCTTCTTGGTGGCGGCAGCAGCAGCCTGAGCGTCTCATGCCCGCTTCTGGGCGCCACACTGATAGACGCGGCTCGCGCCAGTCTCTGGAGCTCCTTTAAGCGGCGCTCTGAATCCCCTTTCCTTGCGCACCAGGAAAGAAAGAGGCAAGAAGTCTCTTGACTCTTTGGCAGCTCTAGACCTTTTCCCGGACTCCCTCACGGCTAGCCGTGGCACACTAACCCCTTCAGGCTGTGTTCACGCCGCCAACCCCAGTCCTCTCCCTGGGATCCTACCCGAAGCCCGAGCCTCAGCTCCCAGCCCCTGCCCGCCCCAGCGGGTGAGCAGACAAGCCTCTCGGGCTGGTGAGTGCCGGTTGGCTCTGATCCTCTGTGCGGGAATCTCTCTGCTTTGCCCTCTGCACCCCTGTTGCTGCGCTCTCCTCCACGGCTATGAAGCTTCCCCCCTCTGCCACCCGCAGTCTCCGCCCACGAAGGGGCTTTTAGTGTGTGGAATCCTTTCCTCCTTCACGGCTCCCTCCCACTGGTGCAGGTCCCGTCCCTATCATTTTGTCTCTGTTTATTCTTTTTTCTTTTGCCCTACCCAGGTACGTGGGGAGTTTCTTGCTTTATGGGAGGACTGAGATCTTCTGCCAGCGTTCAGTAGGTGTTCTGTAGGAGTTGTTCCACGTGTAGATGTATTTCTGATGTATCTGTGGGGAGGAAGGTGATCTCCGCAGCTTACTCTTCTGCCATCTTGAAGCTCCTTCCGAAAAAAAACGAATTGCTTATTTAATAACTCAATTTAGCAACAGAGTTCTTGATTCTACATGTCCTTACCCTTGCTTCTCCACCTATACCACCAAACTTGTTCTTCTACCCTCTCTTCATTCTCATTAAATGGCCCCTCTTTTCAACCAGATGTAGGGTTAAAACACCTAGGCTGCGTGCATTTCCATTTCTCTTTCATTTATACTCCCCACATTCAGTAGGTTCTGTTGACTCAATCTTTAGAATATATGCCAAGTGTAATTAATTTTTACTAAATTTACTACCCCATGAAAGCCACCATTGTGGATTAATTTCGTGTAGCCCACTATTTTTCCCATGTTCCCATTTCTGGACCCTCTCATAATTATTTCGTCACGTGACAGTTAGGATAATCTAATAGTTTCTCATCATATTTGGAACAAAATTCAAACTACTTACCATGACCTACAAGGCCATTCATGACCAATCCCATCTCCCTCTTCATTTTGAACCTTTCTCTACCTTGCCTTTTATAATCCAGTGAAGAGATGTGAAATGATTTATAATATATTTTAGAAGCAGAATTAACAATATTTGTTGATGGATTAGATATAAGTGATGAGGAAAAGCAGTGGATTAAGGACAACTCGTAGGTTTTGGTCTGAGCAACAAGGTGGGTGGCAGTTTGCAAAACTCTGACCCAAATAAATGGAGTGATGCTGTGAAAGAGAAATTTCTGAAAAATAAAAGAAAAAATGGTCTTTTTATTGGTTTGAATTTTTCATGGAAGAAGGTAAAATCAACATATTCAGAACCAAAATACAGTAGCTTTGATTTCTTGTGAATGGGATCTTTAGGTAGTTGATTAATTGAAAAAGTCCGTGAAAGAACAGATTCATTAAAAATGGTACTTACATAACTGAAATCTTTTATTTAACTGAGAACATGTACAAGATATTCATTCACCAGTTTTTTAATGTAGGTTCATGTATTTTCTTTGAATATGGATCCATTGATTAAAGCTCTCTCGTTTCTTTTACATAAACCACATCCATAATATATTGTATAATATTTCTAGTTTTGATCTGTGTACACTGAAGCTAAAACTTAAATTCACGTCTGAAGAAATCTCAAGGCAAAAACTTCCAGACTTTTATAACTTTTTCCAGTCTTTCGCAGTTATGTCTCCCACAACCAATTCAACAAAAATTACTTTTCAGTTACTTGCTCTTATTACAAAGCATTCATTGTATTTTTTAGACCACATCTTTTTGTTTTCTCACTCATATTTCATCAGGTATACATTAATACTAATTAAAATTACAGACTCGCAATAGCAAGTACAACTGAAATGAAGAGGTTTGGAAACAAATTTAGCCAATGCTTGGTAAGCCTACAATGCAACTGAAGATGCAGTTGCGTTTGGATTTTCTAGGGAGTGATTTACTAGCTGTGACTGTTAAGTATGTCTTAGGTATCAACTACAGTATATGGGACTGAAAAGCATTAGTTATGCTGGTAAAATGAATAAGGGAAGGTTATTTAAGAGAATTTCTACTGTGTACGTATACTAGATCTCACATTCATAAAAATATATTTTATGTAATACAGTGTAAATATCGAAAGCCCTAGCTTTCAGGAAGAAATTCTCAGAGCAGTTTCCCACCCCCTCATGGAGTAGTATAGGATAGGGATGTACAAGACTGGAGATCAGGAGAGCAGTTACCAATCTGAGTAGAATTTTGCTAACTGCAGAATGGTGTCTTTAAAGAGAAAATAGAAATAAAGGAAGTAAAATGGCTTTTGTTGAACTTCAAAGTCAACATTTTAGTGCCTCAAAATGTGCATTTGGACATAATGACTATGTTTGGCAAGAAGGAGGATTTTCTGGGATTGAGAGCGTCAGATGTTAAAGACAGCCCTGTCAAGCTTGAGAGCAGGGCTGTGTTCCTGTTTGGGAGGTTCCTGGTATATGTATCAACAGAACATTCTTAAATGTCAGTGTTCACTAACACAAATGAAGTAGATAATGATTGTTAGTCAGTGACTGGTGTTATAAATTAAAGCCTTAACTGTTGTCTTTCAAGTCAACAAACATCTATTGATTGCCTGCTATGAGCATGGCCCCGTGCTTTCTGCTACGGGTGCACAAATGAAAAACATGATCTACCACAACTTCATACTCTGGAAGCAAGTAGGTATTTCAGAACTAATTATGATATAAATCAAACTAGAGAGTGCAACAATGGCCATATAAATTTTTTATTAATTTCCCTTTTCAGTGAATTTTGGAAGAAGTCAGCTGATTCTGTGCTTTATAATGTGGGGCAACTTATATAACCACTCTTGGTATAGATTTCTCACCTTTCAAATGGGCCAGCTATATCCTGGGAGGCAGTGCGCATCATTCAAAGTGATATTTTCACTAGGTACCTCCATTTAAGAGATGCCAATTAATTCTATATTATTTATAGCTGAAGAATTTTTCTTTGGCATCAGACTTCTGTGTCATTCTTCCAGTGTCTGTTGTCATTGGAAATTCCAGTAGTCTGTCCTTCACGTACCTTCCACTGAAGTGGGCATAATATTGGTTAAATGGGATGCTTTAGTGTACCCTGAACATTAAAGAATAGTATGGCTTTATTTAGTAGCCATTTATTGCTTTTTAACCAGCTAGTTCAAATTATACCCATCTCTAAGATATCAGCACACTTCCAAACAGTCACCTTCTTCTAGTTAGGTCAAAGCCCACTGCTAGACACTGTGATAGGACCATGTGCCTCTTCTTCAGAGTTTTAACTTCAGTTATAATTTTACATTATTGGTGTGATTTTTAGGGTATTTATCTGTCACTCCATTCGGTCAACTAAGCCAGTTGACTCTCAACAGAGCAGGAACCATGTATGTTTTACTCGTCATCATTGTCTCAGCTTTTAGCCTGGTGCTTGGTACTGAATAGAGGAATGAACTCCTACCTGAAGTCTTTATTTCCTTCCTGTGTTAACTCTTGTGGGAGGGAAGTTGGGGGAGATGATACTGGTGAAATTGAGTTCCATAAATTTGCTAACCACTTCTTCCTTTTAGTGTCCTAAACTTATTTTACTAAAGTTTCAAAGGATGTTCCACCATTCTACTGGGGAACAAGCCTGTGACCACGTTACCCAGATCATTTTTAATTGTATACATTTTAATCAAGTTCCCTATTAAGCAGTTGCCTTTCCAGGATGAAGAGGCCAGTGTTTCAATATGACTCAAATACCAACACCCTAACATGTTAGTTGCTATTTCCTCTCTTGCTTATGCCTTCTCTGGCTTCTTTGTTAACATTTTTGATTTGCGACAACCATAATCTCTTGTGGCATTCAAAAGTGTAAGCACTGAGGTTATATAGAATGCTAATTTCAGTTGGATTTCTACTCTTCTTCTTCTTCCTCTTCCCCTTTCCCCTTCCTCTCTTCCCCTCCTTCTGCCCTTTTCCCCTCTCCCCTCCTCCTCCTCCCCCTTCCTTCTTCCTCTTCTTCCCCTTCTTTTCCTCCCCCTCACCTCCCCCCCCATTTCTTCTCCTTTTTTGCTCACAACTTATTATATAACTGGAGGTTTGCACCTTTTAATCCTCTTTACCTATTTTGCCCCCACCCCACTCCCCAACCTCTGGCATTGACTAATTGTTCTCCATATCTATGAGTCTTCTTTTGTTTTGTTTGCTTGCTTTGTTTCTTAGATTCCACATGTAAGTGTCTAATATTCTTCTTTATACATTTATGTTTTCTTCACTTTTCAACCCCAATAGACGATTCAGTCAGTTTCCTTGGGGAACTAACAGTGACTCCTAGGCATGTACTTTCTCTGCCTGAAGCTGATAGTTCAGGGCTGTTCATTTTATACCTATGTCATGTATCATAAAATATATTACCTTATACTTACTAAGTTGAAGACTATTTATTACTTTTCTATCCACTTGTACAAATTGGTTTGATTTTCATACCTATATTTTACCCTTTTTCTTAGCTACAAATTTGGAGTTTTCACGTTGAATAAATTTGGGCTTCTTGAACATTTATAAATGTGTTAAATATGATTGACATCAATGTTGTTTCCCAAGGAACTTCACTCTGGAGGAAACTACACATTTATCCCTATTCTGAGTACAAGTCTTTCCTGGTCTAAGTCTACCCATGATAAAACTGCCCTATGGCACTACACCGTCCATGGGGATTTCTGTCTTTCTGTTGTTCAAAGGCAGGCCAGTCTGGCTAGCGTGCACCTGTGTGGCCGTGCTCATGGCTTATGCATGGTGTCCATTCTGATTGGTTGAGGATTCTCTTCGATTGCTTGAAGCCCAAGCACTGCCTGTTGTTAATATTCTGAATATTTAAGGTGACCACAAAATCATTCAGTGACATCAGGATCACATATTAGTTCTTGGTTTTATATCCAGTCTCCTTGGATAAGCCATAATGGATAACTGAGTCACTTGGCTGTGCAGCAGAGATTGACACAACATTGTAAATCAACTCTACTTCCATTAAAAAAGGAACAAGAAAAAAATAACTCATTGTTTAAAACTATTGAGTTTCATTTTTCTTTGCTGGGTAGAGGACTGGATAGCCATAAAATAGGATGAAGCAAAACCACTGATGTAAAATGGAGGATTTGGATTATCTGCAAACTATAATCATGAATTAATGGTGCTTTTATAAGTCTGGCTTTAAGGTCATGCATCTGAATCTTCTGGGAACTGAAAGTTCTTTGAATTTTTCAGGTAATGGGAGGATATGTTTCTTGTCTCAGGGAAAAGTAGTGAATCCACTAACTTAATGTCATTCTCCTTATTTCTTTATAAAATAACAGACTTACGACATGTTTCTGTCGGCATGGTCAAAATATACCAGAGCTGTGTGAAAAATCTTATAGTTTTTTTTAAGGGGCTGGGCTACAGCTGCAGAGTCTGTGCTACAGACATGATGGTTCTCTCTTTTTCAGTATTTAAGTGGAGTCATGTAGACACAGTGGTAAGAAGGGAATATGTCCTTAGACTATCACAGAAGCCATGGTTTGTATGAAGATCCAATTATTTTTGAACTTTGTAGACTATTAGTAAGAAGGAATCCATTTTTTATTGACTTCAGTAGGTTGAGATTTAGCAATCATTTTTCAGTAATTTTGCTTAATAGTGTAAAAATTTTTTAAACTGACCGCTAAAGTTTCCCATGGTTGAGGCACTGTTTCCAGAAAGAACCTGAAAATTAAGATTTCACTAGGTACACGAACATTGTATTCTTTTTTGGAGTTAGGATTTTCTCTGTTATTGGCCTCCTAAGTTCAAGATCAGGCTTGATGATCAACTGGTGGGGCTGTTATAAACAAATCCTTGCTCTTCAAAGTGTGGTCCATGGATTGGCATCATCTGGAAGCTTGTTAGAAAGTCTGTCTAAGGCCCCAGACCTACTCAATAAGAATCCACAGTTTGACAAGATGTCCAGGTGATCCATATATACATTAAAGTTTGAGAAGCTTGTTATGGAGGGTATCTAATAAGGGTAAACTTGGGGAAGGGCCCTGGTAGGTATAAATGACCTTTCAAGTTTTGCGCCATAGGGTTCTATATTACGCTAAGAAGGAACCATCTTCCAATGGATGTTATTTGGATCTTTTGACATAGGACTAGATGGAAGATGGTAGATGGTAAGTTCTCAGTGAAGGAGACTTTGGGATGGCAATTTAACTTTCCTTCACTTTTGCTGTTTTTCAGTGTGTATATGGTACTCTAGTTGTTCTTGACATTACCTATTTTGATTCTGGTCTTTAAAAAGACAACTGTGGATATGAAAGCCCTATAAGAAAAATCTTGAACTGTATTTGCCATTTTTATGATTTATCATTGGTCATTAGCATTTTATGTTCATATTTTTCTGATTTGTAATTTAAAGTTGGCAATAATGTATAATATAATTTCAAAAAATGAATTTCGTCTCAAATTAGATTTCTTGGCTCTACTGGCATAACAATAAAACCACACTTGTCTAAAATTAGACCACAGGTCTGTCTTTCTGCAGTTAGAGCTATTCAGATATTTACTTTATTTAGCTATTAGCAGCTGTTGTTGTTTTCGGTTTCCTTTTGCCTTTGGATCTGAAAGCAGCTTGAAAATAGAGTAATATTTAAATAATTGCATTTTGTGTAGTTAAATTCTTTCATGAATTCATTTCATAGTTCCTCATAAAGCAAGCATATATGGGCTAGCACACACACAAACGCAATCTTTATATGAATACTTTGAAAAGTGTTTAACATATGAATTGAAAACATACTTTCCTCTTACAACTGTTTCTGAAACCCTTTTTCCTTTAATTCCTTCAAATCTGTTAAATCATCTGGGGTGATGTGACATGTGCAGGCATTCTTGGTTGTTACAACAAGGGGTTGGAGGTGCGGAGGTGCCACTGGCATCTAGTGGGTAGAGGCCAGGGATCTTGCCTGAACATCCTGCAATATTCAGGACATTCCCCCAAAAAAGAGTTAGCAAGCCCAAAATGTCAATAGTGCCAAACTTGAGAAGGCCTGTATTAAACTGAATTGGTTAATATTTAAACTTGCAGTGAACTTCTGTGCATGGGGATATGCTATTTAGAGACAAAACAATTTATTGACTGCAAATGTAAAAAAAGTTTAAATACGGTATCAGTATTTTTACAAAAGCAATTGAAATGTCAAAATTCAGACTATAAGGCAACATGAATCTAGTAGAGTTTGTATGATGTTGCAAATATCAGAAATAAGTTTGGTGGGTATCTTCCCTCCCTTTTCCCGTCACCTCAGCAGTTGAATAGGTTTCCTGTTAAGAGAAGCTAAGCAAAATACTGTCATGGAAATATTGGATATTTCAATTAATAAATTCCAAATAAAAGTGGAATTAAGCTAAAAATTATAAAGAGTCCTTGAATGGCTTGTTGATTAGAAACTAATGTAACTCCTTGTCTAGGATAAAATACCAAACAGGCAGCAGCTGCTGGTAATTTGGTGCAAGTAATTGTAGAGCCAATAAGTTGAAGAAGTGCTTATTAAAAGAAACTGCTTTCCTATCTGCTTGTAAGTTCAATTGAGTAATGCACCCTACATGTGGTCTGATACTGGGTAAATTATACACCTGATTTAAAAACACTCCATCCATAAGAGCTCCTATTTTGCTCATCCATAAAATTTTTACTTTCTTCATTACTACTTGCAGCAGTGTATGGCATAATATCTATCAAATTAGGCTTTGAGGACATCTCAGGCTGGCACCCTGCTGACTTGAAACATGTGCTTAATATTACTGCAGCACTTTTAACCCCATGAGTGCCCCGGGTTAGCCCATATAGGCACACAGAATCGGTTCTTTCCTCTCTTTGCTGACACATCCTCCACTTATGGAGAATGAGAAACATCAAAGATAAAGGGGTGGGGGTGGAATTGGGGTTTAGTCACTGGGTAGGAGAAATAAGTAGTTGAAGTTTATAGAAATAAGATGGACAAAATGAAAACTGTGTGGTCTACTATTTCACAGTTTTCAAATATATGAACCAAATGTAAAATTTGAAATCAAGGCATTCTATTTATTTGACTTAATAAACTTTGAAAAGCAAGAAAAAACACACAATAGGACATTCTGGCTAACTCACACTTAAAGCCAACTTTGGAAGGTATTTTATTTATATTTATAAATGTCTGGATGACTTTAATTTTAATAAACATTTATTGCCTTCTATCTACTAAGTGCCAGGCACTGTGCTTGATGGTAAAGACAATAGTGATGAGCACATGTGGCCCATGACATCTTGCAACTCAGATCTTGCAAAGGGGTCAATATTTCAACAAATAACTCTAATGTAATGGTAAAGTAGAAATGATCTCAAGACTGTTGTTCCACATTCATTCATTCATTTATTCATTGAGGGGAGACGGTGTCTTTAACAATTACTCTACTTGCTGGGTCCCATTGGCAGCTCTTGCCCTATTGCAGAGCTAGATACACCTGTGACTATCAGCCTGATGCTGTTAAATATTTGAATCGTGTAATTATTTCCCCCTATTCTTATTCCATGCTAACCTAGTGGTCTTCTGATTATAATTTAGCTTCCCACCTGGAATGTCCTTGTGGGGAAAATGCACTTACTAGAGAACTCCAGTGGTCATTCTTTTCTTGTAATACTACTTGTTCTAAATGAACAAACTGGTATATTGTTCATAATTTAGCTCCCTGTGTAATGCTCTGAATTGATGACCCTTTGACAATCTACTTTTCATTATAAATGCATAGTTCATTATTAATCTTGTGAGGTTGGTCACTGTGACTTTATCTCCAAAGAGATTGGACCCACTACTTTCTGGGTGCTGACAAGTTAGGCTCTGTAGCCAGATTCCAGAAATTAGTGTAAAGAGTAGAAGACACTGGAGGATGTGAGAATGTTTAAAAAGTAATGTGTGGGGAGAGAGAGAGAGAAAGAGAATAAGAGTCATACTAAGGCTAGATCTCGAGACATGTCAACAGCAAAGAAGCAGAGCAATACATGCAAATGGAAAATGGAGGACGAGGATAACAGGAAACGAGAGAAAAGGGTCTAGAAAGGAGCTGGGAAGCAGAGATGGATGAGCATGAGAAACAGGCCATTGAATAAGGCAGTTCAATCCTTCAAGAAAGCAGTGTCAGTAGAGAAGTGGGAGGGGGGCAGGGAACCAGATTGCATGAAGTTATGGAATAAATTGCTGGTAGAGAAGTGGAAGTGGCAAGTGTGGGCTTCCCTTCAAGAAACTGGACAAGAAAATGACAGCTTGAAGTGTTCTCTTCTGAAAGAAAACACCTCAGTGTTTGTGGACAAAATGCAAAATGCTGGTAGAGAGGAAGGGGATAAATGACAGAGTAAATCTCCAGGTAAGGCATTCATGCATGTCTTTATTTTTTACTCATTCATTCATTCATTCATGTAGAGAGAGCATAGAGTAGTGGTTAGGGACCCAGATGCTAGAACCAAATGGCCTGGGTTTGAATACCAATTACACTATTACAGCTTTGGGGAAATTAACCGCTCTGTGCCTATCTGCACCTACCTCAGAGAGTTATTGTAAGGAGTAAATGAATTAATATTTTTAAAGCATCTAGAACTGTACCTGATACGTGGTAAGCATTTAAACATGTTTGATAAGTAACGAAAGGAGTTAGTCTGGAGAAGGGATAAGATACCAGATCCTCTAATAATCAACAATTTTTTTCTATATTTCCTGAATTTCTCACAAAATGTATTTGAGATGCGAAATTACCCAGAGCCTCTAATGAATAAAATTGCTATATACATCGGTATGAAATATTCTGACAATCTTATTCCTAGGTACAAGGTAAAATTGCAGAACTCTGTAAAGGAGTTAAAAGGAATTTCCTGAAGAAATTGCAAACTAATTCTGTCACATTTTTGTGGAATTTGGTGGCTCTTACTCCAAGCTACTTTCAGAATACAACCTTTGGCTTCATATCTTTCTTTGAATATAACCTACCCTTTCTACCCTCTCTCCTTTACTCTAGATATCATTTGGAGCTCAGGGAAGTCAATCTGTAAAATTTTTCCACATTTTAAAAAATTTTTATTCCTTGTGCTTTTCAATTGACATTGGCTCAGAGCATATAGGGTTAATTTAATAAATGCATCAGATGACTCTTCCCTTGGGCATCTCAGTTGATGGGAATGTAATTGCTTATTAATTGGTTGAGAACATTCTGCTATTAATGAGGAAAAGTGGGTGAATAATTCACTAAACTCTCTCCCTCCTTTCCTTCTCTTCCTCTTAGACACATTCTTTTGTTTTAGAGAATCATAAGCATTGTTTATGGTGACTAGTGGCCCACTATTTTTAAAACTCAATATAGGAAAAGAAATACCTGGGTAAATTATCGAAAGCTTCCACTTTTCACAAAAGCAAGTGATGGTTTGCTCAGAACAGCAAACCTGTCTCTCTTTTCCTTAACCTGTTGCTAATCTTGGTTTACTTTGTCTTTGTTGTACAAGGAGAGAAAATGCTAGTATATATTGTGGGTTTGTTTAATTTTTAAGTTGCATATTGGAAAATAATCCTGATGGCTACCTTGAAAGAGAAATATCAGCAGATGACTGTTCTCATCTTCATGTTTATCTGGGGACTGTCTCTAAGGCTGTAGTAAAGGATTCTAAATGGGCCCTTCCCAGGGTTCACCTCAATGGCTCATCCGAAAACTTGGGTCTGGGAGTAGGTCTGGGACACTCTCTTGATTGGAAATGGGAGCTGAAGGGACTGTCCAGCAGACAGAAGACATACCAGTTTCAGATGGCTGCAAAAAACCGACGTGCAGATTCCAAAGTTGAAGGTACCACCCCTGTGTTCACCAGGATGTGAGTCTCAGGCCCTTTGTACCCTAGCTCTGTGATCTGGTTCAAATTGTTTAAATTCCTTTGGGCACCCTCCTTAGCCTTTATAAGCTTCAATAAACTGCAGATGTTGATGTTTCTCCTATGTTTCTACACAGAGATATAGTGTGAATTGACTGAAAGAACTTTGTGTACCACAAATAACAATACAGCTCTTAGTATTATAATTAGGATTAATCTTAATACTAAGATAAATATTAGGTTGTTAGTTACATTAGAACAATAGGTAAAGAAGTTAAACTTAAGAGCAGAATTAGCCTTAGTTACTTAACTGAGTAGACTTCAAAAACTGTTAACACCCGCTCCTTTTAAACAAGCTGAATAGGACAGAGAAATGGAACAGGAAAAAGACAGGATTTAGAGGTGCCAGAGCCCATGACAGTGCCTGATGCACATAGATGCTTAAGATGTGTATTTTGAATGAATGTGCTGGAGGGATATTTAAATTATTTTATCTTTCTCCTTTATACTTTTTGGGTTTTTTTTCCAAGTTTGATACAAGCAGGATATATTAATTTTAAAATCATTAACACCACTATTTAAAAGAAAACACAGTAACAAAAACAAAACATGGAAAATGAGAGTACCATAGAGAATAGGAGCAGTCATTTTTAGAGGAGGAGACTTGGGGAATGAGTAAAAGAGCTCACATTTTTTGCACACTTCTGTGCTAGGCATGTGAGAAGTGCCTTATATGCTTTATTATATTTAATCCTCTTAACAAGACTAAATGGTAGATGCCAGCATTATTTCATTTTGCAGATTAGGAAATGGGCACAAGAGATTTCCAACAGATTTCCCAAGTCTTATGGCTGGTTGGTGGCCAAGTCAGGATTCATACCCAGATAGTGTGGCTCTTCTTTATCCATTTATTTTTTGATAGACGCTTAGGTTGCTTTCATATCTTGGCTATTGTAAATAATGCTGCTATGAACATTGGGGTGCATATATCTTTTTGAATTAGTGTTTTCATTTTCTTTGGATATTCTTAGGAAAGGAATTGCTGGATAATATGATAGCTCTATTTTTAGTGTTTTGAGGAACCTCTGTACTGTTTCTATAGTGGCTGAACCAATTTATGTTCCCACCAACAGTGCAGGAGGGTTTCCTCTTCTCCACATCCTGGCCAACACTTATTATTTGTTATCTTTTTGATAATATCCATTCTGACAGGTGTGAGGCGATATTTCATTGTAGTTTTGATTTGGATTTCCCTGATGATTAGTGATGTTGAGATTCTTTTTATGGGCCTGTTGGTCATCTGCATGTCTTCTTTGGAAAAATGCCTGTTCAGGTCTTTGGCCCATTTTTTAATTGAGTTGTTTGATTTTTTTGATATTGAGTGATATAAGTTTTTTATATATTTTGGATATTAAGCCTTTAACAGACATATCATTTAAAAATACTTTTCCTATTCAGTAGATTGCCTTTTCATTTTGTTGATGGTTTCCTTCTCTGTGCAAAAGCTTTTAAGATTAATTAGGTCCCATTTGTTTATTTTTCCTTTCGTTTCCCTTGCCTGAAGAGAGAGATCCAAAAAAATATTGCTAAAGACCAGAGTCAAAGAGTATACTGCCTATGTTTGCTTCTAAGAGTTTTGTGGTTTTGAGGCTTACATTTAGGTCTTTAATCAATTTTGAGTTTATTTTTTCTATATGATGTGAGGAAATGGTCTAATTTCATTCTATTACACATAGCTGTCCAGTTTTCCAACACGACTTATTGAAGAGACTTTTTCCCATTGTATATTCTTGCCTCCTTTGTCATAGATTAATTGGCCATAGGTGTGTGGGTTTATTTCTGGACTCTCCACTCTTTCCCATTGATCTGTATGTCTGGTTTTGTGCCAGTACTATACCGTTTTGATTACTGTAGCTTTGTAGTATAGTCTGAAGTCAGAAAGTGTGATACCTTTGACTTCGTTCTTTATTTTCAAGATTTCTTTGGCTATTTGCAGTCTTTTGTGGTTCCATACAAATTTTAGGAATATTTGTTCTAGCTCTGTGAAACATGTCATAGGTATTTTGGTAGAGATTGCATTAAATCTGTAGATTGCTTTGGGTAGTCTGTACATTTTAACAGTATTAATTCTTTTAATCTACAAAAATGGGATATCTTTCTATTTATTTATATTGTCTTCAATTTCCTTACTTAGTGTCCTAAGTACAGGCCTTTTACCTCCTTAGATTTATTCCTAGATATTTTATTCTTTTTTGATGTAATTGTAAATGGATTGTTTTCTTGAATTTTCTTTCTTATAGTTCATTTTCAGTGTATAGAAAAGCAACAGGTTTCTGTATATTAATTTTGTATCTGCAACTTTACTGAATTCATTTATTAGTTCTAATAGATTTTTGGTGGCGACTTTAGGGTTTTCTGTATATAGTATTATGTCATCTGAAAATAGTGACAGTTGTACTTCTTCGCTTCCAATTTGGATGCCTTTATTTCTCTTTCTTGTCTGATTTCTGTGGCTAGGATTTCTAATATTATGTTAAATAGAAATGGGAAGAGTGGACATCCTTGTCTTCTTCCTGATCTTAAAGGAAAAGCTTTCAGCTTTTCATCATTGAGAATGATGTTAGCTGTGGGTTTGTCATAAGTGACCTTTGTTATGTTGAGATATGTTCCCTCTATACCAACTTTGTTGACAGATTTTTTTAAAATCATGAATGGTTGTTGAGTTTTTTCAAATGTTTTTTCAAATGTTGAGTTTTTCTGTGTCTAATGAGATGATCATATGATTTTTATCCTTTGTTTTGTTAATGTGGTGTATCACACTGATTGATTTGTGGATATTGAAACATCCTTGCATCCATGGAATGAATCCCACTTGATCATGGTGTATGATCCTTTCTATATATTATTGAATTCAGTTTACTAACATTTTGTTGAGTGTTTGTGCATCTATATTCATCAGAGATATTGGCCTGTAATTTACTTTTTCTGTAGTGTCTTTGTCAGGTTTTGGTGTCAGGGTAATGGTGGCCTCATAGAATGAACTTGGGAGTTTTCCAAATTTTTGGAATAGTTTGAGGATAGGTATTAACTCTTGTTTATATGTTTGGTAGAATTCCTCTGTGAAGCCATCCAGTCCTAGACTTATTTGTGGGGAGTTTTTTTATTACTAATTCAATTTAACTACCAGTGATTAGTATGTTCAGATTGTCTATTTTTTTTCTGATTCAATCTTGGAAGATTGTATGTTTCTAGGAGTTTATCTACTTCTTCCTGGTTGTCCAGTTTGTTGGCATATAACTGTTTTTAGTATTCTCTTATGATTATTTATATCTCTGATTATTTGTAACTTCTCCTCTTTCATTTCTAATTTTGTTTATTTGGGCCTCTCTTTTTTTCTTAATGAGCTTGATTAAAGTCTTATCAATTTTGTTTGTATTTTCAAAAAAGCAGCCATTGGCTTCTACTACTTTTTAAATTTTTTTTTTTTGGTCTCCATTTTATTTATTTTTGCTCCGATCTTTATTATTTCCTTCCTCCTGCTGAGTTTGGACTTTGTTTGTTATTCTTTTTCTAATTCCTTTAGATGGTAGGTTAGGTTGTTTATTTGAGGCTTTTCTTGTTTCTTGATGTAGGCCTGTATTGCTATAAACTTCCCAGTTAGAACAACTTTTGCTGAGTCCCATAGATTTTGGAAAATTGTTTTTATTTTCACTTGTCAAAAGGTATTTTCTGATCTCCTCTTTGATTTCTTCATTGATCCATTGGTTTTTTAGTAACATGTTATTTAGGCTCCACATGTCTGTGTTTTTTCCATTTTTCTTCCTGTAATTGACTTCTGGCTTGGAAATGGTTGGAAATGATGCTTGATATAATTTCTTTCTCCTTAAATTTTCTGAGACTTGTTTCGTGAACTAACATGTGACCTCTCCTAGAGAATGTTCCATGTGCACTTGAAAAGAATGTATATTCTGCTGTTTTTGGATGGAATGTTCTGTAGGTAACTATTAAATCCAACTTATCTAACATGCCATTTAAGGCCACTGTTTCCCTTATTGATTTTTTGTCTGTATGATCTATTCATTGACATAAGTGTGGTGTTAAAATCCCTGACTATTATTGTATTACTGTCAATTTCTCATTTTATTTCTATTAATATTTTCTTTATATATTTAGGTGCTCCAATATAAGGTGCATATATATTTATGAAGGTTATATCCTCTTCTTGGATTGGTCACTTTATCATTATATAATGCTCTTCTTTGTCATTTATTGTAGACTTTGTTTTAAAGTCTACTTTGTCTTATATGAGTATTGCTACACCAGCTTTCTTTACATTTTCATTTGCATGGAATATCTTTTTCCATCCTCTCACTTTCAGGTTCTGTGTGTCTTTAGTTCTGAAGTGAGTCCCTTGTAGGCAGCATATAGATGGGTCTTGTTTTTTTTAATCCATTCAGCCATCCTGTATCTTTTGATTGTAGCATTTAGCCCATTGACATTTAAAGTAATTATTGATAGGTATGTACTTAGTGCCACTTTGTTTCTTGTTTCTGGTTTTTTTTGTAGTTCATCTGTGTTCTTCTTTTAGTCACTTCCCTTGTGGTTTGATGGTTTTGTTTAGTGTTATGTTTGTGTTTATTTCTCACCAGTTTTTGTGTTGCTATTGCATGTTTTCATTTGTGGTTTACCATGGATTTTACATATGCTGACCTATAACTGTATCTACTTGTTTTAAACTGATAGTCATTTAAGTTTAAACACATTTTAAAAGATCTACATATTTTTTACTCCCCCCTTGCAAGTTTTGTGTTTTTGATGTCATATTTAACAACTTCATGCCCCTTAACTGCTTATTGCATTATAGTTGATTTTACAATTTTTGTTCTTTTAGCCTTCATACTAGCTTATTTAAGTGGTTGATCCACTGCCTTTACTTTATATTTGCCTTTAGCAGTGGAATTTTTCCTCCCTATATTTTCTTATTTCTTGCTGCAGCCTTTTCTTTTTCACTTAAAGAAGACTCTAACATTTCTTGTAAGGTCAGTTTAGTATTGTTTTTTTTCTTTTCTTTCTTTTTTTCTTTTCGCTTATCTGTGAAGCCCTTTATTTCTACTTCAGTTCTGAATGATAATCTTATTGGGTAGAGTATCCTAGGTTGTAGGTATTTTTCCTTTCAGTACTTTAAAATATATTATGCCACTCCCTTCTGGCCTGCAAAGTTTTTGCTGAAAAATCACTTCATAGCCTTCTGGGGAGTCCCTTGTATGTGACTCTTTGTTTTTCTCAGTTGCCTTTAAGATTCTCTTTAGCTTTTGTCATTTTTATTATATGTCTTGGTGTGAGTCTGTTTGGGTTCATCCTGTTTGGGCCTCTCTGTACTTCCTGAACCTGGGTATCTGTTTCCTTCTTCAGGTTAGAGAAATTTTCAGCCATAATTTCATCAAATACATTTTTTTACCCCCTTTATATCTCTCTTCTTCTTCTGGGACCCCTATAACATGAATGTTAGTATGCTTGATGTTGTACCAGAGGTCCCTTAAACCAGGGATCCACAACCCCTGGGCCACGAACGGGTACCAGTCCGTGGCCTGTTAACAACCAGGCCGCACAGCAGGAGGTGAGCAGCAGGTGAGTGAGTGAAGCTTCATCTGTATTTACAGCTGCTCCCCATCACTTGCATTACTGCCTGAGCTCTGCCTTCTGTCAGTATTATGGTGAGTTGTATAATTAGTTCGTTATATATTACAATGTAATAATAATAGGAATAAAGTGCACAATAAATGTAATGTACTTGAATCATCCCGAAACCATCCCCCCTCCCACCCCCCAGCCCCCACCCTCACCCCCGGTCTGTGGAAAAATTGTCTTCCAGGAAACCAGTCCCTGGTGCCAAAAAGGTTGGGGAACGCTGCCTTAAACTATCCTCATTTTTAAAAATTTGTTTTTCTTTTGCTGTTTGGGTGATTTCCACTTTTCTAACTTCCAGATTATTTATGCATTCTGTGTATCGCCTAATCTGCTGTTAATTCCTTCTAGTGTATTTTTCATTTGAGTTATTGTGTTCTACAGCTCTGACTGGTTCTTTTCTATATTTTCTACTTCTTCTTTGAAGTTCTCACTGTGTTTGTCTAATCTTTTCCCAAGTTCAATTAGCATTATTATTACTACGGCTTTAAACTCTTAATCAGGTAAATTATTTATCTCTGTTTCTCTAGGGTTTTTCCAGGGATTTTATCTTGTTCTTCTGTTTGAAACATATTCCTCTGTGTTCTCATTTTGTTTAACTGTCTCTGTTTGTCTCTTAAATTAGGTGAAACAGTTACCTATCTGGGTCAGGAAGGCATATCCTTGAATTGGAGCAGCCATATGCAGTCTCCATGAGCCCAGTGGTTAGGTGAGAGAGCTAGATCTGAAGTGAGCACAGGCCACATCTTCCCCCAGGGTGCACTGGCAGCTTCTGACTTGATGGGAAGCAGGGCTGGATTTGGAGCAGCTAGAGTCATAGCCATTGTAAGCCAGGGTTTCTCCTAGGCTCAGTGGCAGTCACTGCCCTATCAGTGGCAATGCTGGAGGCTTTGCTGGAGCAGGAGCCCTGAGGGAGCTGTGCCTTGTGTGATAGCAGGTGTGACAACAGTGTGTGCCTTGGTTGGGGGTGTGACTGGGGCCCAAGGGGTCGGAGCTCCACTTCTGAGCTGGTTCCACTTTTTCCCTGGTGTGTGCCCCTTAGTTAGAGGCTGGGTCAAGGCTGGAGGGGTTGGAGCTGCACTACTGAACTGGTTTCATTCCTTCCCAAGTGCTCACATTCATGCCCATGCTGGCAGAGGGGTCTCCACTCTGGCCAGAGGCAGCTGGCTCCATTCCCTGCAAGTGTGTGCATACTCATTGGCAGTGGTGGCCTTCACCTTAGAAGGGAGCGGTATCAGAGCAGAAGGTGCTGGAGCGGGAGCCCAGTGCAGGCTGGAGGTTGTGCTGGGGTGGTCCTGGCGTGCCAGCCAGAACACCTGGCAGTTTTTTTGGTTTTGCTTCCTGGAGGCAGTTTACATTCACTTTTATTTTTTAAGAAATGTGTTTATTTTTATTTATTTTTTTAAATAAAATTTTAAATTTTATTTATTTTTGGCTGTGTTGGGTCTTCGTTGCTGTGTGCGGGATTTCTCTAGTTGTGGTGAGCGGGGGCTACTCTTCGTTGAGGTGCGCAGGCTTCTCATTGCGGTGGCTTGTCTTGTTGCAGAGCACGGGCTCTAGGTGCGCAGGCTTCCGTAGTTGTAGCACGCAGGCTCAGTAGTTGTGGCACGTGGGCTTAGTTGCTCCATGGCATGTGGGATCACCTGGCAGTTTTTAATCTGCGGCCTCCACACTGGGACTGGGAGCAAGCAAGTCTGTGCATACACTCTTCAAGTACACAGTCTTGGTTTCTTACAGCCCTCCAGTAAACCCCACTGGTTTTCAAACCAGCTAAGGTGGTTTATCTTCCCAGTGTTGGACTCAAGGGCTGGGGTGCCTAATATGTGGCTCAAACTCCTCCCTCCCCAAGGAGGATTCCCAAGCCTGTGATGCCCCCCTCCTCTTCTGGGTCACCTGCTAAGGGTACAGGTCCTGACTAGATCGCTTCTCCTCCCTTCCTGCCAGACTCTGTGTGGTTCTTTCTTACAGCATTGGTTGTGGAAGAGTGGTTCTGCTAGTCTTCAGGGCATTCTTAGTGAGAGTTGCTCTATATGTAATTGTAGTTTTGATGTGTTCATGAGGGGAAGTGAGCTCAAGGTCCTCCTACTCTGCTACCTTGATACTGACTCTCAATACAATGATTCTTAAACTTTGCATAGTAGTTTAACACAAAGTCCTTTAATGTACTGTCTTACTAATACAACAGATAGCCGAGAGATGTTTTAGTCCAATTTTATTAATAACTAATATTTTTGAGCCCTTACTCTACACCAGCATTGTGTGAAGACCTTTGGAAGGAGTGTCTCATTTATGTTATAACATCCACATGAAGTTGGAATTTCCTCTATCATAAGAACACTAGGAAGCAGAGGCTCAGAAAGCAAAATAACCATCTACAATCACATATCTATGGGTGGGGGCTGGAATTTGCATCAGGGCAATCCAGCTCCGTGGTTGGCACTCTAACCATTAATCTATACTGTCAGCGACTTGCCTAGGTTACACTGCTAGTAATAAAGAATGGGGCTATTTTCAAAACTCAGGGTTTTTTGTACCAAGTCTGCTTAGTGTGACCAAAACCAAAAAATCATGTTTAGTGAGAATAGTGGGAAAAAGCTGGAGGGAATATCCTGAATTCTAGCCTATCACAGCTGTGTGACCCTGGGACCTTTGAAAGTCACATGTTTTCTCTTCGGAATAGATATAATAATTCCTTCTCCATCTACCCCACCACAAACTCACCTGTAGTGAAATTGTTCTGTAAAATGAACTTCTCATCACAATTTAAAATGTTTGTTCTTAAATGAATTTTTGTGCTGACTTCGCATCTTAGAAGCCTTGAAGGCATGGGGAATATTGAAGCTTTACCAAGTTTACACCGGCAGTCATACTGTATGCTGTCTCACATACATACCCAAGATCAATGAATAAGCTTCAGATATGAAACAAGTAAAAATAAGTTATTTTATTTGTTCCCTTTTTTAAACAAGAAGAATTATTTTCCATAGACTGGCTTTATTCAGAGTTGTGAAAGTATCACTGGATGTGGGAAATTAATCCTTGGAAGTAGGCACTAAAATGGTACAACATCTAAGACTATCAGATAAAGAGCAGAGATAAGATTTAAAATGCTTTTCATAAAGATCCTACTTTATATTTAGCTAAGTAATATATGGAAAAATTGGCACCTTTCAGCACTAGAGCGATTACCACCACTGTTACTGCGAAGGCTGATGCTTGGCCAGCACCTGCAGTGGAATTAAATTAATGGAATTGATTTGTCGGCTCATTTTTAAAAAATATAAAGTTGCTTTTTGAGAAAATTACAGATTTGCACTTAATTTAAAATTCTTTCCATAAATGTTACCTATTTCTAATTATAATATACTTTCTGCTGTTGAAGACATATT
Source organism: Stenella coeruleoalba (assembly GCF_951394435.1). Classification (NCBI taxonomy): domain Eukaryota; kingdom Metazoa; phylum Chordata; class Mammalia; order Artiodactyla; family Delphinidae; genus Stenella; species Stenella coeruleoalba. The sequence continues at coordinate 59,149,468 of NC_137150.1, forward strand.
TCTAGACTAGATCAAGACATGATTATTAGACATTTCATACTTGCTCAGAACAACACAATGATGAAAGCAAAGCTGGTAGCACTTTATAGATAAGACAAAACATTTAATGGATGCATATTACATGCCAGCTCTGTGCGAATCACTTTACATATGTTGGCTCATTTAATTACTCAAAAGAACAATATAAAGCCTGTGGAAGATTTGCTGTGTAAATTGTGAAGTGCTACAAAAATGTCAGGCCTTCTTATGATGCAGGGCATTAGGTGAACACCATGGACTTGAGAACGCCTTCACCGTATATAACAAGAAGCTTCCAGGAGGATGGAGGGTCTAGCTTGGGCATTACGAATAAAATCAATAGAATGATTTTATTTAATGATTTGTAATATTTGTATATTTGTAATTTAATGATTTGTAATAAAATCACACTACTGTATATAAAAAAAATAACAATATAGGTATTACTATTATCATATTTTTGCATATAGGCTCCAAGAGGTTAAGTAATTTCTTCAGAGTCACACAACTGATAAGTGTGGACCTGAACTAGAACCCAGAGTGTCCAAAGCCTTTTCTCTCTAGATTCTTCATGTTTTCATGAAATAGTGCTCTGAGTGGCACTCTTGGCTACCTGCCCTTTCATCACTGCCATTCGACTTAATTTTGCTGTGCAGCAACTTGTATGCTAAGGAGATCTTTAATTCTGGAGGGGAGCCATTGGTCCTCTTCTCCTTACTTCAACCTTAATTTTATGGATAGATTGTTGTGAAAAACTGGAAAAAATGAAGATAATGACGAGTTCAACGTTATATACTCTGTGTTAGAATAGAAAATTTTGTCATATTAACAGCCCCATTGTGATTCTTAGGAATATTATTACTGAATAGAAAAGTGAAATCATGTACTTTGTAATATTTTCATGTTTTCTCTATGTTCTACAAATTTAGTTTCTTCACGATGGAACCAAACCAAAGTCAATGAAGTGCAACAATAATAACTATATCTGTGTGTGTGCATACATATATATACAGTTGACCCTTGAACAACACAGGTTTGAGCTGCACAGGTCCACTTATATTTGGATTTTTTTTATAGTAAATACTACAGTACTACATGATCCACGGTTGATTGAATCTGTGGATGCAGAACTGCAGAGACGAAAGACTGACTATAAGTTATATGTGGATAATCAACTGCAGGGAGGGTTGGCGCCTCCAACCCCCTACATTGTTCAAGGGTCAACTGTATATATGTATCTATACATACACACATATTATTTAGGTACATTGATTGATAGATGAGGTATGTAGACTTTTACTAGGATTAATGGGACAGTTCTGTACAGCTGAGTTCAGAGTGGGGGATTATTTATTGAACCTGATTCTAAAGTCCAAATTTATACTTGCAAAAGAGTTCAGTCTGGAATCTCATGTACAAATGGCAACAATAACGGTAACAGCAGCTAATATTTAAGCAGCAGTGCTTTGTGCCCCACACAGTGCTCACTGCCTTACATGTGCTCTCTCATTCTCATCTGCATGGTGTAGATGAGGGACTTTCATAGGTGAAGGGCTCTGGCAGAGTCTCACCAAGCCTGAGCCCTTGGCAAGCTCAGGTCTGGCTGACTTGGGATCCTCACCCTTAGCTCCTGCACCATCAGCCACCAAATATTGCTACACTGACGATGCATTGTTTTCTTTGGGTGCTCTTCCCCCCCCCTCCCCTGCCACAAATAGCCTCTGGTAAGGGTCTTAAAGAAAAATGTCCTCCTGCCACATTTTTTTGTGTGCTAAGTAGCAGTCAAATCTGTTGGGGCTCATTGTGGCCATTAGCTATGCAGCTGGGATTGGTGTCCAGGTGTGTTACTGAAATGCTACCTGTGTGTGTTTATGTGAATAATGTCAACCCAGATCCGGCCTCTCAGGAGCACCTGCTAACAGCCTGCAGTGCCGCTGGGTCCATCATTGGCTTCCAAAGTCAGTGACTTGCTGTAGGCTGCGTAATTTTTCTTCTAACCCAGCAGAAAAGGGCAGGACATAGATAGAAAATATACCAATTTCTTTAATACATCCAAAGTACTTTCCCAGTACTTTAGTACTTTACTAAAATGGAGTGAGAGACTTATCTGTGCATTAATATATTTCTATACATCACCAACAAAGAAAGGTTGGTGATAGATTCTAAAAATTCTTTGAATTATTCGATGCTGCCAAATTGGTGAAATAAAATAGTTTTTGTCTGACTTTGCAATTAATTGTGCAAAATAGTTAAAAACAACCCTAACAACAACTAAGATCTATACAAGGTACCAAATTACTATATTAGAAAATTTTTAAAGTTTAAAAGCCAACAACTTGAGTTCCCTCTGCTACCCAATGATGAAATTATTTGAATGACTGATTAGTTCTTTTCTGGCTCCAGATCCAGAAGTAGGGAAGTAAATATATAGCAGATTTATAGAAACTTTTGTTTCCTTGAGTCAAGGGGCGTAGCACCCTTTTGGAGGACTGGACACAGAACACCCAAATTGGGGCTTGACTTAGCAGAGCCAAAGGACTGGTTTCTCTCAGGGACACAGAGAAAGGAGCTGGGACTTCACAGAAATGACCTCGCTAGCCAAGCCATACTTTGGGTTTTAATCACTGTTGTGCCAACAATTAGCTCTGTGTTCTGGTGAAAATCATTTAACTCTGTTACTCTTACCCTCACCATCTCTCAAATGAGCAAGTCTCATGAAATGATACCTAAGGCCTTTCTTACTTGAAAAGCCTAAGAGCCCTCACTCTGACCATTCGCCAGCTGAAGTCTCATGTGGAGCTCTGAAGACTAGTTTGTGAAGGTTTGTGAAGCCTTTGTAAAAGTTTCAACTTAGAAAACAACCAATTTTACCTTGACTATATAAAGCCCCTTATGCGTATTTCTGGAAGGGAAATCTGGGGGCACTTAATTTTTTTTTAATTAAAAGAATGCATTTGTTTGATCTCCAGTGTCTTATTTCTCTTAAGAGAAGCAGGTAATTTTGTGAATGGAACATAGACCTAACATTACAAGGGCATCTTCATCAATATTTTCATCTGTATTACCTATATAAAATGGAAGTCACTGGATGAAACGCTTTTTGACATGAATGAGAAACTTAGCTTGTTTGGTTATGGAAAAAGTAACAAAAGAAAGGAATCAGAAAGGTCTGGCTTTTTTCCCCCTCTAAACAATTTGACTAGAATTTCACACTTGTACATATATAGATGCTTTCGTAAGTTTTTTTTATGTGACTGTAAATTCACATCTTTACACCATTTCCCACATTAAACTGAAGTGTTATCTTCCAGATAGCCTCTGAATTGTTGCCTGCCACCCATGTTTTTACACAGATGTCTGATGTTTCTTGTGGATGGACTTTAAATGGTACATATACCTCTGGATGTTTGTATATTTAGAAAGGTAGAATTCCTTAATATATAAGTGACTTTTAAACACATCCATATGACCTGTTTTATGTGTAGGATTTTTGACTGATGAAAAACTTAATTCTTTTGTGTCCATAATAGTGAATGAAACCTCACAGAGTTTGGGGAAAAATCTTGCTCCCTGACAAATATTTTCAAGGGCCAATAACTGCTTTTCTGGTTGTAAAAGGCAAGCTGAAACCATACTCTAAGAGGAAACAGTGGACCTAGTAAATCAACATTTTATGCTTGGAAAAGACATGCAAATTTAAACGAGGACTTTTTAAAAAAACAAAGGCAAGAAGGTTTTTTGTTTTTATTTATTGTTTTTCTTTAAATATATAAAGTCCTTCTCCACAGTAAAAGCTTTTTTTCTCGTACAAGATGTTTAGAACTATATAGAGATAGTTACATATACGGGCATCTCAAATGAGAGGGCACCATACATGTAATTGGTTGCTTTTTTCTTTCCCTCGGCAGTCTGTAAAAAATGTGAAAATGCTCCTGCTTCTGCCTAGCCATTAAAAGGCAGTGCCTGCACCATACTGTGATTTGGGAGCTGAAGAAAATGGCCAGAACTGACTGATATCTGATAAACTGTAACAGGAGTCAGTTTATTGCACCAATCGTTAAATAATGGTGCTGATTATAAGGCTGCTAACTGCAGATGCTGTAATTGTCTGTCATAAATCTTAGTCATTTGTGACAGGAGCACAATGAAAGAGAGCATCTGCTTGAGGGCAAATGACTTCTGATAAATATCAGCTCTACGAAAATGTACTTGGATGTGTCTCAATATTTTGGAGAGCCATTCATGTTGCTTCCACAAATGTGAAGTTATTATTGGTTTGTATTGATTTTGCCACCCTTTTTTTTTTTTAAAGAGACAGAGTGACTCAAAGTTGAGTTGAATAGCATCTCAGCTCTTTATCTGATCTACTCATTTCTCTCAAATGCATGTTTGAGTGAAAAAAAATAATTGCACTTTTTTCAGTAGATTGCTGTTCAGAAACACAGCCTGGGAAATTCAATATGCAGCTTATAAAAAAAGTAACAAAAGCCAACATTTGTTGAAGGAGGAGGGAAGGCTTTTGGATTTTTACAAAGGTTATTTCTTTGAAAAGATTTGTCTTAAAAGACTTAAGACTTAGAAAAGATTTTGTCTTAAAATGCCAGAAAAGATTTTGTCTTAAATTGCCAATCTCTAATGAATTTTAACTGCATGAAAATGAATTACATGTTCTATTATGCCTATAGAAAAATAGTGAATATTATCATATTCATTATAAAATTTACCCAAATAATAAAAACCATGTAACAAGTACTTTTAAGTTTAAAAAAAAAAAAAAACTTGGGAAAAGTTAGTATCACATAAAACGAATACCCACATCTTTAAAATAGCTGCCTTTTCCTGAAATTTATTTCATATTAAACATTTTGTTCCCACATCAAGGACATCTTAGAAGAAGTACAAAGCAAACAGAGTGAGGAAATTGACATTTCCTGATGTGGAAATTCAACCTTGTATTGAGCTCAAACTTACAAATGTGGTTTGAAGATGGTGAGAGTTATGAATAAGTGCAGGTTATATCTGTTTATGGCTGTTGACGATTATCAGAAATATGAGTCTCTTAACAGATCTTTCCTTATTTTTTTTCCCTTGAGCTTTTTAAAAAAATTATTTTGTAGATACATCAATAACAAACATCCAGTATCCTGAGTGTGGCTGAAGAAAATCACCCCATTGCACAGATTGGTGCCCCATCAAAACATCTGTCTATAACCTTTGCTGGGCCCTCAATACTACATGACCAGCCTTCTTATAGCCTCTTCCCTCTCTCTCTGCTACTGTCCTTGAAACCTATCTTCAACCTCATTGCTCTTCTAACACCCTCACGTTACTCGCAGCAGATGAACTCAGCTGCCACTGTATACCATCCAATGGGGTGCATCCCAGATTCCTGAGCCCCACCAATCAAGTTTACACAATTGTATCTGGTTTCTCCCCCCCATCAGCATGGAGGAAGCATTTGCCTTTACAAGCCTGGCTTTTTCACCTCTGCTCTGATTTCCATTCCCTCCCGTCTCCTCAGGAGCCTTCCTTTAGACATCAGCACCTTGCTTTTGTGTCTTTAACGTGTCTTTTCTGCTGGTGTTTCTGTCAGCATTAAATATGTGCTTTGACCTTCTCATATTTAAAAAAAAAAAACAAATTTGACCTACATTCCACTCTACTTAGCATCATCTCTTTCCCTTCATACCAAGCCTCCTGAAAGCTTTATTTATGCCTGTTTTCACTTCCTCAAGTCTCATTTACTCTTCAATACCCTGTGATCTGGACCCAGATCTTTCCTTATTAAGAAAGTAAAAGTTTTGCAGTCTGTTCCATGCAATTGCTCAGTTTCGGAGAATCCAGCTGAGGTGGCGTAGGGGTGCGCAGGCTGAGGGCTGTGAGGACACACCATGGAAGGGGTATGCACTCAGAGCGAATCAAAGAACAACTGTCTTGTGGGCTGCCTGGACTCTTTCCTCTGAACCCCTCTGCTTCTATTTATAGCTCAATGCCTTAGGCTGAAATACTTGGATAAAGGCGTCCATACATCCACAGAACAAAGACCCTAGGGACCATCTCAGCGACAGTATGGTTTCACCATCTTATTCACAGGGAGATATACTTTTTCTAAAAAGTCGACTCAGACTTTTCATCCTGTTCTTGACCATAAAACAACTTGTGCTCTCTGGAATCCCTAATGGCTGTAATAATTGTAGATGCCCAGAGCTTCCTGGTAACAGCCAGGATGTGGGACCGTCTTTAATGAATGATTCCCTTAAAAGAAAGAGGCTCTGTTATTATTGTAACTAAATTTCCTAGGAGAATATAGTGCTCTATAGTGCCCCTAATTTTTAGAAAGGCAAATTTGGACAGGGGAGGTAGTCTTGACTGGTATTTTTAAGAACTAGAAAAACAAGTCCTAAATCTCAACCTTGTATAAGGACCTGGGAGGAAGGGAGATATACAGAAAAATAGTGTATTTTGGCATCAGATCAAACTGGATTTGATTCTTAGCTCTACCAGATAAGTTCTTAACCTTTCTCACCTGCCATTTTTACAAGAAAGACTATTTTTATTAATACTAGAGTTGTAAGATCTAGTATCTATAAATCATTTGGTACAGTGCTTGACACAAAGGAGACATGCAATAAATATTTATAGGTATTATTAATTACAATATTACTAATAATGTATATTTACTAATTAATATTATATGTTAGTAACAATTATAAGTTGTGCATGCTTATCTGGATTTTCATTTGCATGTCAGGCTTCTCCTGCTTTTAATATTGTGATTTATCTCTTTCTTCTGGAAGGAAACTGCTGGGAAACTTAGATAAACTGTGGATTTCTATTTGTATGGGTATATTTCCATGAGTAAGTGAAAAAGTGAAGCAACTATGTGTTAAATACCTAAGTCTTGTCCTACTGGGGTTGGAGATGACAAAAGGGATTCAGGGAGAAAAAGTGCTCCAACATTCATCCCTGCTTTCACAGAGCTTGCTGTATTGTTGGGTGGAAAGAACTAGCAGTTAATTATCTATCAATTGTCTCATTTGTATTAAACAGTGTAGTGTAATAGAAGATCAGAAGGGGCTAGAGTAATTGGAGAAGGGACCTGAGCTAGGCTTTTAAGACCCAATATGATTTGGATAGCTCTAGTCACCTGATTTCAGTGAGGCCAATAGCATGAGCTGAGACATGAGTATGACATATGATATGGAATAACTACGGTGTATTTGGGGGACTAGTTGAAATAAAGCAAAGAGTATGTCTTGGAGCAGCATGGGAAATAAATGAACTTGAATTGGTGGTGTTAGTTGAGGTCTTAGTAGTACTGTTATCATTTTTATCATTAATACGTAGTACTTATTAACTCTAATTATGCTGTCAAGCATTAAACTAAGTTCTTCCATGCATGATTTCAGTTAAACCCCACAGCAAGCCCATGTGATAGGTAATATTATTAGTCCTACTCCTCAGGTAAGGAAATGAAAGTCAGTTCAGATGAGAGTCAGTATGGTATGATGGTAAAGAGTGTCCACAGTGTAGCCAGACTGCCTGAGTTTGAATATCAACTTTATTAATTACCAGCTGTGTGAACTTGGGCAATTACTCATCCACTGTGTTTCTGTTTCCTCATCAGTAAAACAGGGATAATAACAGTACCCAGCTCATAGGGTTATTGTAAGGATCCAATGAGTTAAATTTACATTTAGATATCCTTTAGAATACCTAAAGAATACCTAGTATATAGTCACATGTTATATAAGTGTTTGCTCTTACTGAGTAAATAACATATGGATATCAATTTTGTGAAAGAAACAGAGAGTCTTTGTATGACTACTACCTATGTTGACCATCACTTTAAGCTCAGAGGATAATATACATAAGTAATTTATATTCGTTATAAAAACAATAGAGCATACAAATAAAATTAAGAATCTTTAATTACCCTATTTCTCATACATAATCGTTACTTTTTGAATGTTCTTTCAAAATGTGTATATGAATATATATTATATGACCTGATTTTCACTTAATAATATTTAGAGTTTAGAAACATTTTCTATATCAACAAATATAGCTACACTGTGGTTTTTAATGCTTGTGTAGTAATCCAATATAAGGATGTGGCATAAAAAATCGAACCAATCACCTACCTTTACAGGCTATTTCCAGTTTCTTTTTGCTGTTACAAACAATGCTGCAGGGAATAAGTTTATGAATTTATAGAACTGTTTCCTTAGGATAATTCCTAGAAATGTAAATCCTGAGATAAATTATGCCTATTTGTCAGATACATTATATTTGTATATGTAAATATATATATATATATATATATTGCCAAATAGCCCTACAGAAACTTTCAATAATTTCTAGTTCCATTAACAGTGTATGAGAATTGTCATCTCCCAATACTTTTGCTAACACTGGTTATTGGCCTCCTTTTAAATAGTTTCCAATCTGACATATGAAATGCCATACCATCACTTGAAATTGCTATATTATTACTGGTGACCATAAAACTTTTAATATGCTTATTCAACATTTATATTTCTATAAATTTTCTGTTAATGTTATTTCCCCCCAAGTCTCAAAAAAAGTTGAAGTTTTATATAGAAAAGAAATTTTCATGGTTACGGTAATAACCTTTTATTTGACATATTTTGAAAATATGTCTGTGAATATGCTTTGGTTAGAGTTTGAAAAGGGGAAGAATAAATGAGTTTGGATCCACTGGAGGTTAACAAAGAGACTTTTCCTGAATTTCAAATCTGAGCATGTTCTACCCTTGCTTTAAAACCTTTGATAGCTTCCTTTTAGCGTGGAAAAAGTCTACATTTTAACACTTAGCATGCTAGACCCACCGTAATTTAGTTCAGTTGACCTTTCTCACCTCTTTCCCAGCCACATTCTCACGTACCGATGGTATGCTAGGATACAACAGCTCACGAGAGTGGACTGCGCATGTCTCTTCTCAGCTCTACATTCAGTGATGTAGTGATGTCTTGTTGGTAGTTTGAAATCAGCCGTGGAGGAGTATTTACACCATAGAAACTGGCAAAAACTAGAAATTAGTTGGGGTTTTTTTTTCCCTTCTGGAGACTCAATTGTTGAATATTTATCAGCATTCCACTTCATATACCCTCAACTCTGGGCATCCTAAACTTCTTGACATTTCTGATCCAGGCCACAAGTGAGACATGTAGGCACCTCAGGTAGGGTAGTAACCAGTTGCCCCTTCAAACCAATATTTGGTCAACACATATGAGCAATGTGTGGGAGAGGCAGGGAAGCAGGCTCTTTAGCAGCAGCTCTCAGCCTCTGTGCCTCTGTTCTGAGCAACTTGTTCTGGTCCAACATTGCCCACCCTTTGCAGTCACACAGAGCCTGCAGCTAATTGACCTATCCTTCTTAGGAAGCCTTTGGCATAACCACTGAGAGTCTTACCACTCCCTCATCTCCACCTCAGGTGGCTTTTCAAAGCAATTCCTCCAACCACATATGGTCCTTTCCTTGAGGGAAATTCTGCTAAATACAATTTTTTCTCTCTTGTTTTAGTGCCCCTTAAAGAATAGGATCTAAGGCAATAGACTGGCTAGCCCAACATTTAACCTGAATCTACCCTCAGGATGGCTTTCTTCCCTACCCTGTACCTAGGTACATGTGCTCTTGCTTCCTCTCAGCTTCCCCTGCTCACCTGGTTGATATGCTACTTCCTCAGTGGACCCTCCTGACAGTAAGCTCTTCCTTGTCTGCACCCTATAGGTCTTGATAGTAATAGCACTTATCACCATAAGCCACTTCAAGCAGTAACATTGTATCCTCATCAAAGAACCTTACACAGTGAGGCTCAGATCATGCTTGGCTGGATGGATATTCTTGAGGAGACAGTGCCACTAAGGAAACCTTATATTAAGGTGACTATTTGGCAGAAGTGAGCAAGATGACTGAAAGGAAAGAAATAAAATGGCCATTCTTAGGAAGGTTGGATAGGGTATTGAAATTTTGTAGGGAGCATCATCTAGTCGTGAGGGGGTAGTGAGCTCCTGGAGGTGGGTTGTAGTAATGAGAATGGAAAGAAAGAGCAGACATTTAGGCAAGGAACATTGGAACATTTTAGGCAAGGAACTTTGCGACATTTGCGACATTTTAGGCAAGGAACTTTGGAACTTAATGAAAGATGGCCTAGGAGAAGAAAGAGTAGGCAAAATTTAAAATGTCTTGAAGCTTCTAATTTAGAAACAGATGTGGAGTCATCTGTGTAAAACCATGGACTCACAAGGAAGAGACCTAAAACGTTTAAAAAAAAAGGGGGGGAAATGTTGAGTATTAGAAAAATCTCTACATCTGAGAAAGGGGTACAGAAAAGGAGAAAGAGGAAACATTATTAAAGAACTAGAAAAAAAATCTGAAAATTGAAGTATCCTGAAAGCTAGGAGAAGAGATTTTAAAAGAACAAAGATTGTTTCAAGGATTTTGAATATTAGTCAATACACTCAAAAGGCAAAAGAAGGGCTTCCCTGGTGGCGCAGTGGTTGAGGGTCCGCCTGCCGATGCAGGGGACACGGGTTCGTGCCCCGGTCTGGGAGGATCCCACGTGCCGTGGAGAGGCTGGGCCCATGAGCCATGGCCGCTGGGCCTGCGCGTCTGGAGCCTGTGCTCCGCAACAGGAGAGGCCACAGCAGTGAGAGGCCCGCATACCGCATAAAACCCCAAACCACCACTACCACAACAACCAAAAAACCTATGGGGTAAAAGGATTGAAAAACTTACCATTGGTTTTGGCAAGAAGGAGATCACTAGTAGCTTTGGAATTGACAGCCTCAGAAGTAGTGGAACAGTGGAAAGTCATGGGACCACAACTCAGTGGATCCAGTTCAAATTCCTGTGCCACCTACTGGCTGTATTACCTTGGGTATATGTCTTAATATCCCAGAAGTTCAGTTTCTTCTTTTGTAAAGTGAAGATAATTCTTGTCCTACTTACTTCACAGGGTTATTGTGAGGTTCAAAAGGATAATGTTTATGAAAATATTTTGAAAACTAAGTTTAATATGAATGGGATACATTTCCATAATTATAGTCATAATTGGATCCAAATGAAAGGCAAGAACCTAAGAGGGTTAATGTAAAGAAAGGTAAAGGATGAGAAGAGGAAACAAAGTGATTAGGGAGCACTAGAAGAAGGAACAGGGTGAAATGAAGCATTTATTTACTTTTGCTTGAAGGTAGGGGGATCCTGGACATGGCTGAAGACACAAGGGGGCACTTTCAATGTGGAGGAAGGGTGACTGTGGGAGTAGGGCCCAGAGGAAATAATGACTGTGATCTTTAGACATAAGGACAGAAACCTCTTCCTCTGAGACTGGTAGGAAGGGTGAGAGCCAAATATAAAGATATGTCAGGATGAAGGTAGCATAAATGAAGTTGCTCCTGTGGAGCACTCTAACCGTGTGCTCATAGGATAAGGGAAGGCTGTCCAAGGAGGGCCAAGGAGAGAGTGACGGGATCTGGGAGGAGAGCTGGAGGGCATCTGAGAGGAGAGCTGGAAGGCAGAAATACTGTTTGAATTTCTGCAATGATAGTATCTTCTTATGTTGTGAACTATTCTGTCCCTTGAAAGGAATTGCAAAGTCTAACATCTATGATCTCTACCCTATGTAATCACTGGACATTAGCTTAGTCCAAGTAGAACAAACATGGCCTAATAAGAAAAGGAGTTATACTTCTCTCCAGTTGAATTAGATAACATATGTGGTCATCTCATTTTCTGAACTGAAGACTTGAGTACATCGTTGGATACAGGATTTGTATATATTTTCCAGTTTTGAAAAGCCATCTTGGAGGTGAAGTTTGTACACTGAAATGTTGCTGAACATTCTCCAGGACATTTTCATGGTTTATAAGTTGAAAGGGAGAGTCAGTTTGCAAATCTGGACTGTCTTAGAAATATGAATCATATGCAATGCACATCTGTGGTGACTTACATCTTGTATAACAAGAGACTCACATTAGGATGTGGAAGTGTAAGATAGAGTTGAGATGAGATGAGAACGTACCTTTGTTCCAGCATGGTAATTGATTGGAGCTGAGTAGTGGCTGCCTGTAGAAGTGACTTGTCCTCTACAGTTTGCCACAGATGTTGCTAATCTCATTGACCCATCAGATACTAGGGCAAAGGATCAATTATCTTTCAATATCACACAGATTCTGTTACTTCTCTTACAATAGAAAAGAAGTTCTCTGGTCCCATGACTCTATCAAATGTGGAAAGGTGAAAGAATGAGAGGTTTACATGCTTTAGTTCTTTTCTTACCTGACTCTGCTAGATACCTGAGTTTGAGAAGCCTGCTGTAACCCAGTGGTTCTCATAATGTCAGCATTATGACACACGATTGTATCGAGATCAGTCCTGTCGTATGTCCACTACTTACTAAAAATAGCTAAAGTCGGGGTAATTGTAAATGTTGAATATTGACACATTAAACACTTCAAACTTATCCTGTAATACTATTTCTTCATCATTTATATTCTGATATAATTTCTTAAACAGAAGAGAAACGTCATGTTAAAGTTAGCACAATGGGAACATCCATGGAATTATGCCACATGAAGATACCACTTGTCATGTGTGTCCAGAGGGGAAAAAAGTTGAGAAATGATGCTCTGGCAGTTGGTGGAGCAATGACTATATAGTTATTTTAGACATCACTAAAAAATCATACATGGTGAATACTTTCTGCAAAGCCATATTTTTTAAATTTAATTTTTGTCAAGGTAAACGCATACCTAGTTGAAAAAGTCAAACAGTATTATAAGATTCATTTTGAAAAACCACAGGTCTCCTGAGACTCCTTCCCCACCCTGTTCCTGCTCCCCTGGGGCAACATTTGGGGATGTTGCCAAATACCATAAATGAATAATTGGTATTTACATTATGGTGATGTAAATGTTCTTCATAACTGAGCCATATGGTAAACTATTACCACATTTGTTAATCTGGAGGTAATCATTGCCTCATATTTTGTTAGGCTTTCTTCCTTAAATTGTCTGTTAGAACTACGTTCCTGTCAGTATGGACAATATGTTAGATAATCTATCAGTTTCATTTTGATTTGGGACATTGCTCCTGAACCCCTCCTTATTTTTGCTCCAACCCAGGCTAGTTGCTTTCTAGGCTGATACATAAACATCATCCGGGATTTCCCACTGCCTTAGTTCTAGGAATTCACTTCTCTCTTAGTTTGGATCCCATGTCTAGTTGTTCTCCTTTATTTTCTTATTGTGGTAGGTATTATATCCTAGTAGTTTCCTGAGAAAGTGAGTAAAAGGGGTAAATATGTTTTAGTCCTTCAGGTCTGAAAATGTCTATAATCTACCTTGACACTTGGCTAGGTGTAAAACTCTGGTGTGGAAGAAATGTATTCTCAGTATTCTGATGACATTGCTTCACTGTATTCTAGCTTTTCAAGTTCCTATTGAAAACTTTAAGCTCTGATTGCTGATCCTTCAGATATGACCCCGCTAGAAGATTTTAAGATCTTATTTTTATCCCTAAAATTCTAAAATATCACAGTGATGGGTCCTGACATATAACTTCTGTTGTCTATTTTGGAATCTGTAAATTCAAGTCTTTTAACGATTGGAAAAATATTGTGGTTCTTTTTTTTTAAATAAGAAATGATGAGAGATTACATCTATTTATTTATTTATTTATGGCTGCATTGGGTATTCGTTGCTGCACGTGGGCTTTCTTTATTTGCGGCAAGTGGGGCCTATTCTTCGTTGTGGTATGTGGACTTCTCATTGTGGTGGCTTTTCTTGTTGTGGAGCACGGGTTCTAGGCATGTGGGCTTTAGTAGTTGTGGCACGCGAGCTCTAGAGCACAGGTTCAGTAGTTGTGGCACACAGGCTTAGTTGCTCCGCAGCATGTGAGATCTTCCTGGACCAGGGCTCGAACCTGTGTCCCCTGCATTGGCAGGCAGATTCTTAACCACTGCACCACCAGGGAAGCCCTGTGGGTAATTCTTGTTAGTTTCTTTTCCCTATGTTTTCTCTTCCTGGAATTCCTGTTTGTCAGATTTTAAGATTCCTGGATTGATTCTCTACTTTTCTTCTGTTTTCTCTCCTATTTTTCCATTATTTTGTCTTTTTATTCTACATTCTGGAAGATTTCCTCAACTCTCTTCTAAACATCCTGTTGAAGTTTTGCTATCATGCTTTTCAGGGTTTCAAGAGCTCTTTATTGGTCTGTTCTTGTTTCATGGATGCAATAGTTTTCTTTTTTTAACATCTTTATTGGAGTATAATTGCTTTACAGTGGTGTTAGTTTCTGCTTTATAACAAAGTGAATCAGTTATACATATACATATGTTCCCATATTTCTTCCCTCTTGCATCTCCCTCCTGCCCTCCCTATCCCACCCCTCTAGGTGGTCACAAACCACCGAGCTGATCTCCCTGTGCTATGCAGCTGCTTTCCACTAGCTATCTATTTTACGTTTGGTAGTGTATATATATACATGCCACTCTCTCACTTTGTCACAGCTTACCCTTCCCTCCCCCCATATCCTCAAGTCCATTCTCCAGTAGGTCTGTGTCTTTATTCCCATCTTAACCCTAGGTTCTTCATGAGCTTTTTTTTTTTCTTAGATTCCATATATATGTGTTAGCATACGATATTTGTTTTTCTATTTCTGACTTACTTCACTCTGTATGACAGACTCTAGGTCCATCCACCTCACTACAAATAACTCAATTTCGTTTCTTTTTATGGCTGAGTAACATTCCATTGTATATATGTGCCACATCTTCTTTATCCATTCATCTGTTGATGGACACTTAGGTTGCTTCCATGTCCTGGCTGTTGTAAATAGAGCTGCAGTGAACATATTGGTACATGACTCTTTGTGAATTATGGTTTTCTCAGGGTATATGCCCAGTAGTGGGATTGCTGGGTTGTATGGTAGTTGTATTTTTAGTTTTTTAAGGAACCTCCATACTGTTCTCCATAGTGGCTATATCAACTTACATTCCCACCGACAGTGCAAGAGTATTCCCTTTTCTCCACACCCTCTCCAGCATTTATTATTTCTAGATATTTTGATGATGGCCATTCTGACCAGTGTGAGATGATATCTCATTGTAGTTTTGATTTTCATTTCTCTAATGATTAATGATGTTGAGCATTCTTTCATGTGTTTGTTGGCAATCTGTATATCTTCTTTGGAGAAATGTCTATTTAGGTCTTCTGCCCAGTTTTGGATTGGGTTGTTTGTTTTTTTGTTATTGAGCTGCATGAGCTGCTTGTAAATTTCACAACTTGTATGGAAACACAAAAGACCCCAAATAGCCAAAGCAATCTTAAGAACAAAAATGGAGCTGGAGGAATCAGTCTCCCTGACTTCAGACTATACTACAAAGCTACAGTAATCAAGACAGTATGGTACTGGCACAAAAACAGAAAGATAGATCAATGGAACAGGATAGAAAGCCCAAAGATAAACCCATGCACATATGGTCACCTTATCTTTGATAAAGGAGGCAAGAATATACAGTGGAGAAAAGATAGCCTCTTCAGTAAGTGGTGCTGGGAAAAGTGGACAGGTACATGTAAAAGTATGAGATTAGAACATTCCCTAACACCATACACAAAAATAAGCTCAAAAATGGATTAAAGACCTAAATGTAAGGCCAGAAGCTATCAAACTCATAGAGGAAAACATAGGCAGAACACTCTGTGACATAAATCACAGCAAGATCCTTTTTGACCCACCTCCTAGAGAAATGGAAATAAAAACAAAAATAAACAAATGGGACCTATTGAACTTAAAACCTTCTGCACAGCAAAGGAAACCATAAACAAGACCAAAAGACAACCCTCAGAATGGGAGAAAATATTTGCAAATGAAGCAACTGACAAAGGAATAGTTTTCTTACCTCTCTTTTAGGATACTAACTATATATTTAATTGTTGCTCTCTGACTTGTCTTTGTTTTTCTAAAATATTTGATGATCTTTGGCTTCATTTCATATTTAAAATACAAATCACCAAGAAAATATTAGGAGCCCTGTGTGTGTGTCTGTGTCAATGTGTGTATGTATACACATGCACGTGTTTGTGGCATGGGCAGAAGAGGATTTTCCATTAATAGGACTCACTGGCTCTTTCATTGGTAAACCCCTAAATGTCATTACCCATAGGTCTTTGATCTTAAGCTGGCCAGTTCCTCCAGAGAGAAATCATCTAGTATTCTGCCTGGAGGTGAAAACCTGACTGCCATGTTTTAAAGAACTCATCATAAAGTATTTAGGCCAGTGATTCTCTAGATGTGGTCTGTGGACCCCAGGGGCTTCCCCAAGATTCTTTCAGGGATTTTAGAGTCAAAATTATTTTCTTAATAATAGTAAGATGGCGTTTGCCTTTTTCAATGTGATATTTGTACTGAGGATGCAAAAGCAACCATGGGTCAAATTGCTGGTGCCTTAGCACTAATCAGTGCAGTGGCACCAAACTCTACCAGCAGTCACTGTATTCTTCACTACCATACATGTACAGTTAAAGAAAAAATAAAGCTAGTTGCACTTAATAAAGTCTTCAGTGAACAGTAAAAGTTATTTTTATTTTAATGCACATCTTTCTATTGTTGTCTGTGACAAAATGAGAAGTATTCATAAAACACTTCTGCAGCATAACAAGTACAATGGTGTCTCGAAGAAAAGCACTTGTGCAGTTTGAGTTACAAACTGAACTTTCTGTTTTTTTCCACAGAATACCATTTTTTTTTTTTTTTGCGGTAGGCATGCCTCTCACTGTTGTGGCCTCACCCGTTGTGGAGCACAGGCTCCGGACGCGCAGGCTCAGTGGCCATGGCTCACGGGCCCAGCCGCTCGGCGGCATGTGGGATCTTCCTGGACCGGGGCACGAACCCGTGTCCCCTGGATCGGCAGGCGGACTCTCAACCTCTGCGCCACCAGGGAAGCCCCGGAATACCATTTTTACTTGAAAGAATGACTTGCAAAGGATGGTCATTCTGATGTGGCTGTTTGGCAGCCATTCTCTCAAAAATGAACAAAGTAATATTTTTGCTTCAAGAAGAATAACTGACGGTATTTGCTGCCAATAATAGAATTTGAGTTTTCAAAAGAAAGTTAGAAATTTGGAAAATTTGTATCTTCCACCACCATGAGCTTAAAATCTTCCCTAAAAGGGCTTTGCAGTGATAGTCACCAACGTGATTGTTTGATATTGTGGAGTAAAATGTGCCAGTATTTGGAAGATCTGTGTAAATACTGGAAAGTACCAGTACTTTCCAAATCATCAATGCATATAAAATAATTCACGAGTAGAAGTGTAAATGGATCAGTGGATTTTAATGTAACAGAGTCAAAAAGTTTATTAATATGGTTTCGAATTCCATATTGCAACTCTCCTTTCAGAAACTACTACTGGTTAAGTTTTGGTATAGCATCAAAAGATATTCACATTTATCTAAAATGGTTATTAAAATACTCTAACCTGGGCTTCCCTGGTGGCACAGTGGTTGAGAGTCTGCCTGCCGATGCAGGGGACACGGGTTTGTGCGTATAACCAACATAAATAAATACTCTTTGAGGTCCTTAAAATCCTTAAGAGTGTAAAGTGGTCCTGAGATCAAAATATTTGAGTACTTGATGTAGATAATTGCTGAACCCCCCAAGTTTTCTGTGTAGTTGTATACCCACCTTCTCTGTTATGCTTAATATGTCCTAATCTAGAGTTCTGATCAAGTCCCTTAGTTTGTATGGGGAGGGAGGGATCTGGGAGTCTAATTTTTTTATACACAATTCCAACCACCTTTTCCTCTTTGATGCATGAATTAGCAGGATTCTTATAGCTTTTCCCCAGGCAGATACCTGGGTTCAGCTTTCTCCATTCTGTCAGTTACCACTCAGCATTCCATTCCAAAATGTTGATCAGCTTCCAGGCTGATTTCACCTTTCCCCACTTTCTCACCCTGTGATCTACATTTCTTCTGTACTCCTGTCACCACTGTCCCCCCCCATATAGCACCTCAAATTTGTGGCTCTGTGTGACTATTTCTAAATGTAGATGTTCTGTCTCCCCACGTAGGGAATAGTACATTTTTCTGAAATTTAATTTTCATTTTTTTATACAGCAAGTTCTTATTAGTTATCTATTTCATACATATTAGTATGTATAAGTCAATCCCAATCTCCCAGTTCATCCCACCACCACCACCCTCCCTGCCACTTTCCCCCCTTGGTGTCCATATGTTGTTCTCTACATCTGTGTCTCTATTTCTGCCCTGCAAACTGCTTCATCTGTACCATATTTCTAGGTTCCACATATATGCGTTAATATACGATATTTGTTTTTCTCTTTCTGACTTAACGTCACTCTGTATGACAGTCTCTAGATCCATCCACGTCTCTACAAATGACTCAGTTCTGTTCCTTTTTATGGCTGAGTAATATTCCATTGTCTATATGTACCACTTCTTTATCAATTTGTTGATGAGGATTTAGGCTGCTTCCATGACCTGGCTATTGTAAACAGTGCTGCAGTGAACATTAGGGTGCATGTGTCTTTTTGAATTATGGTTTTCTCTGGGTATATGCCCAAGAGGGGGATAGCTAGGTCATATGCTAATTCTATTTTTAGTTTTTTAAGGAACCTCCATATTGTTCGCCATAGTGGCTGTGTCAATCCACATTCCCACGAACAGTGCAAGAGGGTTCCCTTTTCTCCACACCCTCTCCAGCATTTGTTGTTTGTAGATTTTCTGATGATGCCCATTCTAACTGGTGTGAGGTGATGCCTTATTGTAGTTTTGATTTGCATTTCTCTAATAATTAGTGATGGTGAGCAGCATTTCATGTGCTTCTTGGCCATCTGTGTGTCTTCTTTGGAGAAATGTCTATTTAGGTCTTCTGCCCAATTTTTGATTGGGTTGTTTGTTTTTTGTAGTCATTTTCACAATATTGATTCTCCCAATCCAAGAACATGGTATATATCTCCATCTGTTTGTGTCATCTTTGATTTCTTTCATCAGTGTCTTATAGTTTTCTGAGTACAGGTCAGATGGGATTGTTTCCTTAATTTCTCTTTCTGATCTTTCATTGTTAATGTATAGGAATACAGGAGATTTCTGTGCATTAATTTTGTATCTTGCAACTTTACCAAATTCATTGATTAGCTCTAGTAGTTTTCTGGTGGCATCTTTAGGGTTCTCTATGTATAATATCATGTCATGTGCAAACAGTGACAGTTTTACTTCTTTTCCAATTTGTATTCCTTTTATTTCTTTTTCTTCTCTGATTGCTGTGGCTAAAACTTCCAAAAGTATGTTGAATAATAGCTGTAAGAGTGGACACCCTTCCCTTGTTCCTGAATTAGAGGAACTGCTTTCAGTTTTTCACCGTTGAGTAGGATGTTTCCAGTGGGAGTGTCATATGTGGCCTTTATTATGTTGAGGTAGGTTCCCTCTATGCCCACTTTCTGGAGAGTTTTTATCATAAATGGGTGTTGAATTGTGTCAAAAGCTTTTTCTGCATCTACTGAGATAATCATATGGTTTTTATTCTTCAATTTGTTAATATGGTGTATCACATTGATTTTGTGTGTATTGAAGAATCCTTGCATCCCTGGGATAAATCCCACTTGATCGTGGTGTATGATTCTTTTAATGTGTTGTTGGCTTCTGTTTGCTAGTATTCTTTTGAGGATTTTTGCGTCTATATTCATCAGTGATATTGCTCTGTAATTTACTTTTTTAGTAGTATCTTTGACTGGTTTTGGTATGAGGGTGATGATGGCCTCATATAATGAGTTTAGGAGTGTTCGTTCCTCTGCAATTTTTTGGAAGACTTTGAGAAGGATGGGTGTTAGCTCTTCTGTAAATGTTTGATAGAATTCAACTGTGAAGCCATCTGGTCCTGGACTTTTGTTTGTTGGAAGATTTTTAATCACAGTTTCAATTTCATTACTTGTGATTTGTCTGTTCATATTTTCTATTTCTTCCTGGTTCAGTCTTGGAAGGTTATGCTTTTCTATGAATTTGTCTGTTTCTTCCAGGCTGTCCATTTTATTGGCATAGGGTTGCTTGTAGTAGTCTCTTAGGATGCTTTGTATTTCTATGGTGTCCATTGTAACTTCTCCTTTTTCATTTCTCATCTTATTTATTTGAGCCCTCTCCCTCTTTCTTGATGAGTCTGGTTAAAGGTTTATCAATTTTGTTTATCTTTTCAAAGAACCAGCTTTTAGTTTTATTGGTCTTTATTATTGTTTTCTTTGTTTCTCTTTTATTTATTCCTGCTTTGATCTTTATTATTTCTTTTCTTCTGCTAACTTTGGGTTTTGTTTGTTCTTCTTTCTCCAGTTCCTTTAGGTGTAAGGTTAGATGGTTTATTTGAGATTTCTCTTGTTCCTTGAGGTAGGCTTGTATTGCTGTAAACTTCCCTCTTAGAACTGCTTTTGCTGCATCCCATAGGTTTTGGATAGTTGTGTTCTCGCTGTCATTTGTCTCTAGGTATTTTTTGATTTTCTCTTCGATTTCTACAGTGATCTCTTGGTTATTTACTAACGTATTGTTTAGCTTTCATGTGTCTGTGTTTTTTTCCCCTGTAATTAGTTTCTAATCTCATAGAGTTGTGGTCAGAAAAGATGGTTGATATGATTTCAATTTTCTTCAATTTATTGAGGCTTGATTTGTGACCCAAGATGTGATCTATCCTGGAGAATGTTCCGTGTGCACTTGAGAAGAAAGTGTAATCTGCTGTTTTTGTATGGAATGTCCTATAAATATCAATTAAATTTATCTGGTCTATTGTGTCATTTAAACCTTGTGCTTCCTTATTAATTTTCTGTCTGGATGATCTGTCCATTGGTGTAAGTGAGGTGTTAAAATCCACCACTTTTATTGTGTTACTGTCAATTTCCTCTTTTAGAGGAAAGAGTAATCTTTCCTCTAAAGATAGAGTAATCTATCTTTAGATAGAGTAATCTTGGTTGTAGCTTCCTCCCTTTCATCACTTCAAATATATTGTGCCACTCCCTTCTAGTTTGTAGAGTTTCTGCTGAGAAATCAGTTGTTAAACCTTATGGGAGTTCCCTTGTATGTTATGTGTCATTTTTCCCTTGTTGCTTTCAATAAGTTTTCTTTGTCTTTAATTTTTGTCAATCTGATTACTATGTGTCTCTGCGTGTTTCTCCTGGGTTTATCCTGCCTGGGACTCTCTGTGATTCCTGAACTTGGGTGGCTATTTCCTTTCCCATTTTAGGGAGGTTTTCGACTATAATCTCTTCAAATATTTTCTCGGGTCTCTTCTTCTCTCTCCTTTTCGGACCCCTATAATGCAAATGTTGTTGCGTTTAATGTTGTCCCAGAAGTCTCTTAGGCTGTCTGTATTTCTTTTTTTTATTATTATTTTTTTAACCTGTGCACGTGTATTTATTTTTCTTATTAATCATCCATTTTATACACATCAGTGTATACATGTCAATCCCAGTCTCGCAATTCATCACACCACCACCACCACACCTTGCCACTTTCTCTCCTTGGCTGTCTTCATTTCTTTTTATCCTGTTTTCTTTATTCTGTTCTGTGGCAGTGAATTCCACCGTTCTGTCTTCCAGGTCACTTATCCATTCTTCTGCCTCAGTTGTTCTGCTATTAATTCCTTCTAGTGTATTTTTCATTTCAGTTATTGTATTGTTCATCTCTGTTTGCTTGTTCTTTAATTCTTCTAGGTCTTTGTTAAACATTTCTTGCATCTTCTCGATCTTTGCCTCTATTATTTTTCCAGAATGAGGTCCTGGATCATCTTCACTATCATTATTCTGAATTCTTTTTCTGGAAGTTTGCCTATATCCACTTCATTTAGTTGTTTTTCTGTGGTTTTATCTTGTTCCTTCTCTAGTACCTAGCTCTCTGCCTTTTCATCTTGTCTGTCTTTCTGTGAATGTGATTTTCCTTCCACAGGCTTCAGGATTGTAGTTCTTCTTGCTTCTCTTGTCTGCCCTCTGGTGGATGAGGCTATCTATGAGACTTGTGCAAGCTTCCTGATGGGAGGGAGTGGTGGTAGGTAGAGCTGGGTGTTGCTGTGGTGGGCAGAGCTCAGTTAAACTTTAATCCACTTGTCTGCTGATGGGTGGGGCTGGATTCCCTCCGTGCTGGTTGTTTGCCCTCAGGCGACCCAGCACTGAAGCCTACTCTACTCTTTGGTGGGGCTAATGGCAGACTCTGGGAGGGCTCACGCCAAGGAGTACTTCCTAGAACTTCTGTTACCTGTGTCCTTGTCCCCACAGTGAGCCACAGCTACCACCCGCCTCTGCAGGAGACCCTCCAACACTAGCCAGTAGGTCTGGTTTTGTGTCCGATGGGGTCACTACTCCTTCCCCTGTGTCCCGATGCACACACTACTTTGTGTGTGCCCTCCAAGAGTAGAGTCTCTGTTTTCCCCAGTCCTGTCGAAGTCCTGCAATCAAATCCTGCTAGCCATCAAAGTCTGATTCTCTAGGTGTTCCTCCTCCCATTGCCAGACCCATAGGTTGGGAAGCCTGATGTGGGGCTCAGAACCTTCACTCCAGTGGGTGGACTTCTGTGGTATAAGTGTTCTCCAGTTTGTGAATCACCCACCCAGCAGTTATGGGATGTGATTTTATTGTGATTGCGCCCCTCCTACCATCTCATTGCAGCTTCTCCTTTGTCTTTGGATGTGAGGTATCTTTTTTGGTGAGTTCCAGTGTCTTCCTGTCGATGATTTTTCAGCAGTTAGTTGTGATTCCAGTGCTCTCGCAAGAGGGAGTAAGCGCACATCCTTCCACTCCACCATCTTGAACCAGTCTCTCGGTAATTATACTTTTGAAGGCAGGACCCTGCCTCCATGTTCCCCCCAAGTGATTCTGACTCTGTAATCAGATGCTCAGCTCATGTTGCTGTCAGATCATTGGAAGGTTTGGCTGGTTATGTATGCACTACATAAGAAAAGCTCTTCAACGTTACAGGGAAGTTAACATTATTGATGCTGTAGCTTAGAAAACAAGCACAATGTAGCAATAGGAAAATGGCATGTAAGAACGAGAAAATTTATGATTTACTTTTTAGACCTTATCGGGCTATTTTCAAATTTCTGCTAAGTGTTGGATAACAGTTTTTTTTTTAAATTTTATTTATTTTTGGCTGTGTTGGGTCTTCATTGCTGTGCACAAGCTTTCTCTAGTTGCAGCGAGCAGGGCCTACTCTTTGTTATGGTGTGCAGGCTTCTCATTGCAGTGGCTTCTCTTGTTGCACAGCACAGGCTCTAGGCACACAGGCTTCAGTAGTTGCAGCATGTGGGCTCTAGGGCATGAGGGCTTTAGTAGTTGTCGTATGCAGGCTCAGTAGTTGTGGCTTGTGGGCTCTAGAGCTCAGGCTCAATAGTTGTAGTGCATGGGCTTAGTAGCTCCGCAGCACATGGGATCTTCCCAGACCAGGGATCGAACCCATGTTCCCTGCATTGACAGGTGGATTCTTAACCACTGCACGACCAGATCAGTCCCAACACTTTTTTTTAAACAAGAGATGGACTTTATTTTTTCTTCCAGTTTAATTGAGATATAATTGACATACAACACTGTATAAGTTTAATGTGTACAGCACATTGATTTGACTTACATACATCATGAAATTATTATCATAAGTCCAGTGAACATCCATCATCTCATATAGGCATAGAATTAAAGAAATAGAAAAAAATTTTATTTGTGGTGAGAACTCTTGTGATTTACTCTCAACAACTTTCATATATAGCATACAGCAGTGTTGTTGTTTATTTATCATGTTGAACATTACATCCATCATACCTATTTATCTTACAACTGAAAGTTTGTACATTTTGACTGCCTTCATCTAGTTCCTCCTCCCCCCTATTTCCTGTCTCTAGTAACCATAAATCTGATCTCTTTTTCTGAGTCAGTTTGTTAGTTTTTGAAGTATAATTGACCTACAACTCTGCTAGTTTCTGATACAGAACATAGTGATTCAATATTTCTATACATTTCAAAATGATCACCCCAATGTCTAGTTACCAAATGTCACCATACAAAGATATTACATATTACATTATTGCCCACACTGTACATTTCATATTGTAACTCAGTTATTTTGCAACTGGAAATTTGTACCTCTTAATCTTCCTCATGTATTTCTTTCCTCCCTCCTCCCCTCTGGCAACCACCTGTTTGTTCTCTTTATCTATAACTCTGTTTCTGGTCTGTTATGTTTGTTCATTTGTTTTGCTTTTTGGATTCCACAAGTAAGTGAAATCAGACAATATTTGTCTTTCTCTGTTTGACATATTTCACTTAAAGTTATCCATCTTGTCACAAATGGCAAGATTTCATTTTTTTAATGGCTGAGTAATATTTCATTGTATACATATACCACATCTTCTTTATCCGTTTATCTATTGATGGGCACTTCAGTTGTTTCTATATCTTGGCTATAGTAAATAATGCTGCAATGAACATAGGGGTACATATATCTATTCTAATTAGTGTTTTCATTTTGTTTTTTGGATAAATACCCAGTGTTAAAATTTCTGGATTGTATGGTAGTTGTATTTTTAATTTTTGAGGGATCTCCGTACTGTTTTCTATAGTGGCTTACCAATTTACATTGCCATCATACATGAGGGATCCCTTTTCTCCACATCCTTGCTAACACTTGTTATTTGTTTTATTGATAATAGCCCTTCTGACAGGTGTGAGATGATATCTCATTGTAGTTTTGATTTGCATTTCCCTCATGATTAGTGATGTTGAGCATCTTTTCATGTGCCTATTGGCCATCTGTAATTCTTCTTTGGAAAAATGTTGACTCAGATCCTCTGCCTGTTTTTTGATTAGGTTGTTTATTTTTTGATGTTGAGTTGTATGAGTTCTTGGTATATTTTGACTAGTAACTCCTTACCACATATATTGTTTGCAAATATCTTCTCCCATCCAGTAGGTGGCCTTTTCATTTTTTTGATAATTTCCTTCACTCTTCAAATATAGTCCCATGTGGGTTTTTGATGTAGTCCCATGTGGGTTTTTCTTGCTTTTGTTTCCCTTACCTGAGAAGACTATTACTAAGACCAATGTCAGAGAGCTTACTGCCTATGTTTTCTTCTATATGTTTTATGGTTTCATTTACATTTAAGTCTTTGATACATTTTGAATTTATTTGTGTGTATGGTGTGAGAGAGTAATTCAGTTTGATTCTTTTGCATGTGGCCGTCCAGATTTCCTAACACTATTTATTGAGGCGACTGCCTTTTCCCCATTATATATTCGTGTCTCCTTTGTCATAGATTAATTGTCCATATAAGTGTGGGCTCATTTCTGGGCTCTCTATTCTGTTCCATTTATCTATATTGATCTGTATTGTCTGGTTTTGTGCCACTACCATGCTGTTTTGATGGCTAGCTTTGTAGTATAGTTTGAAATCAGGAAACATGATACCTTTAGTTTTGTTCTTCTTTCTCAAGATTGCTTTAGCTATTCAGGGTCTTTTGTGTTTCCTTACAAATTTTGGAACTATTTGTTCTACTTCTGTGAAAATGTTATGGATATTTTTATAGTGATTGCATTGAATCTGAAGATTGCCTTGGGTAGTGTGGTCATTTTAACAATATTAATTTTTCAATCCATGAACACAGTATATCTTTCTATCTCTTTGTGTCATCTTCAATTTCTTTTATCAGTGTCTTACAGTTTTCCAAGTACAGGTCTTTTACCTCTGTAGTTAGATTTATTCCTAAGTGTTTTATTCTTTTTGATTCAATTGTAAATGGGATCGTTTTCTTAATTTCTCTTTCTGATACTTTGTTGTTAGTGTATAGAAATGCAACAGATTTCTGTATATCAATCTCATATCTTGTAACTTTACAAAATTCATTGATAGGTTGTAGTAGTTTTTTGGTGGTGTCTTTAGGATTTTCTGTGTATGGTACCATGTCTTCTACAAATAGTGACAGTTTTACTTCTTGCTTTCCAATTTGAATTCCTTTTATTTCTTGTCTGATTGCTGTAGCTAGCACTTCCGGTACTATGGTTAAAAAAGTGGCAAGAGTGGATACTTGTTCTTAGAGGAAATGCTTTCAGCTTTTCACCATTGAGAAGGATGTTAGCTGCAAGCTTATCACATATGACCATTGTTATGTTGAAGTATGTTCCCTCTATACTCACTTTGTTAAGAGTTTTATCACAAATGGATGTTGAATTTTGTCAAAAGTTTTTTCTGCATCCATTGAGATTATCATATGATTATTATTCTTCAATTTGTTACTGTGATGTAGCACATTGATTTGTGGATATTAAAACATCCTTGCAACCCTGGGATAAATCCCATTAATCGTGGTGTATAATCCTTTTTCCATGTATTGTTGAATTCAGTTTGCCAATATTTTGTTGAGGAGTTTTGCATCTATATTTATTAGTGATATTGGCCTGTAATTTTCCTTTTTTTGTGTGATATCTTTGTTTGGTTTTGGTGGCAGGGTAATGCTGGCCATGTACAATGAGTTTGGATGCATTTCTTCCTCTGCAATTTTTAGGAGTAGTTTGAGGACAGGTGTTAACTGTTCTCCAAATGTTTGGTAGAATTCATCTGTGAAGTTATCTGGTCCTGGACTTTGTTGGGAGTTTTTTAAATTACTAATTCAACTTCATTACTGGTAATTGGTCTGTTCATATTTTCTATTTCTTCCTGGTTCAATCTCGGGAGATGTACATTTCTAGGAATTCGTCCATTTCTTCTAAGCTGTCCATTTTATTAGCATATAACTGTTCATAGTAATCTCATGAGCCTTTGTATTTCTGTGGTTTTGGCTGTAACTTCTTCTTTTTCATTTCTCATTTTATTGATTTGGGCCCTCTTTCATTTTTCTAGATGAGCTTAGATAGAAGTTTATCAATTTTGTTTATCTTTTCTTTTTTTGTTTTTTTGTGGTATGCGGGCCTCTCACTGTTGTGGCCTCTCCTGTTGCGGAGCACAGGCTCTGGACGTGCAGGCTCAGTGGCAATGGCTCACGGGCCCAGCCGCTCTGCGGCATGTGGGATCTTCCCAGACCGGGGCACAAACCCATATCCCCTGCATCGGCAGGCGGACTCTCAACCACTGCGCCACCAGGGAAGTCCTATCTTTTCAATGAAACATCTCTTAATTTCATTCATTTTTTTTCTCTTGTTTTATTAATCTCAATTTATTTCTGCTCTGATCTTTAGGATTTCTTTCCTTCTACTAATTTGGGGTTTTGTTTGTTCTTTTTCTAGTTCCTTTAAAAAACGTTAGGGTTTTTTTCTTTGAGATTTTTTTCTTGTTTCCTGAGGTAGGCTTTTATGGTTACCTCTTAGAACTGCTTTGTTGCATTCCTTAGATTTTGGATCATTGTGTTTTTATTTGTCTCCAGGTATTTTTTTATTTCTTCAGTGTTCCATTGGTTGTTCAGTGGCATATTGTTTAGCCTTCACATGTAGTATTTTTTACAGCTTTTTTCTTGTAGTTGATTTCTAGTCTCATAGCATTATGGTCAGAAAAGATGCTTAGTATGATTTCAATTTTCTTAAATTTACTAAGACTTGTTTTGTGGCCTAGCATGTGATCTATCCTGGACAGTGATCCATGTGCATGTGAAAAGAATGTGTATTCTGCTGATTTTCGAGTGAATGTTCTATATATATCTATTAAGTCCATTTGATCTAATGTGTCGTTTAAGGCCAGTGTTTCCTTATGGATTTTCTGTCTGGATGATCTGTCCATTGATGTAAGTGGGGCATTAAAGTCCCCTACTATTACTGTATTACTGTCAATTTCTCCCTTTATGTCTGTTAATAATTGCTTTATGTACTTAGGTGCTCCTATGTTGGGTGCATATACATTTACAATTGTTACATCTTCTTCTTAGATTGATCCCTTGATCATTATGTAATGTCCTTCTTTGTCCCTTGTTACAATCTTTGTTTTGAAGTCTATTTTGTATAAGGTAAGTGCTATCCAGCTTTCTTTTTATTTCCATTTGCATGGAAAACCTTTTTCGATCCCCTCATTTTCAGTCTGTGTGTGTCTCTAGATCCAAAGTGAGTGTCTTTTAGGCAGCATATATATGGGTCTTGTTTTTGTATCCACTCAACCATTCTGTGTCTTTTGATTGGACCATTTAGTCCATTTACACTTAAAGCAATTATTGATAGGTATGGACTTATTGCCATTTTTAAAAATTGTTTTTGAGTTGTTTTTCTAGTTCTCTTTTGTTCCTTTCTTCTTCTTTTGCTCCGTTTCCTTATGATTTGATGACTATCTTTGGTGTTATGTTTGGATTCCTTTCTCTTTCTTGTGTGTGTATCTATCCTAGATTTTGGTTTGTGGTTACCATGATACATATTTTTTTTTAACATGAGTATTTTATGTTGCTGATTTCTTAAGTTCAAACACATTTTAACAACCCTGCATTTTTACACCCCGCCACATTTACTGTTTTGACATCATATTTTACGTATTTTTATTTTGTGTATCCCTTAAATACTCATCAGGGATATTTTAATCTTCCTACTAGCTTTATAATTGGTTGATCTATTACCTTTACAGTATTACTGCCTTTACCAATGAAATTTTTTCATTTGTAATTTTCACATTTACAGCTGTGGGCTTTTCTTCTTTGCTTAGAGAATTCCCTTTAACATTTCTTGTAAAGCTCAATTGGTGGTGCTGAACTCTCTTAGCTTTTACTTATCTGTAAAATTTTTGATCTCTCCATCAAATCTGAATGAAAGTCTTGCTGGGTAGAGTATTCTTGGTTGTATGTTTTTCCCTTTCATTACTTTTAGTATATCGTGCTACTCCCTTCTGGCCTGCAGAATTTCTGCTGAAAAGTCAGCTGATAACCTTATGAGACTTCCCTTGTAAGTAACTTGTTGCTTTTCCCTTACTGATTTTAATATTCTCTCTTTATCTTCAATTTTTGCCATTTTAGTTACAGTAAATCCCCTGAATGAGTTATATTCCAAGAGCTCATTCATAAGTCCAGTTTGTTTGTAAGTCCAACAAAGTTAGCTTAGGTACCAACTAACACAGTCGGCTATATACTGCTGCTTTTATGCTTGCTTCCGGACATCCTGGGCTTGAAATAAAGATACTGTACTACTGTACTCTCTACAGTACCGTACAGTATAGTACACAAAACACAACCACTTGTAGAGGATGCATGCATGTGACAATGTACGCCAGACATATGAACTAACATGATTGGACATGCAAATGCACGTTTGTATCTTTGAAAGTTTGCAACTTGAAGGTTCATATGTAGGGGACTTACTGTACAATGTGTCTTGGTGTGTTCTCCTTTGGGTTGATCCTATTTGGGACTCTCTGTGATTCATGGACCTGGATGTCTGTTTCCTTTCTCAGGTTAGGGAAGTTTTCAGCTATTATGTCTTTAATTATATTCTCTGCCCCTTTCTCTCTCTTCTCCTTCTGGGACCACTACAATGCAAATATTAGTGCACTTGATGTTGTCCCAGAAGTCTCTTAATTGTCCTCGTTTCTTTTTATTCTTTTTTCTATTCAGCTTCAGTGATTCCCACTACTCTGTCTTCCAGCTCACGCATCCCTTCCTCTATATCATCTAATCTATTGTTGATTCCTTCTAGTGTATTTTTCACTTCACCTATTATATTCTTTATCAGTTTGGTTCTTTATATTTTCAAACTCTTTGTTAAAACTTCTAACTTCTCACTCTCTTCATCCATTTTTGTCCTGAGTTCTTTGAACATCATTATGATAATTACCTTGAACTCTTTATTGGGTAGATTGCTTATCTGCACTTCACTTAGGTCTTCTGGTGTTTTATCTTGTTCCTGCATTTGGTACATAAGCCTCTGTCACCTTATTTTGCCTAATTTTAAATTAATTTTATTTATTTATCTATTTATTTATTTATTTATTTTGGCTATGTTGGGTCTTTGTTGTTGCCTGTGGGCTTTCTCTAGTTGCAGCGAGCAGGGGCTACTCTTCATTGTGGTGCATGGGTTTCTCGTTGTGGTGGCTTCAGGGGCTCAGTAGTTGTGGCTGGTGGGCTCTAGAGCGCAGGCTTAGTAGTTGTGGTGCATGGGCTTAGTTGCTCTGCAGCATGTGGGATCGTCCCAGACCAGGGCTCAAACCCGTGTACCCTGCTTTGGCAGGTGGATTCTTAACCACTGCACCACCAGGGAAGTCCGCTATTTTTATTTTGATGTATTTGGTTGGTTGGTTATATTTCCTGACCTTGGAGAAGTGGCCTTGTGTAGGAGACATCCTATATGTTCCAGCAGCACACTTTTCTCTGGTCACCAGACCTGTGTGCTCTGGGGGTGTCCCTTATGTGGGCTTTGTGGGTACTTCTGTTATGGAGGGCTGACTACTGTGGCTGGCCTCTGGCCCAGTTGGTTGCCAAGCCCTGCCTGATGTGGAGGAGGCCAGCCTCTTGTGTTCTGGTCTAAGTCATAAGGCAACTGGCTACAGAGCCCTTGGGGGTCCTGGGGCTAGTGCTGGTGGGCAGAGCCATGTTCCAGGGTGGATGGTTTTGGGGCCAGGGGTCCCAGATCTAGTGTCAGCCACTGGTGGGTGAATCTGGTTCCTAGCATGGCTGGCTGCAGCGTCTTTGGTGTCCTAAAGCTGGTGTCACCCTACTGGTATGTGGGGCTGGATCCCTGGGTGACTGGCTGAGTGGTCCAGGACATCTAGGAGCTGGTGCCAGCCTGCTGGTGGCTGAGCTGTGTCCTGACATTGCAGACTGTTGGACTGCAGTGGTTCTGGGGCTGGTGTCCACCTGCTGGAGGGCAGGTCGGGGCCCAAGGGATCCCTGGGCTGCTGCTTCCCCCTGGTGGATGAGGCTGGTCTTGGGTTTAGTGCTGGCCTACTGTTGGGCAGAGCCAGGTCCCAGGGTCTCTGGCTGCAGGGCCCAGGGGTCCCATAGCTGGTATCAGCCTGCTGATGGGCAGGGCTAAGTACCTGTCTGCCTAGTTGCTTGGCCTGTGGTGTCCCAGTACTGGTGCTAACAGGCTGGTGGGCAGGGCCAG
Organism: Stenella coeruleoalba; assembly: GCF_951394435.1. Taxonomy (NCBI): domain Eukaryota; kingdom Metazoa; phylum Chordata; class Mammalia; order Artiodactyla; family Delphinidae; genus Stenella; species Stenella coeruleoalba. Next base: position 59,180,550 of record NC_137150.1, read on the forward strand.
GTCCTGGTGCTAATACACTATAGGGAGGATTCCAAAATTGCGCTTGTTAGCACCAGTGTCTTTGTGGTAGAATGAGCTTTCAGCAGTGACTGCCAATAGTGTCTGTGTCCCCAAGGTGAGCTCCAATTGCCTGCTGCCTCTCTGGAGGCTTTCCAAATTCAGCACATGGGTCTTACTCAGGCTCCTTTCAAATTACTTCTTCTGCCCTGGGTCCTGGAGGGTGTGAGATTTTATGTGCGCCATTTAAGAGTGTGGTCTCTATTTCCCACAGCCCTCTGGACCTCCCCAAAATAAGCCCCATTGGCCTTCAAAGCCAAATGTTCTGGGGGATGCTCTTCCTGGTGCAGGACCCCTGGGCTGGAGAGATCAATGTGGGGCTTGAATTCCTTGCTTCATAGGGAGAACCTCTGCAGTTGTAATTACTCTCCCATTTGTGGGTTGCCCACCCCAGGGTATGGGTCTGGACCATACCATGTCTCTGCCCCTCCTACCTGTCTTGTTGTAGTTCCATCTTTATATTTAGTTGTAGATCTTTTCTTCTAGTCTTCTGATATTTCTCATCAAGAGTTGCTCTATAAGGGAAGTTTATAGCTATACAAGCCTACCTCAAGAAACAAGAAAAATCTCAAATAAACAATCTAACCTTACACCTAAAGGAAGTAGAGAAAGAAGAACAAACAAACCCCGAAGTTAGCAGAAGGAAAGAAATCATAAAGATCAGAGCAGAAATAAATGAAATAGAAACAAAGAAAACAATAGCAAAGATCAATAAAACTAAAATCTGGTTCTTTGAGGTGATAAAAAAAAATTGATAAACCATTAGCCAGACTCATCAAGAAAAAGAGGGAGAGTACTCAAATCAATAAAATTAGAAATGGAAAAGGAGAAGTTACAACAGACACTGAAGAAATACAAAGCATCCTAAGAGACTACTACAAGCAACTCTATGCCAGTAAAATGAACAACCTGGAAGAAATGGGCAAATTCTTAGAAAGGTATAACCTTCCAAGACTGAACCAGGAAGAAAATATGAACATACCAATCACAAGTAATGAAATTGAAACTGTGATTAAAAGTCCTCCAACAAACAAAAGTCCAGGACCAGATGGCTTCACAGTTGAATTCTATCAAACATTTAGAGAAGAGCCAACACCCATCCTTCTGAAACTCTTCCAAAAAATTCCTATTCTCTAAACACAGGTGCCTCAAAGGCAAGGCTGCCAGTGTTGTTGCTCAGTTTATTTAGTGTGTAAAGGTTCTTGATCAAGGGACAAGGAAGGGTCACCTTTTTATTCACTTCAAAGGGCCTTCTTCTAGTTGGTCTTTCCGGAGGTGGACATTTTAAAAAAATTTTACTGAAGTATAATTTATTTACAATGTTGTGTTGATTTCTGCTATACAGCAAAGTGATTCAGTTATACATATATATATATATATATATATATATATATTCTTTTTCATATTCTTTTCCCTTATGGTTTATCACAGGATATTTAATATAGTTCCCTGTGCTATACAGTAGGACTTCGTTGTTTATCCGTCATATATAGTAGTTTGCAGCTGCTAATCCCAAGTCCCCTACCCCCCTTCCCTCTCGGCAACCACGAGTCTGTTCTCTATATCTGTGAGTCTGTTTCTGTTTCATAGATATGTTCATTTGTGTCAAATTTTAGATTCCACATATAAGTGATATTGTATGGTATTTGTCTTTCTCTTTTTGACTTACTTCACTTAGTATGATAAACTCTAGGTCCATCCACGTTGCTGCAAATAGCATTATTTCATTATTTTTTATGGCTGAGTAATATTCCACCGTGTGTGTGTGAGTGCGTATGTGTATGTATGTATATATATATATATCACATCTTCTTTATCCATTCATCTGTTGATGGACATTTAGGTTGTTTCCATGTCTTGGCTACTGGAAATAGTGCTGCTGTGAACATAAGGGTGCATGTATCTTTTCAAGTTACAGTTTTGTCTGGATATATGCCCAGGAGTGGGATTACCGGATCATATGGCAGCTCTGTTTTTAGTTTTTTGAGGAACAGAGGGGAACATTTTTTTAAACGGTCTGCCCAGAGGGTGGCATCTCTTCCTAATTCTCACAAAGTACCTTAGATACAGTCCCACTGCAAGATCAGCCCTGAACTAAAGGTCAGAAGAAACAAGACGTAAACAATGGCTCGTCCCCTGGCACATAAAGATTTGGAGAAGTTATTGGAAAAGCATAGGTTAGATAAAGCAATGTTAAAAAATATATATACCTCAGAGGAATTGTAGGAGGAACTGATATTATTTAACTTGGAGAGGAGAAGAGATCACATATTAAAAGATGTTTTAAAAAAAAAAAAAAGATGAACTCTTTCAAAGAATAGAATGACTTGTTGCTCTCTAATTTCACCCCAAAGGGATCAATAGTGCTTTACTGGAGAAACAGAATCACTTCCTGGCAATGAAGACTATCAACATTAGAGGCTGTGGCATATCCTTTTCAAGAGACTTTATAAAATTGGATGTATGCCCATCTGGAAAGAGTGTTAGTTGATTCTCCCTTTAGGTATTATAGGGTTAACTAAACGTTTCTAAATATAAAAGTTTTGTATTTGTTGTTCATTTTGGTGAAAAGGAAGTATGGGAAGCTCTTGACTTTCATAGAGGCTGAGTTCTAGACTTCTTCTCCAGTGGGAAGATTCCTAAGTGCCCAGAATTGCCGTGCAGGGATGCTGAGAGCCATGGGTCCAGGAATTAGGAGATCATTTGTGCTAGTACAAATATCTGTCTTTGAAAAAATGTTTTAGGCTTTTTCCCTTCTGTTCCCTTACCTTTCTTTTCCTATAGTCAAAAAGTAGTTTTTTCTGATAAAGTCTCATTTGCTTGAAAGTTTAATAAGTAGTGACTACTGTTATTATCATGTGAATTTCCTGCTCTGGGCATACAGTGTTCTTCTCTGTTTCCAGAATATGCTTTTTACCTTTTCTTACATTCATTCTTGCATTCATTCAACAAATATTTACTATGTATTAGTAATGTGCTGGTCATTGAGGATTAAATGGTCAATTAGATATGACCCTTACACTCAAGAATTTCACATTTTAGAGGAAAGACAGGCAAGTAAAAAAAAAAAAACAAAAAACTGTTTCCTAGATCAGATGCTCATATCTTAAAATGGTTTCCTGCATCCATCAAATAGTGAGATTCTATCTAGTGCACCACCCCCAGACACTGACTTTGTTTTACACATATGACATTTTCAGTTATTACTTTATGTACATAGTTTATGTGTAGGTATGCACACGTATATATACATCTTGAGTGTGTATATATACATATATACACGGTGTGCATATTGCTATCATCTATCCATCTCTATCTAATCTATCTTGTCCCCAACTAAATTTTAAGCTAAATAATAACTAATATTTTATTGGTAATTTACTAGATGTTTGGTGGTGTGCTAAGTGCTTTACATATAATCATGTTATTTATTCCTCATAGCAATCTCTATGAGTGTTGGTACAGTTATGATCCCCATTTGCATATGAAAAACTGAGCACTGAGAGGTTAGGTAACTTGCCCAAGATTATAGAGGTAATAAGCTGCAAAGCCAGGACTTGAACCCAGAAGTCTGACTTCGAGGCTACAAAGAACTTTAGCTTATAATATCCCACCTGATCCCTGTAGGAGGTCTATCTAACAGGCAGAGATTTTGTTTTCATTATAGAGATGAAGACCTTCATGGTTTGTTGACTGAGGGATATTGTTTTAAGGATTTTACTTCTGCAAGGACAAAATAGTTGATACTTGCTGGTAATATTTAGGGTGTATAGCAATTTAAATGTTAGTTGTGAGAGTTTAGTTGCTGCTAAATACATCTGGAGCATTAGGAGACCAGCAGTAAGGTGACACCTTGAAGGCCTGCACCTTTAGATGCTCTCTCAGAACAGTCTATGGTTATTTAATCCTAACCCCAAGTATGAAGACCACCTGCCTAAGGGGAGAATTTAGGGGGCAGATTTGCTTATATCAGAACATGACAATGCTCAATTCATAAACTTTGCTTTTGCTAAGTTGATTTTCCTTTCAGTTCTTGTAGCTTTTGATAAATACTTATCAAATGTTGAAACACTTGCTATCCTTCCAGTTAATCCAGATTTGAGACTTCTGACTCATTCCTAGACTTTCTTCTCCCTTCCCATCTCATTCAAATCCCTCCCAATCCCTATAGCTACTTCCTTTGTAAAAGATCTTGAGTTCCTTAGTACTCAATTCTATCACTAAGTTTGTTTTCAGTGTGTTATGCATGCTTATAAGTAATGAAGAGAAAATACAAAATGAAGACTTTCATTAATATAGATGACAGAATGGTGGAGAACTGTTTTCCTTTATTTAAAAAATCTTGATATGAAAATTTTATGTAGTACATACTAATTTTAAAATAATATCATTGAAATTATATGTTAATAGTATTTGTATAAAACAGTTTAAATCAGACTGCCTTACACTTAGCTGATGCTATTTACCTGGGACAAAAAAAATGAAGCAATCCTATTGTTAACAGCAAATTATTTGCTGAAAAGAGTGCTCTAGAGAATGAGACCTTGGATAAATGAGATTTTATTTTATGTTTATGTACCCCAAGTTTCTGAAGTAAGAATTAGAAGGTAGATCCTTGGCAATATCTAGCACAACTGCTTTCCCACCACCTGCTACAGTGTATCTTACATCTTGAAAAGGGTGGTGGTATAGACTCAGTAGTGCCCCCCACTCCAGATTTGTGTGTTGAAGTCCTAACTGCCAGCATCTCCGAATGTGATTGTATTTGGAGATAGGGCCATTAAAGAAGTTATTAAGTTAAAATGAGGCCATTAGAGTGGGTCCTTATCCAATCTGACTGGTATCCTCATAAGAAGAGGAGACTGAGACATACAGAGGTACACTAGGGTTGCACGTGCATAGAGGAATGACCATGTAAGGACACAGCAGGAAGAGGGCCATCTGCAAACCAAGGAAAGAAGCCTCAGAATAAACCAATCCTGCTGACACCTTGATTTTGGACCTCCAGCTTCCGGAACTGTGAGAAAATAAATTTCTGTTGTTTAAGCCACCCAGTCTGTGGTACTTTATTATGGTAGCCCTAGTAAGCCAATGCAAACTAAAACTCTGGCCTTTGTTCAAACTTCTCCAGTGACAGAAAACTTTTGACTTCTCTAAGCCACCCAGTTTTATATTTGGCCTATGTTAATTATTTTGTAGATCTTCCTAATATTGAGCTAAAATTTTCTATCTTATAACTTCTCTAATTCTGACCTCTAGAGTCACATCAAATCTGTTTTTTTTGTTTTACAAATGACGTTTCTCAAATATCTGAAGGTAATTATTTCCCTAATATGACCTGTTTTTTCCAGAAACATTCCCTACCCCCAATTCCTTTCACTGTCTTCATATGCTGTTGTTTTCAAGCCCTGTCTTTATGATGATCATATTCTTTTCAATCTTATAAATATTCCTTTTAGGACACATTGAAAAAGTTTCCAGGTGGAATATTTTGATCACTGATGGCCAAACAGGCCTATTTCTTTTAGGGAGGATGAAGTTTATGGTGAAAAAGGGAACCAGCAATTTGAATCATCTTTTTTTCCTTAGATGTATAAAACGGAGGAGTAATCACACATTTAAAGTAGAAACATGGAGAAGTAGCACCATGACTCCTTACTACCAGGCAAAACTATCATTGTGTGCTTGTAGACAGAAACCTACTATTCTCTACCATATGTAGTTTGAATTTAAATTGTATTTAAGGACAATTAATATATTTGATGGTGTATTTAATATTAAAACTAATGTTTTTTCAAAAAACTTAAAATTATATATAATTTTAGAAGTAATTCTAATAACCATAATATTAATTTGGACTTTTTGTCATTTTTGAGGATTCACTCATTTTAAAATATTTATTTATTTATCATTGAAGTATAATTGTCCTATAACACTGTTCCAGTGCACAACATAGTAATTCAATATTTCTATATTTGCAAAATGATCACAAAGGTAATTCTAGTTACCATCTGTTACTGTACAAAGTTATTACAATACTATTGACTATATTCCCCATGCTATGCATTTCATCCCTGTGACTCACTTAGTTTATAACTGGAAGTTTGTACCTCTTAATCTTTCTCACCCATTTCACTCCTCCCCCCACCCATCTGCCCTCTGGGAACCACCTGTTTGTTCACTGTATCTTTGAATCTGTTTCTGTTTCCAACAAATGTTTATGGAATAAGGGTTAGTTCAGGAAAAAGTTTAAAAACCACTTGTATCTGTGTGACTAGTCAACAGTTCGGTCAGATTGTTGAGCATGCTACATTTATAGTGTTTGCATCTCCTTTAAAAATAGAAACACGATAGTGTATTTTATTTATTTACTTATTTATTTAACATCTTTATTGGAGTATAATTGCTTCACAGTGGTGTGTTAGTTTCTACTGTATAACAAAGTGAATCAGCTGTACATATACATATATCCCCATATCTCCTCCCTCTTGCATCTCCCTCCCACCCTCCCTATCCCACCCCTCTAGGGGGTCACAAAGCACTGAGCTGATCTCCCTGTGCTATGCGGCTGCTTCCCACTAGCTATCTATTTTACATTTGGTAGTGTATATATGTTCATGCCACTCTCTCACTTCGTGCCAGCTTAACCTTCCCTCTCCCCTTGTCCTCAAGTCCATTTTCAAAGTCTGCATATTTATTCTGGTCCTGCCCCTAGTTCTTCAGAGCCTTTTTTTTTTTTTCAGATTCCATATATGTGTGTTAGCATATGGTATTTGTTTTTCTCTTTTGGACTTACTTTACTCTGTATGACAGTCTCTAGGTCCACCCACCTCACTACAAATACCTCAATTTGGTTTTTTTTTATGGCTGAGTAATATTCCATTGTATATATGTGCCACATCTTCTTTTTCCATTCATCTGTTGATAGACACTTAGGTGGCTTCCACATCCTGGCTATTGTAAATAGTGCTGCAGTGAACATTGTGGTACATGACTCTTTTTGAATTATGGTTTTCTCAGGGTATATGCCCGGTAGTGGGATTGCTGGATCGTATGGTAGTTCTATTCTTAGTTTTTAAAGGAACCTCCATACTGTTCTCCATAGTGGCTATATCAGTTTACATTCCTAACAACAGTGCAAGAGGGTTCCCTTTTCTCCACACCCTCTCCAGCATTTATTGTTTGTAGATTTTTGTTGATGGCCATTCTGACTGGTGTGAGGTGATGCCTCACTGTAGTTTTGATTTGCATTTCTCTAATGATTAGTGATGTTGAGCATCCTCTCATGTGTTTGTTGGCAATCTGTATATCTTCTTTGGAGAAATGTCTATTTAGGTCTTCTGCCCATTTTTGGATTCAGTTGTTTTTTAGATATTGAGCTGCATGAGCTGCTTGTATATTTTGGAGATTAATCCTTTGTCAGTTGCTTCATTTGCAAATATTTTCTCCCATTCTGACGGTTGTCTTTTCGTCTTGTTTATGGTTTTTCTGTGCAAAAGCTTTGAAGTTTCATTAGGTCCCATTTGTTTATCTTTGTTTTTACCTCCATATCTCTAGAAGGTGAGTCAAAAAGGATCTTGCTGTGATTTATGTCATAGAGTGTTCTGCCTATGTTTTCTACTAAGAGTTTTATAGTGTCTGGCCTTACATTTAGGTCTTTAGTCCATTTTGAGTTTATTTTTGTGTATGGTGATAGGGAGTGTTCTAATTTCATTCTTTTACATGTAGCTGTCCAGTTTTACTAGCACCACTTATTGAAAAGGCTGTCTTTTCTCCATTGTATATTCTTGTCTCCTTTATCAAAGATAAGGTGAACATATGTACATGGGTTTATCTCTGGGCTTTCCTGTTCCATTGATCTATCTTTCTGTTTTTGTGCCAGTACCATACTGTCTTGATTACTGTAGCTTTGTAGTATAGTCTGAAGTCAGGGAGTGTGATTCCTCCAGCTCCGTTTTTCGTTCTCAAGATTGCTTTGGCTATTTGGGATCTTTGTGTTTCCATACACATTGTGAAATATCTTTTTCTACTTCTGTGGAAAATGCCATTGGCAGTTTGATAGGGATTGCATTGAATCTGTAGATTGCTTTGGGTAGTAGAGTCATTTTCACAATGTTGATTCTTCCAATCCAAGAACATGATATATCTCTCCATCTATTTGTATCATCTTTAATTTCTTTCATCAGTGTCTTATAGTTTTCTGCATACAGGTCTTTTGCCTCCTTAGGTAGGTTTATTCCTAGGTATTTTATGCTTTTTGTTGCAATGGTAAATGGGAGTGTTTCCTTAATTTCTCTTTGAGATTTTTCATCATTAGTGTATAGGAATGCAAGAGATTTCTGTCATTAATTTTGTATACTTATACTTTAGCAAATTCATTGATTAGCTCTAGTAGTTTTCTGGTGGCATTTTTAGGATTCTCTATGTATAGTATCATGTCATCTGCTAACACTGACAGTTTTACCTCTTCTTTTCCAATTTGGATTCCTTTTATTTCTTTTTTTTCCTCTGATTGCTGTGGCTAAAACTTCCAAAATTATGTTGAATAATAGTGGTGAGAGTGGGCAACCTTGTCTTGTTCCTGATCTTAGTGGAAATGCTTTCCATTTTTCACCATTGAGAATGATGTTGGCTGTGGGTTTGTCATATGTGGCCTTTATTATGTTGAGATAAGTTCTCTCTCTGCCTACTTTCCAGAGGGTTTTTATCATCAACGGGTGTTGAATTTTGTCGAAAGCTTTTTCTGCATCTATTGAAATGATCATATGGTTTTTCTCCTTCAATTTGTTACTATGTTATATCATATTGATTGATTTGCATATATTGAAGAATCCTTGCATTCCTGGGATAAACCCCACTTGATCATGGTGTGTGATCCTTTTAATGTGCTGTTGGATTCTGTTTGCTAGTATTTTGTTGAGGATTTTTGCATCTGCGTTCATCAGTGATATTGGCCTGTGGTTTTCTTTCTTTGTGACATCTTTGTCTGGTTTTGGTATCAGGGTGATGGTGGCCTCATAGAATGAGTTTGGAAGTGTTCCTCCCTCTGCTATATTTTGGAAGAGGTTGAGAAGGATAGGTGTTAGCTCTTCTCTGAATGTTTGATAGAATTCGCCTGTGAAGCCATCTGGTCCTGGGCTTTTGTTTGGTGGAAGATTTTTTTTTTTTTTTTTGCGGTACGTGGGCCTCTCACTGTTGTGGCGTCTCCCGTTGCGGAGCACAGGCTCTGGACATGCAGGCTCAGCAGCCATGGCTCACGGGCCTAGCCGCTCCGCGGCATGTGGGATCTTTCCGAACCGGGGCACGAACCCGTGTCCCCTGCATCGGCAGGCGAACTCTCAACCACTGCGCCACCAGGGAAGCCGTGGTGGAAGATTTTTAATCCCAGTTTCAATTTCAGTGCTTGTGATTGGTCTGTTTATATTTTCTGTTTCTTTCTGGTTCAGTTTCAAAGTTGTGCTTTTCTAAGAATTTGTCAATTTCTTCCAGGTTGTCCATTTTATTGGCATATAGTTGCTTGTAGTAATCCCTCATGATCCTTTGTATTTCTTCAGTGTCAGAAATTATTATTTCTGCAGTGTCAGAAATTATTACTTCTCCTTTTTCATTTGTAATTCTATTGATTTGAGTTTTCTCCCATTTTTCTTGATGAGTCTGGCTAATGATTTATCAATTTTTGTTTATCAAAGAACCAGCTTTTAGTTTTATTGATCTTTGCTCTAGTTTCCTTCATTTCTTTTTCATTTATTTCTGATCTGATCTTTATGATTACTTTCCTTCTGCTAAGTTTGGGTTTTGTTTGTTCTTCTCTCTCTAGATCCTTTAGGTGTAAGGTTAGGTTGTTTATTTGAGATGTTTCTTGTTTCTTGAGGTAGGATTGTATTTCTATAAACTTCCCTCTTAGAACTGCTTTTGCTGCATCCCATAGATTTGGGGTTATCGTGTTTTCATTGTCATTTGTTTCTAGGTGTTTTTTGATTTCCTCTTGGACTTCTTCAGTAATCTCTTTGTTATTTAGTAATGTACTGTTAGCCTCCATGTGTTTGTATTTTTTACAGCTATTTTCCTGTAATTGATATCTAGTCTCATAGTGTTGTCGTTGGAAAAGATACTTGACACGATTTCAATTTTCTTAAATTTACCAAGGCTTGCTTTGTGACCCAAGGTATAGTCTATCCTGGAGAATGTTCCATGAGCACTTGATAAGAAAGTGTATTCTGTTGCTTTTGGATGGAATGTCCTATAAATATCAATTAAGTCTGTCTTATTTAATGTATCATTTAAAGTTTGTGTTTCCTTATGTATTTTCATTTTGGATTATCTGTCCACTGGTGAAAGTGGTATGTTAAAGTCCCCTACTATGACTGTGTTACTGTCGACTTCCCCTTTTATGGCTGCCAGCATTTGCCTTATGTATCGAGCCACTCCTATGTTGGGTGCATAAATATTTACAATTGTTATATCTTCTTCTTGGATTGATCCCTTGATCATTATGTAGTGTCCTTCTTTGTCTCTTCTAATAGTCTTTATTTTAAACTCTATTTTATCTAATATGAGAATTGCTACTCCAGCTTTCTTTTGATTTCCATTTGCATGGAATATCTTTCTCCATCCCCTCACTTTCAGTCTGTATGTGTCCCTGGGTCTGAAGTGGGTCTCTTGTAGACAGCATATATATGGGTATTGTTTTTGTATGCATTCAGCCATTCTGTTTCTTTTGTTTGGAGCATTTAATCCATTTACATTTAAGGTAATTATCGATATGTATGTTCCTATTTCCATTTTCTTAATTGTTTTGGGTTTGTTATTGTAGGTCTTTTCCTTCTCTTGTGTTTTCTGCCTGGAGAAGTTCCTTTAGCATTTGTTGTAAAGCTGGTTTGGTGGTGCTGAATTCTCTTAGCTTTTGCTTGTCTGTAAAGGTTTTAATGTCTCCATTGAATCTGAATGAGATCCTTGCTGGGTAGAGTAATCTTGGTTGTAGGTTTTTCCCTTTCCTCACTTCAAATATGTCATGTCACTCCCTTCTGGCTTTCAGAGTTTCTGCTGAAAGACCAGCTGTTAGCCTTATGGGGATTCCCTTGTATGGTATTTGTTGTTTTTCCCTTGCTGCTTTTAATATTTTTTCTTGGTATTTAATTTTTGATAGTTTAATTAATATGTGTCTTGGTGTGTTTCTCCTTGGATTTATCCTGTATGGGACTCTGTACTTCCTGGACTTGACTGACTGTTTCCTTTCCCATATTAGGGAAGTTTTCAACTATAATCTCTTCATATATTTTCTCAGTCCTTTTCTTTCTCTCTTCTTCTTCTGGGACCCCTATAATTTGAATGTTGGTGTGTTAATTGTTGTCCCAGAGGTCTCTGAGATTGTCCTCAATCCTTTTCATTCTTTTTTCTTTATTCTGCTGTCTGGTAATTATATCCACTATTTTATCTTCCAGGTCACTTATCCGTTCTTCTGCCTCAGTTATTCTGCTATTGATTCCTTCTACAGAATTTTTAATTTCATTTATCCTGTTATTCATCATTGTTTGTTTGCTCTTTAGTTCTTCTAGGTCCTTGTTAAACGTTTCTTGTATTTTCTCCATTCTGTTTCCAAGATTTGGGATCATCTTTACTATCATGACTCTGAATTCTTTTTCCAGTAGACTGCCTATTTCCTCTTCATTTGTTTGGTCTGGTGAGTTTTTACCTTCCTTCTTCATCTGCTGTGTATTTCTCTCTCTCCTCATTTTGCTTAACTTACTGTGTTTAGGGTCTCCTTTTTGCAGGCTGCAGGTTTGTAGTTCCCATTGTTTTTGGTGTCTGCCCCCAGTGGGTAAGGTTGTTTCAGTGGGTTGTGTAGGCTTCCTGGTGGAGGGGACTGGTGCCTGTGTTCTGGTGGATGAGACTGGATCTCGTTTTCTGGTGGGCAGGACCACATGCAGTGGTGTGTTTTGGGGTGTCTGTGACCTTATTATGATTTTAGGCAGCCTCTCTGCTATTGGGTGGGAGTGTGTTCCTGTTTTGCTAGTTGTTTGGCATAGGGCGTCCAGCACTGTAGCTTGCTGGTCGTTGAGTGGATTTAGGTCTTAGCACTGAGATGGAGATCTCTCGGAGAGCTTTCACTGTTTGATATTACATGGGGCCAGGAGGTCTCTGGTGCACCAATGTCCTGAACTTGGCTCTCCCACCTTGGAGGCTCACGCCTGACACCCACCCAGAACACTACAACCCTGTCAGCCACACGGCTCAGAAGAAAAGGGAGAAAAAAAGAGAAAGAAAGAAAGAAAAAATAAATAAAATAAATTATTAAAATTTTAAAAATATTAAAAATAAAAAAGTAATTTTAAAAAAGGAAGAAAGAAGAGAGCAAATAAACCAATAAATAAATCCACCAATGATAACAAGTGCTAGAAACTATACTAAAGAAACAAACAAAATGAACAGAGAGAACCCTAGGACAAATGGCAAAAGCAAAACTATACGAAGTCACACAAAGAAGCATACACATACACATTCACAAAAAGAGAAAAAGGGAAAAAATATATATATAGAAGGAAGAGAGCAATGAAATCAGTAAACAAATCTACCAATGATAATAAGCTCTAAATACTAAACTAAGATAGACATAAAACCAGAAACAAATTAGATGCAGAAAGCAAACCCCAAGTCTACAGTTGCTCTCAAAGTCCACCTCCTCAATTTTGAGATGATTCATTGTCTATTCGGGTATTCCACAGATGCAGGGAACATCAAGTTGATTGTGGAGATTTAATCCACTGCTCCTGAGGCTGCTGGGAGAAATTTCCCTTTCTCTTCTTTGTTCACACAGCTCCTGGAGTTCAGCTTTGGATTTGGTCCTGCCTCTGCATGTAGGTCACCTGAGGGCATCTGTTCTTCGCTCAGACAGGATGGGGTTAAAGTAGCAGCTGATTAGGGGGCTCTGGCTCACTCACACGAGGGGGAGGGCATGGTATGGAATGCGGGGCGAGCCTGTGGCGGTAGAGGCGTGACATTGCAACAGCCTGAGGCACGCTGTGTGTTCTCCCGGGGGAGTTGTCCCTGGATCACAGGACCCTGGCAGTGGTGGGCTGCACAGGCTCTCCGTAGGGGAGGTGTGGATAGTGACCTGTGCTTGCACACAGGCTTCTTGGTGGCTGCAGCAGCAGCCTTAGCATTTCATGCCCGTCTCCGGGGTCCACACTGATAGGTGCGGCTCGCGCCCATCTGTGGAGCTCGTTTAGGTGGTGCTCTGAATCCCCTCTCCTCGCGCACCCCTAAACAATGGTCTCTTGCCTCTTAGGCAGTTCCAGACTTTTTCCCAGATTCCCTCCTGGCTAGCTGTGGCACACTAGCCCCCTTCAGGCTGTGTTCACACAGTCAACCCCAGTCCTCTCCCTGGGATCTGACCTCTGAAGCCTCAGCTCCCAGCTCCCACCCGCCCCGTGTGTGAGCAGACAAGCCTCTCAGGCTGGTGAGTGCTGGTCGGCACCGATCCTCTGTGCGGGAATCTCTCCACTTTGTCCTCCGCACCCCTGTTGCTGTGCTCTCCTCCATGGCTCCGAAGCTTCCCCCCTGCCCACCCCCCATCTCCGCCAGTGAAGGGGCTTCCTAGTGTGTGGAAACTTTTCCTCCTTCACAGCTCCCTCCCAGAGGTGCAGGTCCCGTCCCTATTCTTTTGTCTCTGTTTATTCTTTTTTCTTTTGCCCTACCCCATGGGGAGTTTCTTGCCTTTTGGGAAGTCTGAGGTCTTCTGCTAGTGTTCAGTAGGTGTTCTGTAAGAGTTGTTCCACATGTAGATGTAGTTTTGATGTATTTGTGGGGAGGAAGGTGATCTCCACATCTTATTCCTCCGCTATCTTGAAGGCGCCTCCCATAGTGTATTTTAAAATTAGCCCTCCATGGCCTGGGGTTCAGGGCTGTCCCAGAAGGTGCCAGGAGTATGAAGAGAAGAGGGGAAAGATGGGCAGACACGTGCCCCAGTAAGAATTAGGAGAGAGTGGTTTAGAAGAGTAAACACTGTGGATTCACCCCACACTAAAAGCGGGAATAATTCCAAAGATCAGGCTTCTAATATGGTGTCAACTTTGCTTGATTAGTCCAGGAGTTAGCAGGTTACCTGACCCTATAGATCAAATGCCTTTAGTAACTACAGCTTCATAAGCAGGCATGGATACTTCGGATAATAATAAGAATGGCAACAAAAGTAACAACAGTAGCAGCAGTAATAGCAATTACAGCAATGATAATAATAGTTATATGAAAATTTATCAGGCTCTAGCCACTAAGTGCTATATATGTATCAACTTATTTTCCTCAAATTCATTTACTCACTTGATAAACATTTATTGAACGCATACTATATGTAACGTGCTGTGAACAAAATACACAAAAGCCTCTGTCGTTAAGAAGTTTATTTCGGTGAAGAAAAAAATTTTTTGCCTTTATTAAATCAAGGTGCCAGAAGAGGTCGCAGTGAGAAAGCGAGATTTAAGTAAAGACTTGAAGCAAAAGCCACATTAGCAGGCAGGTCTCTACCGGGGGAGGGTTCCAGGCTGTGGGAAGAGCTAGAGCAAAGTGCTAAGTGCAGGAGTTTGCCTTTTGTGGTCGAGGAGCAGGGAGATCAGTGTGGCTGAAGCTGCCTGAGTGACTCAGGGGAAAGTGGGAGGGGCTATCAGCAGAGCATAACCGGGTGGAGCAGCGTGGAGGACATTGTAAGCCATTGTGAGGACTTGAACTTTTACTCTGATTTAAATGTGAAGTCTTTACATGATTTTGATCAGAATAGTGATTCGGTCTGACCAAATACGAAATGGATCACTCTTGGGAATCATGTTGAGAATACATTTGTGGATTAGGAAGACTGATTTGGAGACTTTTGAGACAGTGGTGACAAGGACAAGAGTGATAGCCATGGAGGTCATGAGGAGTGGTCAAATTCTACGTTTATGTTGAAGGGACAAAGAAATCCACTTATCTAAGGTTACAAAGCTAATAAATGGCTGAATTGGGAATTGAACCCGGGCAGTACAGACTCAAAGATAATTCTGATATGCAGAATAACCTGACCAATAAAAAGAGATGGTGAGAAGATAGGCATCAACTCAATAAAAGGCAGAACTTTCTGATAATTATGTCTGAAAGGAAGTGATTTTCTATGATTAGAGGGATTTAAGTGTAAACTAGAAAGCTATTTGTCTTTGACAGTAAGGGAGTGAGGGGACTATGCATTGCGGTGGGGTGGGGGCAGTCATAAAATTACTTTTAGTGCCTTTCTAACTCTAAGATTCTATAATCCAAATACAGAGCGACACAGTTTATACTGTTTGTCAGAAGTTGACAATTCTAACTAATAATTACTATTTTGAAAACCACTTTCTTGACTTCTTCTCTTATCCTAAAGTAGAAACAATGCTTGGTTTGGCCTCTGCCCTTAAAGAAAGGATGAAAACTTGATATATCTGATAAATCTCTGTTGTGACTCTAAATGAACCCATGAAATTGCCTTTTTAAATGCAAATTTGAAACATTTGTGTATTTGCGGTGCCAATGCTGCTATCAGAGTTTGGAGGATATAAATTCATAAAATAACAGATGCTGGTCTCAGATTAGGATTCTCCAAAATCATTGCATAAAACCCTTCAGTACTCCTTTGGGGGTCTTGGCTAATAGTTCATATATCCCAGGTGCCGTACCCTGAATGTGTGTGTTGATGGTACACCACTTGAGTATTATATTTGTGTTTGTGTTTATGAAACAGACACAGCTCTGTTCCTGCTTATAGCTGCGGGTTGATGTGCTGGGAGGTAATCCAAAGATGTTACTTCATCCTCATGTTTTAAATGTTCTTTAGCATAATATCAAAGCGTTCTGAAGAAATTCCTACTGGAGGTCATATGTCCCACTGCAAGCAACATATAACACGTCTATAGAATCTACCAACTACTCCCAGCATATTCGGTGGGACAGGAAATGTGGAAATCTGGAAGAAACTTTTTGGAATATTTCTAATTGGACTAAGAAATGATAGGAGAGAATAGATGAATGCATGATGTTTGATGGAATGGGAAGAGGAGGAAGCAAAATGAGGTTGAAGTAGATCCTGGCAATTGACAAAGAAATGCCAGGGCCCGTATTTTGGATGAAAGTTTCTTGAAATTCAACCTGTCTCTGAAGGTGGAAAATTGTAGGTTAGTATGCTTTATCTGAATTTGGGTATATCTGGAGTCCTATTGTTTAGTCTTCTCGAAGAAGGAACACTAAACTCAAAAAGAACAAAGAAAAAAAATACCCCTTCCCCACTACATATGAAATAGGATCTTGGATTATGTCCCTGTGGGACTTGATTCTGCTCTTAAAAATACAAAAGTAAACCTGGTTCTTCTTTACACTGGTGGTGGTGGTGGTTGTGGGGTGTGTGTGTGTGTGTGTGTGTGTGTGTGTGTGTGTGTGTACTTTCATCATGCAGATGTTCTAAGGTAAACAGAGAGAGCCATTAGTTACATGAGGCAATTTACCAGCCTACTATAGAGCATAAGTTCAGATCTTAATGGTGACTTCTAGTTATTTGGGACTGTTTGAATGGCATATCAAAGGAAGAAAATCTCAAATAAGTTGTCTAAATTTAGTAAAGAAACCTCTTCTCCCTGGTGGTTTTGCTTTGTATTTCTTTTGGAGCACCATAGACATAATAGATAGCATTAAGAAATTCGGTCCTGATACTGTACTTTGTGAAAAGCTGTGACGTTCTTTTCACTTTTTGTTTGATACTAGCAACTGATATCTGAATCATGAAGCAAGACCATATCGATCTTACTTCTTGTAATGTAAAATTACACTCCCACTTGGACTCTCACTGTTTAATTCATAGTGCAATTTTAATGAATTCTTTTTTTTTCTTTTTTGTTTTCTTCACGTGTAGCATGCAACTTACATATTCTATTAGAATTTTAGGTCAACTTTTATAATTCCCCAAAATTAATTGTGGAAAAGTTTTGCTTCGTAAATGTGCACATATAGAGAACTAGCACCCCCTAGTGTATTAAATGCCCCCAAAGATTTGATCTGGCATTTAATAAGCTAATAACAACAAACAGGAATGTGTCCTAATGGGCAGGTTATTTGTTAACTTTTATCACTGCCATTATGACATAACTTGTTTAGGCACAGGGAAGGCATGTTTTTAAGTTAATAAAAATCATAAATGGACTAAAAGGATGGAAGTCACATTTCAAATATTGAATCTAAAATTAGATAACCATTGTTGGCTATTTTAACTGTAATATTTCAAGGCTGTAAAATAAAACAGTAATCTGTGGTCATGTTGCTAATTTTCTAAATTCTCTTTCTTTTGGAAAATTTCAGCAAAATACTTAATTGTTTATGGAAGACTGTAAAACTGAAAGTGTTTAGGATTTCTCTTCTTTTGGTGACTGTTATACTGTGTGTTGCTTAATGAAACTGTAAACTGAAAATTACAGCTTCATTCCAGAGAGTAAGAGGACTTATTCCAACAGATGGCATCAAAACACCGGTCTAAACTGTATGATCGCTGATTGTTAATTGCATCTGTAAAACAATCCTTTTAAACAGAGTAATGCATTTTATCATACAGATTATAGTTCTACGCTTTTTGGTTTTTCAATGTGTGTTAACATTTTCTGCTCCAATGTGAGATTTAGTGCTTGCATAATTATCAGATTAAACAACAGAACAACAGTGACTCAATCATTTTTAAGAATGTGCATAAGGAAGATAGAGAACCATGAATCACATTTTTTTTTTTAGGACATGCTATTTGAGAAATGTTTGGGTTCTTATTTCATTATATAAAACAGGAAGAATGGGCTGGATCTCACCCTCATCAAATTAAAATAGTGGAAACCTATAAAAAGATCTTAAATATATGGTAAACATATACTGTATTTTTAAATATATCTCACTGTAGATGAAAATATGTTTAATCTACATGGATATTTTGAATGAAAAGGAAACATATGAGGCACATAATAAGAAAGGACTGTTCTCTGAAAGATTTAGAGATTAAGGCACACAGCTTCCTTTTAGAAATGGTTGTAGTGCAATCCTACATAGAAGCAGAGGGATGGGTTTGACAACATCGTGAATATCCTTTCAGTAAGATTCTTTTGTTATAGATGGCATGGGGAAGATGGAATATGAAGACTTGATTCTTTTTTTTTTTCAAACTGAATAATATAAGCTGCATTTATAATTACAGAAAATGCCTGTGTGGTAGAAACAATGTCCAATTTCATAAAGGCAAGCTACATTCTTGGCATGACAGAGATACTCAATAACAGTTTATTTAAGGACTTGATTCTTTTGTTAGTTCTTCAGCCTAGGTGATTTAGAACTTGGAGCCTGAGTTAAGAGATGTGGAGAGAATAATTTAACATTCATGTCGTCATGAGGCAGTTTTTTTGTTTGTGGGCGTCACATGTGATTTTTCTTACATCTAACATAATAAGTGTAAACAGAATTAATGGCCCCCCATACTCTTCCTATTTTGATTTCTGCATAACTGACTGGGAAGGGACTATCAGGGTAAACTTGCTTGTTGACCTGGAAATACGCACTTAGTAAATCAATTTGTAATGATTCCACTTCTAAGTTTTCAGATATCTTTGTCTGATATATAAGAGCCACTAAGATAATGCCTGATGAGTGACCCTTCCTAAGTGAAGTATTATCAACCATACAGATTCTAGATAGAAAACATCAAAACCAAGAACATGAATGTAACCACAAAGGATGTCTAAGCAGCAAAAAAACATATCTTTAAAAATCTACAATAAACCTTTGCCCAGAGCCCACTTTTGTTTTGAAATTTGAAAAGAATTCTGACAAACAAGTTTTTCTGATTTGTAGCCGCAACGGATTACAAAGGCAAGTTACTGGTGACACGCACATGGAGTGACTTCCAATGTCTCACTCTGAAGAAAGATTTGGAAAACTGTATTAACAAATCAAAGAAATACTGATATTTATTAATTACCAAGGGGAAAATAAGACCTTGGAATATCCTGGCAGACGCCACCTCAATGGAGTGATCAAGGTTAGCATCGCCAGTAATAAGATACATTGCATCATGAACCCTGATGTACCAAAGAAAGGGCACACCCTGACTTCTGTGGTATCTTTGCCAAAAATGTGTAGTCTCAATATAATCATTGGAAAAGTCAGACACAGTTAAAGACATTCTGCGAAATAGTTGACCAGTCCTCACCGAAAGTGAGCAGATCATGGTAGACCAGTACAGACTGAAGATCTGCCACAGATTGGAGGAGACTAAGGAGACAGAAAAATGAAACTCGGTGTGAGAATCTGGGTTGGATCCTGGAACAGAGAATGGACATTAGTGGAAAAACTGGTAAAATTTGAATATGGCTGCAGCTTAATTAATAGTATTTATTGTACCAATGTTAATTTCTTAGTTTTGATGATTACCTTGTGGTTATTTAAGATAATAGGATTGGGGAAGTTTAGTGAAGTGTATATGTCGAGATTGTCTATACTATTTTGCAACTTTTAATTAAGTCTAAAATTATTTTAGGATAAAACAATTTAAATCCTATACAGCTCAAAGTGTAGAGTAGTCTGAGGCCGCTTAATGTAGGGGCAAAAAACCTGAGATGTATAAAATAATTATTGATATTCAATATGATGAGTGCAAGGAAGAGTTATTTTCATTATCATTTGTTTAATATAAATCAGAAAGCACATAATACAGTTTAGAAACATTTTAATTAAAAATTTTAATATAAAAAGTTTTAAAACTGTAAATGAATAAATTTCAATTATTTGGGAAATCTACTTTTTGGAAAATTTTATTCATTAATAATGTATAATGAACCATTATTCTACCCTAAGAATTTTCGTACCTGTGCCAGACACTAGAATTCCCCCTCAGTCCTCTACCCAAAGATAGGTAAGGTGTTATATATCTTGTAGCAACTGTGTGGCTATGTGATGTTATCCAGATCTTAATTTGAACCTGTAATTTAACTAAATATGGAAGTTGAGCCATAAGTTGAAGGAGTTCCATCACACCTTGATCTTGATACTGTGTGGAAATGGGAAATTCAAATGATTTCCTTCAAGGCTTATCTCTGTTCTCTGCTTTACAAACAGAAGTGGGAGGTTTGAGTATTTATAGAACAGTTAGTGTTAAACAATTCATAGTTCTAACCCCCAAATCCGTTTACTAATATTCTCTTATTTTTCAATCAAGAGTGACAATCAGAGTTTTCACTAAAATCCATGTAAGATGGCCCTGAATGGAACAAAGGGTAGAAAGTTCCACTCTTCTGGGCAACTTAATAAGCAGTAGAATCATGCTTTCGTCATGCTTTTTCTTAGCCTGTCATTTAGCAAATAAGCCTGAATTTCTCTCATGTATACCATTACACTTAATTATGTGAGAGAAGCTTATAACAAGTGTTTGTTGAACGCCCACCGTGTATTCAGTTTGGGTGAGGTGCTATAGGATTCAGAAGTGTGCTCTAGTTCTACTGTGTCTTTTAAGAAACTCTTTAAAGACCTCATGGGGGTTTACAAGATTAAAGAACATGTACAATTGGATATCAACAAGATTGTATTCACTTAAGTGTTTATACCAGTCGTTTCCACCCTTATTGAGATCAAAGATTCTTTTTTAATGTCAGATATTTCACAAACTCCATCTGATAGTTGATCCATGTTCAGTACTTGGAATTAAAAAAACACATAATGGCAGAAAACAAACATGAATTATTTCAAATTAATGTGTATTTCATTAGTCACAATAGTATCTACTTATTTTGAAAAAATGGTAGCGAGTGCCTGTGAGTTGCGTGTAATTTAGTATATGCTTTGGTACATGTAGGGATCCACAGCCCATGAATTCTCCCCCTGCCCATCCCACGGGTGTTTGTCCTCAGGCTGTGAGCCACACTGCTGGAGCACAAATCCTATAGGAATCCAATTGGAAAAGGCTGGCATTTTCAGGGAAATCATCAGAGGCCCCCTGGTGGGGTTTAAGGTGTGCCTCAGAGGTTAGGAAAAGCTAGAGTATGCCCGAGGGAAGTCATGGAGAATCAGGAATGAGGTAGGCATATTGAGAGGCAATGAGGAACCAAGGCAATGAGGACCCCCAGGGAGGGGTATGTTGGGGAGTTAGGAAAAATAAAATGGGTTCAATGAGGCAAAGGGAGATTAAGGAGATTCTTGAAATCAAGAACAGGAGCCACAAACTTCCATTAAGACAAAGCACTGGACCAGGACTCAAAGGAATGGGTTGTAATCCTGGCTCTACAATTACTAGCCTTAGGCAGCTTATATTTTGGAGCCTCAAGTTTCATCATTAGTATGACTGGGATGATACTACCTACCACTCGAGAAGAGAGCATCTGTGAAATATCCTGGCGGGCTTTCACTCTATTTTGGTTGCATCTGAAATAGGGAACTATCTAAGATTATTGAACAGGGAATCAGCATGATGAAAGTGATATATTAAAGAAGATTAGTTTGGCAGCTTTGTGCAGGTTGGATTAGAGTCAGGGAAGCCAATAAGAAAACTGTCCCAGTGATCCAGACTCAAAGACTGTGAAAATAGGGACAAAGGGAGGTTGAGATGAAAATTGATTCTATGTTTTGTTTGATAAGGTATCAGGGATGAAATGAATCAAAAGTGATCTTGAGGTTTTAAGTAGCTAGTGACTGTAGAAATATGGCTGAAACACTGAAAAAGAAAAGGAAAATGGAGAGGAAGGTGATTTGGAGGAAGAGGATATTGGGTTTGGACATGGTGACTGGTATGTGAGAGCCAACAGTCAAGTAGAAGTTGATGCTAAATTATTGGGAATATGCAATTGGAGTGAAGGTGAAGTTTGTGCTAGAGATGGCAAGGTATGGGAGTCAGAAGCCTAGTGGTGACAGCTGAGCTGTGAAGTGGATGTGCCACTTAATAGAGATTATAAACACAAAACCAAGGATCTAGAATGAAGCCTATGTGATACTTTCTCTTGAGAAATGTTTCCAAAGGCTGATCTATTCATTACTCTGTAGCTAATATAAGATGGAATTGAGTTTTAATCATCTTATAGGGGTATTTAACTTTTTTGTTTTGTTTTGTTTTAAAATTCTGACGAGCAAAGGTATATAAACACATTGTTTTTCCTTTCAAGGGAATGACTGATTGCTTGCTTATAGCACTCCTTCTAATATGAGGCATTGAAAGGTACTCCTTTTGGGTCGTTTCTTCCTGAGTTATGGCAGGGAAGTAGGGCAACATTGTTGGAACTGCTGGCTGGCAAAGCCACTCAGGACAAGCCTGTAACCAGTAGGGCTTCTCTGGCATTCAAAATTCCTCATGATCTGACTTCTTTCCAGCCTCGTTGTGTAATACTGCCCAGCTCCTTCCAGCTGCATGAGTTGGGACCCCAGGTTTGCCAAGTCTTATGCTAGCTCTGAGCTCTCCCTCTACATGGAATGCCCTTCTCTTTGAATCCGTCAAGAGCCAGTTCCAGTGCCTCCTCTTTTCTGAGCCCCTGTTGCTAATTCCCCAGTGGGAACGAATCCCATCTTCACTGGTGCTTCCACCTCTGTGACACACTCCTTCCAGCCTACATTGCATCATCCTTGCTTGTTTACATCCTTGTCTCCCCCACATGGCTGTGAACCCCAGACAGCAGGCGATGTGTCTGACTTGAGTGTATACCCCACACAGTGCCTAGCCTAGTCTCTCACTTACTGCTTGCCAAGTTGAGAAGATGACATTTTTCCTAGCAACATTTAGTAACTCAAAAAGGAAGAAAAGCAGCATTGGGAAAAAGGGAAAGAAGAGTCCTCTGTCTTTAGTTGGAAATTGAACTAAGCAAAAAAAAGGAGCTGGTGACGGTGGTAGGGTAATAGCCATTTCTGTGGGTGGCCCAGGAGAAAGAAACAGGAGCTTGCTGGAGAGTAAACATGAACGTCTGATTTCTGTGGAGCTCTGAATCTCGAAGCATTGGAAGTATGTGTTAAGGATATGACTCCTCTGTGGAGAGTTTTAGGTAATGTGGTGAATTTTAGGAGAATTATTCAGTCAGGGTGACCTTGTTGTACAGGAGGTGAGCAATAGTTTATAAGGCCCATAGAGGGTCAGTGGGGGGTTGTGGAGTAGATTGAAAGGAAGAATGTCCAGTCCAAGTGCAAACACTAAATATTTGAGAACTTAAAACTTCAAAATGGGGTACAGGAAAAGTAAATGGCGTAGAGGAAAAGTAAAAGTAAAATGAGGTTATTTTGGAAAGAGAAAATCCATCTCAGGTTTGATTAATTCAACCCCCAAATTATCAAATGAGTAATAACCTATCACATTTGGTTAGAGCTATAGAGCCTTCAATTAAATAGAGGCTGAACATTTAAATTTGATTAAGTAAGGTAACTTCTAATAATACAGGCAATTAGCCTGTGGAATGTGCAGGTGGAGAATGAGAAGGAGGAAACAATACTGCATTTTGAAAGCTGGTTTAGTAATTTTTAATACAATAATACCTTAGGCTTTTATAGAACTTTCAATTTACAATACTCCTTAATCTTCATTATCTCATTTGAGCCTTGCATCCCCCTGTTGGGCAGGTAAAAAAAGCCATGCTCCCAAAAATGGGCAGAAGACCTAAATAGACATTTCTCCAAAGAAGATTATACAGATTGCCAACAAACACATGAAAGAATGCTCAACATCATTAATCATTAGAGAAATGCAGATCAAAACTCCAATGAGGTATCACCTCACACCAGTCAGAATGGCCATCATCAAAAAATCTAGAAACAAAAAATGCTGGAGAGGGTGTGGAGAAAAGGGAACCTCCCTGCACTGTTGGTGGGAATGTAAGTTGATACAGCCACTATAGAGAACAGTATGGAGGTTCCTTAAAAAACTAAAAATAGAACTACCATACGACCCAGCAATCCCACTACTGGGCATATACCCTGAGAAAACTGTAATTCAAAAAGAGTCATGTAGGGCTTCCCTGGTGGCGCTGTGGTTAAGAATCCGCCTGCCAATGTAGGGGACACAGGTTCGAGCCTTGGTCCAGGAAGATCCCATATGCCGCGGAGCAACTAAGTCCGTGCACCACAACTATTGAGCTTGTGCTCTAGAGCACGCGAGCTACAACTACTGAGCCCGCATGCCACAACTACTGAAGCCCACGCTCCTAGAGCCCATGCTCCACAACAAGAGAAGCCACCGCAATGAGAAGCCCGTGCACTGCAACGAAGTGTAGTCCCTGCTCGCCGCAACTAGAGAAAGCCCACATGCAGCAATGAAGACCCAATGCAGCCAAAAATAAATAAATAAAATTAAAAAAAAAAAGAGTTATGTACCAAAATGTTCATTGCAGCTCTATTTACAATAGCCAGGACATGGAAGCAACCTAAGTGTCCATCATCGGATGAATGGATAAAGAAGATGTGGCACATATATACAATGGAGTATTACTCAGCCATAAAACGAAACGAAATTGAGTTATTTGTAGTGAGGTGGATGGACCTAGAGTCTGGCATACAGAGTGAAGTAAGTCAGAAAGAGAAAGACAAATACCATATGCTAACACATATATATGGAATCTAAGAAAAAAGAAAAAAAAGGTCATGAAGAACCTAGGGGCGAGTTGGGAATAAAGACACAGGCCTACTAGAGAATGGACTTGAGGACACGGGGAGGGGGAAGGGTAAGCTGGGACAAAGTGAGAGAGTGGCATGGACATATATACACTACCAAACGTAAAATAGATAGCTAGTGGGAAGCAGCCACATAGCACAGGGAGATCTGCTCAGTGCTTTGTGACCACCTAGAGGGGTGGGATAGGGAGGGTGGGAGGGAGGGAGACGCAAGAGGTAAGAGATATGGGAACATGTGTATATGTATAACTGATTCACTTCGTTATAAAGCAGAAACTAACACACCATTGTAAAGCAATTATACTCCAATAAAGATGTAAAAAAAAAAAAAGAAAGCCAGGCTCACACCTGGGTCTCCTCACTTCAAGCCTGGACTTCCTGTGTTCCTTCCACAGCCCCTGCTACCTCTCTGTTGGTGGGGAAGATAGATTCAGAGTATTTGGAGTTCTTAGCTGTCATTCAATTAATACACGAAAATGTGGTTTGAAATAAGCTATTTGAATGAAAGCCTTGTTTTATTTACTTTTGCAACTATTCCACACACTGTGTGACACAGTGCTATGTATGGTAAATACCCACTAATATTTGGGAAACAAATGAACTGTTGCATAGTTTCCCTAGGCATTCTAGTGTTTCTAGAAGGTACCAGAGAGGTAGCTTGGTGGGGGACCAGAGGTGGTGAAGGTGGACAGGGGAGAAAAATGGAAAGACAGACCTGTGGTGCTCCAGCCCCTTTAACCCCAGCAACTCCCTTTTCTTTGTCTTAAATAGTAAGTGTTATGGGTTGAGTTGTGTGTCCCATCCCCAAATTCATATGTTGAAGTTCTAACCTCCAGTACCTCAGAATATGAATGTGTTTGGCGATGGTCTTTAAAGAGGTAATTAAGTTAAAACGAGGTAATAAGTGTGGGCCCTAATGCAGGCTGACTGGTGTCCTTGTAAGAAGACATTTGTACCTGGAGGGAGAACCCTGTGAAGACATGAGAAGAAGACAGCCATCTACAAGCCAAGGAGAAAGGCCTCAGAAGAAACCAGCCATACTGACAATTTGATCTTCTACTTCTAGCCTCCAGAATTATGAGAAAATAAATTTCTGTTGTTTATGCCACCCAGTCTGTGGTACTTTATTGTAGCAACCTGAGCAAATGAATGCATTAAGATTCTGAGAGTTTAAGGAAGTTAAAAGACAGAGAGATGGGGGTTGAGGGGGAGGAGAGAATGTTCTTAAGAGATTTATAAAACTATGATTCTACGGTTTAAGATTATTTTCCATGAGAGTCAGATAAATACTTTTTTTATCTTTAAATCACATAAACTATCAGTAAGTAGAGGCCTGTCTCTTTGAGGTGACCAAGTCTACAGCTTCATTGGGTAAGTAGATCAAAACAGCTTCTACATTTTATTTTCCAGCTCTAGAATATTAACAGGCAATTTAGACACGCATTGCATCATGCAGCATAATTACCATTGTTCTTGAAAAAGAGTTAAACATTAGTTTCTAAACTGTATGTGGCACAAACTGATTCTGTGGCTGCTTCTTCCTCCACCCTCTTGTACTGAACACTTCAAACTTTGAGCATCTTCTAAAGGCCCTGAAGAAAAACTCAAATCATTTCACAAAGGCAAGAAACACATACCGTTTTTTGCATAATTTGAAACCTCTGGGGAAGAATTCTAGATTTGTTAATATTACTATTTGTTTCAAAATTATCTCGGTTCCCCTGGGCCTGAGCAAATGGCCAAGAAAAGGCAAACTAGCTCCCCAAACAAGTTTTAGGATGGTGTGATAAAACCACCGTCAATTAAGGATGCATTTGGTAGGAGTATCATTGTGAAGAAAACTTTCACTGCTATTTGCAAAAAGAGATCGGCAGGAAGGCATGAAATGAAATTGTTTCTAAAAGAGCTATATATAAGAATTCATATTTGGGATCCATTGTCATTTTCCTTGATTCTAAGGCTGTGTATCATTTGCAGATGAAATTAACGTCAGATTTCTACTCTTCACGCCTGCTGTAGTAACAATACTGAAACTGCTCTGAAAGACCCATCTTTTGTATTCTCAAGTTTGAACCTAAATTTTAAAGAGACCTGAACGAAATAAAATGTGAAAATTTCTTATTTAGTTAAAAAATTAAAAAAACAGAAAAAACCACACAGAACAAGAACATATGCTTACTGCCTTGCTTAATAAACATTGTATGGAATTCTTTAAGAACATGAGTGGTTGAAGCCTTTTAAAAAATGATCAGACAATTGTCTAATTAGGAAGTGGAGAAGAAAACACTATTTGTTTTACTTACAGTCTAGAAAAATAATGCTTCACATGAAAGCATAACTTATTCTGAATGATCTGTTGTGTCAGTACCTCGCAAATTTTTTAAATGAAGACAATTATGTGTAATGTAAATACAGACTATCTATCATTGACCATTTTCTGGTGATGGAATCTGCAAACTGCTTCTCTCACAGGATCATCCTTCTAGGCTAGGATGTGAGCTGGTAACAGCAACCAAAATGCATATTTGATTACCTCATTGGCCCTCAGAATCCTGGCAGACTCCTCCAACAGAGTCTGTTGTTTGTAAAAGGCCTATTGTTGGTAAAAGGTCATTGGTGAGGTTGGCTTTCAGCCCAATATTATTTATTTATGTAAGTTTTGGAGCACATATGACCTGTCATCTTGAAACCTAGGTCTGGGCAATGAATGCAAAGGACAGAAACGGAGCACATCTTCTTGTATATGCTGGGAGCTGGCAGCCTTGCAGGAGTAGTTCTAAATTGTCATTCCCAGCCCTTTCTTTTAAAGACAGGGGTATTTTACAGTCTTATACTTACTGCCACAGATCACATTAGGTTTGCATAATCTAAGCTGCTTGTGAGTGAGACTGACTACAGTATCAGGACAAAATGCTATAATTCACCCTACATGACGAGTCTAAAGCAAGTTCCCGATTCTGCATGAGCATGCAGTTCACCACTGTGAGTTCTAAATCAGTGTCTCTTTATGTTTTTTAGTATCCTGCAGTGTCCTTGAGATAATAAATATTCCCTAACTTTTTAAAAGTTTGGTTTTATACATTTGTTTGCAAATTGCTTCAGAATTCAGAGAATAATTTTTTCCTTTAAACCATGGTTACAAATATGTCAATAAAAGCCAGTGCTTATTAGAGCTAATATTGCCAAAATATTGCAAGGCTTAAAATGTATTCTTCACTAATAAGCAAAACTAGAATAGAATAAAGTGCAATTAGAATTAGTTTCAGGGCTTCCCTGGTGGCACAGTGGTTGAGAGTCCGCCTGCCGATGCAGGGGACACGAGTTCGTGACCCGGTCCAGGAAGATCCCACATGCCGCGGAGCGGCTAGGCCCGTGAGCCATGGCTGCTGAGTCTGCGCGTCCGGGGCCTGTGCTACGCAACGGGAGAGGCCACAACAGTGAGAGGCCCACGTACCGCCAAAAAAAAAAAAAAGAATTAGTTTCATATTTATCTTGATCACTGGTGTCTAAGGAAAAAGTCTAATTAGAGAAAGTTGAGGCAGAAAATGGGGACTTCTCAGTATTTGAAGGACTTTAAAAGGATGAAGGCCTTAATGATGTCTAGCCTAACGATGGAAATGGTTTACCTTTCCTTAATACAAATGTATTGTTAACCATGCTCTAATGCTTATCGATAATAATTAGTATTGTTCTTTGTGCTCACAATGGTGTATAAACAGAGGGCTTGAGAAAGTAAGGGAGAAAAATATTTCTGAAGAAATAAGCAAGGATTAAATGTGTTGGAAAGAAAAAACGGAGTTAAAGAGATATAAGTATATATATGAAAAAAAATTACCAGGATAGAATTTATGATACTTTCAAGGTTGAAATACAAGGAGAAATTATCTAACCTATCACCTCCTCACCTGCAGGGAAAGAAAGGGGGGAGTGGGACAGAGGTTTGGGCTTGATGGCTCCCCATTACTATTACTCTGGGTGATAGTGTAGCTTGGCAGCTACCTGGAATGGGCAAAGGGGCAGGAGGCAGCGAGGAAGAGGGGCAGGAACCCATGGGCCAGCTGTATAAACAGGGCATTTGTAGCTCAAGGATGATTTATTATAATAGGTGTTATAGTATTATACCATTAGAGAAAGATAATATTTATGAGATCATAGCCAGTACAGTTTTGTGTTGTGTGTGTACTTAACTATCTTCCACGCACTGTTTATAATGTTTATAAGCATCATCTCATTTAACCCTATTAATCCTAAAAGAGAGATATAATTGCCACCATTTTCCAGATAAAGAAACAAGTTACATAAAAGCTAAGCATATTGTCCAAGAGAGCAGAGGTATTAACTGGTGGCCCTGAGATTTGAGCCCTGAGCTGGCTGCACTGAACCAGTGCTCTGGTCCGGAATGAGACATGAGGTCCCCTCTCCCATCCATACTGAGGTATCATCCCATTAAAATATAAGAAAAAATGTACACTTAGTACAGTGTTGAGTGCAAACTAAATATTAACTACATATTGTGATTATTGTCTACTGAAGTAAACTGTTGCTTGTTAAATACCAACACGGCCAATATTGGGTCTTGGTATTCACTCTTGATTTTGCTTCTTTCTGCATTTCCGTAGTTTTTTTCTGCCCTCCAGGCATCTCACAGTCATATATTTCTATCTTCTTGGAAATCCACCAATTTCCCTTTCATGTGTTTGCCAGCCTACCAGCTCTGTGAGAGCAAGGGACTGTTCAGGACCATAGTAGGCACTCATTAAATATTTGTTAGATTGAATCATTTCATCCAACAACTGGATCATTTATTTTGGGTAGTAGGGGGCAATCGAAAATTTAGTTCCAAGGACAAACATCTGTACTTTAATATATTACAATTTAAAAATTTGAAGTAAAACTTCAGAAACATAGGGGATTTTTTGTCCAGAGGTTGTGATAACACATCCCATCATTTACCATTAGGATTTTCAACATAAATAGTGTATTTCCATGTTTACACTAAATTACCAACATGAACAATTTAAGCATTACTCTTCACCAGTTATACAAGATACTTCATTTGAATTCTATTACACGCATAGCACTATGCCTCTCTTCCTAAATTTTTAAAAATTACATTTAGAAACAAGAGTGAATATTGTAACTAAGCAAGTTCATAATCATGTTTCTGAGATTTATAGTCTGCCTTCTTTGCTATCTATCCATTCATGGGTGTAGAAAACAAGAATATTTTATTCTTGTTCTGATATGTCCTACTAATACATGTTTATGGAATAAAATTGCCATGGTTATTAAAAGAGTCTATGACATTTTCTAAAGAGTGTGGATATTGCCTGCACGGCCTGGCTCAATTCCAATTTGGGTAATTACATTCTGCTGTCTGGTTACCTTAGCGATCCTCTCTTTTGCTCTGTGGGTCCTTACGGTGGTTGAGCTCAGCTGAGATATCCCTGTTTGCCATCCCTAGTTTCAAATAATAGGAGCTGGAGGCAATCTAGTCTTTGGAAATTTATATTCCATCTATTTTGACAAACTTAAAATTTTGTACACATTCTGGGGTGTGTAGTAAAGCCTGGCTTCCTAATCTGAATTTCCTTGAAATAGAGTGGGCAGTCTAATCAGGGAGAAAATTGTGAACCTTGTTTTCTTTCTCCTGTTTTTGATCATATTTATTATTCCTATGGAAATTGGAGGAATTTTCTGAGTCTACTTAATCTCTCCTGTCTCTGAACCTTCATAGCAATTTGCTAGAACTTCTGTTCTTGTTCTTAGAGTCTGCCTTGAGGTAGAGCTGCTTGTGGGTTTATCTTAGGCCCAGGATGAATGTTAAATTTCTAGACTATACGGGCCTCTGCATTTTTTTCATACTGATGGAAACCTTCACAGAATTGCATGTTGTAGATTTCAATAAATGACGGATGAATGACATTTCCTTTGGGTTAGCATTATTTACTATTAAAGACTGAGCCTATGTTTTGGACACTAGCAGGCAATTTATTATGCAATCTAATGGGATTGTTTCAATTGAAATATTTCAGTTCCTGGACATTGGCATCACTATATTGTGGCAGGTTGCCCATAGAGACAGCTGCTTCCCTCCCTTGCGCCTTCCCCACACCAATTTACTCTTAGAAAGCTTAAGGGTTCCAAGCCAGGATTATTATAAGGTTATTATTGGGACTGCAATCACAGTTTGCTCTGCACTGGAAGATTCAATTTGTTCAGAAAGGGCAATTCAGAGCAGAGAGTTCCCAAACTTTGATTTACTCTGACAAAAAGAATGGAGTGTCTAGCTATAGCTGCCCCATCCCCTTGACCCAAGCACATTTTTTTCCTCCTATGGAAGGAAGCATATTAAAATGCAAATGCCTTAGAATGACTTTACGATAGGGTTAAACTTGAATTGGCTTTAAGTTTTGAAATGTAAGTAATTCATAAATGTCAGTACTTGAAGAAATGAAATTCTTGGTACACACCCCTCAGTAGAACTCCTTGTGTTCATATCTTACTTCAGATTCAGGTTGTTCTCAGGGACCTCTAAGGCTACTCTCCTACCCATTTAAGCCTCATCTTGGGGAATTACTCATCCTGTGCTTGGTACTTTAGTAACGTCAAACTGCTATTCTTTCCCTGCACACAATGAATATTTCTTTGGCCTGGAATGCCATGTTACTATCCCTGTCTGGCTGACACTTATGCATCCTTAAAGACTCAGTTTCACCAGGAGTGAAAACCCTAGGGGCAGGGGCAGGTCTCCCTCATCTGTGGTTCTCTAACGTCTTGAGTATATCTTCGCATTTATCCTTTCTTATAGAAATGGTCCGTTTCTGCGTAGTCTTCCTTTACTCTTGGCGGAACAGAACTAAGATTCCTTAGACATTGCATGTACATAGCAGAACCACTTGCTGGGGATCCTTATTATGGGGTAACTCTTCTCAGGACTCTAGTCTGCAAGGAGAAAGTAAATACAAAGGACAATGAAAACAGGATGGAGCCAGAGCAAGAAAGGTCATATTTACCTACGTCTCCTTTTCCTCTTTCTGTGTGTTAAATGCAGTTCAAGTATTTACTGTTTTGCTTTTTTTTAAAGATGAATTTGTTTTAGACTTAATAAGGAAAGAACTTAATTGCCCTCTAGTTCAGCTCTTAGGGACTTCTTTCTAAAAGATTAATCTGTAAACCTCAAATTCTAGCTTCTCTTTTAGAAGAGCTATTTTCTGTTATTTGGAAATTTTCAAAATTGAATCTTTACCCCAGTGGGGAATGAATCATTTTGGTAAATACTTCTAATATTTAAGAGTCAGAAGTTCATAGGTTTTAATTCACTGCTATGGTGCCATGGTATCAATGAATACCAAATTAAAAATCTACATTGTACTTGAAATCTGAAAAATGATGATTATATTCCCTCAAGAGGCAGTGTGATATTGTCAGAAGGGTACTGACCTCGGCAGGAGAAAGCTAACATTCCAGTCTCAGATTTGCCACCACCAGCTGTGGGACTTTGGGAAAGTCATTTGGCCTCTTTGAGGCTCAGTTTCTGCTTCTGCAAGGTGGTGATATTTGGAGGCTGGGCTGATGATAACAGCAACCGTGGCAACCACAACAATCAAAACTAAAAAACTAGAAGACATATCCAGGTGCTCCACGCAAGAAAACAATTGGAGGGAATCTAGACTTTTTTTTAACATCCTCCCTTTCATATGAAACATTGGGAAAACATGTTTTGATTTCCCTGATTTGACAGGATTACCTAATGCATGATGACACTGTAAAGATTTAATTTTAAAAACCTTTTGTGTAAACTTGATATACTGGATTGAAAGTCTGGAGACACGTGGTCTGGTTCTTGCTGTTGGAAGAAGGCTGACATTATGGCGCCTGCAAGCGACTGGATAGAGGTATTCAAGCCATGCCAATCAGCTTTGGCCAAATCTAGGGAGGCGATATGGCCTAGTACTTCGGAGCATGGGCTTCAAATCTCAGGTTTGCTCCTTATTAACAGTGTGACATTAGACAACTTGCTTAACCTCTGTGGAAATCAGTCTTCTTATTTGGAAAAGGAGGATAATGTCTAACCAAAGGGGTTTGAGAAAGACCACTTGCATCATGATATGTCAAGGAGGCAATAAGTGATAGCAATTATTGTGAGGTGGCCTATATGAGTCTCAGAGTCACCTGGGGATTGGGCCCCAACCTTGTTGGAGCTATCATCTCAGACTTAGTGGGTAGAGTCCTGACTCCTAATGATAACAATAAACAACATTTATAGAATAGGTTATAGACCTGCACATAGATTACCTCATTTTCTCATCATAAAAATCCTGGAAGCAAGGCAGGTATTCATCCATTTTATGGACAAGGAAACTGAAGCTAATAGTTTAAATGATATAGGGCTTCCCTGGTGGTGCAGTGGTTGAGAGTCCGCCTGCCGATGCAGGGGACACGGGTTCATGCCCCGGTCCAGGAAGATCCCACATGCCACGGAGTGGCTGGGCCCGTGAGCCATGGCTGCTGAGCCTGCACGTCCGGAGCCTGTGCTCCACGACGGAAGGGGCCGCAACAGTGAGAGCCCCACGTACCGGAAAAAAAAAAAAAAAAAAAAATGATATAGCTAAGATCACCCATCTAGTGTGTAGCAGACTTGGGGCTCCAACCAAGGTCTTTTGTCGCCTAATCCTCATGTGTTCCTTGTGATCCTAGTTCTACTGAGCGCTAATGATCTGTGGCTTTAGGTCAGTTGCCTAATTTGTCTGTTCAGTTTAATTAATAAAACGATTAGAAAAGCTTTAAGAATGTGTCTGTGATTTCAGGCAGTTTAGGGACAGGTAACATACAAATTCTGAAGATATTTTGAAAAATAACTTTACCTTAAGAAGAAATATATGCTATTATTAAATATCTAAAGTAGCAAATTGAGGATAATTTTGACTTGTTTGGGAGGTTGGGGCAGATAGTAAAATGGGGGAGGAATTAATAGGGGCCTTCAATTTTAGTGGTAACGTTTTATTTCCTAAGCTGACGGTAAATATATGGTAGTTGTTATATTGTTGTTTGTTTGTTTGTTTACTAATTGATATC
Source organism: Stenella coeruleoalba (assembly GCF_951394435.1). Lineage (NCBI taxonomy): Eukaryota > Metazoa > Chordata > Mammalia > Artiodactyla > Delphinidae > Stenella > Stenella coeruleoalba. The sequence goes on from NC_137150.1 coordinate 59,214,333, forward strand.
AGAAATATTTCATAATAAACTTTCCCAAAAAAGACTGGAAGGAAACCACACACATAAAGAAATATATTGGCGCATAAAAAAGTATTTTAATGTTTTCATAACCTTATGTCAAAGATGTTTTACACTGGAGAGTCACATCATGGGGGACAGTTTAAGCATTATAAGGAACCCATTTATATTCCCTAATAATCCTTAACACTTCCCATAGTTAATCTCAACTTTAAATTTGGGGTCATAAATCTGTATTTCTCTTGGCTGGGACTGTGGGTTTGGTTGGAGGACTGTTAAGAAAAACTAAGAAAACCAGAACTTTTCAATAAGTTGCCTTGTTTATGAACAGTCTATTTTAAGGAATAGACAGTTTCAAGTTCCTACCAATCAAACAAAGGTGCAAATGGACAGCACAGCTGCCAATGAGTCAGAATCCTTATGGCGCTGCTGCCAATGAGCTAAGCTCACACTGGCACAATGCTTTATAGTTTACAAAGCACTTTCACACATAAGAGTGTGCTAATACAAATAGTATGCTAATAGAAAATGCTAATAGTGTTAAGTGATTTTGCCAGTTGAAGAAACCAAGGGGCAAAGTCTAGGATTAATCAGCTTGTGAAGGCTAGAGCCAGGACTGGAACCCACGTTTTTTACTGCAAAAGCCCAAGATTGTCTTAGAACTATAATATCTTTCTATTTGCAGCCCTACATCTAGAACTTTTTAGTTTGTGAGCTAGTCATTTATACCAGATTGCTATTACCTTGGTTTTAACTTTCACCTTTCTTCAGTTTTAGAGGTTTTGACCTCTTTCCTACTGAAATGATGAAATGTGACCAAGACATTCTAGAGGTTACCAAATGTACACAGGTTTTGATGATGTTGGCTGTTTATATACTTCACTGCTACTCCTTTCAGTTTTCCTTCTAGGAACAAGAAAGGGAAGTTGACTTTTCCATTGTTGTTTGGAAAAATAAGGATATCAAGACAAACAGTCCACCACAAATCCTGCCAATAAAACTAAACAAAAACTATGGTTCCTCTCCTGGGGCCCAGGATTTTGTCAGTGGTTCAGGTGAAGGCAGAGGGTTCTTTGCATTTTTGTCTTGGCGTCCAACACATTGGCTTGCACAAATTTGGAATTCAACTGATTTGCTTTAATTCTACCTAAGCCCTTACATTCTCTGCTTCTAGCCTGTTCTTCTGCTGTGGTAAAACAAACAAATAAACAAAAAACCAAAAAAACACTATTGTGCTCAAATCAGTCAAAGTAATCATTAAAAAGAGAACTACTTCAATGATTTTCTGAAATTGGTGAAATTATTTACACAGGGACTTATGCCTTTTTCTATTATACTTAAAAACTTTGTGCCAAGTTTTTATGAATTCCATTGCAAATACCCATTCTTTTTTTTTTTTTTTTTTTTTGCGGTACGCGGGCCTCTCACTGTTGTGGCCTCTCCCGTTGCGGAGCACAGGCTCCGGACGAGCAGGCTCAGCGGCCATGGCTCACGAGTCCAGCCGCTCCGCGGCATGTGGGATCCTCCCGGACCAGGGCACGAACCTGTGTCCCCTGCATTGGCAGGCGGACTCTCAACCACTGCACCACCAGGGAAGCCCCAAATACCCATTCGTAATGTGAATTTTACTTATGAGGTAATTAATTAATATCTTCCAGTTACTTTTCTGAGAAATATATTTTCTTCTTCCTAGTAATTTATCCAAAGGAAAAAATAATGTTTTATTCTTACCAAAGATGATGACCCTACTAAATGAAACAATGAGTTTGATGCTTTTAACTGCAAGGTTGCATTTAGTTCTCATCACTGAGCCTAAGGGGTAGGTCACATTATTCCTATTTTACAGATGAGCAAACAAACTCAAGGAGCTGAAATAACTTGCCATGTATCTGCCGTACACCAAGAAGTGACAGAGCAGGTGTATCTGAATCTTTTCATAACATCACGTTCTCTACAGAGATGAAAATTAGAGGTGCAGTAATCATTTCATTTATCAATCCCGCAGGAGCTTCTCTGTGGATACATTGTTGAATGACCAACTAATGCCTTCATGAGATGTCTGGCTTTGTGGCCCATTGGGAATAAATTGGACCTTTAGTTCAGAGAAAAAGCATTCAAAGGTTGTGGGTGAATTTGGAAGGGATACCGAGGAGCCCATTTTCATATACAGTGATACAGCTAGGCAGAGCAATCTAACCAAATGTCCTACAAAACATATATTATCCCCAAGAGTTCCAGGATGAAACTTATTTCAACTCAGCAAACATTTTGTGTGTGTGCATGCAAACTTGCTAGGTGTCAAACACTCTTAGTGAACATTAATGGTACTCAAAGGTAAATAACACGTGATTTCTGCCCTTCAGGATCTCAAGATCTAATGAAGAAGACTGAGGTCTATAAATACAAGGCAGAACACTGATTTTTTTTCTTCCCATTCCTTAAGTGATGATCTTCACTAGGATTCTATGGTCAGTCATTTCCTTTTCTTACTTCTTTTCTCACCCTAGGAAAACTCATTTATGTTCTTTATTTCAACCATCACACAATGAGTTGCAACTCCCATATATTTATCTCTTCTGGATTCTAGCCTCCTATTTGTAGCTGTCTTCTGGACATACCCAGCTGTGTTCCTCAGATATTTTAAATGCTATATGTACAGAATGAAACCTTTCCTCCTTTTTATATTCTCTGTTTGATTTGATGGCATCACTGTACATCAGTTTTCCACACTAAAAACCTTAAATGCATAATTTATCTTTCCATCAGTCTCCCATTCCTCATGTTCAGTTGTTCATCAAATCCTGTGAATTTGTATCTCCTAAATATGCCTTGAATTTGATATTTTCTCTCTGTCTTCACAGCTATGGTTTCAGTTCAGCTACATTTCATCTCTTATCTGGACTACGACAATCATCTAACTCATCTCAGCCTTTTATTTCTTTTCCTTCAAATCCAGCCTCTATAGGTTGCCTGGTTGATCTTTCTAAAATATAGTTGCTAACATGACTTTCATTTGTCTAAAACCTTTCAGTGGTTCCCTCCTATCTACTGAAATAAGTTCAAATCATTATCATAGCCCTACTAATCTGTTATTGAGCTAGTCCTTCCTGCCACTCTTTTTGTGCCAATCACGTTCATTGACTTTGTTTCTGGGTTGATATTCAGCGGGCGTGTATAGGTAAGACCATTGTTAATTCTGACTGGTCAGTACACATGCCCACTGGTTGTTAAATATTTTGAATAGCATCCTTTCTTTAGTAATACTAATCTGTTTTCCATTCTGCTGTTGTGTACTTTTGTGCCCTTTGAATAGCTAAAACTAACTAACTAACAGACAACATCTAACTAACTAACTAACTAACTAACTAACAGACAACATCTGTCAGGAACATTATTCTCTTCTTCTCTACCCGGCAAATTAATATTAATTCTTCAAGACACCTGCTCAAATAACACCTCCTCTGTAATATCTTTCCTATTTTCCCTATATCCAGGCAGAATTTTTGTCCCCCTCTGGCCTTTCAAAAACACATTGTGCATATGTTGGTTATAGCATTTATCACATTATATTGCAAACATCACTTACCAACTTAGGAAATATTCAAGAAAAACCTTCTAAAAAAATCTCTGTTGCGTAGCTTAGTATTTGGTACACAGCAAAAACTATCATAAAACATTTATTGGATTGACAGATAGATGGATCTAGAAAAGTTTACGATAGGATTCAAGTTTTGTTCTGAAGGCAAAGTTGAAGATTAAGGCAGGAAAGGCATTCCAGGGTGAAAGACCAGAATGTGCCCAAAGCAGGAAAGATCAGTATTTTGTGGAGCAGTGAGTCTAAGTGTAAGATGCAGTAGGTTATAGGAAGTAGTTTAATATAAGTAAGTTAGGATCAAATTGTGGAGGGCTCTGATAAAGAAGTTAGGACTGTATCCTATGTATGTTGAATATCTTCACATCAAAGGACTGTGAACAAGGAGTGATGTTTTCCAAACTACGTTTCAGCGGGGCATCTCTAATTAGCACTATCCTATGATAACGGAAGACTGGGAGCTTGTGGGTGGCCACAGTGCAAGAAGGGTCAGATGAATAAGGCTCTATCTAAGTCTGTGAGAGTGCAGAGATCGAAATAAAGATGAGATTCATTTTGGAGGCAGAATTGGCAAGATTTTGTAACTGATAAAGTATAGGGTTAAAGGGAGAGAGAGATTAACAATAATTACAGTATTTCAAAATTGAGTGATTAAGAGACCAGACAGGGTACATCACAGGACGCTTTGTGGAGTTTATGTTTGGTGAATTAAATAAGACAGAAGTACATAGGTGCTACCAGTTACAGACTCATACTTTCACCCTAAGAGCCCCAATTATAAAGCTTACCTCACATATTTTCTATGTTTATCTTAATTTCCAGTACAAAACTCACTGAAAAGTTCAGTAGCAGTGCTGATCAGCACTTCTAATCACTATTGTGTAGAACTGATGAAGATAATTCAACTAACATATACAGTTAAGAATGTTTCTTTTTTATGGGGTTAGGGAAGAACAAGCTCTATCTCAAATATATTCATTGCCAAAAAATTTGTTTTATATGTTGGAAAATGCATTATTCTAGTGTCATTAGCTATACCAATACATTATTAACTTAGAACTCAAGAGAAAAGAGCAAATCTCATTCAATTAACAGGGTACAGAGTGTCTGTGCTGCCTAATATGGTAACCACTAGCCATATATGGCTGTCGAGCACTTGAAATGTGGTTAGTTTAAACTGAGATGTAATGTAAAATGCACACTAGATCTTGAAGCCTTAGTACAAAGATGAAATAATATCAAATTTGTCAATAATTTATTATATTCAATACATGTTGAAATGATACTACTTTGGATACATTGGTTATATGAAGTGTATTATCAAAATCAGTTCCACCTGTTTCTCTCTACTTTTTTAATGTGGCTCCTAGAACGTTTAGAATTACATACAAGGTTCACATTATATTTCTGTTGGATGGTGCCAGAATGTTTTTCTTCCTCAAAAACCAGCCAACAGATATTTATTTAGCTCGTTGTGTACAGATGGTTTTGCTATGTTCTAAAAGCTTTGAAGTTAGCTGAGGAGTTGCAATTGCATAAATTATGTATTTTTAGAGCTTGATAACATTTTGATCAATAAACAGGACATTGGTTAGAAAAGCAGATTGAAATGTCTGTGGATTCGCTCTGTCTCCCCCCTTAAACATCAGTTTTATTGTCTTACACTTTCTCCCCAATATCCTGTTTGGTGATTTGTAAGGATCCACTAATCTTCTGTTTGTTACAAAACAGTCAGGAATTTGATTTACAAGTTCCCAGAACCCTCGGGCTAGTGGAAAGGAATTAGCACATATCCACATTTGGTGGCCAGGATGCAGAGCCCTGGAATATAATCACTATGCTTAACTATTCTCAAACTATACTCAACATATCTTATTCTTTTTCTGAAGAATCAGAAGATGCTTGCCAAGGTCTTAGGCCTTGGGGTCATCCAGAATATTATCTGCTAGCCATGGTACAGAAGAAGGAGGAAGAAGCCGAGGGAGAAGTGGCGAGAGAAAGAGATTATATGTAATTTATAAATATTGGGATTTTAAATAAAAAAGAATTTAGCTTGTAGTGATGGCCTTACTGATAGTATATTTGCACTACCCTTCCAGATAAAACATGTGAATGTGTGTGATTGTACAGAAACAACTGTTTTTTAAGCAAAATGACTTGTTATTGGCCCATATCTTAATTTTTATTTTTTGATCAAGGCACCTAGTTTTCCATGCCTTGGTTCCTTCACCTTTCAAATGGAAGAGATTTTTATTCTGTTGTGTTTTGTTTTTATGGAAATGAGAAGTAAATGCTTTATGTTTTAAAAAGCTAACTTCCTAATTATGATGGAAGGTGCTTCAGTGCTACAACAATGTACTGAATAGACTAAAGTGGCAGAAACAGTGTAATACAGAAGATGCAAAATATTCTTTGAAAATGGCGACTTCGTTTTAGACGAGTTTTTGACTGGGTTACAGTAATGCTGATGGAAATAAATAAGTAGCTGAAAACCATTTATGAATACCAAGATACGAGTGCAGTTTAGCTTTGCAATTCTCAATTAAGAGCCTGTGTGGGAACATCTCTTATTTAAAAAGAGCTGCCTGAATTGAGGTTATGTTCACTTTCCCAAGTGCCAGTCTGGATGTGTTTTTCTATTTTGATTACTAAAAAGGATTTTATTTCCTTTGAAAAAAGAAAATTTACATCACTTACTGAATAGCCAACATCGTGTACTAAAATGCTCTAAAAGTATGCACAAGCAATGCAAAACCAGGAAAAAATAACTAAGTTTTCAAATGAGTAGCGCTCATTTTTGGGTATAAAGAATTGAAATTATTCAAGGTTAGACTGCATTTTCAAATATTAGTTACACAGTTTTGTGAAACATTGTTAACATTCTTGTTGACTCTGAATAAGTATTAATAATACGCAGATTGTACCTGGGGTGCACTCTGTATTCTGGCTGCATAGTATGTCAAATGTACCAATGTTTCTATGCATTTGGAGTGTTTCTGAGTCAGTATTAAAATATACGCTACTAACTTCAATATCTACTCAGTCTCAAAATAAAAAATCTATGCCAATGGCCTTGCTTTTTTATAGAATTTATATTCTTTAAAGTATCAGTGACACTTAAACATTTTGGTTTTTACTTACAGCCTTACAATAAAAGGAATTAAACCATTAAAAAACAAAAATCAAAGCACCTTACTCACTGAAGCAAAGATACGTGAAGTTCTGTCTGTTAGGCTAAGCCACCTCACAGGATTAGTGAAGCAGACAGGTCTCCAAATATGGAGGAACTGCACTGGCAGCTAAAATAACTGAGAGATTCAGCAGTCTTCAGCTTCTAAACCATGTCTTTATTTTGAGCTAAATTTCATTCACTGATTCAATAATTGTTAAGTTCCTATTATGGATCAGGCTTGAGCAAAATAAACATGATTGCTGGCTTCATGGTACTTCCCGACTAGTGTCTGGGGGACAAGGGGAGTTGACAAATAGTGGCTAGGTAATTGTGCAGATAAATATGGCAATAAGAAGCAGTAGCTAAGAGCACATACTCTGGACCCAGACACGGGTCGAGTCCTGGCTCCACCACTTTCTAGCTGTGGAATCTTGGGCAAGCGATTTAATGTCTCTGTGACTCGTCATCTTCCTCCACAAGGTTGCTGTGAGGTATTTGTTAAAATGTCTAGTAGCCTGGCACATAATAAATGCTTTATATTTGTATTATTATTCTTTTCTTAAACTGTAATAAGGGCTATGAGGGATGTAATAACACTGATGATCTTATCCAGAGCTGACAGTGGGGGTCAGAGAATGCTTTCCTAAGGAAAGGATGTTTGAATTGGGATCTGCAGAATGAGTGGGACATAAGTAGATTGAAGGGATTGGAGGTGGAGAAGAGAGTGGGGTTGAAGTTGTAAAAGAACTTTCCAAGCAGTGGGGAGAACACGTGCAAACACCCTGAGGCAGGAGGGAATGTGCCACATTCAAGGTCCCCAGAGTAGCCCAGGGTGGCTGGAGTCCAGGGAGGGAGAAGAGGAATGACGAGAGAAGAGGTGGTACTGACTTTGCTCACTGCAGGAACTTGAGTTTCCTTAGACTTTTTTTTTTTTTTTTTTTATAGTTTTGCTTTCTCTCCCCCATCCGCACCCCTCTCCCCCTCCAAGCAAAAGATAGGGGAATGAATAGTCCTCTGTCCCTTCTCTGCTCAGCTTTGCAAATAAAAATAATTCACAAGTGGCTCTACATATATAACCAAAATGTAACATTCTGTCTAAATATTAGATGTAAATTAAATTGCCTCTTGGTGTTCAACTTATCTTTCTGTATGCATTATAATCCTCTATTTGTGTTTATGCTCCACAGCTGGAGTGCTGCAACTAGCTGGGAAAAAAAATTATAATACTCGATACAAAAGAGGTGGGGTGGAAGGGTACTAATTAAACCTAAGTAGTAAGAGACTTAAGGAAAAAGAGATTTCTGTATCTCTCCTAATGGGATGAATGTCATGTTCCAATTCCTACTTTATGTAAAATCCATTATACAATATGTAAAATAATTCTCCAAATCTTGATTTCCTCAATTGAAAATGACCCAGAGCATAAACTATAAGTAGAGGAAGGTTTGAATTTCTTGATCTTTGCACTCTTTTGTTCTCTCCGTACATGATGTCTTAAATCAGCAGAATAATTTAGGAATGGTAGATATTGAAACAACTAATTTTTCTTTTCTATAATCTGCATAGACTTCAAAATGCCTACAAAGCACCAAGTGCCAGTTCATATAATTTGTTGGCAAGGATAAAAAGAAGAAAGGAAATTATTTCCTAAGCGTGTGAATCAGCCCAGCTTTAACAGATATTTTTCTGTCATGTGCAGCCTGAGGGCTTATGCCTATCTGAGCTTTATTTGACAATTACCACTTGCCAGCATAATTAAATGAGAATTTATAAATACTAAGAAAGCATAATGGGGAAGAGCAAATAAGTGCTTATCAGGGTATTGAATAAAGTTGATCGGCTTCAGTGGCAATTTTCATCTCTTATCTTGGTTGTTAACTGGTCTCACTTTTGTGTGTGTGTTTTGTTTAGGTTTGATATTTGTTAGGGTGATATTATCTACCTACATATACACATTTTCCTTCCATACAGAATTCTAATATTTCTTTTATTGTTCTTTCTGAAGCCAATGTATTTATGAACTATTGCTGGTATTTTAATTCATAACGTAAATTTAGCACCTAGAATCGCACATATTACTAGAGAAACCCTAAACAAATTACTAATTTTTCTGTTTACCTCCCCCTCACCTTATTTTTTTTTTTTCGGTGAATAAGTTCTTTTCTGTGCTGTGTCTGTGATTTTCTTTTAATCGGTTTTTTAATCACCTGGGCTTTGCAGTTAATTACATTCCACAGAGTCTCTTCATCTATTTCCTAGAATGCTGGCAGATTTTTTGTAAGTAAGAGAGAAAGCACACATGTAAGCCAGGACTGGCAAGAAGGGCTTCCTAACCTTGCAGTGAGAAGAATGATACTTTATATGCATCACGGAAATTTTGCTATGTTCCTACTGAATATAGAAATTACCCAAAGAAGAATTCTGTAGGGTAGACGGCTTTTGTCCTATCAGTATCTCTTCTCAAGGTCCCTTACCTATTGTAAATATTAGGGCAGTCTCTGCAGAAGCTGTTGTTAGGCCATAGACAGAAACACAGTTTTGTCCTGGGTAACCTAGATAAAGCAGTGCAAGAGCAATCCTCTATTTGAATGGAAACAAATCAGTAGAATGGCAAATATATATATATATATATATATATATAGAGAGAGAGAGAGAGAGAGAGAGGGGGGGGGGGGAGAGAGAGAGAGAGAGAGAGAGAGAGAATTTCCACACTTTTAGAAAAGCATGTTTGAAGAAGCAAATGGGTGGGGAAAGCAAGATATTGTTAGTGGGTCGCAAAGAGACTGAGGTCTTTTTTTTTTTTTTTTTGACACCATGAAATTAAATAATTTTAGTAACTACTGATTAGAGTTGTGGTGGCTTGAGTGAAGAGTGTGGGAATGGCTTATCAGAGGAATAACGAAATAAAAGGCTTTGGTGTTTAAAGTTGTCAATTCCTTGAATTATTCAGCATTTTGTTCTTATAAATAGCAATTATTTGCCTTTTTTAGCACTGAAAAATTATCTTTTATATTCAGATATTTAAATATACAGAGCCATCATTGGGGCAAAAAAAATATCCTAATGTCAGAACAGATTTTTATACAGGGAATAATTTGAAAGTGGTGGATTAGTTTCCACCTTTTGAAACACAGTGCTTTCTATAATCTTCAAACATTATTTAGGATAATGGAAGCCATCATCCTGGTTCTCAAATGTTAGCACTTCCATTAGAATTTGCAGCTACCTCTTATTTTTTATATTAAAATACAAGGCTTAAAAGGTATTATCTTACTAAAGGGGGGCAATTGTAGAGATGATTTGATTGAATAAAGGAAAAAGCTGTACAGGCCTTTTAAGATCAAGGATGTATTGATGGAAAGCTATCATTAGAGACAATTAATGTCCTCCAAGGGAAGAAATTGATTATGGACAAAGATGGACCCTAAGGAGCAGATATGTCTTAATGCTCTAAGGCCTTAAGGATTATGCATTTCATTCACAGCATCTGTATTTTAACCCTTTGTAGTGACTAAAATACTAGCTTATTCTTGCAGAGTGGCATGAATTAAATTTTTTAAGAAGACTGTGCCTTGTAAAAGATGTTCATAGTGATTGACATTTGATCCTTTAAATAATAATAAAATAATTAAATTTGTAGCCTCATTTCTCTAAATTGCCCTTTAGAGTAGATCTAGACATAAATCTGTAGAAGGAATGAAATTAGATAGCGATGGCCATTCTTCAACATTATGGAAGTGTAGTAATGCCCAGTCATTACCTTAAAGCTGTGCTTTCATATGGAGCCCCTGAACTTCAGCTGCATTTATGCTTCCAAATAACATACCTATTTAACTTTGCTGGTCCTTTCTATAGATCTTGTACAACGCATTCATCATGTTTTTAGCCAGTCCCTAGCAGCCGTGGATCACAATTGGGTACTTAATAAGGTGGCAACCCCACTGGGAACATTTCACATAATTATTCTTAGCAGAAAGAAGATTGTTATGGCTTTTTTCCCCCCCCTCTTTTTGAGTTTGGCAAAATTCCAAGTGATTTAGTTTGGGCTCCTAAAAACCCGTTATATACCATTGGTGAAATATACTTCATGTATACTCTGTGTCCTTACTTCCCAGTAGAATACTATATTGCAGGCCAGCAGAGACAGTTTAATTGTACAGTTGGTCTCCTCGAATCTGGGACCAGCCGCAGAACAAGTGAGTGATAAAAACTGCTTTTTGGCCACAAACTTCAGAAGGTGTCAATCTGAGCATGGGAATGTTTTTAGAAATCATTATCCCTCAAGACTTCACTGTACTCTCTGACAATGCATTATGGTTATTACTAAATAATTAGGAGAAGCTCACGCACAGTTGTAAATAGCTTATCCAGAGAGCTCTATGGTTTTCAGTATCAGTTAAGGGTGGTTAGGCCCTGGACCCTAACTTTGGGCTTATTGAGTTTAGAAATAACTTATTTAGTTAGCTCATATCATTAAAACAGTTTAAATTCTCATAATTTAAAGGTATATCTTGATGCTCTTGGACCTTAAAGATTATGCATTTCATTCACCACTGAATGATTTTTTTCAAAAATTTCAAACAATTTGGAAATCACTATTTTAAAGAATAGTGGGTGACTATGCATGATGCATTCTACTGTAGTGCAACTGGATTATAAGTTTAAGTCTCCCAGCTGCTATTGCCAACTCGTGTCTCTGAGCACTCAACACTTACATCGACTCAAGTACATGTATTTTGGTGACTATGTGAGTGACTGTAAGTGGCTTTTTCTGGTAAGACAATCATCTTCATATGTGAGAAGATAGTCTCCAATACAGTTCCTCTTAACAACAACAACAAATAGAGCATAGGACATTAAATATCCAAAGTTCTAAATTAAAGAAAGATTATGGCTAATTTTTCATGGAATTCTCATAAAAAGAGGAAAAATGTAGGTGTTTTTCCTAATTTTCATTGGCCACATTGCTGATGAGAAGTGGTATTATATTAAGGGCCTTTTAGAAATCCCTTGTGTGGTTTATGAAAAGAGTGAAAATAACTAACTAGAAACTCCCAACTAACTAAATACCTCTGAAGTTTTGAACCTGAGTGCCTGGGAAGATAGTGGTGCCACTAGTGAAAATAAATGAGGGAGAAGAATGAGCTAGGTTGAGGCATATTGCTTTCGAGTGTCTGGTCAAATCTAGGCAGAGATGCTCAGCAGGAAATTGAAATAAAGTCTGGAGTTTAAGAGTTTAGAATACTGGTTTAGAGATATAATGAAGAATCAAAATGGTAAGAGAAAGAACAGGATAATGCGGTGAAAAAAACTCAGAGAGAAGAAACTTTCAGGGAGAGAGTAGTCAGGTACCATTGATGACCCAGGGAGAAGGAGAACCTAGAAAAAGGCCATTGGGTTTGACCATCGATAGCTCATTAGTAGGCTGGGAGGTCAGATCTGCTTAGGTTAAAGCCTAGTTCCCCAATTACTAGGGGAATTTTGTATCCTTGGGGAAGTTACTTAATCTCTCTAGGCCTAACTCATTTATTCCTCACAGCAACCCTGAGAAGTGATAAAGTTATTAGAACACAACTGAGTTGCAAAGAAGTAAGTAACTTCCCCCCAAGAACCACAGCTAGTAATGGCTGGATAGGGATTAGAACCACCATTCATGCGTCTTCTTCCTGTTTCACGAATCAGTAGCCGGAGATGGAGGAAGATTAAACAAATTGATTAGAGAGACAGAGCCAAGATCCGAACCTATGCCCATCTGATTCTCAACTAATATCTGTTCACTATATCCCTTCCAATTACTGACTGTGAGATTTTGGAGGGGGAACAATTTATAGGGATCAAAAATACTGGACCTATTGGCTTAAAACAGCTCAGTTTATTGACCTATGACCTCTGCAGCCTGATTACGTTAGAAGAACCCAGAATATATTTTCTGGTCCAGCTGCATTGGCATCACCTGGGAACTTGTTAGAACTGTAGATTCTCTGCCCCACCCAGACCTGCTGACTCATAAACTCTGGAGTGGGGCCTGGCAGTCTGTGTTTTAACAAGCCCTCCAGGTGAGACGCTCATGTGTGCTGAAGTCCAAGAACTGCTGTCTTAATCTAGCTTTGCTTCCAGGTTTTCTGTTTCTGTTGGTGACTGTTGCCAAGCAGCCGGGTAGATCTGATTGTGGCTAGAACTGTGGTTCCCTACTGAAATCTAGGTGCTATTTTCAGAAATTTTTGTTTAATTTGTCTGGGTTGTGGACTAGGCACTGAGAGTTCTAAAACTTCCCCTGGTGATTTTAATGCACAGCTAGGGCTGGGAACTTCTGGTGTAGAAGCATGGTTCTCAAACTTTAGTATGAATCAGAATTTCACCTGGAGAGCTGGTTAAAAGCCAGATTGTTGGGCCCCCTCCCTTTAAGTTTCTAATTCAGTAGTTTCGAGATGGGGTCAGAGAGTTTGTATTTCTTACATGTTTCCAGGTGACACTGATGCTGTGAGAATTGCTAGTCTAGAAATCACATGTTCACTTTGGGAGATGTGATGAATTGAGCTGGTAATTTTGGTCAGAGAACTCCCATTCCTGCCCCCAGGCCTATGTAAGGGTCCCTGCCAGTGTCCTGGTGATTCCTCCATGTCTGCATCTCATTGACAGGGGAGACTTGGTCCAGAAATACATGCACCTGGGCCGGGCTTCTCAAACTTCTCCAACTTGGTGATCACAGATCACCAGGGGATCTTGCTGTCAGTTCTGATTCAGTGGGTCTGGGGCAGGGCTGAGAATCTGCATTTGTGACAAGCTCCCTGGGGATGCTCAGGCTGCTGACCCACGGGCCACAGTGAGTAGCGAGGCACTAAAAGAGTGATTCTCAAATTTGCCTGATCGTCCAAATCACCTGAAGTGCTTTTATTACGGGCTTTTGGCTTCACCTCAGTTCTGTTCAGTCAGAATATCCAGGGGAAACAGCCTCAGTATCTTATCTGTATCTCTGTTAAGCAATTTATTAATTTATTTAAAAAATACTGAGCATTTACTTCTGTGCTAGGATCTGTGCTAAATGCAAACAAGGCAGACGCATAGTTCCTGATCCCCTGGGGCTTACATTTTAGCCAAAGAAACAAACAATAAACAAGTTTTTTATAAAAGTAACTTACGATAGTAACAACTGCCTCAAAGCACACAAAGCAGGGTCCTGTGTCCAAGTTTTGCCGTGAAGCTGCATTGAATAGGGTCTTCAAGAAAGGCCTTCTAAGGAGGAGCCATCCTGGTCTCACTCTGTGTGAAGATGGTGGGAAAGGAGAAGCAGAGGCTCTGAGGGGAGACTGGATTTGGCTGATTGCCAGGAGTTTAGAGTGGGTGGGGCGCCAAGTAGAGTGATTGAGTTCCCACCACCCCATCCCACCCCACCCCACCCCGGTGATTTCGGTACTTCCTCACATTTGGAAAACACTTCTAAACTTTCTTACCAGCTGTCAGAGAATAGTGTAATACTTGATGAAGAGGTCATCAGTCACCCCATCATTGGTCCCTAGAGGAGGAATGTAGAAGCTCTCATATAGTCCCCTAATGGCCATAAAAAGAAATTATCTCTAAAATTCATAGGGATACAATTACAATCATTTCCTACTAATTATTTAACTCTGCAGAAGTGATCATGTTCACAGAAAGTAACAAGAGGATCAAAGAATTATATTCCACATAGAGAATGTTTCTACACCTTTGAGGGTCATATAGCACAATAAACACTATTTTGGACGGTTTGTGTGATTTCCCAGAAACATTGTGTTATTAAAAGGAGCAAAAGAAATGAAAAGAGTCAAGACAAAAATTAAAAAACAAGGAAGAAAGAGTGGGGTTTTCTCAGGGAGGAACTGAACTCATGTTTTTAGCATTGTTACATATTTGTTTTATGGCTACTGTTTATCTAGATAATAATTTTGAGAGCTTATTTTTTCCATATATGCTGCATTCAAGAACTATGTAAATGGGTAGAGGAAAAATTAAGAAGTCTTTGGGCAGAGGCAGCTTTCACCTGTATTATTTTTTTTCTTCAAGCTGTGAGCACTCCTTAATTACGAGTTTTAAAAAAAATTGAAGATTGGTAACATATGTTGTTGTCAGCATGTATTTAGCACCTGCAGAAATGAACATGAAAAATGTGACAGCTCATAGGTGGAACACCCACTGCGTTGACTGTGAACACTGTCAACAAATTTTACTTTGTTAATTTTTTCTTATTAAAAAATCCAAGAAAAGAATTTAATAGTGCAGGTGTTCAGAACATCATGGCAAGATGATATAATGAAGGGGGAGGTTATAAACCTTTACCATGAAAGCTGGGGTCTGGATTTGTGGATCTTTAAGCTTTGCTTCTCACACACTTCCTTCTGCTTCCCTTTTAAAAAAAATCCTCCCTGCTTGTTGGTGTCGGCAGTCTCGGTTGTCCTAGGAGGGGTTTCTCCTCGAAGTAACGGTGGGAAGCAGTCATGGCAGATCAGCTGACGGACAGAACCAGGCACGTTAAACAGCCTTTTCCAGGGGGTGGGAATTGAGGTGTTCCTTTTGCACTTGATTTTCTAATAATGAACTTGTAATAACTGTAGATAAGAGGTCCCATATCAGCTACCTCCATAGCACAGTATGGGTTCTGTCTTCTGAACTCTGTGGTCCCTCTTACTTGGAGCAGAGGCCATTTCATTTAGCAAATGGCATTCCTCACAATACAGTGCTGGGCAGAGAGCGTGCCCTTGGAAATACTTCCTGAATGATGCTGCAGTTGCTATGCCATCTTCCGATCTTACTGGTTCCTTCCACTGTAGAAAGAGAGTCTTGCAAGTTACTTTCCATGGTCTCCCATCATCGATGATTTTATTTCCTAATTCTGTAAACCAGTTCACTCAACAGGAATGGGTAATGCTTTTCCTTTGAAGAGTCACTTCCTCCCCAAAATGAATTTTCCCAGATTGAAAATAAATTACTGGTAGGTGTGTTAATTTTTACTTTGAAAACTTTGAACTTCTGAAGTTTTCAAAGTAGCCACAGGATCTTCCCCATTCTCCCATCCCCTCCCTCCACGCTTTGGCATTGGCCTAACTACAGTTAATTCTCATTCTGGGAGCTTATAAAAAGACTTTTCATAAACACAGAGTATTTCAGAGACACAAAATAGAAGGATTTAGGTCAAGTTCAGCCAGTCTGTGTTTTCCTCCCAGGCCCAGCAAAGGCTCTGGCTGCGTGTGTGGGAAATGTTTGTGTTTCTCACAGCTGAGAGAAGACCCTGGAAATGATACGTTTTACACCTCTTAGATGAGACTTGGGAGCTAGAAAGCACTTCACTCCCATCCCTCTGGGACGAAGAATCTGTTTGCAGTAATCGCTGGCAGTGTTGACAGAGTGTTCAAAACCATTTGCTCAAGGGCAAGTGTTAACTCTATCAAATCCTAATATTTTAAGCACACTGATCCCCAGGCCCAGGAGACCTCCTGACACAGCTCTCCTTGGGCTGCGTGTCAGCCTGCTGTCAATTATTACTGCACTGCGGAAAGGCCTGATACACCAGCCAAAACTCGGTGAGGGAAGGCCGTTAGAATGAGAAGGCAGCAACCCAGTCCACTTCATTCAAGTCTTGTTAGTTATTAGGAATCTGAGCCTTTCTGATTCTTTTATACAAGAGCTTCTTTGTAATATATGCATCTTTTTATCCTTTAAATTTATTGTTTGTAAATGAGCTTTTGATTTTTTTAGGCCCAGTGCATGGCATCTTCAGTATGGGTTTTATAAATTCATGTAAACTTACTATACACACACAATTACGGACAAATAAGCGTACAGACAGATATGTATCACCAGATTAAAATCCTCTACCACGATTACTTAATAAAACAAAATTCAGTGGGCAGATTTTGGTATATCACTCTCACAACACTTATTAAGAGCCATCAAGTTGTTTAAACTGGTCAGAATATTTATTTATGTAGTGTTAATATAGTTTGCCAGTACAGCTGCTCTCAGTGTTTCAGAATTTAAAGTATGTAGAACAATTTTTTTAAAAAGCATATAGCAGTAAAAACATTATAAAGCCCAATGAGCTGAAAACATTTGCCTTCTCAAAAGGAAGTCAGTTTAAATCTTCCAGAACAGATCTGAGCGATTTTCCCCAGTAAGGACCCCACTGGAAAGGAAATGTACTGGCCTGAACCATCTGTGAGAACGTCTTCCTGCTTCCTCCATCCTTGTCAGACATTTCAGTAAAGCTGATATTATTTGCCATAATAGCTTAGAGGGATTAAGGGAAATGCTGAGAAGAAACCCAGCACTAAGAGAAGGTTCTCAGCCGCAAACCTCCAAAAGTTCAAATATGACATTTTTATTTTTAAATTTTTTGTGTGTGAGAATTTTATCCTATGCCACTTACTAGGCCAGGCCGTTGTAGGTACTCAATAAAGAATATGTGTTGAATAAATAGATACAGGTTTTGCTGTACTATAGCACTAATATTATCTGGATTTATGTTCCAGATATAAAGGAGAGTAAATGGGGGAATTCTGTGGTTAATGTCACCACCACCAATGCCACCCCTATAGCTCACATGTGGTTGTGTGCTACCACGTGCCAAGCACTTTAAGCTCATTATCTCATTACCTAACTAGATCTGCTATATTAAGTAGGTCCTATTATTATTACTATTATTATTATTATTATTATAAGCCCCATTTCTTTCAGAGGCTTAGAGAGCTAAGTGGATTGGCCAAGGTCACACAACTAGTAAGTGGTAGAGTCCAAATTAGAACCTGGGCAGAAAGTTCCAAAGCTCATCTTCTCAACATAACGCTGAACTATCTCTAAAAGAGAACGATTTAATGCCTATGAAATTCTTGGAGGCCAAAGGGCATAGATAAGACTTCATGTTTTCTTCTAGACTCCCACTGAATGCCATCCACTTATTTATTGGTCTGACATTTATTGAGGGCCAGGGGACGTGTGGAGATTGGCCTCAGAGCCTAGAGCAGAAGTTTTTTTTTTTTTTTAAACATCTTTATTGGAGTATAATTGCTTTACAATGGTGTGTTAGTTTCTGCTTTATAACAAAGTGAATCAGCTATACGTATACATATATACATATCCCCTCCCTCTTGCGTCTCCCTCCCACCCTCCCTATCCCACCCCTCTAGGTGGTCACAAAGCACAGAGCTAATCTCCCTGTGCTATGTGGCTGCTTCCCACTAGCTATCTATTTTACGTTTGGTAGTGTATATATGTCCATGCCTCTCTCTCGCTTTGTCACAGCTTACCCTTCCCCCTCCCCATATCCTCAAGTCCATTTTCTAGTAGGTCTGTGTCTTTATTCCCGTCTTACCCCTAGGTTCTTAATGCCATTTTTTTTTTTTTAGATTCCATATATATGTGTTAGCATACCGTATTTGTCTTTCTCTTTCTGACTTACTTCACTCTGTATGACAGACTCTGGATACAAAATTAATGCACAGAAATCTCTTACATTCTTATACACCAATGATGAAAAATCTGAAAGAGAAATTAAGGAAACACTCCCATTTACCATTGCAACAAAAAGAGTAAAACACCTAGGAATAGGGGCTTCCCTGGTGGCGCAGTGGTTGCGAGTCTGCCTGCCGATGCAGGGGACACGGGTTCGTGCCCCGGTACAGGAGGATCCCGCATGCCGCGGAGCGGCTGGGCCCGTGAGCCGTGGCTGCTGAGCCTGCGCGTCCGGAGCCTGTGCTCCGCAACGGGAGAGGCCACAGCAGTGAGAGGCCCGCGTACCGCAAAAAAAAAAAAAAAAAAAAAAAAAAAAACACCTAGGAATAAACCTACCTAAGGAGAAGTTCTTAACTTTGTCAGTTGCATATCCTATTGAAAATCTAGAGAATGTTATGAAATATCATCCCAGCAAAATGTGTAAATGCATAATTTTGCATACATTTGCCAGTATTTTCTTTTTTGAGGGTGTGTGGGGCGGTTTTTGACTGTGAACTTCTCGGAGAGGCTGCCATGTAATTAAACAGAGTAAAACCTGTAGTAGACATTAAAACAATTCTAGGGTAGTACAAAGGGAAGGTTAGGTAACCGCTTGGAGAAGTCAGGAAAGGGAATCTTAGAGTTCTGTGCATTAAACAATTAGACTGAAACCTATCTGTAGGGTCTCGCCTAGCACCTAAAAGCTCTGTATTTTAGTTGCTCCATCTAAAGATGACCTTCAAGATTTCTCATTTGACAGTTTCTGAGCTGATTTTCATGAGATGATGTGATATTTCTATTATTTTGTATTTATTTCTGCCATCCAGAGAACATTGTGTGTTGCTCTCAGCATTCAATGTTTTGTTGTAGCTCTCATTTTAACTGACCATGAGTCTTTGTCTTTCAGCGTGTGTGTGTGTGTGTGTGTGTGTGTGTGTGTGTGTGTGTGTGAGAGAGAGAGAGAGAGAGAGAGTGTGTGACAAAGACAGAGACTTGGTGAACATATAAACATACAAATTTACACATTTACTCATAATTAGTCCTGGTTAATAGAAGCTCTTAGATCGTCTGGGCCTCTTGGATCAGTTGCTTAAGGTTTCTGAGCTTCAGTTTCCTCATCTAAACAAAAATACTTACTTTTCAGGGTTATTGTAAACATTAAGATAATGTGAAAAAAGAATCAGTACTTTTATCTGGCGTATTTTAAATGTTCAACGAATATTAATTCCCTTCTCTGTTCTCTTCTTCTCAACCTGGGTTTTTCATTTGCTATTTGTAAAAAGAAACAACATTAGTAACCTTTGTTCACAGGAAAGAAAAGGGAACATAATGGCATATTCATGTAAAACTCTTTGGAGAAATGTTCTTTGAAAATTAACTTGTGTTTATGTTTGATTATTGTGCCTTTTGTGATTACTTGAGATTAGGCTACCAAAAAAATCCTATAGTTAAAATAATAGATGGGAATAATAGTTGCTACTTAAAGATTTTTAGAAGGGTGATTTTGCCTTTTGCCTATATCTTGAAGGCTAGCCTTTTGGAATTCTTCTGAAACACGTAGTGCTCTGCTGTGGAGCTCTCCCACTCAGTATGCTACCATTTATTCTTTCAAACGTCAACGTGGGGGCGAAATGCAGCACTGTCCCAGGTGCTGAAGGGGAATAGAAGAGCTATAGACTCAAGACTAGGTAACTATGAGCAATAATTTTTATATGTATATGTGTGTACAGATAACAGTTGTTCTAAAGGGTGTCCTGTACCTCTGACAATGGAATTTAGGAATGGTATACAAAAGCACTCTCTAAAATTCCAGTTTTAAAAATTAAAGAAGACAATAAATATAAAACATGAATTAATTGACAGTAAATAAAGCCCTATATTAATGCAAAGGACTGTTCTTATCTCAATTTCTAAGGTAATCCCCAGGAATAAAATGAGGATCTTTATAAGGTGTGAGCGTTTTTCTTTTTTTTTTTTTTTGCTTATTTATATTATTAGTAAAGAAGTTTAATATGTTCTGTAAACAGTGACTTCCAAAAGTACAGAGCATTCAGCTTTTTACAGATGGCTGAGTTTTATTTCTTTTTTTTGAAAGGTCTTCTGAGGAATGTTAATTTGTTATTCACCCTCATTTACAAAATGTGTTCTAATCTCTCTATTGCCCAGGAATTCTGTCCTTTCAAGAATCTTGGCTCTTGGTCATTTGGATTTTCCTGAATGGCAGGAAGCAGGAGGTAGCATTCACCTGTGGAGGGTGGGAAGGGGAGAGTGAGTCCCTGCTGCCACTTAGAGAGAATAACGGTAGTGGGCATCCCTGGCATTTTTCATAGTCGAGGCCTAATGTAGATGAATGGCTTTACGCTTTGGGAA
The DNA here is from genome assembly GCF_951394435.1 of Stenella coeruleoalba. Classification (NCBI taxonomy): domain Eukaryota; kingdom Metazoa; phylum Chordata; class Mammalia; order Artiodactyla; family Delphinidae; genus Stenella; species Stenella coeruleoalba. The sequence goes on from NC_137150.1 coordinate 59,234,936, forward strand.
GTGAGGATACAATAGAAGAATTGCCAGCAGGGATATGTATCTTGGGTGGGCCTTGATCACAAAGGCCATGAAGGCTCAGAAGGGGCAAACAGAAGATTGAAATGTGTGTTAAATTTTTCTGCAGGCTGTAATGGAAAGGGGGAAATTACCTAAGTCCCCCTCGGAAAGAAGTGTTCCTAACTGTGTGGATACTTAGGGAGTTTCGCAAGCTGTGAGCGTCTCTGAGTGCATCTAGTCTCTTGCTTTTGCCTCACTGAGCCCCTTCCCTCTGTTGCTCCGTTCTTCTAGCTGCTTCTGTAGACTCTCCTCTGTGGCATCTCATCGCCTACGGCTGCTCAGATGTGATTCCCCCGAGCCTCTCTTCCTCTCCAGCTGCATCTGTTCACCTCCCCTGCTGATCGATCCACTTCTTTAGCTCAGGGACAGGAGAGGGAATGATTCCAGCAGCTAAACAGATTTTATGTAGAGAGAATATTTAAATATTCTCAGTTTGTATGATTCCCTTCACCTCATGCTATGATCAGAGGTTAATGGAGACATGTGGGGCTTCTCTCTGTTGGTATAGACCAGAAGGCTTTCAGGAGTGAAGGCTAAGATCTTGTCAACACCTTCCCCCAGTCTGCCCCCCAAATGCATATATTCATTTAAGAGAGTAGAAATACTTTTTCTTGTCAAAGTTCTTCTTTTTAGGTAGTGGTCCCATGCTCTATTTTCACCCTAACTCTGGGTAAGATGCCAACCAAATCAGAAGCTGTTATTAATATTTATTATTTCTAGTGGATGGAATTAAAAAATGAGGTTTGAATTCTAAATGTTTATATCACTAAAATTTTTCTTTTGATATATAAAGTGTATTTTTACAGTGGTACTTAGAGAATTTTTTTTTTTGCTTTTTTTGAAATAAGATTATTTTTGCAAATTTGAGCTATGAGACATTGTACAAAGTAACCTGCTAGGCAGACTTGTCCTGAGTATTAAATTAGTGATAGCCTATCACAGTGCCTGACAGATAATGCCCCAAAACTACTAATTTATAAATATGGATGTATATACATATGTATGCATATATATCCTCCATACATCTATCCAATATACATGTTTATCTTTTAATTGATTATATATAGTGTCTCCCTATATTGTAATGTCATTTTTCTTTTGTTTCCTTATTCTTGAGCATTTATCTTACTTCCATTTTTCTTTATCTTCCTCCCTCTCCTTTCCTTGCTTTCTTCCTTCCTTTCACTTTCTCTTTTCATTTAAAAACTTCCTTCTACTACCTATTTTTCTCCAAGCCTTCTTCCTTTATTTTTTACTTTGTTTTGTTACTCCAGGAGATATTGAGAACACCCTCTGTATACTTTTCTTTATCTTTTTGGAGTCTTCATTGTGATGTAATATCCCCAAATAAAATTCCTAAATCAAGGATCTGAACAATGCTTGTCTAGATTGGTTTTCTCCAAAGTTGAACCACATTCTCACAGTAATGTACACTCTTATATATGCCAGGTTCTCCATAATCCTGCCAACATTGGGTTTTCTTCTTTTTCATTTATTTTTGCATATTCAGTAAGTTTTTAATGGTACTTTCAAAAGATGTTTTTGTTCTGTTAGCAACGTTTTAATCTTTCCATTTGATAATTTCACATTTAAATTTTCTTATCTGTAAACTATCTTCTTCTCATCCTATGAAATCTGGGTAATGATATATTCCTTTCAATGTATTACGTATTTTGAGTAGTAACCCAACCAGTATATATTAACTGAGTGACTATTTTGTGCTAGGCATTGTTCTAGGAACAATAGGCTACTGAGGATGCAATGGTAAAGACATGGTCTCTGGCTTCTAAGAGGTTTGAGAAATTTATCTAGTAAAAGGTGACAAGTATATAAACAAAGGTCATCATAGTGTAACAGGTATTGTAATGGAAATATGTATAGGGTTCGGTGGTGTCACATAGGAAATGGAATGATTAATCAAACCAGAGATTAAAGAAGGTTTTAATCATGAAGGATCATGGAGGAAACCTTAACCATTACACTTGTCATTTGTTTTCTTTCTGATTCTCCTGGATCTGTGTCTTTTGATTATTTACCAAAGCAACTCCTTTGCTTCCATTTGCCTGGTAATACCACCAGCTTTTATGACTCAGTGGTAATAACGACATACATGTGAGCAACATAATATCAAGGTACGTATTACTATGATGTACTTTTTAGGGTTTAAGGTGAAAATAGAATGTGACTAACGCTGAAGGGAACATATTCACCCCTGCTTTATTTATTTATTTGAAGGTCCAGTTAGTGATCATATGCAGTCTCAAGTTTGGAGTTGATCCTCTCATGCCTACCCACCACAGGATTCTAGTATACCTCTACCAGGAAGTCCATGGGATGACCTCATGGGAGGGTATCTTAGGGAGCATAGTGGCCTCAGAAATATGTCCCTCCAAACCTCCCACTCCTAAGGACTCAAACAACTGCAGAAACCTTGATCTTTCTGGTATAAAGATCTTCAGCTCTTTCTGAATGATAGTGGTGCAAAAAGGTCCTGGATTACAGAGAACAGAGTTTATCTAGTTTTGTCTTCTGCTAGCTTTCACAGATCTACTTCAATGCTTGGTCGACTGGTTGGGTTTAGCATTTTTTTAAAAAGAGCCCATGTGAAAATGTCCATTTTTTTCTCCTTTGGAGACCTAGCATCACTTCCCAGCTTTCTATTTCTCTTTCTTCCACACTTACTTTTCTCAAATGTGATTATGTTAGTCCATGAGCTGCTTGAAGGCAGGGATTCTGTTCTATTCGTCTCTGTATCCTACACTTGTAGCAACCGTGCTGGCTCATGGTGGACGCTCAACAATGCTTACCATATGAATGAAGCATACCCTCCTTGTCTTTGGGATTACCCTAGATGTTGCTCTTCTTTTTCCTAATGTTCAGTAATAGTAAGACGTCTTTATGTGCCCAGCTTTCCGACTCCTGACCCAATTCCTTGTGAGAGAATTGCTTTGACTCCAGGTGTTTGTATATCCACTAGAGGGCACTGTTTTGTCAGAGGCTTTCTTCGATACCTAGATAGATACCTTAACTTCATGGCCCATCCCAGCTTCAAGTTCTTTCTATATTTGTTAATAAATGACTCTGAGCTTTCCATCACAACTATGCTTGCAAAAATAGAATCATCATAGTAAATCATGACTAAAAACAATTGTAATAGGTTAGATGTAAGCTAATATTACTAATCGATATGACAAATATGTGTTTAATAACAGAAGGACATATCCTGAATAAGAATGCTCATATACATTAAGGTCATCCCTCAGTTCTTACTCATGTTTTTTTCAGATTTTCTTCTGACCAAAACTAGGAAGGCTAGTAAAGTTTTCATTAAGTCTCCAATTTCATTTTTGCACTTGTGTAATAAAAGCATTGTACCATTACTGGAGAAATTCCAAGCTAAACACATTTTATCCAAATTCCAAAGGTAACTCCCGTGGAAATTTGTTTTAAATGGAGTGGCAATATCAAGTCTGCTGCTATTTTTAAAAACTATTAAATCTATGTTTCATGAAGGTTTTGTCCCTCCATCAGTTCTAATCCCACAGAACTATCTTCAGGCAGAATCAAATGAGTTTCCTGGGCTTTATGTCAAACAGTTCAAATTTGCAAATATTTTCAACTTATATGTGAATCAACACAGGGGATACGTAAGAAGACAAAGCTGCTTGCACTGTCAGCAAGCTGCCAAACACATCATTAACCCGGTGGTGGCTCGTGAGGCCCCACTGGAGCTGTCTAAGGAAGCTGCAAAAGAGGGAGAAGCCAACAAGCAAGGTATCTTTCCCAAGTTTAAAACCTTAACTCGAAGTCATGTCATAGAATTGAAGGAGGTGCTGGGGCCCAGTACCCTATCAAATATTAAGGGACAGACCTGTAAGAAAGAATTCTTGGAGTCTTCTCACAAGAATCTGTTAGTAAACTCTCTTTTAAATTATGTTTAAAGACCAAAAAAACTGGGCATTTATTTGTGCCAGGCTGCAAAGTCATTTGTGAAGTGTTTAATTAAGCTTACTATGATTTAAAATGTAGGCTTAAATATCTGTTGATTTTGTGACAAGCTGTAGATGTTAATTGTCTTGTTTGGTTTTATTTTGTATTCCCCTTCCCAGGACACCAGGATCATATATGCATAACTTTGGTTGGGGCAAAGGAGCAAAAATACAATTTTTGAAAAGAAACATGTATTTCTTAAGTTAGCCAGATGTTACAAAACCATATTTATAGGAAGCATTGAGCCTGAGAGAAAAATTTGAAAGACTTAGAAAAGGAAAAAAATAAAGTTCCTCTCCCTCAGAATTTACATCTAGAAGAAATGGATGATAGTTTTTTCATGAACTTTATTTGAAATCTAGCTTCCTACTCAATAATTCCAACATTTGGACATTTTTAAATGATACCATTTCCCTTAAATATTATACTTGTTTTCTGGAAGTCTTTTTAACTTTTCATAAGAGGAGAAACTATTTCTTTTCACCTATTTGATGTAGCAGATTGTTTATGGAGCCAACGTGTTGACACACTATAAACTGTAAAAAATGAGGCCTAATAAGGTTAATTGTCATCTGAACCTTCCTCTGTAGGCTGCAATCTGTAGGCTTTGATTGTTTCTCTGGGGGAAACTCTGCCCAGATGGTGAAGTCCTCAAGGCCCTGACCCACAAGAGGCCTGCAGAGATGGAGAACAAGGTGCTTCTCCACAGACTAATTAATTTACTAGTATAGCACCTGTTCCAGAATAGATAGGGCTGGAAGGGAAAGCAGTCCCTGGGCACAGTGGCAAGCTCACGGGTAAATGGATTTCAGCTGATTATATTAAGCTGATGCTTTGATCATCTAAAGGCGTTAAAATGGAAATATGTTTTTTCTGGCTGTTGGCCTCCGTGAGTGTGGTTTATATTATTATTATTATAAGTGTTGGGTAACAGAAAAGCTGTTTTAGATTTCAGCACGTTCCATTTATAAAGTGTGTAGTATATTTGTCTATTGCCTTTTCCAATTTTAGAAATGCATGTTGTCATAAAGCTGCACCTTTTAAACAATTCTGCTTTCTTGTTTCCATTTTATTCCAGCCAAATTACTAGCTGGAAATCAAACACCAGCACAGATTCCTTTTAGCTAGAACATTTTATTATGTACTCACACCTTTAATTCAATGTGTGTAATTAGGCTTTAATCAGCTGAACACTATTTGTGAAAAAATATCAGACACTTCTTTAAATGAAATTCTGGTAAAGTCATGCTATTAAGCTTTGGTGACTACTTACTGGCACGAATAAATCCTTGAGTAAACAAGGCTTGGTAGTAAATGGATTTACAATGTGAGTCTTTCTGCACTCAATTTCACTTTATTGCCTCTTTGATTCCCAAAAGGATTAGAGGTAATTTTTTCAGTCCTTTAGATGCCATAAAACTGTTTCCCTTTCCAAATTAACACTATGATCTTCCATGTAATGTGTTTGGCAAACATGAGGAATTTATAAGACCACTAGTCTGATGTTGCATAGTAATGGAGATACAAATATGATGTCTTAGATGTCATGGCCTTATAGGGGGCAGCTTTCACCAAGGTTTTGAAAGGTTGGTTTTCTAAAAATAGAAAAATATTCTTGCTCATATGGAAGACAGCTTAAAGAATGCTAATGATTTGGTAAATTAAATGATTTGAACTATTTCTATTGCCATTATATGTTAAATGCCGACATTGCAACGGTAAAGTGCTATTAACATGATGATGAGTAAAAGTGGGTCCTTTTTAAGGAAGATATCACACAGAAATGCGAAAACAGAGCAAGCACACAAATTTAGCATATAATCCTAGGGCTTATTTCCTGATAGTCCTCTCTGGTTGTGTCCTCATAATCCTTGGAACTGTCCCGTGGAAGAAATTGAAAATTTCATGGCTGCTTTTCTTTGGTTTTCTCTTCCAAAACTCCAAAAGCATCTTTTAAATGTTTGTTTGAGTGGATTTATTTTTAATATACATTCTTTTTTAAAAATAAAAAATACAAAAATCTATATAATGAAAAGAATTCACAGTTCCACTCCTGACCCTGGTCCCTCTCTTCAGCTCCCTTCGTTGACCCGTTCTTTGTGTGGCCCTCCAGAGGTATTTTAACGGTGTTTGGTATAAACAAGAGGACATTTGGGTTGCTTCCAGGGATTGGCTTCTAGAATTGCTGTTGTAATATGCCTGAGCATGTATCTCTGAGCCAGTGGTACAAATGCACCCATAGTATGTACTTCTAGAAGTATAATTACTAGGTCATGGATTGCATGCATTTTGAATTGGATACATATTAAGCTGTGCTTCAAATATGATGTATGAGTGTGACTTCTTCCCCATAACCAGGTTTGCTTTTCTCCCCCAACCTGAAAGTATTGTATCTTATGTTAATTTGCATTTCTTTAATTATGACGGAGGTTGAATATCTTTTCAAATGATTAAAAACCACTTCATTTTCTTTTGATGTGAACAGCCTGTTCATGTCCTTTGCCAGTCTCTCTATGGGGCCATCAGTGTTATTCTTGTGGGGTTGAAGAGCTCTTTATGGAATAAGGAAATCAGCCGTCTGTCTGCCAACGTGCAGCATTTGTCACTTCAGTGGCATTTCCCCTCATATCTGTCGTCTCTCATTTACCATGCCTTCTATTCCTCTACTTTTGTCATTGGCAGTCTGGATTTAAGGTTGCTTAATAACTCCTGGAAGCTAGAAATGATAAGGTCATGGGAAAGGGGTTAATTTAGGTGGTTTTCTAACTTTGACTTTGATAAAGTAGGAGGAGAAGAACTGAAAGGGCAAAATTAAAAAAGAAGGTGAAGTGACTTTAGTGATTTGAAAGAGGGGCTTTTATACTGACAAGACCTTGAAAAAATAATGTTTATAAGATAAAATCAATTTATTCTACCCATAATTTTCTGCTTGCTTTTGCCATTATTACAGGTATTTGTATTAGGGTGAGAATTCTCTTTCTAGATGCTTTGGCCATACAGTCATATTTCTGTGTTTTGGACTTCACGATTTGTGGTCATGAATTGGAAGTGATTGTAGGGCCACAAATGTAGCACAGTGACCTTGATCTTGGATGAAGTGGAGAGGAGAGAGTGAGAACAGCAAGACTGACAGCTCTTGTCTAAGCACAAGTAATGTTTTATGTTCAGCTCTGTGTTGATGACAAAGTAAATACAGAGACAGGTTTTAGACATTTATGGCTTAATGTCAAAATAAAATATCTTTGTGCTGTCCTGAAGTTATCACTATTATCTTCAGAGTAATGGTTAAAAGCCTGGGCTTTGAAATCCAACAACTTGGGTTCAAATCTTGAGTCTTTCACTTCTTAGCTGCATGACCTTGGTTAAGTTCTCATCTATAAAACAGAGATAGTGAAAGAAATGACTTCATAAGTTGCTTTAAGGATAGAATGAGATAATGTATGTGCCTGGCAAAAACTCCATCAGTATCAGTTCTTATTATTAGCTTTATTAATTACCAGAGAGTGTTTGTAAAATATTATCTAAATTGTGCTATACTCACCTGATTTAATGTAAGTGAATGGATATCTGTGAAACTTTCTTACATGTGCTGAAGTATGTTGCAGCCTTCATTAAACCACATCTGAATAGTTTCTTGGTGAGTTACTTCATAGTATCTTTTCTCTCTTTGAAATTCTTATCCAAACCAGGTTTAAAGGTAAAAGACTGATATTGTAGTAGAAGTTATCAGAATGAAGTTAGCTCTGACAAGGGGTCTCACATACGCTTCATTAGTCTTTCAGTGAATATTGGCTAGCTTCCTCCACCTCAGTCCGCATTGCATTCATGTGTTTGCTCATACTATTCCTTCTGTTTGACATGCTGTTCCTGCCTTTACCACTCATGTAGAAATATATACATTCCTCTATTTGTCAGTGAAATTGGTGGCTAATTTTTATTCTAAGTCACTTCTGTTGATGAACAAGAATAATGCAAATGATCACTACTAAATTGGATATGACCATCCAGTACTATAAGGGAGACGAGGGTGCTTATTTATTAGTTTTAAGTGAATTACTTTCAGTCACTCCAGTCAACATTTCTGATATGAATATTTCATGTGAAATGATTGCTATTGTGTTGGTTAGTTCTGCAAATCAGAACTTGTTTGCAGAACACTATTGGGTCAATATATCTTATCATAATATTTGCCAGTACCACAGATTTTACAAATTGTGTAGTTTTCCATTAACGTGAATTTACTGATTAACTGATTTATTTACTTTATGAGAATTCATATAGCACAACACTAATGTTCCATGACTAAGAGTGAGTGCGTGAATTCTTTGTATTAAAAAACAACTACCACCCGTTGTACATTTTTATTCTGGCTCTACATGCCCGGAAAATGCCCAGTAGAAAAGATTATAAAATAATCACCTAGGAAATTAATTAGTAACATTTCAAGCAAGATCCGGAATCAAACCTACTCAATTTATGAGGGTTCCTTCATGAGTAATTGCAGCTTCATCAGAAGAAGATAACTGGAATTGTACTTCCTAGCTACAGTTTTCCCCCCAAATAAACAAATGAAAATAATGACCAAATACCATTTTCATCTATCAAATAGGTAAAGTTTCCAAAAACGGTGGTCAGTTCTTCAGAATGTAATGAGATGGGTACCCTCATTGAATGGTTGGTGAGGTTGTGTATCGGTACAACTTTACTGGAAAGTAATTTGGCAAAACACATTAAGAACCTTAAAATGACCTTGTTGGCAAAATGTTTAATGGAGCACAAGCATCTTGCCTCCCCTCTCTGCAGGTTCCCATTATATCACCAATGAAATATAGAAATACGTAAGTATCTAGACTATGCTACTACTATAACTACTGCTATTTCTACTACTGCTACTAATGATAATAATCTGAACCCAGAACCCCAGATAACAACAAAAGTTTGGGAAATAGGTAAGTGAGGGACAAGGAAGAAGTGAAATGTGCTATTTCCCATCTAATTCAGGAATCATTAGATGCTATTTCACTATGGGAAAAGTTGTGTGTGTTCTTGTGTATGTGTGTTAAACTTAAAGGTAATCACTAGAAAAAGAAAAACAGAATAAATGTTTTCCAGATTACCAGAGAAACAAATATAGGACATAACAAACATGGTCCAAATGCAAAAAAATTTTTAAATGAAAAAGAATAAAGAATGAAGAAAATAATGTAATAATAGAGAAAATAATAAAGCAGATAGCATTTCAAACTTGAATTCAGTGATGTGGGCTACATGAACAATAAGACCAGTTAAATTTTATAATTTGATTTTTAAATTTTTAAATGATGGCTATAAAAGGGGGTGCAGTCTGGCAACTTGAGCACTCAGAGGACTCATTCTGGATGTCCACAGTCTTGGATGTCCACAGGCTCTCACACCAGGTCAAGAACTCTGGTTATAAAAGTAATCCCACTTACCCGGAGTAAGTGGGTTCATACCGTTCAGTCTAGAAGGATTTAGAATTAAGTAGCTCCAGTTAATTGCCATGGAAATTGTTATCCTTCAAACCCAGGAAAATTATAACTAAGTATGAAGGGACAAAGGGAATCAAAACCATAATATATAAATATTTTTGTGTTTAGAAGGTACATGCACATATTTAGTATCTTATATATTTGAAGTATTGAAATTAATTTGCTCTATTAGAGTCTCTTTGTTCAAAATTGATTGATTGATTTTGGTCTATTATAACTTTGTACCTCCAACTTAAATGTGTCAAATTGTTAATTTGATATATTAAATTGCGTAAGTGATTTAGATTTACATTTTAAATTGAAATCTAACTAAGCACTGTATTTGCATCTAAAATAACAATTACATTTTTAAATGTAAACATTGGACTCTTCATTTATGCATCTAGGAAGGTTAGGTTTGTTAAATCATAACTGAAGTACCTAAAAGTATATCATGTATTAAGTTTATAAATACAATGATAAATGTTTGAAGGTGTTTAATTATCTGTAAATGTGATGGAGCATTACCAAAATTCCTTTAGAAATGATTTCTGAGATCTCCAAACTTATTAATAGAATTTTAAATTTCTTAAGCTCAACTTAAAAATCAGGAAAAACCAGATTTTAAAAATTTGTACCTTATTTCACGGAATATAAATTTTAAAGCTAAAAATAAACCCAATAATAGATATTTTCATATTTAAAAGCCACCCTCAGGGACAACAAAAAAACTCACATGAATATATATGACAGTAGATAAAAATAAGAACAGGAGTGACAAAAAAAAAAAAAAAAGAACAGGAGTGACAATACTAATATTAGAAAAACTAAAATTCAAGGCAAGAAGCATCAAGTGGGCCAAAGGAGATTAATTTATATTAATAGGAAACCAACAGTGAGGGTAAAATAATTATGAACTCTTAGGTGCAAATAACAGCACTAAAATTTTTATTAAACAAAAACTTACAGATATATTAAAGAAAACTAGCAAAAATATAAAGGTGGAAGACTATGCACTCACAGCAAAAGATGACTTGAAGCCCTAAAACAAATTTCTATTTTTCTACCCTGAATTTTCACTTCTAGGAATCTACCCTTACGATATAGTTAGAAATATACACAAAGCTTTAGGTGTAAGAGTATTCATTGGACTTCCCTGGTGGCACAGTGGTTAAGAATCTGCCTGCCAATGCAGGGGACACGGGTTCAAGCTCTGGTCCAGGAAGATCCCACATGCTGCGGAGCAATTAAGCCTGTGCGCCATAAGTACTGAGCCTGTGCTCTACAGCCTGCAAGCCACAACTACTGAGCCTGCATGCCACAACTACTGAAGCCTGCACGCCTAGAGCCAGTGCTCCACAACAAGAGAAGCCCCTGCAATGAGAAGCCCGCACACCACAATGAAGAGTCGCCCCTGCTTGCTGCAACTAGAGAAAGCTCGTGCGCATCAACAATGACCCAAGGCAACCAAAAATAAATAAATAAAATAAATTTATTAAAAAAAAGAATACTCATTAAGTGTTAGTTATAATAGTGAAAAATTAAGTATTCAAATGTCTAATAATTATGAAATGATCAATTTAGGGTTCATAATTGAAAGGATCTATGAACATCTGAAATTATATACTAAATTTGGTGTGTTTTCTCAAAGTGCCCCATGTTCTCATAATAGTATGAATAACTAAGTAAGAATTTCAGCTTCTATAGACTATGAATAACACAACCACTAAAAAGTTTCCAAATAATTTTAATAACATTATTAATTTTAAATGTTACCAAATAATTTTAATAATAAGCGTAACAAAATGCACGTTACGTTATATGAAGTGAAAATCAGCAAAAACTCTCTACATATTTGACAACTGAATCACACAAAAAGAGCACACCTCCATAGAAAGAAATATCCATGTGGAAGCTTAATAAGGCAGGAATTTGGGGTTTTTTCTTCACTGCTGTAGACTCAGCATCTAGAGTGGTGTCTGGTATGTAGTAGGTGCTCAATAAATATTTCTTGAATTATTAAATGGAAATTCACCCAAGTGTTAACAATGGTGGTCTCTAAGTGGTAGGATTATGGGTGTTTTTCGCTCTCTTTATACCACATTTTCTAATTTTTTTTACTATGTACATTTACTATATTTAGAATGACAAAAACAACACTTTAAAAAACTGGGACAGGAATTCCCCTCTTAACAGTCTTTATACTAAGGAGAAACCATTCTTTTCTTCCCTCAAGATTTCTTTTCTCAAGAGTGGGTAACTGTGGTGTAGTCATCATCTGAGGTAAATCATATCACCCTGCTGCTTAGGAGTTTTGAATGTTTGCAAGCCAAATTTTGCATTCAGAGTCTAAAATCTGGTCCCAACATATCTTTCTAACTGAATCTCCAACTCTTTCATGTTAGAACATGACCTTACCACGTTCATTCTCTGTTCTTAGTCTTTGCTTCCAGGGAGCTTCCAAGATTATTCCAGCCAAATGATCATCTTGCTCTGCTTCCATCCCAATCTTCAAAACTCCTGCCCATCCTCACACTCCCTCATGCTTTGTCTGTCTCACCCCAAGGGAGTTCTCTCTCTGATGTCCTTCAGCACATATTGCATCTGTGGATTCTTTTGACTCTTACCTGTGTATTCTTACTGTTTTTCTGAAATGTTTCATAAGTGCTTGTTTTGATTTCCCCAAGGTGCTAGTAAATCTCATGGGATTGGGGAGAATGATGCTTACTTCTTTATGTCTTATCAAGCCTGGCACAGTACGTTGAACATAGCAGGCACCGAACGTGTATTTATTGAAAATGGCTAGATGCTGTTCAATTTTGACAGTGGTCAGAAAAATTGGAAAAGGAGAGCTTGGGAGTATGATAAACTGGGGTTCCTATCTCTGTTGATTACTATTTAACTTTGTGACCCTATATTAGTAAATCTCTTTGAGCCTTTAACAGCAGTTTATTACAGAGATTATAAGATCTCACTCCGTCTTCTTGGCTCTGTCATTTACTATTTGATCTTGGGCAAATTTTTCTGCCTTTCTAAGCCTCAGTTTCTTCATTTGTTAAATAGAGACAACAATACCAACCAACTCGTAGCGTTGTCAGAAAGATTAAATAAAGCTTGGGAAAGCCCTTAACATAGTTCAGAGCATGTGATCAAGGCTCACTCAGAAGATAACAATTATTTTGGTATTTGAGAGGATAGCAGTGGCAAAGAAGTGACATTATTTCTGAACCTGCTTAATAGAGGTCCTATAAATGTTAAGTGAGAAGTGCTTAGCATTTCTGGCTCAATAGGTGCTGGTAATCATTATTTTAGTTTCATGTACAATGGATTAGTAACACCTACTTTGAAGAGTTTAGGGTTGAGTTCAATGTGAAATTTGTATAATGCACGTGATTAATAGATCATAATTTTCCTCTTTATCCTCCCTTATTTCTCTTCCTTTATCCCCTGTATCCCACTACTAATTTTGGACCAACTTATATCTACTGAACACCTGAAGAACTGTTGGGGTACTCTAGTCATGTATGAATATAGAAATGGTTTGTGGAGAAATGCTGGTCTCCACTAAGTTTCCCTCTATGTTGTTTGTCCCCCAGTGGTATTTACTTTCTATGATTTAGGACAGAAGTGAGGATTATATTCAGATTGTAGCAGCATGAGACCAAATGGAACCACAACTTCAGTAGTTTGCATATGTAAAAAATGAGACCTAGGGACTTCCCTGGTGGCACAGTGGTTAAGAATCCACCTGCCAATGCAGGGGACATGGGTTCGAGCCCTGGTCCAGGAAGATCCCACATGCCGCAGAGAAACTAAGCCTGTGCGCCACAACTAATGAGGCTGCACTCTAGATCCCACAAGCCACAGCTACTGAGACTGCAAGCCACAACTATTGAAGCCCACACGCCTAGAGCCCATGCTCTGCAACAAGAGAAGCCGCCACAATAAGCCTGCGCACCGCATCGAAGAGTAGCCCCACTCACCACAACTAGAGAAAGCCTGCGTGCAGTAACCAGTACCCAACACACCCCCAAAATAAATAAATAAATTTAAAAAATGAGACCCAGAGAGGTTCTGTTATTAACCTAAGGTGACACAGCATGTTGTCTCTGTAGTCCTATGCATTGTGCAGATCTACATTGCCTTTCCTCCCCTGGGCTTTGTGATTACCTGTTACAACTCTAGGACCCATATGAGACCCACACACCATTCTGCAGAGAGCTGCAAAAAAAAAAAAAAAAAAAAAAAAACCTGCCTCATCTTCTGCTGGATCTCCCAGAAAATACATTTATATAAAAGTTCTTTGCTCTTTTTTTTTTTCCCAGAGCTCATGTTATTCATTAAATGACTATTTAATATAAAGAAACAAATTAAACAGGGGAGGAGAAGAAAAGCATTTCTTTAATTTTTTTCCCAGTTGCTTTTTGTGCAGGTGGATTGCTGCAGGAGTCCCCTCTTCCAAAGCCCATCTGGGATGTTAGTTTAGCTCTATTGATGTTTAAGACTCCGTCTTTCATCATAACCACATGCCAAGACAATAAGTAATTGAACCACATGTTTTGCCTTTTTAAAAAGGTGTAATCTCCTTCTGAAGTGTAGAGATGTTTAGCAGGATTTTTCTAATTTATCTGTCATCACACCATGCGGGCTAGGCTCCAAGCCCCGACTGCAGTGTCTCTTTATCACCGTCTTTTGATGAACACCTGTTTCCAGCATACAAATATATCTGCTGAGATGCAAAATTAAAATAATTCAACAGTATAGGAATAATTATGAACCTTTTTTTTTGAAAGGTCCACCTGTTCCAAATATCAAAATATCATATTTAGTTGCAGGTACATCCTTTATCACTATATATTCTTTATGCTTGGTATGTATATATTTGATAATAATTCTCCTCTGATATTCCATTAAGTAAAAATATAAATACTTTCACTTTTAGATATTCAATTGTAAACAATTTTTAAAAACAACCAGAGATGCTTTGTGACCACCTAAAGGGGTGGGATAGGGAGGGTGGGAGGGAGACGCAAGAGGGAGGGGTTATGGGGATATATGTATACATACAGCTGATTCACTTTGTTATTACAGCAGAAACTAACACAACAATGTAAAGCAATTATATTCCAATAGAGATGTTAAAAAAAAAAAACAGATTCATTGAGAGAGAGAAATTCTCTTTAGAAATTTATCTCCAAAACTCTTCAAGAGAAATTACTCCAAAACTTTTTAAGGGGAGAAACTTTGTAAACATTCTATTATTTATGACTGATTGTACCTTTTGTTAAGGATTTGACTTCTTGGTAAATACAACAAAGAGTATGTGAATCTTAAGTTAGTTTCAATAGATACTAGTTTTTAAAGGAAAAGATATAAGCGCTCTTATAAGAAAAGACTTTTTGTTAAAGTCTGGTATATTAAAGCACTTAAATCAATAGATTTAATATGAAGAATTTTTAAAATTATCATTCATTTCACTTTATATTTAAGACTTTATCCATCATGCTTACTTTTGGCTTTCCCATAAACTATGGGTGGTTTGTGCCTTCGAAGTGAAATTATGTAGCAACTGTAATCCCCTATTTGTGGAGCCCTCACCAAGAGTGACCCTCTGTCCTAATACGTGAGAGAAAAGATCCCCATTTCGAAGAATTCATATTACAAAAAGAGAAGCCCACACAGAAGTTTTAAAAAATATCCGGAATAAGATACCTTAGATACAACATGCTATGTAATGATTGCCATTTAACATTAGCCATAGTGGTGTCCACTCAGATAAGAAGTAACCTTGAATTTATCCAAACACCCAATAAAGCAAATTCGCAGATGAAAGCCAGGTTAATGTAGAAATATATTACAATTTGTCTTCATTTTCAGAAAGTGAAATCTGAAGTGCCAGATTTTTTATTGTTTTTCTGACAACCGTGCAAAAAAGTAAATCACCAGTTGCCTGGCCCTTACATGCAAAGTTTTCCACCAGGCATTATGTGACTGGTTGCTTTTTAGCTGTTGGGGACATTTTGGGCAGTGGTTATATACACAAGACTAATTACACTAATTAATCCACACCAATGTGTGAGCAGTAGGCATGTTTTTACAGTTAGGATGTAATTTTTAAAAATTCTTTATTGGAAAAAAAAATCGTTTATTGGGTACATTTAGGGACACAGCAGTTTCAGATTTACCATACAATAGAAGGAGTTATCCAAATTGAATAGATGTAAATTTCAAGTTGGGCAAATACGTTAATATATGGCAAATGAAACCTACACTTGTGTCACAAGTATGTACTTGCATAAGAATGATTTTCTGACTAGGTGTATGGATTGTAGCTTTTGTGATCATTAAATTATAGGAATCCCTGTTCACTTTGCTTAATGCAATGTAGCAACATCACATTACTTCTATAGCTTTTACTTCTGATGTGAGTTGTTGTGTTAGGCAGAATAATGGCCTCTCAGAGAGGTCTGTATTCTAACCCCCCAAACCTGTGAATATGTAACCTAACACATCAAACAAACAAAGAAAAAACAAAAGCAAAATAACCTTGTAGATGTGATTTAGTCAAGAATTTTAAGATGAGGAGCTCATCCTGGATTATTTTAGCAAACCAAACTAATCCCAAGTGTCCTTCTAAGTGAAAGAGGGAGGTGGGAGAGTCAGTGTCAGAGTGGTGTGATATGAGAATGACTCAGCCTGCCATTTCTGACTTTGAAGGTAAGGAAGAGGCTACGAGCCAAGGAATGTGGGCAGCATCTAGAATCTGGGAAAGGGAAGCACACACATTCTTCCCTGAACCTCAAGAAAGGAATATAACCTTGCCATACCTTGATTTTAGCCCACTGAGACCTCTAGAATTAGAATATAATAAATTTGTTATGTTTAAAGCCGCTCGGTTTGTGGTAATTTGTTATATCAGCAGTAGGAAACTAATATAGTTTTTTGGGGTTTTTTGTCTGTTTTGTTTTTTTGGCTTCTCGGAGCCTCAGATTCCTCATCTGTAAAGTAGTAACATTTTCTTATTATTTTTATAAGAATTAATGTATGTGAAATTGCTTTAACATATTCAAAACTTTAAATAAGATGTTTTGTAAAATAAGTAAAACTATTTCTAAATTTTACAGTAACTAAGAGACTCTGCCAATGTAAGACTTAATCATTTAAAAAGTCTTCCCCAATTCCTATCAATTAAGAACTAGTGACTGGAGAACATGGACTATGTCCAGCTTCATTAGACAGCACCTGTCAAAACGTATCCAGGCAGCCAGAGAAAGGGATTGAGTAAATGACCTGGACAGTATGAAAAGCCAAGAACATAACTCATGTCAACAGGGCAGCAGAGATTCAACGGACAGGAAATTATCTCAGCAGGGCTGAGGAAAACAAAAAATACTGGGACTCATTAAAAGCCCAAACTAAATTATTTACAGCAAAAAATAGCTTAAATGACCCTTAAACACTATTTTCTGAAAAGATGGGTAGACAACTCTTTTTGCTCAGAGGTATTCAGCACTGAACTATTTTAATTAGAAAAAAATTGAAAACCATCTTAAATGCCCAACAATTAGGGAATGATTAAGTAAAATATGGTCTAACAATAGGATTAGATACTGTAATTAAAAGTACTTATGAAAATCTTTTAATAACCTTTGGGGGAAAACAGATACATATATGGGGTATAATAACAGCTATGTAAAAACCCTTTTAAAAAACTAGGAGGAAATGTACAAATTAAAATGTTGTCTGTGGTTGTCTCTGAATGATGGAGTAATGGTGATGTTTTCCTTTTTTCAATTTTTCCTTTTCCAATTTTATAAAATATACATGCATTACTTTCTATGATTCTCCAAGACAGCACGAACTTTAGAAAATAATACTGTAGACTTAAGAGGATCTTCTAACTGGGCAAATTTATTCACTGTTGCTATTTCCCAATTAGTGACTATCTCATCTCACTTTTATTTTAATCCAGTAACATTTATTGAATACTTACTTTGTTCCAGTCACTTTGCTACGCAATGTGAAAAATATAACAGTGAATAAAATATAGCGTTATATTTAATATAATATTGTATTAATATAGTACTTAATTTAATATAATATTGACCTCTGGGAATTTATAAGCTAGGGGCAGAAAATGAAAATAAACATTACAGTCCATGTTTGAGGTGTAAAGACAAGACTAGGGAAGAATAGAGGAAAGTGAGATTAAGTGACTCATGGAAGCGGTAGAGTCTCAGCAGGGCCTTTCTAGATGACTAGGACATGAACAAAGAGATTGGGGAGGACAGGAGCATGTGTGGGTAGAGATGCCATTGGCACTGGCATAGAAGGAGGAGAGGACGAGGGTATGTTTAGAGAACATTGAACATTCCCAGTTAGAGTTTGGGGAGAATTATTAGAGGCAGGGATGGAGGGAGAATAAAGAGTTGGAAAAGAAGCTGAAGGTCTGGTTGTGAAGGACGCTGAAGGCTCAGCAGGTGAATCTGGATATCAGCTTTGTGCACATTAGCTTCTTGACATTTACCCACCAAGACAGAAAAGCTAAGAAGAAAGGAGACATAGTCACCTGAATGGTTGACAGCAAGGTGATTGACTACATGTTTACTCTTCATTCAAATGTTTTATGATGTTGAAGACACACCCATAGGACAGGTGGATTCTATTAATTGTATCTACTGGGGCAGGATTTTATCTTATTTTTAAAAAATTTTATTGAAATATAGTTGATTTACGATGTTGTATTAGTTTCAGGTGTACAGCAAAGTGGTTCATATATATACATATATCTGGGGCAGAATCCAACTGGCCTGCTCCTTGTCCCATCACACCCCTGGGATGAATCTTAAAGCAATACCACAACTAGGATTCGAATTCAGAGCCTTGAGACTGGCTTCCTCCATATTCAGTAAGTCTTCCCTCGCCCAACTTCTTTATTTGGATTTGTATACATACTATCTCCTCCCCTAAACTATAGCTCTTCAGTGGATAAGAGCAGTGTATTCTTATGTTTGTTCTTTTCCTTTCTCCTAGATTTAGACATGGAAGAATAACCATAAAGTTTTTTAAATCAATGGACTGGTATCCTATCCATTTGTGTCGATTCATGTACAGCAGCACCTGCTCCGCATTTAGATTTAAAAGATTTCTTTGGATTCAGAAACCATTGCCTGAGATATTTAGAAGGATCATGGAGACATCCTGAGTCCTCCAGTGTTATCTTACCATTTTCCCCATTTCTGCTACATTTTCAGATGGAACATATTAGTTTTGCATGGCTCATGATTTAATTCTCCTTCCTTTTAAACTACTCATATAAGTGTCTGGACTGAGAAAAATAATCTTTTTTCCTTTTAGGAGATTTCTTTCCCACATGGTATTTTAAAATCTGTTCTGCCCCCATCAGTTATCTGATCTCTTTGCAGTTCATGCTCCATTCTCTTAGACTCTTTTTAATGGCATGTTTTCCAAGCCTTTTGTCATTATTACTAGCCTTTGGATTCTTTCCAAATTAGCAATCTTATTTTTTTTAACATAGAGCTGAAAATTGCGTGCAGTTTTCCAGACAGAGCTTGAGGAGTATGGTGAATAATGGAATAATTACTTCCCATGTGAGCTTCGTTGACACCCAAATGGATTCTTAGGCATTCTCTTTTCCTTTTTTTATCCCAAAGGATGATGTTCACTAAGAAATGATCAGATCTTTTATTAAGGAAAATTTAATGAGGAAAAGTTTTGCTAAGTAACAAATTAGGTAATGCCAAAATACTGATAATTATCTAAAAGGTGGACATTTCTGTTGGGAAGTATTACTTCTGGTGGAAATTTTAAGCTCCAACAAGGGAGTATATTTTGTTCAGTAGTAGTGAGAAGAGTAGAGGCACTCTCAAGGAGTGGTTTGAGGTGGGAGAATACCTCATTTATACCACATTTAATCATGCAGCATAGGAACTTCCATGAAAAATGGTCAAAAACATAAGCGGAAGTGAAACTGACATCAGTTAGCATTGCATATTCCTACATATATTTATATATGTTTATTAAACACTCTGTGTAGGGCACTGATCTATAAGCTATGGCTATAAATGTGAGCAAAACTGTTTCTGGCTCTAAACCAGGTTATTTCACTTCTCAGAAATCTCTAATAACTTCTTCTCTCATACAGGATAAAATCCACATTCCTGACTCTGGCTTACAAGACACCTTGTAATCTGGGCCCTGCTCCCTCTTTGACTACATCACCTGCCCTCTCCTTTTCAACTCTGCTGTTGCACAGGGCCTCAGGGCCTCTGACAGAATAGCTGGGGCCCAGGGCGGGGCTCTGAGAATCACTATCTGTTAACTCTTATTCTATGCCAGGCACTATGCTAAATGCTTTGCAGACATTGTTGTATTCAAGCTTTACATCAAGGAAGAAAGATGCTGATTACTGCTCCTATTATTTTTACTAGTAGTATGTTAAACTTTAGTAATATTAGACCATTATTACTGTCTTATTAAGGAAGAGAAGAAGTTAGATAAGTAGCTCATAGTCACTCAACTAGTAGTTGGTTGAACCAGACCACTATGCTCTAAAGACCTCCTTCTCCTTGGATGTTCTGCTGAAAGATTCAACAGAGTTGAATTATGTAGATAATAGGCAAAAAAAAAAAACCCAACCCTCTTTTCTTCAAGAAACTTCCAATTTAGTACAATTATTGTATGGATAGCAATCATTCAGATGACTTCCTGAGTCTAAAGAATTAACTGTTCTACAATTGATCTCCAGTTCAAGTTGATTATTTAGACCTAAGTATTTAATGCTCCTCCTTTCCAAATTCCTATTGAAATAAACAAAGAAGTGTAAATTAGGAGGAAAAAAACCGTTTCAGACCTAGAAAGGTGGAAAAGATTGACCAACAGACCAGAAACTTGGAGTTTATGTTATATCCTGCAAATAGAATTACATAACCTCCTGCTGTTAGAGTGCCCCAGGGCTTTGGCTTAGGTACCTTCTCTCTTCAGTTATACATAATGAACCCTGTCTCTATTGCTACTTTGAATTTTCTCCAGAACTCTAAACTTACATACCCAACTGACTATTGGACCTCATCCATGGGTACTCAATAATGTCAAATTTGAAGTAGCCAAAACAGAACTCATAATTCTTCCACTGTGTATCAAACCTGTCCCTCCCAGAGGCATTTCCATTTCAGTAAACACAAACCACTATCTACCCAATTGCTAAAAATAAAAACCTAATTATTATATTTGATTCTCCTCTTGTTCTCACCACTCACCCACCCTAAATTCAAACCATCAGCAGGTCCTGTGATCTCAATATCCAAAACATGCCCTGAATCTGGTGACTTCTCTCCATCTCCATCACCTGTCCTACTGATGCTCTTGTTTCTCCTCGAATAGATTCCCGCACAGCAGAAGAGCCACCTTTTACAATAGAAAATTGGATTATGTTACTTCTTCCCCACAGCAAAACCAAAAACAGATACAGAAACAAACCCCACAATTTAAAACCCACCAACAGCTTGGCATTACACTTAAAATATAATCCATACTCCTTGTGGTTTATGAAGTCCTACTTTATCTGGTAACTGCCACCTTTTATCACTTTCTCACTCTCTTAATATGCACCAGCTTCTTTCAGTTTTTAAAACTCACCAACTCTTTCCCACTTCAGGGTCTTTGCACTAGGGCTTTTCTCTCCCCAATCTCAGGAGAATAATTACTGATCTTTACACTACTGACTCTTTCGCATCAAATCGAGCTCAGCCTTTTAGAGAGACCTTGCCTAACCTCCCAGTTTGAAGTATGGAACAACCCTTCTTTAATTCTCTATGTCGCAGTTACCACTGGCTGAACTGTTTCCTGTATATTTGTTTGTCTATTGTTTCTTTTCACCTTCTAAGAAAAGTCCCCAGGAAACAAGGACCCTGTCTGTTTTGTTTAGTGCAGAATTTGCTCTACCTATGTGATACATAGTAGGTGCTCAATTAATATTTTAGTGAATAAATGATTTGTTATTAATATGGTTTTGAAATGTAACACAAATATCAAAAATTAATAATTATTATAATCTAAATTTAAAGATCATTTCACCCAAATCTGAGCAATATGTTAAAGCTATGTAAAGGAGTCATCATAAAAAATACAAAATAAGATGATAGAAGCTAGACCAAATGCTACCAGTTATTACAACAAGTCTGGGTTAAACTCCACCATTAAACAACAAATATTTTCAGATTGGGTCTCAAAATATAATCAAACTACTTGATGTTTAAGAGACATACGTAATGTAGAAAGATATAGAAAACATATAAATGAAAAGAAGGGCAAAGAAAAATCTGGAAAATGGAAAAACAGGGATAGTAATATCAGACAAAATATCAACGAAAAAGACATGTATTTTACATTGATAAAATGCACAGTCCACAGAGAAACTGTAGCAGTGGTACCTTTGTGCACTCACTAACATAATATTAAAATACATAAATCAGTAAACTTAGAAGTTCCACATTTAAAAAATCACAATCATAGTAGAAGGCTTCAGTATACCTTTTTGAGACTTTGATTGATAAGTTTCAAAATAAAATACAGTAAGTCCCCTACATATGAACCTTCAAGTTGTGAACTTTCAAAGATGTGAATGTGCGTTTGCATGTCCAATCACGTAAGTTAGCTCACGTGTCTGGCATACATTGTCACGTGTGCATCCTCTACATGTGGTTGTGCTTTTGTGTACTTTACTGTACAGTAGTACAGTATCTTTATAGATAGAACTGAATCCAGCAAGGAACCAGAACCTGTGCCATCAACGTCAGGCATGAGTGAAATTGCAGCTTGCCTTTCTTCTCCTATTGCTGATGGTCCTTCAGCTCTACCATCTCCCACCTCCTCTCCCTCCTCCAGTCAGTAACTCTTCCTGCCTGTTCACTAGATGCCAGCCCTTGTATGCCAGTTGTTGTACTATAGTACTGTACTTTCCAAGGTACTGTACTGTAAGATTAAAAATGTTTTCTTTATTTTTTCTGTTTGTTTTTTTTATGTATTATTTGTGTGAGAAGTATTATAAATCTATTACAATACAGTACTATATAACCGATTGTGTTAGTTGGGTACCTAGGCTAACTTTGTTGGACTTACGAATAAATTGGACTTGGGAACACACTCTCGGAATGGAACTTGTTCATACATAGGGGACCTTCTGTACAAAGGAGATAAAACTATCACTGATAACCTTGTTTAAATATGTATGGAACTTCATAGTCTACTAACAGAGAATACCTATTTTTCAGACATCAAGAGAAAGTTACAAAAATTGTTTATATCCTAGGATGCAAAGAAGGCTTAAATAAATGCTGAAATATTATGAATACTTAATGACAATGATGCAATAAATCTAAATAGAAAAAAATGGAGGCAAAATCAAACCACAAGAAAACTAAACAATCTACTTAAAAAAAAATATTTGACAAAGAAAAACTAAAAACTTCCAGGATTAATGAAATTAATATATTTCAAAATTTATGAGATGCAGCTACAAACTCATACAGAGGAAAATTCATAAATTTAAGTGCTTTTTATTAAAGAAGGATTAATAAATGAATTAAGCATTTGAATGAAGAATTTTAAAAGCAACCAAAGAAGCATGAAAAAGAACAGGTATTAATGAAGAATAAAACAGAAATCATTGAAGTAGAAAGGTGAAAAATTGGTTGAGTTTATAATCCTGGAGTACATTCTTTGAAAGGGCCAATAAAATAAACAAACAAGTCTATGCTGATTAAGGAAAAATAATTGATAAAACATAAATAGATATATAAATGGGAAAGGGGTGATAATTATAAAATAAAAATTTGGAAATTAAAATTATATAGTCTTCAATTCTGTATTAATAAAAATGAAAATTTTACCCAAAGTGGTCTACATATTCAATGCAATCTCTGTCAAAATTCCAATGACATTTGTCATGGAATAGATAAAACAATCCTACAATTCATACAGAGCCAAAAAGACTGTAAATAGCTCAAGTAATCTTGAGCCAACACAAGCAAAAACAAAACAAAATTGGAGTCATCACATTACCTGATTTCAAAACATACTACAAAGCTATAGTAACCAAAGTAGCATGGCACTGGCATAAAAACAGACATATTGATCAATAGAACAGAATAGAAAGCCCAGAAATAGGGCTTCCCTGGTGACGCAGTGGTTAAGAATCCACCTGCTAATGCAGGGGACACAGATTCAAGCCCTAGTCTAGGAAGATTCCACATGCCACGGAGTAACCAAGCCTGCGAGCCACAACTACTGAGGCCCGTGCACCTAGAGCCCATGCTCTTCCACAAGAGAAGCCACCACAATGAGAAGCCCGTGAAATGCAACATAGAGTAGCCCCCACTCACCACAACTAGAGAAAGCCCGTGTGCAGCAATGAAGACCCAACACAGCCAAAAATAAAATAAATTAAAATATTTTTTTAAAAAAAAGAAAGCCCAGAAATAAGTTCATGCATTTATGGTCAATTGGTCCTTGACAAAATTGCCAAGAATACACAGTGGGGAAAGGACAATCTCTTCAATAAATTGTGTTGGAAAAACTGGTTTTCCACACACAGAAGAATGAAACTGAACCCTTATCTCACTCCACATTTAAAAATCAATTGAAAATTAATTAAAGATTCCAATGTAATACCTGAAACCATAAAACTATTAGGAGAAAACATAGAGAAAAATCTTCTTGACATTGGTCTGTGCAATGCTTTTTTGAATATGACCACAAAAGCACAGGCAACAAAAGCAAAATAGACAAAAAGGATTGCATCAAACTAAAAAGCTTCTGCACAGAAAAGGAAACAATCAAGAGTGAAGAGACAACCTATAGAATGGGAAAATATTTGCAAATCATATATCTGATAAGGGGTTAATATCCAAAATATAAGAAACTCAAACAACTCAATAGCAAGAAAACAAATAACCCCATTTAAAAACATACTTCAGGGACTTGAACAGACATTCCTCAAAAGATGACATACAGATGGCCAACAGGTACATGTGTGTTCAACATAACAATCATCAGGGAAATGCAAACCAAAACCACAATGAAATATTAGCTCATACCTGTTAGAATGACTATTATCATAAACACAAATGTTAACAAGTGTTGATGAGGTTGTGGGGAAAAGGGAACCCTTGTACACTGTTGGTGGGAATGTAAATTTGTACAGCTATTATGGGAAACAATGTGGAGGCCTCTCAAAAAATTAAAAATAGAACTACCATATGATCCATCAATCCCACTGCTGGGTATATATCCAAAGGAAATGAAATCACTCTCTTGAAGAGATTATCTGCACTCACAGGTTCTTTCCAGCATTATTCACAAATTATCTGCACTCACATGTTCTTTGCAGCATTATTCACATGCCAAGATGTGGAAACAACCTAGTATCCATCAATGGATAAAGAAGATGTGATACACATGCACACATGTGTGTGGACATGCACACACACACACTGGAATATTGTTCAGCCATGAGAAAGAAGGAAATACTGTCATTTGTGACAACATAAATGAACCTAGAGGATATTATGCTAGGTGAAAGAAGCCATACAGAAAAAGACAAGTACTATGTATGTACATGTGGAATCTTAAAAAAAAAAAAAGAGTCAAACTCATAGAAGCAGAGAGTAGCATGTTAGTTACCAGGGGCTGGGGGTGGGGGAAATGGGAGATGATGGTCAAAGGGTTTAAATTTGCAGTTATGTAGGATGAATAAACAAATAAGTCTAGAAATCGAATATGCAGGCATGATGGCTATATGTGATAATGCTGTATTGAACAGTACTGCTAAGAGTAGATTTTAGGCACACGCAGCACACACAAAAATTGTAACTAGGGGAAGGGATGGTATGTTAATTAGCTTGAGTGGAGTAGTCGTTTCACTGTGTATATGTATATCAAATCATCATGTTGTACACCTTAAATATATATAAGACAATTTTTATTTTAAATATTTAATGAAAAGATAATGTCCAAGGAAAGTATAAATTATTTAAATTGTCTAAAAAAGAGTGAATGTGGTATTTTAATCTATGATTTTTGAACCTATATTCATGAGTAGGCATTTTTAGTAGTAGGATTAGTTCATTAAAATTCTTTGTATTTTATTCTTTATATTTTTTTCTCTTCCCCCAATTCTCAATGACAGTCTGAAAAGGTTTTTTTTTTTTTTAAGGTCTTGTTTTATCTATATTTCTTTCATTGTTAGTGAGATAGAACCTTTTAAAATTTGTTTATTAGGAATTTTATATTTTGTGAATTGCCTATTATTCGTTAGACATTTTTCTATCAGGTAGTTCATCTTTTTTCTAAACTACTTTATATATGGCTAGTAATCCTTTGTCTATGTGGGGGGGGGTTTTAGTATTTTTTTCTTAATTTAAAATTGCTTTTTAACTGTTTCACTGTACTTTTTCTCAGTCAGAAAGTTTTATATATTAATGTAGTAAAGCATGTCAATATTTTTCTTTATATTTTCCCCAATGGTATTATGGTTAAAACATTTTCCCACACCTTAAGACTATATATAGGAATTATCTATGTTTTAAAGTACCAGCATATTTTTATATTTAATATTTAAATCTTTAATCCACCTAGGAGTTACTTTTGTGTAAGGTGTGAGGTAGGGATCTAACTATTTTTTTCTCCATTTAAGAGAAAAAATAAATTTTTTTCTTAAGTGGAAATAAATGATATTGAGTGATCCTCTTATCTATCAATTAGCAATTATACCTTATTGATATACTAATTTCTTAAATATACTAAAATCTGTTTCTTGAATTTTATTGAGCAAATTCTGACACTAATATCATACTCTTTCAAGTATTATCATTATATAATATATTGTTTTAAAAAAAGAAACCCCTGTAATCATTTTAAAAACTTTTTTCCTGGACATTCTTTATTTTTAAACGAACTTTCAAAAATATCTCCCAGAAACTTAGTTGTATATCATTAACTTTTCAGAATAATTTGAAGATTATCTATTATTTTTTACAGTATTGAGTCTTATCATCCAATAATATAGTACCTCTATTTATTCAAATCTACTGGATGTCTGTCAGTAGAATTTTACAGCAAATACACAAACCATCTGAGCTAATAATGCTACTGTGAACTACTTAACACAGAACATTCTTTGCAAACCAATTTTAAAAAGTAGGTATGATTAGTTACGTAATTATTATTACCTGATGAAAAGAAGTATGTGTATTTTATGCAGAGACAATAATTTATTGGTTCAACTTTAGCACTGATCAACTTAATAGATGCTAGTCATGTGGCTGTCTCTTACATCAACCCTTGGGGGGAGTTGATATAAAAGAATAATTAAGCATATATATTGGGGGGTACAAGCAGGAAGGTGAGATAATCAGGACTTATACAATTTTCTGAAGATAAAATTTAAATCAAGTATAGAATTTAGAATACTTCGAAGAATAAATGAAAATAACATAACTCAGTCTTTTAACAGGGTTTGGGTGAATTTTCAGAAGCTGGTTGTTAGTTCCTCCTTTAACGACGTGTGACAGCAGAGTTGTCACCGTAGGTGCTTTCTCCTGTTGAATCAGGGGAGACCCCTGTGCAAGAATTTCATTCTCCTATGAAGGCTGAAGGTCCTGATCATATTCTCCCTAAATGGAGGTCCTCTGTACATCAGCAGTGGAGCAGAGCAACACAGTAGTTAAATTAGATCCATGTTTTGAAGTCTGAATATTTGGAAGCCCTTCCCTTCACATCATTTCATAGATACTGCCTCTGCTCTTTCTGAGTGCTTACTGTATGCTAGGTACTTTATAATCATAATTTTGTTTAATTTCCACAAAGACCTGTGGGTAATATTGTCAATTCCATATGGTAGACGAGGAACTGCCCCAATTCACACAGCTAATCAGTAGTGGAACTAGGATTTAAATTCATATCTCCATGACAGCCAAGCCTGTGATAGCAACCACCACCATCCCATATCACCTCCTCTCCTAAATGTACCAACACTTTTACAATTCATTAGTGTCAGCAGGATTCACCCTTGTTACAAAGGAGATATTAAAGCAAGAAAGTAGGTTTGTGTACTCAGTTCTAATATATGAACTTTTTCATTTTACAGTTACATAAGAAGCATTCGGCTTATTTTAAATTTTTTACAGGTGTTACAGTTTTGGCTAGAGTGATGCATCTCAAACTTTAATGTGCATATACTCAAGGATGCTGTTAAAATGCAGATTCTATTTCAGCAGGTTTGGGGTGGGGCCAAGAGCTTGCATTTCTAACAACTTCCCAAATTATGCTGATGCTGTGGTTCCACAGAACATACTTTGAATAGCAAGTGACTAGAGGATCATCACCAACTTTTAGTTTTCTAAATTTGGGGCAGTTATTAGGTATTAGATGAGAAGGATGAATGAGAGTAGCCTCCAGGATGACATACTGCTTTCCGACAGAAGAAATTGGATGTATAGACAAATTCTAAAGGCCTTTATCATGTATTTGCCTAGAGGATCTTGGCCAAAATTAGCTCACAGTTTGAAGGAGAACAAGAACAAATATTTACCGAGTGATCAGGGCCAAGCCCTGTGCTGGATACTTATGTTATCTCTATAATCCTTACCAGATCGTTGTGAGGAGGATGGCTACCCACCCTGGTTCCCTACACGTGATAGAAATGGTACAATGTGGAGGGCGATAGAGGGCAAGTTTAGAGAGGAGGGGAGACAGCTTGTGAGCAACACCATGTTCCTTGCATTGCACCAGGTGTTTGCATTTATGTCACCTCATTTCAACCTCATGAATATCATATGAAATATGTATTCTTCTGGTTTTTCTAAATGAGGAAACTGAAGATCAGAGATGTTAAATTAACTTGTCTAAGGTTATTAAGCTCTTAGGTGGCAAGTGTACGGTAAAAATCTAGAACTGCCTGACTCTCCAGTTCCCGTTTTCTGCCACACCCTAATGTATTATCAACCCCGTCCTCCACTTTGTGGAGGTGTGGACGATAATATTATATTATAATTAGAGCCCATGATTCGTGGTTTGTTGCACACCTATTCTAACTCATAAACACGGGTGTAAAACAAGTCAATGTGAGTGCAGTCAGCCTTGTTTACTCATTTTGCAGAAATCTGGGCTTGAAGCCTTTCATCACCCAGAGGTTAGAAAAAGGAGGCTGCCATTGTAGGGATAAAGCTACAGTTCATTGTCCAAGTTGGGCCATAACCAGTAATGGATTCCATAAGTACTACAGTACTTTCCTCCTTACTTTGTCCTCATTGGGCTTTATCTCCCTTATCCTGGGGGTGTTTGTGGCATCTTCACTTTGATTGTTGAGCTCTAGAAAGGAGAGGGCTCATATCAGCACCTCATTTGACAGGTCCAAAAGGAAATCAACAAAAGGATACAAAATTGAGGTGGCATTATCACTCTATTCTCTTCTTTGGAGACATTGCTGCAGTGAATCCTTTTCCACATCCCGGACCTTTGAAAAGGACCTTTGAAAATTGTTGCTACAGATAGCTACTGACGTGTGACAGTGTTTTCTGTATAGAATCAAATGATGAAAGAGATTGGAGAAGAGGGAGGCAGAGGGGAGAGCAGGGAAAGAAACTCTCACACGAGAAGAGGGGGACAGAAGCAACAGCCTCCTACTAGCCCCTCAGAAAGAGAGAGAGAAAGAAAGGTTGATTATTTTCTGGGAAATAGTATAGAAAGGCTGAGCAGGAGGTGAGCATATGAGGGAATGTCAAAATGAAGAAGGAAAATTACTTCCCTGGAAAAGCAAGTAGAGTGCAAGAGATATAAGTGTCAAGGAGGGGAAAGTTTTGTTATGAACAGGCTTGACGTTTTGCCAGCGTTCTGAACTTAAGTGAACAGAGTAAAATACATTTCTGACCACTGCAGATAACTTCCTTTTAGGTTATTGTAACTTTCCTTATCAAGATATGCAGACATATCATTTGCATTTTTTCTAGTTTTGAAGTTTGTGAATCATCTTTTAAAACCTTCCCATTAAAGTATGAGAAGGGCATGGAAGTGAGCTGAGCATGCTCAGTAGAGGAACTAGCGGGAACATGGGTGAAGAGTGTAAGAAAAGGGAATTGGAATTTTAAGGAGAACAATGAGGAGTTCTGTTTCATTGGAGTACCCTGTATAGGATTCTTGATGTGGAATAAAACAGTAATTGATTGGAAATTCGATTGGGGTAGGATCACAGAGGTATTAAATTTTAGGGTAAGGAGTGGAGTTTGGAATTTGTTCAATACAGAGGGTTTTGTCCTGGGAACTTGCTAGTATTTTTCTAAGTATATTATGACATACTCAAAGGTGGGTAGATGTGTCTCATGCTCTGGAGAGAGGTCAAGATTAGTGATATCAATTTCAGTGTCTTTTACATAGAGGTCATATTTGAAGCCTTGGGAGAGATGATGTTGTCCAGAGAGAAAATGTAGGGAAAGAAGAGATCACTTAGAACATAACCTCAAAGAATGTTTACCCTTTTAGATAATTGGGATAAGAAAAGAAAAGCCATTGATAAAGACAGAGAAGGAGAAAACAAACCTGATTACACATTGCCATAGAAGCCAAATAAACAGAAAGTTTTAAGAAGCAAGGATATGTTGAACCATACTAAAAGCTGGGGGGAAAAGATTAAGAAGGATATAAACAGAGAAGAATCTGTGGAGCTTGACATTTTGTAGGTCCAGAATGCATGATGAGAACAAAGACCACAGAGAGACACAGGCATTGATAGGCATAAACCCATTTCATGTCCCATTTCTGTAAGGACTGGGAAGGGATCAACATGTCAGTATTTTAACAAACAGAAAAATCCCTTCTGGATCTATAGCTGGAGATTCTAAAAAACATATTTATCATTTACATCTTTTAGGGGAAGGGCAGCCAAAGCTGCCCAAAATCAACAAGAAGCAGTAGGTCTAGAAAAAAGCCATCCGAGAAGCCATGGATTGGTTTTTTTGCAGCCCCAATTCTGCTTTATTTTACTTTTAGAGTTGGGGTTTTAAAAGTATTTTAAAATATATAAGGGTGTAGAATAGAATGAGAATAAAGAGATGAAACACTCTGAATTTAATATTTTTTCCTCTTGTGATCAGAGCCAGGCCTAAGTCTTTATGAGCCTAAGGCTTAAAATTTCCTTGACTTCTCTGCCCTAAGAATTAAGGACTACATATTTGAAACTGCTAAACAGTGGAAGAATCAGAAGAGAAAAACCTTTTAGGACTATCCCTTTCAATATGGTCACTTGGTTTGTGTACAGCCCCCAAACCTGTCTAGGCTCCTTCCCACCAGTCCCACCAGCTAAGTACTGAAAGTACTAAGTCTCCCTGTTCCTTTCCATTCAAGGAACATATCTGTTCCTTGCAGATAGTCTGACTTACAGTTGGCAAATTCTAGGATGATGTTTTAGGTTGGGTCTGGTACCTTCTGAATATAGAGTGAACTTGTAAAGTGTATGGTCTTTAAAAGAGAGAAAAGGAGACTGTGATAAAAGACACTGCTGAGGAACACATTTTGGTTTGGAACACATTCAGAACCTATCTCAACATTATGTTTCTGTTGATTGAAATTTGTATTTATTGCATATGTATATATATCCATTCACCCATTACTTTTCCGGGAGTAAAACTTGTGTGGTAGTCTTCCATCTTTTCAGAAACAACTCATAAAGACATACAATTTCCCCAGTCCCTTGGAGGTTAGGTTTGGCCGTATGACTCACTTTGGCCCATTGAATGTGGGCAGAACTAGTGTAAGTCACTTTCAGACTGAAGGTTTAAGGCCTGGTGTACAATTCATCCCACTTCTCTTCCCTCCTATCATGGCATCCAGTAGTTCCCCAGATGGTGGCTGTTCTTTCACCCTGATCCTAGAGTGAGGACCACATGGAGTGGAGATCCCAGCCAACCCATCATGGACATATAGCTTGACAGAGAAATACACTGAGATTTTTGTCTCTGTGATACAGCTTCCAACAACTTGAAATGTTGGTACAGGTTTAAAAGTGTTCTTGATCCTTGTGCTTGAGTCTTGGTAACCAGCCCAGCCTCCAGACCTGCTACCTGCTGATACCTAACAGCTGCCTGCCTGCCATTTTTAGCATGTTGTTCTGCATAATTAGATGCAAGGCTTCTAACTCCTTATGTCATCCCTGATGTTTTGTATTGTACGTCCATCATCTATTACTTGTTACTATTCTCTCCAGAGACTCTCTTCTCTGGTAGCCTCCCCAAACCCTACAGCTGGATCTGACCTCTAAGCATCTGGCCCAATCCTGTGTTCTACCTTTGCCAGTTTCTATGGAATCAGTAATGCCCAACAGTGTCTCATGATGTGATGAATTCAAATGACACTAAACTAATGGAGCGTAGGATTGATGTTAGATTTAACATTGTAGATACTCTGTCTTAGAACAAGTGTTCTATAAACATTAAATGAATAAGTGTACACTTATAGCAGATTTCATTAAAATTTATTCAAGTGTATTCAAATTTGAGAAAGAGTCCCAACTGTTAAGTGGATTGGCTTCCATTTTGTTTCAAATTAAGCCACAAATTAAACTTAGGGTGGAGTGTCTTTTAGTAAATTTCATCAAAATCAGTCAAATATTTTGACAAACAGAGCAAAATGAGTCAATGCTATGTTGGATATCAAGAGGTAGAACCATTGTTTTTCCATGCTCTTGCAAGATATTCTTAAAATCTTTAGCAATTCAGAATGGGTAACTGTAGCACATACCTCTCGTACATCATATCCCATCTCACTGGCCCATGTCTGATTTCTGCTGCAATTGGAATAGACTGTTCAGTTCAAGTGCTTGCCTTCTGCCTTCTGCCTCAGGCTGCTCTCCATCTGGGAGCCCTCTAGCTAGCCTGCAAACCAGGACGTGCAGGCCTTTACTGAGCCTGGGAGGACCCTCAGCCAGAGGACAAAAATTCTATGAATGCATCAGCCTCCCATGTTTGAGGCATTCTGAAGAATTTTCAGGTGGTCTGGCAAATCAAGTCCCTAGTTTACATAGCTGTGCATTTTATATTGGTCTTTCTTCCTTCCCATCTGTCACTCTCCCTGTTCCCTAACTCTTGCTTCCTGAACTCATCTCCTTCATCCAAGTTCTTGTCTCAGGCTCTGCTTAGGGGGGAACCCAAACTATGACAGTAATACATGCTCTCTATATCTAGTCAATCACACAAATCAGCCTTCCCTGTATAGATTTTGTTTGCTCTTATTTCAAAGTGAATGTTTTAAGTGTTTTTAAATCTTCAACCAGTTACTATGTACCTATTATGTGTTCAACACTGTGCCAACTCTTGTAAGAGAGCACATTGGAAAAAAGCATGATGTTTGCCCTCCGAAGATCTGGTTTCAGTCTTGGCTTTGCTGTACACTATCTAGTACCTGGCAAATTACTTAAATTCCCTAACCCTTGCCTATAGAATAAGGAAAATAATAATGCCTCTTTCTGAGGAATGGGGAAAATATTGCCAATATTTTAATTAACCATGATAGTATAACACATGTAGTCTGCACTATAAAATGTATTACATAATTATAGGACATTATCTTTGTGTCGGTGTCTCCCTCTTGTGAAGGTTGTAAATGCACTGAAGCCATGGAATATATTTTATATTTTTCTAATCCTCAAAATTACTTAATGGTACAGGGTGTATATTAGTCAATTAGTAAATTATAGGTTGGCATAAAAATATTGAATTGTTGTCTAGACAAGTGACACAATTGGGGTGCTCACTTTTTGAGTTACTTTTAGATATGTTTTCTAGGTACCTGATTTGTACGCTAAAGAAAATAGTATCTTGTTAGTTTTGTAGTTGTAAATGATAGTCTCTTTGTGTGTATGTGTGTGTGTGTGGGAGAGAGACAGAGACACAGAGACAGAGACAGAGAGAAAGGGAAAATTGGTTCAAGAATGGCTATTTACCTGTCCCAAAAAACTATCTTTGGTGACTAGGAGAAGATCCTTTCGAGGTGGTAGATGAATGGTAGCATGCAGAATAAATCTACTGTTAAGTGTCAATCCATTTCAAGAACTCATGTAAAGCAACTAAGTCAAGGCTCAACCTTGAAATTGAGCAAATTGGTTTAGACGGCTATTCAAAGAAACAAAGCAAGCAAAGGTCAGTGGGATATAGGGTGAATATAAGCATTTGTGCTATTACAATAACTTGACCTTAGTTGGTTTTTCAAAGTTTTCTCCAAGTAACTTGGAATTTCCAAAGCATCCTTATGCAGTGCTCTCTGGAACTACCCCAAAACTAGAAATGTGGTTCTTTTGTTATGGAAAACAAACTGAAAGTAATGCTAATTAACTTTCAAAGACAATGTCTTAAATCATTTCCTCCTGCCTGTTGGGTTTGTTTGTGATCTCCCCTCTCTACTTGTGGGAACCGGTTACAGACCTGGCTGAGGTCTTTGGAGCAGAGTTAGAGACAGACTTTAGAGGTAGTGAGGATGGTCTTTCACTGTGAGTCTTAAGTCAAGGGACCAGAGCCCTGGACCAATAGGAACAGGCTCATTTTTGGTTGCAGCACTTCATGAGTCTGGTCCTTGATAAGAATAAAGTTGGGAGAACAGACAACTTAAAACAGAGGTAGTCTAACCCTGGTGTAAGGCTTCCCAAATTACCAGTGGTAGTAGGTGAGATAATTTTAAGTGTTCATAAATGAGTAGCTTTTAATTTTAAAAGTGGTATGTTTATTTCAGTATTTATTGGGTACCTTCTATATATAAGTAATTCCAATTATGGAAAATAAATAAAAAGGAGTGAGTCACCTAAAAAATGTTGACTGCTTTCAAAGAATAGGATTCATATGATGCACGAGATGATTTTAGGTGCTACAGAGATGAATATTTCTTTATATATATATAACAAATTTATTTTCTTACGTTTCTGGAGACTTGAAGTCCAAGATTAAGGTGATATCTGATTTCTGGTGAGACCTCTCTTCCTGTCTTGTTCTATGCCATTTTATTTATTTATTTATTTTTTATTGGAGTATAATTGCTTTACAGTGGTGTGTTAGTTTCTGCTTTATAACAAAGTGAATCAGCTATACATATACATATGTCGCCATATCTCCTCCCTCTTGCTTCTCCCTCCCAAACTCCCTATCCCACCCCTTTAGGTGGTCACAAACCACCAAGCTGATCTCCCTGTGCTATGTGGCTGCTTCCCACTAGCTATCTATTTTACATTTAGTAATGTATATATGTCTATCCCACTCTCTCGCTTCATCCCAGCTTACCCTTACCCCTTAAAATTGGGAAACAAAACATATATACAGAAATGTGCATAAAACAAGATATAGAGTTTAATGATTTATCAGAAAACAAACACCCGTGTAACTACCACCAAGTCAAGAAAAAGAACATTGTCATCACCATGGAAACTCTGTGTTTCTCTTCCAATCACTATCCTCTGCTGCTCCACAAAGAACCACTGTTTTGACTGTCATTGTACTAGGTTGTGTGCTCTTCCTCAGTTTTTCTATATTAAGAGGCACTCGTCAACACCATCAAGTTAGTTTTGATGATGATTTTAATTCTTTGTAAATGGAACTATGCACTGTGTATTGTTTGTGCCTGGCTGTTTTGGTTTTTTTACTTACGAGATTCATCCATGATGTTGCATGTAGCTCTAGTTTCTTCATTTTCATTGCTGCACAGTATTATATTGCTGAATATACCATTATTTATTTATTTATTCTATTGTTGGTAGATGTTTTTACTACTTCCAGTTTTCAACTATTAACAGTAATACTGCTTTGAACATTCTTGTACATGTCTCCTGGGATGTATATGCACACATTTCTGTAGGATATGTAGTAAAAGAATAGAATTGTTGAGTCATAAGCTATGTATTACTTCAACTTTACAAGATGATGATGACGATGAATCTGGTGATGATGAAAACTGCTTGCATAGTAGTTATACCAATTTCTGTAATATGTTTGCTTCACATCCTAATTAATGTTTGTCAGTCTTTTAAATTTCAGTCATGGTTGTGTTTATGTGTAGTGATATTTCATTATAGTTTTAATTTGCATGGTCCTGATTCTTAATGAAAATAACTTTTCATATGTTTTGTTGACATTTGGATATCCTCTTTTATAAAGTATCTGTTCAAATCTCTTGCCCATTTTTCTTCTATTTGGTCATTTTTCTTTTTCGTATTGATTTCTTTATATATTCTGGATGCTGCTCTTTTGTTTGGTAATATACTAGTTGGTGTCCCTTAATAAGGTAATTTCTTAATTTTAATATCATTTTTTCAATTGGTTAAAATAAGTGGGTTTTGTCTTCTAAGAAGTATTTCCTATCTTAAGGTCATGAAAATACACTCCTATATTATTTTCTAGCAACTTTGTTATTTAGCCTGACATATTTAAATCTATAATCCACCTGAAACTTAATTTTTGAATAAGCTGTTAGATACGGTAAAAGTTTCTACTGTTTTCCATCACCACTTATGGAAAACACTATTTTCTCCACAGCTCTGTAGTGCCATCTTTTCATAAATCATGCCTAATATATAGGGATCTGTGCCTGAGATCTCTATTCTGTTCCATTGCTCTATTTGTTTATCCCTTGCCAATACTATACTGTCTTAATTCTTGTTGTGTTGTAAGTCATGATACCTGGAAAAACATGTCTTTCCACTTTGTTTTTATTCTTCGAGTTTGTCTTAACTGTTTGGTTGGGTTTTTTTTTTCTTTCTTTCTTTCTATATCAATTTTAGAGTTAGCTCAGTGGTGTCCTGGTTAATTGGCTCTCTAGGGGAAAAAAATCTCTGATTTATAGTATTTACCAATTTCCATTGGTTAAATACTCCCAAAATGGTTGGTTTCAAGCCACCACAAACACCACTATAACTATTTTGGTTTGGGTTGCATTGAATCTATACATCAGTCTGATAAAAATGACATATTTATAATATAGAGTTGTCCAGCCCATGAAAATGATATATTCTCCATTAATTGATATATACATGATATATATGATATATTCTCCATCTCTTCTTTAATTTCTCTCAATAATACTTTATAATATTTTTTTTCTATTCTGTTTTGTAGAGATCTTGCTCATCTTCTTTAGTTTAACTTTATTACTAGAGTTTTGATATTTTTGATGATATATAAATATATTTACATATAAAATATATGAAATTTATATGTAAATTAAAAGTTTGTTTTGTTTTTTAAGTGTTTGTTGCTGATATAAAGAAATGCATTTTTTAGAAAGGTTATATTAACCCTGTATCCAGCAACATTCCCTGACTCACATATACATTTTAAAATTTATCTGTACTTTTTTTTTCATTTTCTATGTATGCATATTTTGTGTGTAAATGACAGTTTTATTTCTTCATTTTTATTCCTTATGCCTTATATTTCTTCTTCTTGCCTTGCTGCATTGTCTTCTAGTACGATGTTGAATAAATTAGTGACTGCTGTCATTCTTCTTCTATTCCAGATTTCAGAGTAAAAGCTGTCAGCATTTTACTATTAAATATGCCTTTGCTATAGGATTTTTTTGTTGTTATTCATTTTGTTTTTGTTCATTTGTTTTTATACATGCCCAATATTGAATTATGGAAGTTTCCTTCTGGTCTTACTTTGCTAAGGGTTTTTACTTATATATGAATGGTTGCTGAATCTTATCAAGTGCCTTTTCTCCATCTATTTAGGCCACATTATTTTTTTCTTTTTTATGCAAATGTAATGAATTATACTAATCACTGTTTTAATATTATACCAAACTCAAATTCTAGATAAACTAGTAAATATGTGTTACTGGTTTCCGTTTGCTGAGTTTGTTTAAAATTTTTACATCTATGGATATGAATATGATTGCCTGTAATTTTCCTTTATCTTAATATCCTTGTCAAGTTTTAATATCAAAGTTATTCTGGTTTTGTAAAAGAAGATAGGGTATATTTCCTTTTTTCTATTCTCTGGAAGAATTTGGATTTATTTCTTGGATTTCTTTGGATTTGTTTATTTTTTGGTTGAGTTCACTGTTAAAGAATTATACTAAAGAAAATAGGACCATTCAAGATTTAATTTCTTCTTGTTTTAGTTTTGGAAAGTTATATTGTTAGAAATTTCCATTACTTCAACATTTTCAAATTGGCAAAAAGTTGTCCATATTACCCTATTGTAAACTTTTCCAGATCTACGTAATCTATGTCCATGTCCCCTTTTTCTTGCTGATAATGATTTTTTCATGGCTTTTTCTTTTTTTCTCATTAGTATCAATATGAGGTTTTAAAATTTTTGCTAATGTCCTAAAAGAAATAATATATGAACTTCATTGATCTTCTCTATTATTTATTTTCTATATAATTTATGCTAACTTTATTTCTTCCTTCCCTCTACTTTCTTTGGATTTTATTTTGTTGTTTTTTAACTTTTTGAGACAGATGCCTAACTCATTGACTTTTAGCTTTTCTTCTTTTTGAATATGTGCTTTTTAATGCTCTAAATTTTCTCTAAGCATGACTCTAACTGTATCCTACATATTTTCATACTTGGTAATTTTATTAGCCTTCAGTTAAAACTATTTTATAATCTTCAATATGTTCTCTTCATTGAATCCCGATTTACTTAAGCATATATTTTCTTAATTTCTAAATTAACAGGGATATTCCAGTAGAATATTTGATACTGGTTTCTAAATTAATTGCACTGTGACCCTAGAATATACTTTGTATGATTTTAGTTGCTTGAAATTTGTAGAACCTTACTTTGTGGTCCATAACATGGTAACTTTTTGAAATGTTCCAGGTGTACTTAAAAAGAATGTGCATTATTCAGTTTTTGTGTGTATTATTTTATGCATGTTAATTAGGTCAAGTTTACTCCTCCTGTTATTCCACTGTATCCTAACTGATTTTCTGTTTGCTTTTATTATAAAGAGAAATGTGTTATAATCTTACACTATAACTTTGGGTTTGTCTGTCCCTTTTTACTGTCAATTTTATGTAGCTTTTATTTTAAGGCTATGTTATTAGATACAAACAAATACAGAATTTTCATAAAATATTTTTCTTACTTTTTGCCTTAAGTTCTATTTTATCTGATATTATGGTTACACAAATTTTATTTAATAGAAACTTTTAATTTTTTTTACTTTCAATCATTTTTCATCAGTAGATTTTTAGCTATCTCCCTCATAAAAAGAATATAGTTTTTAATGCAGTCTGATAATGTTTATCTTTTAATTGGAATATTTAGTCTATTTATATTTAATATAATTACTGCTCTATTTGAATTTAAATCTACCATTCTATTATGAGCTTTCTATTTGTTCTGTCTGCTTTGTCCTTTTCCTCTTCTTTCTCACCTTCATTTATATTGATAAAGTTTAATTATTCCATTTTCCTTCTATTTCCCCCAAAGTTTATACGCTCTTACTGTTCTTTCAGTAGTTATCTTACAGACTATAGCATATATTCTCGGCTTATCAAAATCTAGCATTAATTGCTTCTTTCAGATTCTACCCAATGCAAGTAGATCAAAGACATTAAAATAATTTAATATCACTTGCCCTCATTTTAATTAGATTGATTTAATTTCATTTATCTTCCCTTTAAGCGTACATACCATTATTTGGTGAATTTTATTTATATACATATTATAAGACCAATAAAACCCTATTATGACTCTCATGCATAGCCAATAATCTTATTTACTCACTTATTTAGCTCTTATAGCCAGGTTTCAAGAATAGAATAACCCCTCACCAAAAATATTGTTTAGTTGTCAATACTGATGATACCACACACATTTAAAGAGGGTATGAAAATGTTTATTACTTACTTAATAAAGCTGCCTGGGGAGAGCAGGGAAGATCTCCTAAGCTGGTCTCAAAAGCTTGGGAGAGTAGGAAAAGGAGACTAGCTTGGGGTTTTATGGTGGTTAGAGGGTGGGCTAAAATGAGGGTTCCTGTGTGTGTAAAGGGGCTTAAACAGTTTAAATTTCCTGCTGGTACCAAAGGAGGGAGTAACCAGGCTTTCTTCTTAGCCTGTTCAGATATGGAGCAGAAAGGGAAGAGGGAGGGGGTGTAGCTTAAAAGCTTTTAGCGGTCAAAATATCAAAACATGGAGCCAGACTCCTTATTACCTTAGCCTTTCCATTGCTCTTAATGACCTACATTTCTAAGCTTCCATCTGAGATCTTTTTCATTCTGCCTGAAGAACATCCTTTAATATTTATTTTAGTGTGTCTGCTTCTGGGAAATTATCTCATTTTGTCAATCTGAAAAGACTTTTTTTCACCATCAAATTCAGAAGACATGAGGTTGACAGGTGTTTTAACACTTTAAAGATAACATTCCATTTTTAGGTGATGTTCATTGTTTCTGCTGAGGAGTCAGCTTAAGTCTGATTATTACTCTTTTAAAGGTAATAGTTTCTATAACTGACTTTTAGTTTAGTTTAGTTTTGTTTTGTTTCCCCATTTGGGGGTTTTAGCAGTTTTATTATTTAGTGCCTCAGTGTGGTTTTTTTTTTTTTTTTCAGTTTTTCTTCCTGGGATTTGTAGTAATTCTTGAATAGATAGCTTGATGTCTTTCTCCAGTTTTAGAAAGTTCTCAGCTATTAGCGCTTAAAAATTTGCTTCAGTCTGATTATATCTCTCCTCTCTTTGTACTTCAGACCTATTATTTCTCTCCTCTATTTTTACGACTCCATTTAAATGTTACACCTTCTCACTGTATCCTCTATATCTCTTACCATCTTTTCTGTATTTTCTATCATTTCATTTTTACAGGGTTGACTGAGGATATTCCAGGTTATTAAATCTCTCTTAGATTGTGTATATTCTATCAGACCCATCCACTGAATTCTTAATTTCAGTTCTTATTTTCAGTTTCAGAGATTTCATTCAGTTTTTTCTTCCTCTGACAAACTTCTTACCTGTCTTTTATATTCTTGAACATGAGAAGTGATTTATTTTAAAGCCTTTATCTAGTTATGACTATTTCTGAAGCCCTTAAAGGTTAATTTCTATTGCTGTGGTTTCTACTAAATTTTTCTCATATTCTATTTCTCCTCATGGAGCTTTTTTTTATCATGTACTAGAAGTTATAGCCTTGAATTGTTTATAGAAATAATGTGATACCTAAGATATATTAGTTCATTTAGAAAGGCATCTGAGAACTTCTGCAAGATATCTCAGGGCACAAGCATTCTTGGATGCCTAAAGACTCTAATAAATTGATATTACTTTAATTCTATTTCAAGGATAAAGATAATTCAAGGCTGAGCTACAACAATTTGTCTATTTCTGGCTTACCCTACTCCTTAGGATATATCCCTTTGTGGACTCATCCCAAAACAGGAGTATTCACTGTGTCTATCCATCACCTTGTGGGGCTCTGGACTAAAATCTTCTTCCTAGAGCCTCATGAAAATGTCAAGGGTTCACTCAGCCTCTCAGTTGCTTATTCCAAAATTAGAAAATTATACCAGGGGAAATGTAGCCCTAAATTTCAGTCTCACCTCCGGCTATCTTCCTCTCCTAGATCCTGGACCAGTAGTTCTTTATTATCTTGTTGGCTCTACATTACCTTCAAGATAAATTTTTTAAAAACATTTTGCCTGATTTTCTTTTTGTCTTTTGTGAGATATTGGACCAAGTTATATACTCTGACATTACTAGAAGTGGAAGCTGGTAGAATGAGTATTTTTACAATTTTAGTAGTTAATTTATGTAAATTTATACCAGAAAGATTATTAGCATATCCAAACTATTATTTCATAGATATAATTGCTTAGGATGAATAAAAAAATTAATCTGCCAGGGCTTCCCTGGTGGCCCAGTGGTTGAGAGTCCGCCTGCCGATGCAGGGGACCTGGGTTCGTGCCCCGGTCCAGGAAGATCCCACATGCCGTGGAGTGGCTGGGCCTGTGAGCCATGGCTGCTGAGCCTGCGCGTCCGGAGCCTGTGCTCCTCAACAGGAGAGGCCACAACAGTGAGAGGCCCACGTACCGAAAAAAAAAAAAAAATTAATCTGCCAGTTTGAAGAATATTCAGGAAACAATAGATAATGATGGCAAAAACTATGAAATTAGGATGAAATTATTTATGGGAAACTACTGTAGCATAATTATAAGGTAGAACCTAGAGAGTTGTCCAGAGACAGTGATGCATGGGGAGTGATAACATTCTAAAGAGTGACAACAAAGAGTAACTAGTTTTTCCTAGTGAGTGATTAAGGGCAGGTTACTAATCTAGGGAGTGATTAAGGGCAGATTACTAACTACAAGTGGCCCTTGAATAATATCCATATCTCATGCCTGAAGCTAATTAACATCTTGCCATTTTACTGATGGGAAAAACTTGGCCACATCTATTTATTCCCAAGTTCAGTAATAGATAGTCATTGAAAACAACACCAAAACATATGGAAGGGCATGACGGTTTAAGTGCCATCTATGTGGAATTTCTTTTGATCTTAATATTTTCCCATATTTTATTGAGACCCTGTATCTAAGATTCCAGGTTCAGACCCATATTCTAGTGATTTATTGATTGCAAGTTTGACAAAGACTAAATTGATTGAAAGTTTTCAGTAAGTCCTATGTCATTTTAATATATCAGGTATATAAATAACAGAAGAGAAATGTCAGTTTCTTAAATTACTTCAGTGTTACTGGTAATGATCTCAATTAATTCAAAAGTTGTGCAAACCAAAATGTGTTTGGTCTTAAAGAGTTGCAAACCTTCTTGGAATTATTCAGCCTCTACTGATATTTTCTTCCAGGAAATCCACCGTGGCCCTAATTCATTCCTCATTGGAAAAAGGCTTTCTGTAACATTGGGTTCAGAATTTTGTGTGCATTGTGCTGAAAATTAAGTACCTCTTTATTTGAATCTACGCTAATACTGTATAATAAAAAGTTAAACTTTTTTTTATCACTGGCATCTTTATCTTAGATTATTGGTGTTGTGATTGGCCACAAAGTGCCACCAAGACCCCAGTGGAGTCCTCTTTTTATTATGGGTATAAGAAAGTTGCAAATCTGTCACCAAACTTTAACTGTTTCCAATTATTTTTTGCCAGGTATATATCTAGTGCTTTAATATACATATAGTACTAAAATCCTTTGCATTTTACTTTTGACTACACATTTTTTCTTAAAGCCAGGAAAACAATATGTAATTTTCACCCCCTAAGCTATCTGTTTTGCTATGTTCACTAGTATTCTTTTTTTTTTTTTCATTGAAGTATAGTTGATTTACAGTGTTGTGTTAGTTTCAGGTGAACAGCAAAGTGACTCAGTTATATGTACATATATATATTCTTTTTCAGATTCCTTTCCATTATAGGTTTTATAAGATATTGAATATAGTCCCCTGTGCTATACAGTAAGCCCTTGCTATTTATCTATTTTATGTATAGTAGTGTGTATCTGTTAATCCCAAACTCCTAATTTATCCCTCCCCCACCTGTGGTAACCATGTTTATTTTCCATGTCTGTGAGTCTATTTCTGTTTTGTGAGTAAGTTCATTTGTATCACTTTTTTAGATTCCACATATGAGTGATATGATATTTGTCATTCTTTGTCTGACTTAATTCACTTAGTATGATAATCTCTAGATCCATACGTGTTGCTGCAAATGGCATTATTTCATTCTTTTTTAATGGCTGAGTAATATTCCATTGTATGTATGTATACACACACACCACATTTTCTTTATTCATTTGTCGATGGACATTTAGGTTGCTTCCATGTCTTTGATATTGTGAATTGTGCAGCTATGAAAATTAGTGTGCATGTATCTTTTCAAGTTAGAGTTTTCATCTTTTCTGGATATATGCCCAAGAGTAGGATTGCTGGAGCATATGGTAACTCTATTTTTAGTTTTTTAAGGAATCTCCAGACTCTTCTCCATAGTAGCTGCACCAATTTACATTCCCACCAACAGTGTGGGAGCGTTCTCTTTTCTCCACACCCTCTCCAGCATTTATTTGTAGACTTTTTGATGATGGCCATTCTGACCAATGTGAGGTGATACCTCATTGTAGTTTTGACTTGCATTTCTCTAATAATTAATGATGTTAAGTATCTTTTCATGTGCCTCTTGACCATCTGTATGTCTTTTCTGGAGAAATGTTTATTTAGTTCTGCCCATTTTTTGATTGGGCTGTTTGTTTTTTTGTTATAGAGTTGTATGAGCTGTTTGAATATTTTGGAAATTAATCCCTTGTCGGTCACATCATTTGCAAATATTTTCTCCCATTCAGTAAGTTGTCTTTTCGTTTTGTTTATGGTTTCATTTGCTGTGCAAAAGATTTTAAGTTTAATTAGGTCCCATCTGTTTATTTTGGCTTTTGTTTCCATTACTCTAGGAGATAGATCCCAAAAAATATTGCTGCGATTTATGTCAAAAAATGTTCTGCCTATGTTTTCCTCTAGGAGTTTTATAGTATCCGGCCTTACATTTAGGTCTTTAATCCGTTTTGAGTTTATTTCTGTGTATGGTGTTAGAGAATGTTCTATTTTCATTCTTTTACATGTAGTTGTCCAGTTTTCCCAGACCACTTATTGAAGAGACTGTCTTTTCTCCACTGTATATTCTTGCCTCCTTGGTTGTAGATTAATTGACCATAAGTGTGTGGGTTTATTTCTGGACTTTCTATCCAGATCCATTAGTCTATGTGTCTGTTTTTGTGCTAATACCATACTGTTTTTGTTACTGTAGTTTGTAATATAGTCTGAAGTCAAGGGAGCCTGATTCTTCTAGCTCTGTTCTCAAGATTGTTTTGGATATTTGGGGTCTCTTGTGTTTCCATACAAATTTTTAAATTATTTCTTCTAGTTCTGTGAAAAATGCCATTGGTAATTTGATAGGGATTGTATTAAATCTGTAGATTACCTTGGGAAGTATGGTCATTTTAACAATATTGATTATTCCAATGCAAGAACACCATGTATCTTTCCATCTCTTTGTGTCATCTTCAGTTTCTTTCAGCAGCATTTTACAGTTTTTGGAGTACAGGTATTTTGCCTCCCAGGTAGGTTTATTCCTAGGTATTTTATTCTTTTTGTTGCTATGGTAAATGAAATTAT
This sequence comes from Stenella coeruleoalba, assembly GCF_951394435.1. Classification (NCBI taxonomy): domain Eukaryota; kingdom Metazoa; phylum Chordata; class Mammalia; order Artiodactyla; family Delphinidae; genus Stenella; species Stenella coeruleoalba. The sequence continues at coordinate 59,279,640 of NC_137150.1, forward strand.
TTCCTTAATTTGTCTTCCTGATATTTCATTGTTAGTGTATAGAAATGGAAGCAATTTCTGTGTATTAATTTTGTATCCTGCAGCTTTACTGAATTCATTGATGAGCTTTAGTAGTTTTCTGGTGGCACCTTTAGGATTTTCTATGTATAATATCATGTCATCTACAAACAATGACAGTTTTACTTCTTCCTTTCCAATTTAGATTACTTTAATTTGTTCTTCTTCTCTAATTATTGTGGCTTGGACTTCCAAAGCTATGATGAATAAAAGTGGTAAGAGTGAGCATCTCTGTCTTGTTTCTGATCTTAGAGGGAATGCTTTCAGCTTTTCACTGTTGAGTATGATGTTAGCTGTGGGTTTGTCATATATAGCCTTTATTATGTTGACATATGTTCCCTCGATGCCCACTTGCTGGAGAATTTTTATCATAAATCGATGTTGAATTTTATCAAAAGCTTTTCTTGCACCTAGATGATCATATGGGTTTTATTCTTCAGTTTGTAAATGTGTATATCACATTGATTGATTTGCAGATATTGAAAAATCCTTGCATCCCTGGGATAAACCCACTTGATCATTTTGTATGATCCTTTTAATGTATTGTTGGATTCAGCTTGCTAGTATTTTGTCAAGAATTTTTGTATCTATCTTCATCAGTAATATTGTAATTTTCTTTTTTGTGATATCTTTGCCTGGTTTTATTGGTGATGGCAGCTTCATAGAATGGGTTTGGGAGTGCTCCTTCTTCTGCAATTTTTGGAATAGTTTCAGAAGGACAGGTATTAACTCTTCTGTAAATGTTTTGTAGAATTCACCTATGAAGCCATCTGGTCCTGGATTTTTGCTTGTTGGGAGTTTTAAAATTACTGATTAAATTTCAGTACTGGTAATTGGTCTGTTCATATTTTCTATTTCTTCCTGGTTCAGTCTTGAGAGATTGTACCTTTCTCTTAGAGATTTGCCCATTTCTTCTAGATTATTCCTTTTATTGGCTTATGATCCTTTGTATTTCTCTGGTGTCAGTTGTAACTTCTTTTTCATTTCTCATTTTTGTTTTTATTGATTTGGGCCCTCTCCCTTTTCTTCTTGATGAGTCTGGCTAGCGGTTTATCAATTTTGTTTATCTTTTCAAAGAACCAGCTTTTAGTTTCATTGATCTTTTCTATTGTTTTTTAGTCTCTATTTCATTTATTTCTGCTCTGATCTTTATGATTTCTTTCCTTCTGCTAAATTTGGATTTTGTTTGTTCTTCTTTCTCTAGTTGCTTTAGGTGTAATGTTAGGTTGTTTATTTGTGATTTTTCTTGTTTCCTGAGGTAAGATTTTATCACTATAAGCTTCCTTCTTAGAACTGCTTTTGCTGCATCCATAGGTTTTGGATCGTCTTGTGCTCGTTTGTCTCTAGGTATTTTTTGTAAATTTCCTCTTTGATTTCTTGAGTCATCCATTGGTTGTTCAGTAGCATATTATTTAGTCTCCATGTAATTTTAGGTTTTGCAGTTTTTTCCTTGTAGTTGATTTCTAGTCTCATAGCATTGTGGTCATAAAAGATGCTTGATAGGATTTTAATTCTCTTAAATTTGCTGAGGCTTGATTTTGTGGCCTAGCATGTTATCTGTCCTGGAGAATGTTCCACGTGCACTTGAAAAGAATATGTATTCTGCTGCTTTTGGATGCAATGCTCTATAAGTATCAATAAGTCTATTTGGTCTAATATGTTATTTAAGGCCTTTGTTTCCTTATTGATTTTCTGTCTGGATGATCTGTCCATTGATGTAAGTGGGGTGTTAAAGTCCCCTACTATTATTGTGTTACTGTCAATTTTTCCTTTTATGTCTATTAATATTTGCTTTATATATTGAGGTGCTCCTATGTTGGTTGCTCCTATTATTTACAATTGTTATATCTTCTTGTTGGATTGATCCCTTGATCATTATGCAGTGTCCTTCTTTGTCTCATGTAATAATCTTTATTTTAAAGTCTTTTTTGTCTGATATAAGTATTGCTACTCCAGCTTTCTTTTGATTTCCATTTGTGTGGAATACCTTTTTCCATCCCCTCACTTTCAGTCTGTATGTGTTCCTAGATCTGAAGTGAGTCTCTCGTAGGCAGTATATATACAGTCTTATTTTCATATCCATTCAGCCAGTCTGTTTCAGTTGGAACATTTAGTCTGTTTACATTTAAGATAATTATCGATATGTATGTTTTTTTCCATATTGTTAATCATTTTGGATTTGATTTTGTAGGACATTTTTCCCCTTTCCTTTTGTCCTCTTCTCTTGTGATTTGATGACTATCTTTAGTGTTGTGTTTGAATTCCTTTTCCTTGTGTATATGTATTTTAGATTTTTGGTTTGTGGTTACTGTGAGGTTTTTGTATAACATATATAAACTGATTGCTATATATAAACTGATTGCTATTAAGTTATTAATTAATCTCTTAATTTCAAATGCATTTGAAATACCCTGCATTCGTACTCTCCTCCCCTCATATTTACTGTTTTCAATATCATATTTTACATCTAATTTTTTTGTGTATCCCGTAACTGCTTATTGTGGATACAGGTGATTTTACTACTTTTGTCTTTTAACCTCTCTATTAGTTTTGTTTGTGGATGATTTCCTACCTTTACTGTATGTTTGCCTTTACCAGTGAGCTTTTTCATTTCATAATTTTCTTGTTTCTAGTTGTGACCTTTTCTCTTCACCTAGAGAAGTTCCTTTAACATTTGTTGCAAAGCTGGTTTGGTGGTGCTGAATTCTTTTAGCTTTTGCTTGTCTGTAAAGCTTTTGATTTCTCCATAAAATCTGAATGAGAGCCTTGCTAGATAGAGTATTCTTTGTTGTAGCATTTTCTGTTTCATCACTTTAAATATATTGTGCCACTTCCTTCTTCCCTGCAGAGTTTCTGCTGAAAAATCAACTGATAGCCTTATGGGTGTCCCCTTGTATGTTCTCTGTTGCTTTTCTCTTGCTACTTTTAGTATTCTCTCTTTATCTTTAATATTTGTCATTTTGATTACAATGTGTCTTGGTGTTTTCCTCTTTGGGTTAACCCTGCATGGGACTCTGCACTTCCTGGACTTGAGTGACTGTCTCCTTCTTCAGATTAGGGAAGATTTTAGCTATGATATCTTCAAATATTTTCTCAGGCCCTTTCTCCCTTCTCCTTCTGGGACCCCTATAATGTAAATATTACTGTGCTTGATGTTGTCCCAGAAGTCTCTTAAATTGTCATCATTTCTTTTCATTCTTTTTTTTTCTTTTCTATTCAGTGACAGTGATTTCCACTACTCTGTCTTCCAGCTTACTGATCCATTCTTCTGTATCATTTAGCCTATTATTTATTCCTTTTAGTATATTTTTCATTTCTGTTATTTTTTTCTTCATCTCTGGTTGTTCTTTGTATTTTCTCTTTGTTAAAAACTTCTAACTTCTCGCTCTATGCGTCCATTCTCCTGAGTTCTTTGATCATCTTTACAGTCATTCCTCTGAACTCTTTCTCAGGTTGACTGCCTATTTCCACTTCACTTTGTTCTTCTTCTGGGTTTTATCTTGTTCCTTCATCTGGAACATATTCCTCTGCTGCCTCATTTTGTCTAAGTTGCTGTTTGTATTTTTATGTCTGTGGTAGGTTAATTATGCTTCTTGACCTTGGAGAAGTGGCCTTCTGTAGGAGATGTCCTTTATGCCCCAGCAGTTCAGTCCCCTCTCATCACCCCAGCTATATGCTCTAGGGATTTCCCCTAAGAGGGCCACGTGGGGCCTTCTATTGTGGTGGGCTATGTGGGAGGTCGGTTAGGCTTGGTTAGCCCGTAGTCTGGTTGGTTGCCAGGCCCTGCCTTGTACAGGTGCGGCTGGCTGCTGTTTAGCAGGACCTGGTCATGAGGTGATCGGTTGTGGAACCCTAGGGGACGCTGGGGCTAGTGTTTGCTCACTGGAGTGCGGAGTCAGGGTTCTGAAGACACTGGGGCTATTGCTCCCCCACTGGCAGGTGAAGCCAGATCCTGGGGTTAGTGCTGGACTACTGTCAGGGAGAGCTGGTTCCTGTAGTCTGACTGCAGTACCCAGAGATCCCAGAGCTCTTTTCAGATCACTGATGGTGGGGAAGTTCCTGACAGAGTTGGGTATGGGGTCTGGGGTATCCTGAAGGTATGGGGTCTGGGTATTGGCCTGTGGGCAGGGCCAGGGCCCAGCTGGTCCCAGACTAGGGTCTGGCCTGCATTGTAAGATAATAGTTTTCTTGCTTCTGGGGTCTGCCCCCTAGTGTGTGATGCTGGTCTAGAGACTTGTACAAACTTCCTGGTGGGAGGGGCCGGTGCCTGTCCACTGGTGGGTGGAGCTGGGTCTTCGCCCTCTCGTGGGCAGGGCTCAGTCTAGGATCATGTCTAGAGGTGGCTGTGGGCTGAGGAAGTATTTAGGCAGCCTGTCTACTGATGGGTGGAGCTGTTTCCCCACCCACTTAGTTGTTTGGCCTGAGGCGTTCCAGCACTGGGGCCTACAGGCTGTTGGGTGAGGCCAGGTCTTGGCGTTAATGAGCCAGTGTGTTGGTTGCCAGGACTGTTCCTACATCTGAATATTCCCCATAATGTCTGCCACCAGTGTCTATGTCCCTGAGCCTCAGGTGCCCCCTGCCTCTCTAGGAGATTCTCTGAGACCAGCAGGTAGGTCTGGCCCAGTCTCCTATCAAATTACTGCTTTTGTCCTGGGTCCTGGTGCATGTGAGATTTTGTGTGCGCCCTTTAAGTATGAAGTTTCTATTTCCCCCAGTCCTGTGGGGCTCCTACAGTTAAGCCCTGCTGGCTTTCAAAGCCATATGCTCTGGGGCTTCATCTTCCTGGTGCTGGACCCCCGGGTTGGGGAGCCTGACGTGGGTCTCAGAACTCTCACTCCTGTGAGAGAATATCTATAATATAATTATTCTCCAGTTTGTGGATCCCCCACCTGTGGAGTATGGGATTTGATTATGTCATGAGTCTGCCCCTCCTACCCATCTCACTGTGGTTCCTTCTTTGTGTCTTTAGTTGTAGAAGATCTTTTCTGGTAGGTTCTAGTCTTTTTCCTTGATGGTTGTTCTGCAGATAGTTGTGATTTTGGTGTGCTCATGAGAAGATGTGAGCTCTGCCATCTTGGCCACTCTCCCCTAGAAATATTGATGTTAGAAAATTTAGATGAAGAGACCCATTCCTTAATCTTGATTAGAGATCTACATAGGGTTCATAATCAACTTTTGTATTAAACTCCGGATTGAAAGAGGAGTCAGTAAGAAAAGTACCAAAGATATTCAAACCATTTGAAAAACAAGGGTAAGATTTCTGCTCCTAAATGATGCTCTTTGTTTTGATGCAACCAAGTTGTTTTTCTAGATGTACCTCCTGTTATCTTATTCACTGCCACCTTTGGAAATGGTTGCATCAAAGCCTTGCTCATCCCAGTGGCATATGAATAATTTTAATATTTAAAAAATTTATACAAGTTGTATCATAGGAAATAACAAACAGAAAGCAAAAACAGATGACCAGCAAAGCCAACAGTTGATTATTTGAAAAGACTAATAAAAGAGATATATCTCTAGGAAGATTGATCTAGAAAAGACAAAATGGGAAGATAATACAATATTAGGATTGAAAAGAGGATATAACTATAGGTGGAAATGAAATTTGAAAGTAAATAAGAGAATATCATGAATTTCTTTATTCCACTAAATTTGAAAACTTAAAATTGGAAAAAATGGAATTTTTTTATCAAAACTGACTCAAAAGGACTAGAAGAACTAAATAATTCTATGATTGTAAGAAATTAAATCAACAATAAAGACTTTTTTAAAAGAAAAAGAAAAGAAACAGACCTTTTAATGAACTTGCAAGGAACATACAATTCCAATTTTACAGAAAGTTTTCCAGAGAACGGAAAAAGAGGAAACATTCCTTAACAAATTTGATGAATCTGTATAGATTTGATATAAAAAAAATGTGAGGAGAAGAACAGTACAAGGAGGGTAACTTATAGGCTAATCACACCAGACACAGAAATAAATTCCAGGTGGATTAAAGTCTTCATTACAAAAACAAAACTTTAAAATTCTCATGAGATAATTTAATAATATATTCATGATTTTGGTATAGACAAGGATTATTTATGCAAGATAGAAAAAGCACTACCCATAAAGGAAAATGTTGAAGGACCTGTCTACATGAAAATTTAAAACTTCTGTTTGTCAAAGACACCATTTCAAAAGTGAAAAGACAGACCACGGGAGAATATATTTGAATCACATATAACCAATAATGGAATAACATTGAAAATGTATGAATATTTGTAAATGCCTCCTAAAAATCAATATAAAAATTACAAATAATCCAATAGAAAAATGTCGCAAAGAGATATTTAGATATTTCACAGAGGAGGACATATGAATGGCACACAGACACATGCAATATGTAAACAGAGAAATATAAATACAAACCTAAGATACCCACCTGATTGGCAGTTGTGTTTAAAAAAAAAGTCTGACAATACCAAGTGTTTCAAGGGTGTGGAACAATGAGAACTCAAGTATTCCTAGCTGAAATATAAAGTACTATAATTATTAGAAAACAAATCCAGCATTAATTAATGCATTTGAAGATGTATATAGCCTATGACCCCCAAATTTTACTCCTTGCATATATTACAAAAAACATTTTTATGTGTGTATTGGAAGACTTTTATAAGAGTTTTTAGCAGCATTGTGTAAAATAGCAAGAACAAAACCAACCAACCAAACAAAAAACACCTGGAAACAGCTGTAATGGATAGATAACTTTTGGTATATTAATACAATGGAATAGTATACAGCACTGTTGAGTGAAAAACACTATACACATTAACATCGATAAAACCCACTAATAAAATCTGGAACTCCAAAAAATTTAAGTCACAAAAGAATACATATTTAATGATTTTCTTTATATAAATTTCAAAAGTGTGCAAAACAAAGCAATATATATTCAGGGGTTGTGGTACACTGTATTATTTCTTCAAAATACTCACTATCCCTTCTGTCTTTGTTGTGGATTGTACTTCCTACAACACCAGTGTCAGTTTCAGCCATGTGCCTTACTTTGGCCAATTGAATGTGAGCAGAAGTGATGTATTCCATTTTTGAGAGGAAACTTGAAGAATCAACACATGGTTTTGCCATCACCCTTCTCCATCTTCCACCGCATGGCATGTCTCAGATAGGGGCTACTCTCTTCATCCTGGAAGAGGACACAGGGAGTAAGGCTTCAGCCAACCCACAGCCAATATAGAACTATGTAACATGAACAAAAAATAATTGTTTTTGTCAGTCACAGAGATTTAGAGATTGTTACCTCAAAGCAGATGCTGCCATAACAAAACCCTTAAAATACATCCCACTGACTTTGTGGCAGAGTGGTGGGTAACAAGGAACCTGTTATTAGAGGCTGGAAGGATGGCAACCCACTATGCAGTGGTAAAGCAAAGCTGCGATAACATAAAAAGGGAATAACATACTGAGTGACTTTGTGACCTTACACAAAGAGATTAGGAATCAGAAGATTACTAGCATGTCCTGGTTGCTGTTGGCTGCATTTGACATGGTGGTAAAGAAAAAGAAATGAGCTCACAAAGGGATTGGCCAGTTTGTAAGCAAAGATGAGACGATATGATAGGAAATCAGAAAGCTGGGCATTTAGAGGATTAGAGGATGCAACTTATTCTCATATCCTATAGTAAAACTGAGAATGCCTCTGAGTGACAAAATCTGATTTAAAATTCAGCTTTGGAGAATCATAGACTGAATTAAAGATGTTAAAGGTGCCTCAGGTTGAATTGATTATGGTGATAGATGGTGAACCTTTTCAGGGGAACAAACGGGCTTAAAAGAGCCTAAGGGTATAGTGCCCTCATGGAAGTCTGATAAGCTCCAAAATACCTGTGTGTAAGTCTGGAGAAAGAGAGGCGTGTCTTGAAAAGAATTGCCAGTGCGGCTGTTCGTACAAAAAGCAGATGAAGCTGTCAGGAGAATTACAGTCTGCCGAAATAAGCATCAGCCTCTGCTAAAAGAGCCTGCGTCTGCCCCGGGTCCAAGAGCAGGAAGCAAGAAAATCTTAGCTCCCAAGGGAGCATGTTCTCCAACGCCCTTTTCAGATGTGGTCCAAGGAGAGTAATGGAAAAGGAAGAACCGCTCAGAGGCTGGGGTCAAGAGCTGTCTATAACCATGAACTGGAGCTAGACGCAGAGAGCAGAATGACCTTAATCAAGAGCCATCTCTTCCCGCCATGTTAGAGGGCCCTCACAACACTTGCCCAGTGAAATTTCAGAATTGCTATGTTTAGCAGAGAGTTTTAGTTTTAGTTCATCTGTCTACAAATGAAGAGGAGCTATATCTGGACCTGATGTTAAGGTGATCACAGAATCCTGGACCTAGAATCGGATGCTTTAATGGGTACATCATTTAAGCTGTTTTCCTTGGGGATGGGAGGGGAGTATGTTATTACATGGAAGAGTGAGAAATGAATATTTGTGACCAGGAGAACAAACTTTGGTCAATTTTATTATTGTTTCCCACTATTCACTATCATTTCCTGGAAAGGGGGTACATTTCTTTCCTTTGCCATGTATCTTGCAGTGTCCGTCCCTGTGATATATCCTCCTCGCTTATAGCAGGTTTGGTCCATGAAACATGATGGAACTGATATGAGTCACTTCCAGCAGAAGTTTTAAGAGCCATTGCATGGTGTTGCCACTGCCCTTTTCCCTTTGCAATGAGACCGAGATGGGGCTACTCCTTTAGCCTGAGTCCTGGAATGAAGAAGACCCAGAACAAAGTCAAGGCTGACTCACAGACACACAGCCAGCCTGTATCAAATGTGTACTTGAGCAAAAAAATCAATATTTCTTTTTGTAAGTCACCACTGAAGTGTAACTTAGCAACACAGATTAATGCAGAATATATATATATATATACACACACACACACACATATATGTGAGGAAAATTGGAAGGAAAAATGAAAGAATTTTAACCACAAAATTTGAGATAATGGTTACCTTTAGTGGGGAGGCAGGAGGATACAGGGAGGAGCACATAGGTATTTAGGTGTGTACATGTGGGTGTTCGTTTTATCGTTCTTTTACCTTGCGAATACTATCAGTTGAGCAACAGAGCGTATTATATAGTACATAGGCATGTATATAAATATATACACATGCATATGTATAGTCTTTATACAAATATAATTTTATATTCAATCGTTTGTATCAAACATTTCATAATTATAAAATGGGGAAAGTATATTAAACCTATGAAATAATAAACTGAACACATGCTTTAACCTGTGCTTCTTCACAAAACCGTACTAAAATGACAGCAGAAGGACCAAAACAGCACAAAGACGAGGACAATGGGAGAGGAGAAACAGCAACAAAATTTTGACTTAGCAGATCAGAGAAAGCTGAAACCTAGACTAGCAGCTTGAGAAGCCTAGACTCAAGATGATTCAAATCAGATTACTCCCGAAAAGTTCAGGAACTGTAGGCACAATGTACCTCTGAAGAAGGGTGTTCAGTTAATGGTGGAAACAGGAGGGTTGCCTTAAAATGCTATAATTTGCAATTGGACCCTCAGATCTGCTCCTGCATCACAAGCAGCTGAGTTGACAGAAGGTTTAATTCTAAAGACGTTGAACTCCAGGATGTCAGGCAAAGCTGATCACAAAAATATCTTTCTAAAAAAAAGAGAGATCAAATAAGAATCCACAGTGAAAAATGTTCCTCCAGTTTTTACAGTATTTACAATCTTGCCAGAATTACTGTGAAAGAATAAGCAGTTAATGCTACAAAGAGATTAAAGTGATCATTCTTCTAGGGCTGCTACAACTCCTAAAATGTGGATATGTGGGGAATCCTCAATTCAGTTGTTCAAATAATATTTCTTGAGTAGCCACTATGTGGCAAGAACTGCCTTAAACAAGAGATACAAGAAAGAAATTGTCCTGCGCTCTCTCAAGAGGTGACTGTTGGAGGAGATGACAAGACATTAAATAAATACTTACACAAATTATTAACCAATTACAATTATAGAAAATGTTTCATTGGGGACCAACAACCATTCTGGTAAATATTTTGTACATAAAAAATATTTAACTGCTATGGCACAGGTACCAACTAATCAGACTAAACATCAGTGGTGAACATTTCCAGTGCCCCCCAACCAAACAACATCACTGAATATAGGAAGAAATAGCCTCTCACCCAAAGTTTGGTTATTCCATATTTATTATTAAAATTGGTAAAATAAAAGGAAGTGTCTTTAGACTTGTCTAAAGGTCCCACCTGAGGTAGTAAAAACAGTTAAACTGTAATGCCATTCTTGAGGTCAGGCGACATATCATTCTATTTAAACACAATTAACTGATTTTCCATACTTACAGGACAAGTGAGGAACTGTAAAAAATAATCATAAAACCCTGGATTATTAGATGACCAAACTCTAGAGTGCTCATTGTATTTTTACATGTTAAAATTATTATAATATTTTAGGGACTAGGAATGAGAGTTGGCGGTCAGGGAAATATCGAATGCAGCTTTTTGAGATGACAGTATGACGACCTGGAGCTAATACAGAGGTTAGTTTTATCCCTTCCCTTACCTACAGGATCTGGGGTCTTAAATTTGGATTATGGAAGTCAAAAAGGGTAGGAGTCTAAAGGGTTTAAGAAATCACCTACAGAGTGGAGGTTAAAAAAGAGTCCTCTTGATGTGTTTTGAATTCTTCCAGAGCATCTATCTTGTGCAAAGCAGCCTTTTTTCTTTCTTTACTCTGCTCTTTCTGCCTCCCTCACACTCTTTCTGTCTCCTATCCCCCCTTCCACACTTAAGGGTGACCTCCTTCTCGTGGTGGGTAAATGAGGTATGAGGGAGACCACCCGGCTGGGCCTACCACGCTGCGAGTGCCACCCCGGTCCAGTAGGGTTCAGGAAGGGCCCCACCGCCCCATTTAGAACGCTTTGTATTTTTTGTTGCATTGTTCTCCCAGCCCTGAATAAAAAACATGGCATGAACAATAGAGCTGTGTGAGATTTAAAATATCTGAATACATAATAATTTTACCCAGCTTTCAGAAAAAAACTAAAAAGTAAATAACAAAAACCACTCTTCGGAATGTGTGAGCCTAAATTTTCAGTCACTTTGGAAGCATTTTCTTCTTTTTCTGGTTTTTCATTATCTGGGCCAGTTGGCAATAAAGCAGCATTTAATTATACATAAACGTGAGAACTCTGGTGAGAGAATATGGATTGTGATCTAGTCAGAACTAGTTTGGGGCCAGAAATTGTTCATTCTTCATGCCTTCATTCTTATCTGCTTTTCCCCTATTTATTTTGTACCTTTATTTTCCCCTGCAGTTTTCTTTCTCGACTTTTTTGTTGTTGTTGTTTTTGGTATACGGTCTTCATTTTCTGTTCCTTTTCATTACTTTCTCTTTTAAAAGTCCCACCTTTACCAAGGTACGAGCAGTCTCCTTGCAGGAAAAAAAAAGGAAAGAAAATTATTTTGTCCAGGAAGTAATTACCCAAAATTGGCAAATTTTTTTGCAGAAATGTAAATTCTAGTCACATTAATGAGATCACATTTTATAGTGAAAGTACTTTTAGGGAAGGTATGATAAAACATGCTCCATTTAAATCTGAAGCTTCTCCTGGAAATACATTGTGGGCTTCGTTTGAATAAAATTTATCCTATGAATCTGTTGCTTCTTACGGATTTTGAGAAAGTACCCTGTTCTTCCTGTCAGTGGCAGGCAGCATCTCTTTAATTTTTTTTCCAATAATATTGCAGTACTTCAGTACTCATTTTAAAGATAGATGGATTTTTTTTCTCTCATAAAGAAGAACATTGTGGGGGAAAAAACGCTGGATGTGATTTCAAAAAATGTCAAAATATGTCAAACGCAGATACCACTCAAGGGTTTCATTAACTGAAGCTTTGGTGATAAGTGTCATCTTGTCAAAGACCCACCCATCTCTTCCAATACATTACCAAATGTACTAATTTCCTTGCCGAGCTTGATGTTTATTGTATAGCTGAAATTGAAAATGGTCGGTAATGGAGTGAGCTTCAATCCAAGACCAATTCTGAATCTAAATTACTTGCTTCTTTCAATAGCATCGACAGAGGAGAGCTTTATGCACCTTGTACCTAATCAACCCTTACTGTGACCCTAAATTCAGCAGTCTTCAGAGATTAATAATAAAATCCTCAGTTCAAACAATTATTTGCCCTGAACAAGTTGCCCATTTCTTATGCTGAGAATGAAAGAATGTGACATTATTTTTTAAAAGCTCTGCATGTTGTGGCCCACCATTTATTTTTGATCTCTGACCCCCCCCTCTGCTGCAGCATGATTGCAAATCCTACATGCTTGCTTGAATATTTTTGGGGGGTGTGGGGGCATTGAGAGGAGATTTCTTTGTTAGCATTTTAACATGCCTGTTCTCATTGCATATTCCCTCGTGGCTGTGGTTTTCACAAAATAAATGAGATACATTCTAGCAATATATATTACTAAAGTTTTTAGTACAGATCTTTAATCATCATGGAAAACATGACCTAATTCTGGCTTTGTACAAAACTATTCAGAATCTCTAGAAAATAAACATAAACTCTGGGAAAAAAATCAACTATAGCTCTACTTTCTCAAATAAAAAAGTCAGATTCAGAGAATGTCTTATTGAGACTCAAAGTATAAATCTTTTAATGAAAGTTTTGCTCACTCCATTGCATTTGGCAGTGTAGCTTATAGCCCTTGAGTGAGATTAGCTGAGCAATATCAAATTCTTTTACTCATGTTTACAATGAAAACTATTCCTTCACATTCAGTGCCAAAGGTTTTTGGTTTTTTTGTTGTTGTCGTTGCTTTGTTTTGTTTTTGGATTTGGTATTTTTAACTTCCTTATGTCCAATTAGTATTCATTAGTGTGGTTACAATGATAGAAAGGCTCTTCATAGCATTTGGAGTTTGGAGGGAAATTCTGAATCAAAAAGTAAAGGAAATATTTGGACACCCTAAATGGCTCCATCGATTCATCAGCAAGAGTCAGTCCTATGTCCAGGAACCTGCTGGGGGAGGGAAGAGACCCATGGTGCATTGCCGCCCTAGAAACTCTGCCTGACATTTGACAGTGTCGACATTTCCTCTGGCTGGCTGCTTTTGGAGGGAAACCCTCCCTAAGGACTGCCCTGGTTGACAGAATGAGTGTCTCCAGAAGATTCTCCTGCCTTTTGAATGCATTTTTTAATGCCCAACAGCAATAATGGCCATCTAAGTATTGATTATATAATATGTCTGCTGAGGTGGCAACTGCATTATTGTTGCAAGAGGCCAAGAGGATAAGAAACTAGGTTATCTATGAACTCTCTCAGCCACTGAACATTTTTTCCAGCAAGGGTCAATATACAAAGCTATCTTTGGACCATATTTTACCTTATTCTTTGATTCCAGTTGATGGATAATACAACGAGATGGCCAGCATGTTCCAAGTCCTTCGAAAATAGCCTCAAGTTTACCATGAAATAGGCATAATTTGTTCATCACCACAAGGGGACAGTAGTCTTATGGAGGTCTGATTCATGAGGGAGACTAGGAATTGCCCAGGGTGTTGCTCTGTTAGGGCACCCAGATGCTAATTAGCAGCAGTGAATTGGTTAAGTAGACTTTGAAAGGCAGTCAGGAAATAATTTAATACTTTTTCTTTCATCCAAAAAAATACAATGGATGGTATATAGTAAGTCTGCTGTGTATAGTAACAGCAATAAGGGCACTGAGCTTTTATTATAAACTGAATTACATCCCCTGTGTGGGGACACTAGACAGCCTATCGTGTATTAAGAATTCAGCTGAGATCACAAGCTTGCCTCACCTAAACCTTCTGTGATGTGATGAGAATGACTTTTGGTTACCGTACATCAAAGAGGGTCTAGCAGGCTAAACAGTGATTGATCCATTCTCCTCTTTCAAGCCCTCTCTTCAAAAATAGCTTTAAAGCAATCATCTAATAAGTGTCAGAATAGAAGATAGAAAATGTTAGTACAAGTGCTAGGCATATATCCACACTAGCTAAATTTCTGCAAGATGTTCAATGACTGAACAAGGTTTTTAGAGCAAATGCTATCATCTCATAAGAGGCAAGAAGTACCCAGTGGACTGCCATTGACATGGAAACAGTGCTGAGATTTAAAATGATTTAAGGCAAAATACTGTGATTTGCTCAACTAGCAGAGAATTCTGTTAAGAAAATTTGTGAATAATTTTATTTATACACAAAATCTGGTAAAGGGGTTATCTTCTTGCTTATGCACACAAAAGCAATAGTATTTTCACAATGTTCATTCACACAACTGCATTTATTAAGTTTCCTTCTACAATGAAAGCTAAGTTAAAAGGACCAATCATGTGAGTGATCCAGCGTGTGGGTAATTAAAGCTGTTCACAAATATTGTGATTCTCTTCCTCTTTCCTGAAGTCAGATCTGACCATATGATTGGCTTTGGGCAATGAAACAGGAGACAGGGTAAGCTGCGTCACATGTGGATGGAAGCTTTAAGAGCTGGTGGAGGATTTGCCACATCCTTGTTTCCCTGTCTTGATGACTCTGGAAGCATGAGTCAAGACGGAGCCAACCCCCTTCAGTCCTTGAGTCATTATTATGAGCCCTTCCTGCTGACCTGCACTGGACATGTAGCATGAGCAAGAAATAAACCTGTATTATGTTAAGCCACTGAGATTTTTGGAGCTGTTTGTTAGCACACCATAACCCAGCCTATCCAGACAGACACATCCAGTGACACTAAGTAACTTAAGAGTTCCACTAGGTCTCTGAATAATGGAATATGGTGTAGAGTAGGGCATTATTATGGATCACGTCTTCTTTTGTCCAGGCAACAAAGATTTATTAAGTATGCAGTATGTGCCAGGCAGGGTACGTGGGGATAAATAATTGCTGAGTGCGGTTTGATACGTTACCCTCTTACACCTCTTTGCTAAATCCCTCAGGAGTAGATGAGTAATAAAGCTTGAAGTGTTCACTGCTTTAATAGAACTAATCAAGAGAAAAATAATCTCAGATTAGTGACGTTTTGACATATTTTTGACTGAATGGCATTGTTTCAGAGGACCATTTATTGGAGAAAAAAATGGACTATTTCAGAAAATCCTGAGATTTCTTACATTGGACAAAACTGTAATTCTTAACCCCTACAGTCTAGCCACTTCTAACCACATCGGGTGTTTCCTAGGCTTGCACTCTTGGTCAGGCTGTGCTCTCTGCCTTGAGCACTCTTCTTAGCCTCTTCTCCTCATCTTTCAAAGAGCAGCTCATATGTCTTCCTTTGCTCAAAATTTTCCTTTCTCAGCCGCCCCACAGCATCCGATATCTACCTCTACTTAGCATTTATTTCAGTCTGCTTTACATTATGATTACTGTTTACAAGATATAACTTTCTGCTGCAAGATTCACTGACCTCCCCCCCCCCCGCCCCGCATAAAGGCTCTACATTCTTTTATTCTGTTTTATGTATCTCCAATCTGACTCTCCTGTCTACAGCTCAATACATGTTAATTGATATTTGAATTGACTTGAGAGATTTGTTTGGGTGGATCATGGATTTCTTAAAACAGATTGCAACTGACCTGATTTGGAATGTTGAAGAAACAAAGAAACCCTTTCAGCTGGAAGAAGGGCAGTTGTGAAGCTGCTACTTTTGGCTACTCTTGGGGGAATTAGTTCTCTCCTGGCCGAGGACCAAAGCCTGCCTTCTGAACACCCATCACACTTAGCTAATTTCCATTCTCCCCAGGGACCAAGACAGAAAGACAAAAGGGGAAGGAAGTAGGCATTTCAGAAGAGTAACCCACCCACAAAGAGCCAGTTGAAAGGGAGAAATGAAGAGGGGAGGAGGGAATTCGGTTAAAAAAAATTTCCCAAATGAATGCAGAATTTAAATTGCATTTCATTATCCATCTTCTCTGCATCATACCAATAACTCCCTTGACTTGGTATCTGTCCCCAGGAGGAGTCCTGATTGCTCAAAGCTTGCTGCTACTGGAGCAGTGATCTGACACCTCAGTGTTTGCGCCCCAAATGCCAAGCCACTATGTTCAATCCTTCTCTCTCCCCTTCCCATTTCTCCTTCCTCACTCTACCCCACTAGCATCCACCAGCCAGGACCCCGCTATTCCCTTAATGTTTGACCCCATGAGTACTAAATAGGAGAGACGAGCATGCGGTTTTTCTCTCCTGGTTTATCAGTCACTTTGACCTCTTCACCACACAGGCAATTTCTAGCCTTTCGTTCTTCAGCAAGATTGAGAAAATGACTTTGGCTTCAAACAGATGGAGGATCTAATCCTAGTTCTCCCACAAACTTGCCTTAAATACCTCAGAATGTTAACCATTTAGCCTGTTTCCTCATCATGTGAAATAGAGTTAAGTACATCTGTAAAGTGATTGTTATATGGATGGAGGAGATATGATTGTAAAGTCACAGAGCTGGTATTCAGTAAATCTTACTATTGTTATTACTAGTAAATATTTCTCAATTATTTTTCTCCTCTCCATGATCTTTCCACTATGATGATCTTGGTTGTGTCCTAATGATCTCATGTCTAATATCACGCAGTCTCTCCTAAGTCATCTTTCTAAAACTAGAGATCAGAGCATGGCATCTTCACAGAAGCCCCTTCCACACCTCTAAAACTTTTAAAAGCTTTCCACTCATTCTTGGGGATCTATAAGAAAAAAAAAATCTTAACCCAGTCTAGCACAGGAGGGCTGCAGCAATCTGGCATCTGTATCCAGTCTCATTACCCGTTGTTCCCCTCCTTGTAACTGTGAGAGATTGTTTCTCTGAGGAATCCCAAAGAATCACACCTCCAAGGGTCCACGTAATAGTGCCTCCCATGTTGAGACTGGGCTTGGCCGTGTGACTTGCTTTGACTACTAGAACATCAGCACGTGTGACTCAAGTAGAAGCTTGATAAGTGTTTATAGCTGGGGCTTCCCCTCTTGAAACTCTGCTGGCCCCACTTGAAGACGTATAGCCTGGTCCAGTCTCTTGAGAATAAATGACTTCTTGGAGAGAGATGCTGAGCCATCCCAGATGTTCCAGCTGAGCCTAGCCAAGCCAGCCTTCCAGAGGAATGCAGCTACATGAGTGCACCCAGCCAAAGGTAGCAGAAAAACCAGCCAGCCAACCCACACGATTGTGAAGAATTTTAAGCATTGTTGTTTAAAGCCATGTTTCCGAATAGTTCATTACACAGCAATAGATAACTGATACAGTGCCTTTTATCTCCAAAATAATGAGTAACTACAGTTCTATGAAAACATTCTTTTTTGTGACACACCTATTCCTTTGCAAATGCCGTTTCTTGTGCTTGTAATGCCCTTCCCCCTTGTCTATTACCCTTTGTATCCCAGTGAATGCAGTGGAGGCTGGCATATACTAAGTGTTCAATAAAGTCTGCATGAATACACTTAAAATGTCAAAATATGCCACAAAACCTCCAAAGGTGTACACTAAATTCACCATTGTTCTGACTGGAATTTTAGATAGAAATGCATCCATGTTGCTGCTTTTGTGAAAGAAAATAATGGTTTTTATGCAACTATACACTTACATTTCTGCTACTGCAGAAAATGTCTTAGCTTAAAAAGAGATTTAGTTTTAATAAAAATGAGCCAAATTCTTTCAGTACTTAGATAGCAAGTTTAAAATTATAATATCCAGAGCTAGCAAAGGTGCTGTAGAGTAGCACTCATACATTGCAGGTGCCAGGGAAAATCAGAGTGGAATTTGAGAGATGAATTCTGGTGCATGTATTAAGAGCCATAAAAAAATAATAGGTTTCCTTTGATCCAGTAATTCCATTTCTGACAGCCCAACTCATAGAAATAATTCACAATATAGGAAAATGGGCACGGGAATGTTAAGCATGGCATTATTTGTTTTAAAAAGTGTAAATAAGTTAGATTCTTATCACTAGGAGCTTGGCTTCATCACTTTCGGTGCGTCCATTCAGTGAAATGTCGTGTGGCCATTTAATACCTATGAAGTCTGTCATGAAAAATACAGAAGAGCAAATATTAAGAGAAAAAAGTAAGGATACCTAGTAATTGTATGCATCCAAAGATGACAACAGTATAAAAATGTAAATGTGAAAATAATTATAGGGAATTATGGATCGTTTTCTTCCTCCCCCCACACCAGATTTTCTATAATCTTGTAACATTATTTTTATAATTTAAATAGAAATTTTAAAATAAAAAATAAATTATATCTATAATACCATAAAAATGTAGTATTACAGAAATAATTTTGATGCTGGCTTTTAATTTAATTCTCTACCTGAAGCTGACCCCTTGTAGTAACTGCTGTTACTTTACAGAATCCAGGAATCATGGTGTTCCACCATCTGGTTTATGCCATCTCTTTAATCAATATTTATGAATATACTTCACAGGGGTTTTATGAGTCACTGTACCTTATAGAATTTTTAAATTAAATTCCTTTGTGAATATCACTGGCACTCATGCATTTTGTGAAAATCATTGATAATGATTGCCTTTTGCATGGGTCAATTTATATCGAGACGAATTCCTTATGACAGTGGGGATGTCCTTCACCAGGATGGATTTACATATTCCATTTAAAGAGCTGCATTCTAGAGAGGGATATCCCAGGCCCAGACACATCCTCAAAGAAAATCACTGGAGCAAGACTCATGATAATTTCCCAGTAACTTCAACTCTTCCTGCAGGTAAGAAGACCTCCAAAATCTCTGTCTCAGCCATTAGGACTTTCACAAGGTCCAATCACAGACTTCTAGATACATTTCTACTGACATGATCTGTTTTCTTCAAAACTCAATACACCTGAAATGGCCCCAGCTGATTCCTCTCCTGACTTCCATGTTTCTCACATAAGTACCTGCTTTCTAAGTCACTTAAACTCCCCAGTTAGAAAATTAATGTTTTCCCTCTCTCATTCGTATACATGTATGAAGTTAGTACAGCCAGTCAGTTTAGATAATGCTTCTCAGATCAAAACTCTTCTCTTTGCTTTTCCTTGTCTCCATGCTTGTTTAGATTTTACCACTATTTCGAAAGTCTCCTGATTAGTCTCTCTTCCTCTACTCTTCTTCCCTATCTGATCCCACTACTATATGAGTGTGTCTTGAGTGGCCATGCAACTCCCCAGGACACTAAAAAAATTTCAGTACATTTCTCATTACCAACTGGGTTAAATCAGATGTAGCATTCAAAGCTCTCTGTAATTTAGAGCCAATCTACTTTCCTAGCTTTGTTCTCTCAAGGCTGCCGTGTTACACAATTCTGAGGGCACCATTTACACGGCAGAATGCATATGTAGACGACGCCTCCAGTAGTATGTAACCATACACCACAGTGTGACTGGTGCTCCCTGGAAGTGTGCAATACCTGGCTGTGTAACCCTGTTCTCTCCTGTAGCCAAAGCCTATTCTCAGAAAGGCCCTTTCAGCCTCTGCATCTTTGGCCCATCTTTGCCTAGCAAGTCTTGCCCACTCATTAATACCCCTTATCCTGGAAGTCTTTCCTGGTTTCCCCAGCCCTTTTCCTCTCTCCTGGTATCACTCTAATTACATTTGCTAAGTGCGTATACTGAGATAGGTCAGAATCGGACAGAGTAATTTTTTTTAACATCTTTATTGGAGTATAATTGCTTTACAATGGTGTGTTAGTTTCTGCTTTATAACAAAGTAAATCAGCTATACGTATACATATATCCCCATATCTCCTCCCTCTTGCGTCTCCCTCCCACCCTCCCTATCTCACCGCTGTAGGTGGTCATTCCTCATTTCAGCACTATTTCCATGACGTTGGACAAGTTACTTTACTCTTCTAAGCCTCATCTGCCTGTAAATGGAGATAATATTACCCATTCCCACAGAGCATAGGGAAGATTAAATGATATCATAAATGTCATGTGACACATTTAGCACGGTTTCCAGCACAACATAAATGCTCCTCATATGTCAGTTGTGGTGGTGGAGGTGGTAGCTACTGCTGAGGTGATGGTCATAGGTTTTATTTGTTCTATTAGCTGGGAAAGCGGGGCCTGGGGAGAAAGTTTATATGCCAGGCTCTGCCACATACAAGCTGTGAAGCCTTGAACAAGTTCTCTTTACCTTTCTGAACCTTGTTTTCCTTTCCAATAAAACTATCAAATGACACAATGGATAAGAAAATGCTTTGCAGACTAGGCAGGCAATATAAATGTAAGGTGGCAACAGGAGCATGTTGGCAGGGTTTTTATTTATCTCTTATTCCCTTCAGGGCCTTGCACTCGGTGTAGATAAGTACACTCAATGTACTGCTGTACAAACTGAATATTTGAGCAAAATTTTGTATATGAGTCCAAAGACTTATGGAGCATCGCTGTTATGTGATTCTAGAGTTTGAAGAAATTTCAGACATTGTTTGCTTTGATGCCCCATCTCACTAACACCTAAAGTCATACCCAGGGTCATAAAGAGATTTAGCAGCTGAACTCAGATCTGTATCCAATTTTTCAGGTTTTTCTTCCCATCATTCTTAGCTGACTCCCCATATTAAGATCTCATAAATGAAAAAATATATATGTTTAAATGTTATTAGTTTTAACTTAACCAAAACCTTAGTAACCCAGTTGAGGCAATTCATGGAAAATTTTCTTTTTTTTTTTTAATAAATTTATTTATTTATTTTTGGCTGCGTTGGGTCTTCGCTGCTGCGCATGGACTTTCTCTAGTTGCGGCGAGTGGGGACTACTCTTCTTGCGGTGCACGGGCTTCTCATTGCGGTGGCTTCTCTTGTTACGGAGCACGGGCTCTAGGCGTGCGGGCTTCAGTAGCTGTGGCTCGTGGGCTCAGCAGTTGTGGTTCGTGGGCTCTAGAGCACAGGCTCAGTAGTTGTGGCGCACGGGCTTAGTCACTCCGCGGCATGTGGGATCTTCTCGGACCTGGGCTCGAACCTGTGTCCCCTGCATTGGCAAGCGGATTCTTAACCACTGCGCCACCAGTGAAGCCCCGTGGAAAGTTCTCTTAAACACAGGAGAAGAACTAGAAATAATGGCTACTAGAATTTAGCACTATTTTTCTCTGTTTTCTTCCTTCTGCATGGAACAGCAGTGTCTGCAGCTTTGAGCCTGCCTCATCTTGAGAAGAGGAGGGTGTGGATAGTGAGTGATGTAGAGCAAGCAAGTGAGCTCAGACACCTGGGACTGGAGTGGAGAGAAAGCAGAGGTGGGGGCAGGCATCCTCAAGCTGAGGGGGTTTGTCTGCACTTCTTAGTGCCACTCCTACTGTCTTATACTGACTATTTTCATCCTCCTTTCCCTCTACCCAATTCTGTAGGGTACTCATATGTACCTACCACCATTAATACCCCTCAGACACTGGGAGTTGTTTGGGATGAGGGATTCTGTCATCTACATCTTTGAATCTTCCTTAACACCCTGTAATGCATTATAGAGGCTTCGTGATAATGGATAAATGAATAGATAAAAAAGGGAATAAATACTGATAGAAACCCAGAGGGAGTAAGGAAGAAAAGCATAACAACTTACTCCTCAGCTACCAGAGTTCAAGCACATTTTAGAGAGACTTTTCAGAGATAGCTTGGGTTCATTATATTTTAACATCTTTTAATCCAGAGATTACCAACTAGTGCCCCAGGGTTAAATTCAACCTAAGCACCTATTTTGTTTGCCCTTTCCGTATTGGCCCACCGTTAAATAAACAAAGAATTCACATTATATTGAATTCTTTGCCAATGTTTAAAAACTGGGAGATGTCACATTTTAAAAGAATCCAGATTTTTCTGAAAAAACTCAGCAGCAGTGGGATCATATTCCCATTCCCTTTTGATAAGGCAGACACTGTCCTGTGTCCCATAGTAACAGTCACTGACATAGACAGTAGTCAATTGCCATCTATGTCATGTTCAAACTCTTAAAAATCCCCACTCACACTTCTTGCTTATACGACTTGCTTGGCCCCACTAGGTGTTAGAGTTTACAACTCTGGCTTTAGTCAGTGTCACAGCCCCTACCCCACACTGAAGGAGAGGAAAAGATCAAAGAGAAATTCTAAGAAGGTAATAGTATTAACAATACTTACTGAGCTTTAGCCATGTGTGTAGACTGTGCTATTTTATATATCCTCACTGTGTGCTCTGTGGATCAGGAACTAGTCTTATCACCATTTTATATCTGAGGAGACTTTGGTTTACATGTTAGGTAACTTGTCCAAGGCTACATACAGTTCATGAGTGTTTATAATCCAGATATTTCTGCCTCCAAAGCCTATCGTTGGAACTGCTACACTGCTTTTGTACTCTTTCTTAACATATAAATGATGAAATCAACACCATTATATACTCTCTTCATCTCTTAGAAAAAGCAAATAAATATTGATTAACTACACTCAAACAATTTTAAATTAGGCAGTCAATTTTGAAGTACTCCAAATCTTGCCGAGTTTTGTTCATGCAGTGGTGGGCTGGCATTAATAATATGCCTGGGTAAATTCCTGCAGCATTTGGTAGTTTGAAACATCTAACATACAGGTGGGAGGATATGTATAGCAAAGTAACAGAAAATCTCTTTCTTTTCTTTCCAGTTGAACTTATTGTGACATGTAGGGAATTCATTCTGAAAGATGGTGGGTTTCTTAAATGGTGGCTAATTCTGATGCATCTGCAAACACTTGACTCTTTGGGTACCCAGGCTTCTTCTGAAGTTGTATGGATGTTACCCCTGAATTAGAGGAACTAAAAGCAACCCATACTCACTGTGTCGTACTCTCAGGCCCCCTTCCAGCACAGGAAGGCTTCTTTGCACTCTTTCCAGTAATAGCTCCTATGTGTTAATCAAATACATCTCCCTGGTTCAGTTTTTTCCTAGCAACATTTCATTCTTTTCTTATTAATTGTGCCCTGTGAATTTTGGGGGGGGGAATTCTTATCTAAACCAAATCTCTATCCCTACCCCCCACCATTATTAGGCAGCATTATAATAACAGATCTTATTGGCTGTTCCACATTGTGCTGAAGGCACACAAGGCCGTGTCTAACTGTTTATATCAAGGGCTGTGTATGGAAAAACCCTAAGTTTATGTGGTGAGGCTGCAGTGGGGTAGATAGTTGCTTCATTCAAGGGATAACCACGGCTATCAGAATGATTGCTGCTTTGTTTTACGTGAATGTCTTGCAAGAACATGTGCCCACAGCTAAGACAAAATAACACTTATTAAACCTATTTATTGCACATTTCATCATCATAAATCTTCTAGGGAGTCATAGCCTAAGCAGCAGCTTGGCCACATGGGGACAAATGATCAGTTAAGTCTAACTGGAGACAATTTCATAGATTTTAAGTTGTTTTCTCCTGGGAAGAGTGTGTTCTTATGGCTAATGTAGACATTTGGATTCAATCTAAAATTGCATTCCTGAGAACATCCTGGATTACATTGTACGTTAGGATTTCAGAATGCATATTAATGTCTTCCTAAGTGTCCAGTTCACTGGTTTATTCCCTTTTCATTTGATAGCTGCCACAAGAAGCACCTTTCTGAGGCAGCTGTCTAGAAATGTGATTTCTGAGTTGCTTAAAACCTCTCTCAAGGGATTCCCTGGTGGCACAGTGGTTGAGAGTCCGCCTGCCGATACAGGGGACACAGGTTCGTGCCCCGGTCCAGGAAGATCCCACGTGCCGCGGAGCGGCTGGGCCCGTGAGCCATGGCCGCTGAGCCTGCATGTCCAGAGCCTGTGCTCCGCAATGGGAGAGGCCACAACAGTGAGAGGCCCCTGTACTGCAAAAAAAAAAAAAAAAAAAAAAAAAAAACCTCTCTCAAATCCCCACCCAAGAATATACTACCCATAGACTTTCCTCCTGGGCTGCGAATTCCCATCATCTGTCCCTGGAAAAAGTGGCCCATTAAGATGCATTAAATTTGCCACTGTAAAATTGATACATTTAAGATGTCTCTGGACTTGTCATAAATTTTCCCACCTCCATACCTAGGCAGATATTTGGAATGTTCTTACACCCCTTTGCCCCTTGTCCAATTGCTTCTCAAAATCAAAGGTCTGGCTCAAATGTTATATTCCCCATAAAAATCATCCCTGACTGCCCCAGTCCAAAGCACTGCCTACCCATATTAATGCCTGCAGTGCATATTTATGCCTTCATTAATTCGTCATTAAATGAAGACTAGGAATTTAGAAATATGGTGAAAATAGAGAAATAAACATGGGTATTTGCCCTTTGGTTATGTCCTCCAGGGCAGCTTTCTTATTTACTTTTACATTTACTGTCTAATTACATTTACTAACTGATCCTGGTTTCTCAATCATGGGAGTGATAATGAAAGTTGTCTAAAAATAATAAATGTATTTAAAAAAGAAACAAGTGGAGTTAATGGAAGGCTTATTTAAATTATAACACAGGCAATACATAGATATAGAAAAGAAAACAAAAGCAAAAAGCCATGAATTAGGTACTTAGCATTTATAGGCTTGAGGAGAATTGTTAAGGGAATAAGTGAAAAATGAAAATTTAGAAAGTTGTTTTAGGGACAAACACACCTGGAGATAGACAAATGGTAATGCATCTTGATAAATCCTGTGATAATGTAATAAAAATACGTCTGTAGGATCCTACCAGAGGTATCAGTTGCCAGGGAGGGAGCATCAGAGCCAAATTAACTTGTTTACTGCTCATGGGACTCCCCCCACCCCACATCTGATCAGATTTGGGTGCATATCTCATCTCCTTAGAAGTTACATAAGGTGGCCCTGAGAGGGAAGGATTCACTCTGCATCATCGTCCCTCCACACACTAGTGCACAGCGTGAACTAATTGTTGTTCCTAAAGCTAATATCTAAGGAAAGGTATTGTTTGTCATGGATCTAGCAGATAAAATAGAAATGTGTGCGTATTTCAGACTTGTCATCTTACCACTTCCCAGATTTATAATCTTCTTTTTAAAGTGTAATTGACCTCCAACTCTGTGTTAGTTCCAGGTACACAGCATAGTGATTTGATATTTCTATACATTACAAAATGATCACCACAATAACTTTAGTTACCACCAGATTTATGATCTTAGTATCTCTTAATTGGTAATCAGAATGCATTCTTTTGTTATAACGTTTCCTGACAGATGAACTAAAGGTCTTGGGAAATACCTTACCAAAAACAGATCCTATTTAAGAATAATCAAGGTCTGGCAAAATAGGGTTCTGTGTATGGGGTGGGGATACCTATAAATCCTAGGAACTCAGGAGTTACAAGATCCTACAAGAGATCTCCATAAAACAGGTGGGCTGGAGACCTGAGTGACTTCACAGCCTGATGCAGGGCACACACCCTCCTGCTCTTTCCTTTCCGACTTCTTTGTCTCTTCTCTGGAGTCTCCGTGGAAGGCATATCCCCTGGAAAATAGCATAACGTCTGAGAAGGGCCCAGGATTGGGTGTCACACATTCTGGGTTTGAATCCTAGCTCTGCTCTTTTGAGCTGTATGACCTCAAGCATGTTACTTAACCTCTTTACGTTTCTTCATCAGTAAAATGAGATTCTTAGCACCTTATCCTTACAAGATTCGTTATGAGAATTTGAGATAAGGAATGTAAAGCACTTGGCATATATTATAGGAATCATTTTATAATTATTGTTGTATGAAGGAAAGTTTCCCTGAAAGCAGTGTTGTGACATTAAGTGCTAGAAATACCCCTAACATCCAAAGTTCAAGATGAGCCCGGAGGTAAGAAGGAAAGAGAGGTGGGTAAAGCAGTGAAGGAGCTGATCCTTGCACAGCAGCCAGAGATCTTGTTAGAAATGGGGAATCTTAGGTCCCACCCTATACCTACTGAATCAGAATCTGCATTTTAACAGGATCCCCAGGTGACCGTTTGCACGTTAGAATGGGAGAAGCATTGTTGTTAGATGATATCTCCTCTTCCTCTGCTCCTCTAATTCCTTCCTTTTTGACCCCAGACAAGAGGACCTTGTCAGGCAAATGCAGTCACAAACTTCTTTAAGCAGCTCAAAAATAATGAAAAGAACAAAAAGAGTAATGGTGAACAACAGGTGCGTGCACTGTTCTAAGCACTTGACATGTATTAATTTGTTTAATACCCACAACAGAACTAGAAATGGATACTATTATCATCCCCATTTTACAATTGAGTAAACCAAGGCACGAAGAAGGTGAGTTACTTACTAAGGGTTATACAGTAAGTGCAGTTTCTGGGATAACAACCCAGGCATTTTGGCTCTAGAGCCCTTGCTCTCAACCACCATTGATTCCAGCTTCTTTCCACCACTTCTCCAAAATCACAGTTGAACTAAAACACATGATGCAAGCCATGATGCACCTGCTTCTTCCCTCCAGGCAGCTATTTTGCCCTTAAACTTCCTTGAGGTCATCTAGAAGTGAATCTAGTAGGGTAGCTTCACAAACTTTAATCTTCCCCCACTGCCTCTGTCAGAGTTCTGAGCTGAATTTCTTCTCCTTAGACTTAGGTAGTAGCTTCCTCAGCTGACTTGGTTGTGGTCTTTCTCCCACTCAAGGCTGTTCAACTACTATAACCAGAATTATCTTTCTAAAGGGCAGCTCTGATCACCTGTTCCCATGTCAAAACCTCAAAAGCTTCCCCATTTGAATGTAATCCACCTGCCTCAATTTCAGATTCCAGTTACTGCTTAGATCCTGCCTTTCTAAAATTATTTCCAACCATCTCCCCCAACACGTGTGCACTCGTGGAGTGACCCAGCTGCATGCCCATTTTAGGCAGTCATGCTTTTGCCTCTCTCTAGCATGCCATTTCCCATATTTCATCTGTCTGAGACCACTCAGGCCCCATGTAGATACTATATTCTCAAGAGACGTTTTTACATGCACAGAGTCAAGATTCATCTTTCTCTCCCCTCTTTTCCTCTTCAACTTTGTGGCTGTCTCATAGAGATACCTTGTATTAATAGCGGGCATGTGCCCTTTACAAGTCTAGTTAAATGTTCTTTGAATAAAATATTGACCATAAGTAATGAATTCTACTTAATCTACTTTCAAACTTGACTTCCTGAGGCAGCTTTATCCAGCTTTCTCTGTGGAGTATCTGGCATTTAAGCAATTATATGATAGTACATTAGGAGAGGGGGTAGAAGTTCCCCCTTCACCCTGTAGTAGATTTCTCTGAGAAATCTGACTCAGTCATTGATTTTCAACAAACATGAAAAGCCATGTATCTTGCATGAATAGCAGTGAATAGCTTCATGGCTATCCTACCCCATTCACCTATTCCCCCATGTTTATTTTACATACATACATGTGTTTTTAAGCATATATTTAAAAAATAGTTTGAGCTCTAACCATTGTCCAAAGGAGTTCAATTTCTAAAGATATGTACACCCTTTAATGTGACATCTTACTTCTAGAAATCCTGAGAAATTTTCATAGATACAAAGATTATTATACAAGAATGTTCATTGCAGGGTGGTTTATGTTAGCAAAAAATTCCAAAATAACCTAAGTATCCAAAATAGTAGTGATTAAATAAAACATAGTATGTCCTACCCATAGCATGCTTTAGGTAAAATGATACTGAAAATATTTGTGGAAACAGGTTCATGACATATTTTTAACTGAACAAAATATGTATGAAGGAATAGAGAACGCAGAAATAGTCCCGCACAAATATGACCAACTGATTTTTGACAAAGGTGTAAAAACAATTCAATGGAGGAAGAATAGTCTTTTCAACAAATGATGCTGGAGCAATTGAACATCCACAGGCAAAAACATGAAAAAAAAATAGATAAATCTTGATGTAAACCTCACACTTTATAAAAAATTATTTTGTAATGGATCATAGATTTAAATGTAAAGTGTAAAACTGGAAAACATATAGAAGAAAACATAGGAGAAAGTATTTGGGACTTAGGGATGGGCATAGTGTTCTTATATATGAAACTCTAAGGATGATCCATAAAAGAAAAAAATGATAGTTTGGATTTCATCAAAATTAAAAACTTTTGCTCCATAAAAGACCCTATGAAAAGGCTGAAAAGATAACCTAAAAGCCAGGAGAAAGTACTGCAAACCACATATCCAACAAAGGACTTGAATCTAGAATATATAAAGAATTCTCAAAACTCAGCACAAAATAAAGAATAAAAAGACCAAAAATCCAATTAGAAAATGGGTAAAAGACATGAATAAACATTTCATCAAAGAGGAGATATAGATGAGAAATAAACACATGAGAAACTGTTCGATATCATTAGCCATGTAGGAAATGCAAATGAAAACCACGAGATGTTACTTCACACCCATCAGAATGGACAAATGAAAACTGATGATAATACCAAGTGCTGGTGAGGACTTGAAAAAACTGAATCACTGGTACATTGCTAGCTGAAATGTGAAATGGTACAGTTATTCGCAAGTCTAGTTCAGCAGTTTCTTTAAAAAAAAAAAAAGCGAAACTAAACATGTTCTTACTAAAAAGGCAATCACATCTCTGGGCATTTATCCCAGAGAAATGAAAACTTATGGCCACACAAAAACCTGTACCTGATTGTTCATAGCAGCTTTATTTGTAATAGTCAAAAGCTGGAAACAACCCAAATATCCTTTAGTGGATGAGTGATAAAACAAATTGTGGTATATCCATTCTGTAATACTACTCAGCTACATAAATGAACTAACAGGAATGAACTATTGATGTATGCAACAATTTGGATGAATCTCAAGGGAATTATGCTGAATGATAAAAGCCAATATCAAAAGATTACACATGCATGATTTTATTTTACATTTGCAAATGTTGTCGGGGTTAGAGATGGGGTAGAATAAGGAAGGGGAATGGATGTGACTGTAAAGGGTTAACACAGGGATCTTCATGATGATGGGATAATTCTGAATCTTGACTGTGGTGTTGATTACATGAATCTACACATGTGTTATAATTACATTAAACTACAGTAGTGCAAATGAGTTCATGTAAGACTGGTGAAATCTGAATAAGATCTGTGGATTGTACCAATATCAGTTTACTGGTTTTGATATTGTACTATAGTTATCTAAGATGTTACCACTGGGGAAAACGGGATAAAAGGTACATGATACCTCTGTGTACTATTTTTCAAACATCCTGTGAATCTATAATTATTTTAAAATAAAAAGTAAAAAAACAACAACTAAGTTTCTACATGTGATAACTTGGATGGATCTCAACGACATTATACTGAGTAAAAAAAAAATCCCATCTCAGTTACATACTGTATGATTCCATTTATAGGAGGCGGTGTATTAGTTGGTTCATGAAAATGTTACCAGAGGCTCACAGGAACTTAACCTTAAATTCCCCCAGGAGAAATGATTTAATATTCGCTAATTTAGTGTTTGCAGTGACTTTATGGAACATAACTACTATAAATAACATGAATCAACTGTATATAATTCTCATAATAGCAGATAGATAGAAAGAGAACGAATTAGTAGTTGCCAAGGGATAAGGATGAGGAAGGAGGTAATGAAGGGGTAGACAATAAAGGATTTCCACAGAGAAGTTTGTGTAATGGAATAGTTCTATATATAGATTATGGTGGTGGTTACACAAATCTATACATGGGATCAAATTGCATGGAATTACACACAGGTGTGTGTGTGTATGTGCAAGTAAAACTGAATTCTGAATAAGGCAGGATATAGTCAGCAGTATTGTACAAATGTCAATTTCCTACTTTAGATACTACATTTATGTAAGATATCACTGGGGGAAGCTGGGGGAAGGATATGCTGAACTCTTTGTACTAATTTTGCAACTTCCTGTAGTTTATAATTATTTCAAAATTTTAAAAGTCTACAAAGCAATATGTATAATGCAACCACATGTATATAATCTAAAATTGGTATCTACAACTTAAAATTTCAAGTCCTAATTATAGTTGCTAATCAATATAAAAGTTAACGAGGAACTACCAAAATCATCTGAGATATCACTGTGTGCTAAGGGCAAAGTATCTTTTAATTTAGATTTATACTTGACTAAAATTAATTTAATCAGGATTTAGATATAAATTTTATTAAATATAGAGATAAATTTTAATGTAACATAAATGTTACCCACAGTGTTAGTGTTTTTCTACACATTTGAAAATCAGCTGTAAATATTTGATAGTTTACTTTCATATAATATTTAATATTTGGAATATTAGAAGTTTATTGACCACTCTAGTGTATCCAACAGATTAGCTTACATTTCTATTTAAAATATATCAAATGATTTAAAATTTTAGCTTCTGGTTGAAAGTAAAAGAATTTTATCAAGATTATAAATATTACTGGAAGTTTAAGAAAACAAGGTTCATCATATTTAAAGGTTTAATATAATAGATTTACAAAAGTTAAGTGTTAGGGAAGATTTGTTAAATAGTTGCAGTATTTAAAATATTAATTTCATCTTCAACACGTAACATATAGTAAATTTATAAATGCTATAAAACTTAAGGAAATTTTATTTAAGTGACTAAACACTTTGAAGATTTGAAGTCAAACTTTTAAAAGCTTAAGGAAAAACTGGGTTTATGAATATGTGACTTTAATAAATGGAATATTAATATTTTTAAAGTAGCCCCAGAATATTCCCTTTTGTGTGTCCTCAATACCCAAATTTCATGTTTATACTGTGGGATATAGATACTGATTTCATTGGCATGTAGGCATTACAAAAAGAATTTATGAAACTCTGCATTAACATAGGAATATGAAAGTAATAAAAGCAAGAAACAAAACAACATAATATAATTTAAATATGATGTATAGCAGATTAAGTAAAACCTTATTTTTTGAACTATTCTATATACTGACTTACAAACACATCCACTGCATTTCCTAAGAACTAAGAAAGATGCCTTTTCTACCTTTTTTCAGTAAGAATGTATGCAGGTCTAGAAAAGAGTTTTGAGAAGGATGCTTTGTCCCCGGCCCTTTTCTTGAAATGAAATGAGCATGAGTTTTGTGTCAGAACCAGTTTGAATCCTATCTCTGACTCTTACCAGCCATATCTCCTTGAGTGAAAGTCACTCAGCTACTCAGAGCCTGTGTCCTTTTCTGTGAAATGAAAATAATAATATCTGCTCATATAAAAGTACTTGCTACACAGTAGGCACTTTATTAAAGGGCTTCTCCACCTTTCCTCTTAAACTTATGAATATTGTGAATCTTGTACCTGACTGTGCTTCCCCCTTTGCTTGTGTCCTGGACCAGCACCCCTGGCAACTCTGGTAAAATGGGTTATGAATTTCTGTGTGTGCATCTCACCCTTGGTCTTATTCAGTCTTTATTTTCCCTTTGCTTTCCTTTCTCTGGTAAATACTGTATCTCTCACATTATATTTTTGTTTGGAGCCACCTTAAATCCTTTGTGAAAGGTGTCAGGTGGAAGGTCCTGAAGAAGTGTTGGCTGGTTCCTTTTCCCTCCACCATGACCAGACACCTAAAGAGACCTCTCCCTCCCTCTCTGCAGTGGATGGGTCTTTCTGGGTTATTGAAAGCCCACCCTGCTCTAAGTAAACCCAGAGTTCCATTTAGAGTAGGGCTAGTAAGGAAGTGGCAGCCAGAATCATCTAATACATTCAGCACTTGATTCCTCAAGTGACTATTAGCTGTTCTGTGTAAAGTTCACAGCAAATTAACCATCTTTCACCTGTCATCTAGCTGTTTTCTGCTTAGAGAATTAAAGTTGATGTTTGTGAGTAACTAAGCAAAATACAATCAGGAAGGAAATCTGTACTTTAAAGGAAGTATATGATGCATTTCAAAAATAAGTGTCCCAGATTGTAACCTGGCTTTTTTGTTCAATCTTAGCAGTTGATGGTAATAAATTGTTACAATTATTGATCAGCTGTTTCTTCCCGCTGAAAAGCACTGTCATTGGAAGAGAGAGAGCACTCACATTCCCTAAACTTTAAGAGTGAAAAAAGCCATATGCATATAAGTATGAAAATATTTTCTGTGGTTTTGAATGAGATCAGTATATGTGTGTACTATGTATATGTTTAAAATTCTTCCACCTGATCAAAACGCTTTTAAAAGAGAAAGAATAGCTGATGCCTATTGTTCAGACTGGAAAGTATTGTGATTACACTAAAAAGCATAGCCCCTCTTGAAGTTTAGTTTTTTACTTCCTTTATTTGAGTATAAAGCAAAAAGGAGGCTTCTCTAAGATGTCCTAATAGAAGCTTTTGAATGATCTGCAGAGGTAGCATTGAGGTGAATGGAGTCCATCAAGATTTGCCAGAAGTATGAAGTAATTATCGAAAGGATTCCATTAGAGACGAAAGCTACCTAGACTAATACAGACAGAAAGGGCTGACCCTTTTCAGGCTCTTAACTTTCTCTAATGGATGGCCTTAAGTTGAAATCAAGACTCAACTGGATCATTGATTCTTAAAAGAAAAATATTGAGCATAGTGGCATATAAGTAAAAGCTGGAAAAACGGTCAGATAGATTTATCTTTTAGTTAAAGCTTGGGATGAAAAGTATTTTTACTATTTGCTGTTTTTTAAAAAATTTTAGGCTCACAGGAATGGAGACTAAATGATAGGATATATTCTCATGAGGTAAATATTCGTTTTAATAAAGTAATGAAAGCTGCTTTCAATAAGAACAACATGGTTGTCAACAAAAAGGAATCTACAGATTTTTAAAAGATAGTTGCCATTATATGTTACCTATTAGGTAATGGAGTGTTCTTTACCTAGTAATTGACCCATGTGTGAAATTCCATACTTTCCTCTGAAAGGCCACACAAAGTCTTGGAGTCTATATTTTGTAGTGCATACTTCCATAGCCAACGTGTAATGCACACACAGACATGCACACATGTACACACGTGCACACATACCTAGCCAGGGTAAAAAGGGTCAAGTACGTGAAATTATCTAAAATTTCCTGTGTTTGTCGAAAGCAGCAGCTGATGCCTTTGCCTCTAGTTGTTCCAAAGCACTTCATTGCAGCTGGGTAGAAGTGTTCAGAGTGTCAGATTGGTAATTAAGTGGTCTGTTATGGAGGGAAAATTGCTAATAATAAATAAATGTACCACAATTGTCTGAGTATAGGGTCAGCAGAAGGCAAGAATGCCAAGGGGAGAAGTGAAATTGTGGATGAAGCATTTTGGTTGTCATTTAAGTTAATATTAGGTTGCTCCTGATAAGTAAGATGGGCTAAAGTGGCCAGTAATATGTAAGTGGAAGTAAAGAACCTATTTTAAAATCTCAAACATAGTGCTAGGATGAATAAAAAAAATCCTGTACCATTTTAGTTGGGCATGTCAGTATACTCAATATATGGTTAAATACTAGATCATTAATAAATTGTATCAGTACTCAACTTAATAATATTCTGAGAGAATATAAGAAAACTGACAGTACAGTTAATAAATCTCCTGAGAATCATATACAATTGGTGTAATTTTACACTGAGGATAATAAATAATTCCATAATAATGACCCAGCAGATTCTGGATACATTTCTATTAGAGTTTTCTAATTTATCTCATTGAAAACTATAAATTTTTTAAATTATCAAGTAAAGTTATTGTTTAACCAATAAATACATATCAGTTAAGTAAATCAATATACATACAAACACTTAAATATATATAAGATGGAGTGAAATCATATATAGTTTGACTTTTACTAATAAAATAAAATGTTTTATGAAATATAAAATAATTTCTCTTAAATATAATATGACCCTAAATGTTACTGAGTATTTCAACTTCAGAGTAACTTTTGCTTTATTGTGTCTCTATTATAATAATTGTACAGTTATACTTTTCAAAACAAGCTTTCACATATATATTTTTCAATCCTTCTTTAACAATTCTGTGAAGTAGATGGGACAAATATTATTATTAGCTTTGTTCTGTGGATGAGAATACTGAGACTCAGAAGATTCAAGGAAGTAATTTACCTAAAGTCACATAACAACAAATCGGTAGAGTCTGGAATTGAATGTCTTCTGATGACTCCAAAAAGTGTGGAGTGTGCGTGTGGGCAGGGTAGAGTCTTCTTGTGATTACTCTTCATAGTTGAAGATGCTCATGCTGATGGCCTTTGTGGCAGAGCAATTTGCTCAGTAACAGAGGGATGCGGGGGGAGAGAAGAAAGAAGAGAGAAAATTTTAAAAATATATATGGGTCCAGTTCATATAGTGCCTATTTGGTGAATAGCTGTTTGGTGAATGTTGACTTGTAAGATGTTTTCATGTTTTGTGACTCACTTGTATGCCTTCCAGACTACATGACACCTTTGTTCAAAAAAGAGATGCTTCATTACAGAAAAAAAATCGTCAGCCAAGTCAGTATCAACTAATGGGGACAAAGCTATTTGCAGGATTTCAGGAGAGCGTCATCGCACGTATGGCCTTTGGGAGCATGCCATAGGTTGAAACTAAACTAGAATGGAGGATAATAGCACTTGATAGTGTTAGGAGGTTTGTATTAAAGCTGTTGAAATAAATGAGGCTAGAAAGTTTATTGTGGTTTTTTTTGGCTTAAAACTCCCTTATATCTAGCTCATGAAAAGGAAATATCCTCTGTACTGTACTATATCCAGAAATGTCTGCATGGAGCTTTAAGTACGGAGGGTATGAGTATTCCCTGATCTATATAGTGAATTTTATAATATTCACAGATGTTATGTGTCTTAATGGGCTGATTTGTAATTACTTGAAATGTAGTCACCTCTCGAGAAATGTCTTGAGAAGTAAATAAATCAATGATTATGAAGTGCCTTCTACAAATTTGACCCTTGCCATGAGGGCGTGACCCAAGCTAAGTGCCCAGCAGCATAACCCTGTCATGAGACAGAGTTCAGAAATTGAGGATTTATCAAAGATCTTAGGATATGGATAAGAAAAATATTGAAATGCCTACTCAATTCCCCGTATTACAGTGAGAATCTGGTTGAATGTGTTCCTGTCCTCCCTCAGTATGTTTACAACTATAATTTTCTTGTAAAGGAAACTCTAATGAAGTCAGAATACTTAAATATTGCACACTTCTTTTGTTGACAGAATCGATCAAGTCCAAATGTTATTTTTGGTTTTGCAGACATCACTGGTGAATAATTTGGAGGGAAGAACACTAGAGTATGAATGTTCTGGAAATGCTGAAATGTTTTCAATATATATCAAAATATAAATCCTACTAATTATGCATTTATATTACACTCTGAGCAAAAAAAGAATTCTCTAGTATGTTTTTTCAGGTTTCCAAATAACTGTCATATGCTGAATGGATAGCCCAGCTGACGTGAGTGGGCCCAAACTGATGAAAATACGCAGGGCAATTGGCCTGCCAATAAAATGAAGGGGTTTTTAGGTTTCCCAGTTATATAAGGGGGAAAAAAAACCAGATTACAGATTCTGATAGTCCAAATGTCATGTCAATCATTAAGTAACAATATTTATGTAATAAATTAAACCAAGCTAACCTTATGGTACAGTGTTATATATATTCTATATAGTAAGAAAGGAGACAAAGCATTTGGCTGGTATATGAAATTAACACTGTCAGAATATTTTCAGGGACAAGTGTTTCAAAATGTTAACATGTTACTAGGTTTCTTTGCCATTAAATATAGCCAAGTATATTTAGAATATAGAGAAAATATCCAATTGAGGAACTCTTGGAGGAAATCTGCCTATCCAGTCAGCTGCTTCTGAGACATGGTTCAACGGGCAAGCAGAGGAGGGGAGGAAGGTTCATTTAAGTTTAGATTGCTAATAATAATAATAATAAAATGTTGAATTGAATGGAATTTCTTCCATCCCTTTCAAATGGAAGAAACATGGTTCCTAGTTTTTTATATTTTACATAGAGAAAGAAAAACTCTCCTAATATAATCAAAGATTTAACAGGTTCGGAGGTCTAAAGAAAGAGCTCATCCTCAAGTTAATAGCTTTATTTACAATATCTTTAGCTGAAAAAGTTTTAAATGCGATTTACATGGAACAAATCAGTTTTAGGTTTCAACATACATTTCAATCTGAAGCAGTTTGCAAGATCCAACTAAACATAGCCACCAAACATTTCATTTATTTGAGGTAAGCATGTGCATTTGCAAATGAGTTTCTCTTTATAATAGGAAAATAGCACCAATTTTTACTTAGAATTTTATTTTCTTATTATTATACTTTAGGCCCTCATTTTAGTTATTGTTGTTTTCTCTTTCACCTTGGTTAAATAATTAGTTTCATTTATATTGTTTGTTAGTGATCAATCTCTGCCTCCCCCAAAATCTACCCTATTAAGGGTCTGCTTGGTTGAGGTTGTATAAACTCAACAGACAGTTAACTAAATGCATTTTGTTTACTCCTCAGTTTTTGTGTTGAGCAAATAGAAAAGCAGCTAACATTCATTTGTTTTTCTTTTTGCTTGTGTTTTGAGAGAATCAGTCAAATTATAGGTGTTTAACTGGAGGTTGGTCCTTATTTATAACCATCGTGCACTAAAAGCTCTTTATTTTGTGTCCACAAAGATATAGGTTACATAAATGTCAACACAAAAATCATTTGAAGTTTTATTTCAAAATGCTGATTTATGGAGATTGGGGCTGTCATTGTGCTGATAAGAAAATGAATGAAGTAGTTCCCATGATAGATGAAAACCTTAAGTAAGACCTTGAATTTCTGATTTTTTCAATTATAGACATTCGCATTTGGTACATAGACATTGGCCAGGCTATTCTCAAAGCTGGATATTCTCCTCCTTATTTTCCAGTGAGTTGTCTAGTGGAAGATTACATACTGTGCCTCAGGAAGAATCAAATGCTGGATGTCTGTTTGGGCTGGTGCAAAATGAAGCCAATAAACCAGAAAAAAAATTGTCCACACTTGCTTTCAAACTGCTAAGTCTCTAGTGTTTTACCATTGTTTAAAACATTTAAACATTTTGTCACATATTTAAATTACCGATGGGCCACTGAGTCATTTTCTTTATAGCACGTCACCCACTGTTTGTAAATTATCCGTGAGCTTGGGACAAGCAGCCATATGTGTATGGGATTTAGAGGAAGGAGGCTCTTGTCTTTTGTTGCAGAAAGTATTGCTTCTGTCTTACTTCATTCACTTGATTTAACACTTCAAAAACTGAATTTTTTTCCTGTGCATGATTTTCCTGCCTATTTTGTACATCGAACAAGTAACAAGCAACATCGAATTAGGATTTAATATCAGATCTAGGCATAATTTTCTATGAAAAATAAAATGATTATATTTTAAAAGTCATTCTTGAAAAATGATAGCCAAAAGAGTAAAAACAAATTTTAGACTAATATAATTTTGAGGATGAAAATTTTCTAAGCCAGTAGAATAAGAAGAGTAAAGTTGTTAACTGACTTACAGCAGCAAGTAATATTATAGAATTACAAAATTTAACCTTAAAGAGGACTTATTTTAACACCTCTGTTTATAGGTGAAAAAGCCAAAAACTCCTGGAGTCAGGTGCCTTGCCTAAAATTACACTACAAGTGACCAGGAGAGTTATGTATCCACTTATTCAACAGATATCATTGGAGAACCTACTATATGTTCCAGATGGTGGAAGATCCAAAGATGAAAAAGACCTAGACCATATTTGATACTCATAAGAAATTTTTATGGTAGTAAAGTAGAAAGATATGCAGAAATAACTATAAAGAGAATATGATTTATATCATAAGGGTGAAGCAAGTAAAAGGAATTCAGGATTTGAGAGGCAAAGCAAAGTTTAGAACTCTGATGGGTTTTTTTCCCTGGTTTATCTCTACCCCTACTAGAGTATAAGCTCCATGAAGGCAGGGACCTTACTATGCAGAATAAGTGGCGTATAGTAAATACTCAGTGAATGAATGACTGACTATTCTTTCCACACTACAATACTGCTTCTTAAAAGTAGCAAATGTGTATGTTCCTCCTAGGAAGCATTTATCCTCCTCACAATGATTACAAGATCTATTCTCTCATTGACTATCCTGGGCTTAATACCATTCTATGATATGTCAGAGTATAATATAATACTTTATTGCTTAAATATTTACCATATTTAAGCAATAAAATAAAATACTCTCAATATTTATCTTTCAGCTTAAAGCATACAGTTTGGAAATTATGAATGCTAAAGTACAGAGTTAAAAACATGGACAGAGCCAATCTCATTGTTTCTAACATATTCCTAGCACATATAACATGTGTCTTGTAACTAGAAGATGGGTATTTTTCATATAATAACACTTGAAAAAGAAATTTGGCCACTTTCCATTGTAAAATTTTTGGCTTCTAGCATACAGATTACTATTTAAGTCCTAAAATATACATGCTCACAATTAAAGAACTTGGGAAGATTTCTAGTAAGAAAAGTGGACATTGTCATATGGCCATGCAAGAAGTTCTAATGCATTTAATTATAATTTTTCTGCTTTAAAGGGGGAAAAAAGAACAAAATGAAATATCATCTCTAGGTCATGTATTTCATTGCATAAGGACTGGAACGACCTAAAACATGTGATAACTTGTTTGGCTGTCCATATGTAAAACAAAATAAAGAACAGAAAGAAAAATCATGTTATTTTTAGGCATAGGCACTTGTTCTAGCCAGAATTAGCAGGTAGTTTTCTTTGATTTCTTATTTACTTTTGCGTAAATATAATATGCTTTTAAAATTTGTTTAGAAATTTTCGTGAAACCCATTCACTGTACACATCAATTCTTATTGAAGAGTATAAGGAGTATTTTTTTGCAGGGGAAAAAATACGTCAAATAGGGCAATACTAAAAGTCAATATTTTTGATAGTTCCATGTAGCATATTATTTACATAAAAATGAACATATAAGATAATGCCTTCTTTTTATTTTTCTTGGATAATATTCAATTATAGGAATATGTTAAAGTTTGGGGGTCTTTAGCTAGATTTCACCTCTGAATTCTAAAACATGGGAACAACATATAGTCTATTATAATCAAGTTGGAATTCTGGGCATATCTAATACATGGATCATTTGATAGAAAATAAATTTTCTTACCTTTACCCAGAAAGGAGAGAGAACATTAATTTAAATTTAGGGAAGGGTTAATTTGGATAATTATAGATATCTTTGGTGTTTGTATATGTTGTAGCTTACTTGAATAGCATAGGAATATTTGGGTTTCAATGTGGAAATTTTACATACAAGTATCCTTAGAAAATCTGACTGAAAATAAAGAAAAAAGTGTGTATTTAAAATTGAGGTGATAATAAAGATATAACATTTTATTTTGAGAAATGCACATTTAAAAATTGTTCAGAGAAGCTGTGTTATAAAAAGTACTCCAGCACTTTCTGGCATTTTTACTGTTTAAACAGATTAAATTTTAAAAATATATAATTTTACATAGCTATCAGAGTAGTCCTGCGTCATGAAAGATACAAGGGATTTGAGTCATTATGTACTTTAAAATATCCTAATGGTAATTATAAGTTTTTTGAAATCACATCAGATTCAGTTAATTATAAATTATTATTACAACATGGAAAGGAGTTATAAAGTCTCACAGTGCTGGCAAAAACTGTTTAAAAAAAACCCCAACAAATATAATGCAAAAGTAAGTGTTCCTGGTAGCGGAGTTAAATATTTTAAATTATGCTGGTTTGTGACTCAGTATTCAGCCTAATGCAGTCTAGGGGTTGTGCAATAAGTAAAAATTTTGTGACAAGAATATAAAATTTCTAATCTAATACCATAAAAATAACTGCTAGACATTTTATAATTTTGTAAAGAATAGGACAAAAAACACAACTCCTGGTTACAAAACAAAAGTCTGATAAATACACCTTTGCATGGCTGACTTTGAAGTCCTTCCTTATAAATGGGCAACGCATTTTGCATTTTTTGGTCATTTTCCCCAAGTGCCTTTCAGTTTTAACGATCTGAGTTCAGTTTCCTAAGAAAGAAGCCCCTGTTTCCCATTCATCACATCTAAGAGGTTAGAGAGTATGTTTAAACAGATATATTTTCTTTTCGTCTAACCTTGTCTGGAAGATATAGGAAAACTAATTTGCCTTATTTACATATGGCACAATCTATCCAGTATTCAAGGGCTTGTCAGAAACAGGAACCTTGTGCATTTCCATGGTAACCGATGGCATGCTGACAGTATCTGGCTTGTTGCAGCTTCGTCTAGGCAGGCCGGCAATTAATCAGCCATCTACATGCACAAAATTCTTTGTGAGTGAATGGCAGCGCGCCTCTGTAGTGCTGTCTGTGCTTTTACAATTTTGTATTCCTGCCGGGCAAAGTACTTTTTTGTCTCTTCTATTCTTTTTCCATAGCTCCCCAAAATGTGCTAGAAAAGAGTGTGAGGGAGTGGGGAAAAGGGGAACACATCTACCTGTAATTTCAAAATGACATTATTACTTCCTGGCGTCAGATACGCCAGAGTATGTTTCTTCCTTTTATTCATAGTGTGGGTTTGCCGTTTTTTTTTTTTTTTTTTTCTGAGTTTTCTTGGGTTTGGGCTAGATAGTCACTTAATCTGTGTCTCAAGGTCCTTTATTGTTGGTGCAAGTAGGACATACCTACTGAAGCAGGTCTGTGCGTAAATCATGGCTGGGCCTGTGTCGTGTAGTGTGGAGACTTCAAGTCCTTTTACTCCTTATCTAGGTCTATCCTCTCAGCTATGTGGAATGGACATTATTCCCATTTTGCAGACTGAGGCGCAGAGCGGTTAAGTGATTCAGCCAGCTTCCCATTTGGGCTGGAATACTCCAGTGCTCTTGTGACTGTGCCAGCTCTGAAGCACTGGCAGTTACCGTTTATGTAGAGTGATATCTTAGGGTACAGGAATCAGTGTTATTTCACTTCAATAGCCTGGAGTTTTCTTCCTCAAAAAATAGTACCATTTAATTTATTCAAATAGAACCTTATATTATCTAGGATCT
Source organism: Stenella coeruleoalba (assembly GCF_951394435.1). NCBI lineage: Eukaryota > Metazoa > Chordata > Mammalia > Artiodactyla > Delphinidae > Stenella > Stenella coeruleoalba. The sequence goes on from NC_137150.1 coordinate 59,320,692, forward strand.
GGACAAGAGAGTGAGGAAGTTAACAGTTTGGGCCCTGCCTTAGATGGTTATTAGGAAACTGTTTGGATATGGCCTACAACCCTAACTTTGTCGTGTCTGAGCTTAGCTTCTTTCTCTGTAAAATTAAGGGAATGTATTTGATTATCTTGAAGGGTCCACCCAGCACTGAAATTCTATAATTCTTCAAATTTTCTAAAACATTATTTTGGATAGTTGTAGGTAAAAATTAAGACCTATAATTCCTTCAGTCTTTTGTTCTTGAAAGATGACAGAATGATTTGCATTGAATTGAGCTGAATAAACTTCTTTCTCAAAAAAAGGGAAAAGAAAGATTTAACATCTGGATAGTTGACAAATCTCAGAAGGATTTGGTCATTAGCGTTTCTACAATTCACAGAGCAAAAATTTTGTTGTCTTCAAACTCAAGTTTAAGCGAAATATCTGAAGAAAATTTTAAGTGTATTGGGGCATAGAGATATTAAGTTTCTGAAGTTTCACACATTAAAAGAAAAGTTTTTGTTGGGAGAGTTTCAATGGAAAAAAAACTAGTAACAAAAGTGTTTATTCATAGAATGGAGGGAATACAGGTGGAAACACATGTAATCTTTAATATCTCTGTAAATCTAAAGTCATTTTTATTAGTTTAGGAATATGAATGTTTATAAAAATATACCTATTTTAATAAGTTCATTACTTTTATTAATTTATTTATTTAAGGGAGAATTATTTATTTATCATGTAATTTTTCTTTAAAATTAAAAAAAATTTCTTAAAAATGTGACCTCAGTTTGAAAGTAAATCCCATTTCAATAATATAAAAATAAGGATGCTGTTTCATACAAATATTTTGCCACTCTCTCTTCCAGTTCTGCTTCGTTTGTTTTATGAACGACAAAGTCTTTAATATAACTGTTTTCTCCAATTTTGTCTTTCTGTTAAAAAGAAGAAGGTGAAGTGTGACCACAAAGCTTCTGTTTTCTTCTAACCAATTATTGTTCATCCTTTAAGTGCTACAAACACAAGGGCATCATTTGATCTTCCACACTCACTTTCTCTTACTTGTTTATGTACCAACTCTGAGTAACATAGTAAATAATATTTCATCTAACATTTAACCCATTTTAAAACATCCTATTTCCTCCAGAGTTCAATTAAATTTGTCAATAATATTCCAGAATAGAATGCTGTTTTGTTCTTATAATTAAGTCCTTTTTTCCCAGTTTTTTTTTAGGTATCTTATGTTTATATAAGAAGTCTATCCATTTTTTTTTAGTATAGCATAGCTCATAGTATGTGGTCTCTATAAGTTTTGCTGTTTTAGAAAAATCAGCCCAAAGCCTTTGCTACATGGATAATGTTACCATGAGCTTTTGCAAGTTCTCCCTCAAAGTTCTTCTCATTCTTTCGTATTGTTTTTAATTAAGGAGGGATTCTGTCACATCATTCACTTAGTCATTAATCAAGTATTTATTGAGCTCCATTATTTGGGTGTTTGTAAATCCACATCACCACCACCTCCCACTAATAAAAAATATGGAAAATCTTCTCTGTGGTAGAAATTATTCTTATCAATTTGGATATAGCAAATTTGAACACATGTAATAATGGGTTAGTTTCAGATGTGACTTGATGTCTACCTTACCTTTTTAATTTCCTAGGCTATAAATGAAGATAATAGTATTTCATAGAATTTTTTTAGAATTAAATAAAGCGCATGAGGCATCTTGCAGATTTTACGCGTTCAAAAATGGTAGAAATCTGAGGTATCCAAAGCATTCAAATTCATAGAAACAGAAAGTAGAATGGTGGTTACTAGGGGTTGGGAAGAGGGGAGAATGGAAAGTGACTGCTTAATAGGTACAAGATCTCCTTTGGGGGGTGATGAAAATGTTTAGGAACTAGATAGAGATGATGGCTGCACAATATTGTGCATATACTAAAAAATCATTATATTGTACACTTTAATTGGGTAAACTTACGGTATTTGAATTCTCTCTCAACAAAGCTATTTTTTTAAGCCAACATTAAAACTTAGAAAATTTCACACAAAATTCCAGATGAACCACTTTTGGAAAAGTCCTTTGATCTGATACCACCAGCCACATGGTCCCTCATAGTGTCTCTCGTTGTTTAATGGGTATAGAGTTTCAGTTTTGCAAGATGAAAAAGTACTGGAGATTTGTTTCACAACATCGTAAACATACTTAACACAAATGAACTATGCACTTGAAAATTGTTAAGATGGTAAATTTTATGTTATGTATTTTTAGCACAATAAAAATAATGGTAGAAGTAGTTTTTTAAAAAAATTAAATAGTTCATAATGTTATTATTAGTATTTTTCTTATTATATCATTATCACTATTCTTATTAGCTTGCTAGTCCTTAACTTATTGCAGAGGTTAGGTAGAGGCAGAGAACTGTGGTGTAGTAAAACTTAATAATGATGTATATTAGATCAAACCATATGCAATCATAATATTCAACCACTTTTGACCCACAAAATGGCAACTTTGAATGATTCAACCTATCAATTTATGAAAATGTCTTAATGTAACTAGAGTATGGCTTATTGATCTGCTATTATACGTATTTGAATTCAACACAAAAGTATACTTATTTTTAGCTTCTTGATGAATCTCTACTTCAGGGCCCAATAGAAATCATTCTTTTTTTTAAAATTTCTGGCTCCCCCACTTACTGGCTGTGTGATCTTCAGCCTAAGTTTCCTTATCTGTGAAACAAAGAAGATAAGTAGGATTAAGGTCAGGAATACATGAAAACAAATTATGAAAAACACTAAACCCAGGGCTTGGCACACAGTAGAAGCTCAACACACATAGTACTTCCTTTCTCCTGGGTAGCACTATATGAGACAGTATGGCATATAGTTAATGGGTATCTGAACTTGAGTTAGATATGAATTCCAGCTGCTGATTTTAGGCAGATTACTTCTCCTCACTGAGTCTCAGTCTCCTCATCTGAGAAGAGCTACCTCAAAGGAGTATGAGGACTAAAACACCTCACACAGTTCTGAGAACATATTAGGCTTTGACACATTACCCATCAATTTATTGTTTTCACAATCATTTTTCCCTGATGGAGAGGGAAGACTGAGGAAAGAGGAGAATGTTCTTAGGAACTAAAAATGCACTCATTTCCTTTCCTCAGAATGTTTCACCCACTTTTTTTCTCTATCTCCCTGATCCCAGGGTTGGCCCAATCCTATATATAGGGGAGGATTCACCTCACCTTCCATCTTGGGCCCTTTGTCATGCTCCCAAAGTCCAAGCATATGGTGATTAGAAGAAACACTGAAGTGGGCTTTAGTGACTTGGGTACTGGTTCCAGCCCCAGTGGCCACTAATTTGTAACACTGGTCGGTCATTGCCCCTGTGAAGAGTTTGGAGGAGATCAGAGTTTCCTAAACTCCAGTTTTGACCAGTCTAAGATGAAATGAAAAAAATAAAGACAAATTTTATGTAGCTATAACATTTAATCTATGTTTATGCTTATATCTATCTTTATATTGCTATAAATTTATACCTGTCCTTGCTTAGGAGAGGCTGTCCTTGATACTGAGATGATGCTCTTCTTCCTCTTTTGTTTCCAAATGCCTGTTCGTTTATGTGATCACAGTTAAATAGATGGTACATTTTATGTTACTTCCTCACTTGGCAAAATAAAAGGCTGGCAACCCTCCATCTTTCTCCTTAAAAACTGTAAAAGCTAAAAGTCTCGACCTTTTGAATTAGTTAATTCTAAGGATATTTTTCAATCTTACATTCCATTATTCTCATTAGAATTCACCAAAACCATAGATCCTTAAGTGGTTCTTTGGTTTAAGGATTAGAGAGGCAGCTCTCTTATAAACTCAATGAAATCTGCACTTCTTCAGGTTTTGTCCACAAATGTCTTTGCTTCACTAATATGAAGCCATAGAATGCTTTTATTTTAAGACTTTGTTTTTTTAGAGCAGTTTTAAGTTTACGATAAAATTGAGAGGGAGGTACAGAGATTTCCCATACATGCATAGCCACCTCCATTATCAGCATCACTCACCAGAAGGGGACATTTTTTACCAAGGGTGAACCTACATTGACATATCACAATTACCCAAAGTCCACATTTTACCTTAGGGCCCACTTTTGTTGTACATTCTGAGTTTGAACAAATGTGTAATGACATATATCCATCACTATCGTATTATACAGAGTATTTTCATTAAACTAAAAACCCTCTGTGTTCTGCCTATTTATCTCCTCATCCTCCTCCTCTGTCAACCACTAATCATTTTACTGTCTCCATAGCTTTACCATTTCCAGAACATCATATAGTTAGAATCATACAGTATGTAGCCTTTTCAGATTGGCTTCTCTCAATTCGTAATATGCATTTAACTTTCCTCCATATCTTTTCATGGCTTGATAGCGTGTTTCTTTTTAGCACTGAATGATATTCCATTGTCTGCATGTACCACAATTTATTTATCCATTCACCTGCTGAAGGACATCTTAGTTGCTTCCAAGTTTTGGCAATTATGAATAAATCTGCTATAAACATCTGCTAAAACATGTGCAGGTTTTCGTGTGGACATGTTTTCAACTCTTTTGTGTAAATACCAAGGAGTGCAATTGCCGAATTGTATGCTATGAGTATGTTGAGCTTTGTAAGAAACTGCCAAACTCTCTTCCAAGGTGGCTGTACCATTTTGCAATCCCACTAGCAAAGTGTAAGTGTTCTTGTTGCTCTACCTCCACCAGCATTTGGTGTTGTCAGTGTTTTGGATTTTGACCATTCTAAAAAGTGTGTAGTGATATCTTATTGTTTTAATTTCATTTTCCTGATGACATATGCTGTGGAGCATCTTTTCATATGCTTATTTGCCATCTATACGTCTGCTCTGGTGAAGTATCTGTTAAGATCTTGGCCTGTTTTTTAGTTGGATTGTTTTCTTATTGTTGAGTTTTAAGAGTTCATTGTATATTTTGGATAACAGTCCTTTATCAGATGTGTTTTTGTAAATATTTTCTCCCAGTCTGTGGCTTGTCTTCTAATTCTCTTGATATTGCTTTCACAGAATAGAAGTTTTTAATTTTAATGAAGTCCAGCTTATCAATTATTTCTTTCATGGATCATTCCTTTGGTGTTGTATCTAAAAAGGCGTCATGATAACCAAAGTCATCTAAGTTTTCTCCTATGTTATCTACTGGGAATTTTATAGTTTTGCGTTTTACATTTAGGTCTATGATCTGTTTGAGTTAATTTTTGTTAAGGGAGTAAGGTCTGTGTTTAGCTGCATTTTTTTTTTTTTTGCACGTACATGTCCAGTTGTTCCAGCACCATTTGCTGAAGAGATTAACTTGCTCCATTGTATTGCCTTTGCTTCTTTGTCAAAGAGCAACTGACCATCTTTATGGGGGTCTATTTCTGGGCTCTCTGTTCTATTGATCCAGTTGTCTATTCTTTCACCAATACCACAATATTTTAATTACTGTAGCTTCATAGTAAGTCCTAAAGTTGGGTAACATCAGTCCTTCTACTTTGTTTTTCTCCTTCAATACTGTGTTGGCTATTCTGAGTCTTTTGCCTCTCCATATAAACTTTAGAATCAGTTTGTCAATATCCAAAAAATAAATTGCTGGTATTTTCATTGGGGTTGCATTGTATCTATAGATCAAGAACTGATATCTTGACAATATTGAGTCTTCTTGTCCATGAACAGGGACTATCTCTCCATTTATTTAGTTCTCCTTTGATTTCATTTATCAGAGTTTTGTAGTTTTCCTCATATAGATTTCACACATTTTTGTTCATGGTAAACTTTTGAGGAAGATAAACTTTCTTTTTGAAAGTTGGGTTCTTTGCATATCCTAGTAAGTATGAGATATGTGTTAGGTTAGAGAGGGAAGCCGATTATCTAGAATTTTGTAAACAGGAAGAAAAGTATACATCATCAGTTATTGAATTTTTAATTTTCTCCACACAATGCATAATATCAGAGAATTTTCTTTCACAGCACTTATGATAAATGGAATTATCCCTTTATTAGTTGTGTGGATATGGGGTTACCTTTCTAGATTTTAAGCTCCATGAGGGCAAGGATGATGTTGTTATATTCACCATGGTGTGGCTGGCATATAGTGCATACTCTGCAAATGCGAACAAAAGTGATATGTGCCATAAGAGAGGGGGAGGATCTCAAGTTCTATAGCGAGATCAGAGAAAACCTTTCAAAAAGTGGCAGGTAAAGTAGCTTTAAATGGTGGCCAATATTTTAGCATACAAATATGAAAGATTACATGGTGCTCAGTATAATTGTAGAATTGAGTACACTTTAGTGTATACTAGTCCTTTAAATATCGGAAATCTCCTTATAAGGCAGCTTCTAAATAATCTTTTTTTAAAAACTAGAATCAATAAGATCAGTTTACTCTAAAGTCTGTCTAGGGAAAGGGAAGTTTTCTCCATATGAAGGGTAACATATAGGAAGGGCTGCGAAGTCTTTAGCCACTGAAGGATGTAAAGAATTAAGCATTATTCCAAAAATGTTGGCTTAAAAGACCAGCAAGCACAATCTCATTTTGATAAAGAGACTGAGCAAGAGAAGAATTTAAATAAGAGATAAGAACCTCTGTTTCCATCTACCTGCAAAGTAATTGATGAAGCAGCAAACTTAGAGACAAATTGTAGGCACGAGACAGCATGCCATGTGGAAAGAGGTTTGGTATTAAACAGATTTTGGCTTTACCTTCAGCTTTACCATGAACTAGCTGGTAACTTGGGACATACTAGATAAACTTACTAAATCTCAGTTTCTTCTTTAGTAACATGAAGATAATACTCTGTAGGATTTTTATTATAAATAAATTAAAATAATATATGTAAAAGGGACTAGGACAGAATTTAAAACATAGTAGGTATTCAGGAAACACTTCTCTCCACCCTTTCTTTGTCTATTTTGTCTGCTTTAGGTCTTGAGCTTTGCTTTTTTCCAAGAAGTTACCTATTCCTTGGTACCACATAGGCTCTTTGTGTATTCCAGAAATTGGAAGCAAATATATAAATAGAATAACAATCCAATGAGTCTAATAGTAACATCAAATTAATCTACAGTATCAAGCCTTGAAAATTAGTTTGGAATATTCACTTCTGTAAAATGCTTAAAACATTTTATCCATTTAGTCTGCCTTCTATATTCTTTTATCAAATTAAAAGAGAATTAGAGGTCAAGTTTATAGCTCATATATAGATTACTGTGTATCAAATTCTCTATTCAAAGTTGATAAGTTCAGCCAGGTCATAGAGTGATGGAAGAGACCTTGCTGTGGGGGGTGACTGGAAGGACTATGGAAGTTAAATGGGACAGGGGCCAAACCATTTATCACTAGGTGCTGAGAAGCAGCATGTGACACTGTTCAGACTGCTGAGTTTATAGTCAGAAGAATTCTGCTTGAGCCCTAGGTCTCATGCTTATTAGCTTGGTCATCCTGAATAGGACCCACCTGAGCTCCCCAAAGAAAAATCTGGTTCTTGGATAGTGCTGACCCAAAGTAAATGCTTGGTCGATGTTTGTTGAATGAATAAATGTCACAGAAACTGACATTAATACTTAGTTTCCATGTATTTGTGCTGTGGTCCTCTATCGCTTCCCTTAAGCCCACAGACTATGTAAAATCAAAGTTAGTTAAGTTAGTCCCCCCTATTTAGCCAGAAATATGTGTGTGCCTGTTATGCAATGAAAGTAGCTGCCCTAGAAGACTTGTCATCTTTAATGTTCCTTCATCATACAATCCCTCCATGGATTCATACATCACCTGTCAGGTAATCTTCTAGAGAAGCTTGACTATAGCAGTTTGTTCTGTGGTTTGGATGATGAATGAGATGGGTTAGATCATTTAATTCACTATATGGCACCTAAATGTTAAAGCTGAAGAAAAAGAATGTCTGACAAATTGTTTGTTGTCATTAGGTTTATTTTTCATATACCTTAGTTGGTTTCCCCCACCTCACTTATTGTCCAACACACAAAGCTAACTATTATAAAGAAGACAGTACTTAATGGATACTAGACAAATGATAGTTGAAGCTGTCTGTTGCGTTACCCAATAAGTGAGAGCCAAATTATAATGTCATTAGATGGGATGCCTCAAGTTATTATAAAGTTGTGCTTCCCACAATTCCTTCCTTTATCCTCAGCATGGTTCTTCCTGGCATCTGTTTTCACTCATCAGCTTCATCGTTTTCGTAACAGCTGAGATCAAGCTTTGAATCTTCTGTTACACCAATGGTTAAATGCCCCCCAACCAATACCTAAAAACATATATTTGGGATCATACAATCATAAACTTTAAAAAACACTGTAGTTCACAGGGAGGTTGGATGTATATAACTATGGGTCCTCACTTACACTATCTCTGGTGCTATTTTCTCCAGGCACAAATTCTGTTCTTAGACTGTGCATTCTTATGTTCATTTAACAGCCAGTTTTTGGAATATTGACACTCAGTTAATAACTGAAGAATGAGTGAATGAATGAATGAATGAAAGTACATTCAAAAGTACAGATAGAAGCATACTAAATGCATGTTAGTGTAAAATATTTTGCTAATAAGTTGACTACAGAGAAAATGAATTCCACTTCTAGCACAGGGAAGTTAGGATTCCTTGGCATTTTTGTTTGCAGCAAACCAATTATCTTGATTATTTTTAAAAAATAGCTTCATGAGTTCACTTATTTTCTCAGACTTAAACAATACCTGGCAAACAGAGCTGTGGATTTATTTGTGTATTTGAACTACAAAAGAGTAAGCTTCATTCTTTTTTGGTATTAAGTAGAGCACCCAGCTGACTTAATCATTTGACTTAATGACAATACGTAGTATTTAATGTAATAATGACTGTTACACTGTCTTCTTAAATGAGTTCAGAAAATGTACTAAGTAGCACATTTGAAGTGTTATCTTGCCATTTCACTGATATGAAAGCTCTGAAATTAGATGTGTCTGTGTTCATATCCTGGCTTTACCAATTACAGAATGTGGGATAAACTACTTCAACTGTGTGCCTCAGTTTCTCCATCTTTTAAATGAGAATAAAAATAGTTTCATTGGAGAATTGTTATGAAATTTAGAACAGTCTGGCACTTAGTAAGGGTTCAACAGTGTTAGCTAATACTGTAGGGTTGACATTAGTCTTAGTCTTGTTATTTTCATAAGTGATAAAGCAGAAAGGATTAAAGGCTGCCAGTCTCCCTTGCACATCTGTCTTTAGGCCCAGCCTGGCCCCTAAACTAATACTGTTCAGAAGAAATATAATGAGAGCTGCATGTATAATTTAAAATTTTCAGTAGTAGCATTAAAAAAGCTAAAAAGAAACAGGTGCAATTAATTTTAATACTTCTTTTAATCACATATATCTAAAATATTATTATTAACATGTAATCAATATAAAAATAATGAGATGTCTTATGTTCTTTTTTTCCTACTGAAGCTTCAAAATCTGGTGTATATTATACACTTGTACCACATCTCAATATGAGAGCTAACTTTTGATTAGAAAGACTTGATTTAGATTACATAAACTGACAATTGAAAAAGCAAACTCACATATCCATTGTTCCAAACATATTTAAAAGTTTTCCATTAAATTTAGTTTTTAAATTTAAATTTAATTTAAAACTCAGTTCCTCTGTCTCACTAGCCACATTTCAAGTTCTCAGTGGCCTCATATGGCTAATGCCTCCCAAGTTAGCAAAGTTCTCAGCAATCTCAAGATGGACATACCCAAGATCCTGCCACCCTACCCATTATGAAGCTGAGCTGCACTTCCAACTCCAGTGTTGGGAGCAGGATGGGACCAAAAGAAGAGGCTGAGTCCATGTGACATCCCAAACCTGCTCTAAAAGAGAAGATACAATAGTGAGGTTGGTAGTTAGGGGGTAAGTGACCCAAAGGGTATCCATAGAAACAGAAACTTTGGCCACTCATGACCATGCAGACTGCTTGGTTCTTTCTGTGTCCTTGTCTGCACTACCCACACTTTCTGGTTTTTAATGGGCCTATTGACCTGTGACTAGAACTCTCAGGCAGGTATCACAAAACATATCAACACAGTTCTTTAGTAGTGGCCAATAAATATACATATTCAGCTTTGAGGTTGAGTTCCTCAGAACCGAGGTTCTCTGAATCAGTGGGTTTACTTGTTGGTTTATTTTTATTATATATGTTTCACTAAAAAAAATCTTATCTGACTTTACAGCATAAAGCTTTTTTTTTTTAAAAAAATAGATTTACCACCAAGTTCACTTATTCCTTCAGGGACTGTTTAGTAAGTACCTACTTTGTTGCAGGCTCTCTGTTAAGTACTGAGAACATAACAGTGAACTGTAATAGACAAGCCTATGTCTTCATATAGCAGTATCTGGTGAGGTTACAGATTAGTAAATAGACAACTGCATCTCAAGGTGACACATCTTGGCAATAAGGGCAATAGACGGGTTACAGGAGCAAAGAGGAAAGGGGGCTAAGCCTGAAGCAAGGCATTGGGGTGGGGGTATCAGAAAAGACTTTGGGGAGGAAATGATATCTAAATGGAGACAGGAAGAATGATGAAGAATTATTCAGGGAAGAAATGTCAGGAAAAAAGGAATAGAATGTGGAAGGGCCTCGGGAAAAGGGAAAGAGAGGAATGTGCAAGGAAAATTCAGTGTGACTGAAATATCAGGATCAGGGCTGAGTCGGAGAGATTAGGCTGGGGAGGTTAGCCGTAGTCAGATTATCCAGAGGCTTGCAAGCACAATGGAGAGCTAGAGAATAACATAATCAAATTTGCATTTAAGAACCATCAGTCTGGCTGTGATGTGAAGATGGAGGTGAACAGGACAAGAGGCAAAGGGGCTTGGTTAGAGACCATCACACAGTAATGTAGGGCAAGAGATAAGGCTGGTCTGGATCAGTGCTTTAGCAGTGGGGATGGAGAGAAGTGGATGGACTGGAGAGAGATTTGGGAGGTAGAATTCACAAGATTCAGTAATAGATGAAGGGAGGTACAACAGAGTCAAGGACTGTGCCCAAGTTTCTGACTTGGTAGTATTTCCATTCATTGGGCCAGGGGGGAAAGAAGACTGAATGGTTTGGGGACAGTTCAGGTTTAGGCATGTTAAATTGAGATATCTTTAAGGTAAACTAGTACTAGTTTTCACTTGGCGGGTATAGCTGCAGGTTTAAAGCTCAGGTAAGAAATCAGACTGAAATGGGATTCTTGGAATTAGCATGTAGGGAGTAACTGAAACTGGTAACATGTGAGGACACCTAAGGAAACTGTATAGAAGAGGAAGAGATCAAAGGCCAGGATAAATCCCTATGGAATGCCAACCTTAATGGGACTGACAGAGGAAGCCAAGTGTGAAGAGGAGATGGGTAGCCAAATAGGTAGGTGGATATCAAGAACATAGCATGTCGAGAAAGTAAAAGGACAAAAGTATTTCAAGAACAAAAGAGTGCTTAATGGTGGCAGCAGTAACAAAATTGTTGGTGACCTTGGTGAAGTCAATTTCAGGGGTGTGGTGGGGACAGAAACCAGAATGCAGTGGGCTGATGAGAAAGTAGGATATGAGGAGAGTTGCATTCTTTGGCTTCCTGCCTAAATTTCTCATCTTAATTTTTGACAAAAATGCAGTGTAGGAAAGGAGAATATTGTTTCCTATGCACATGGCCAGAGCAACTCATAGTATCACATTTCTGACCTCAGTACTCCAATCTAGAGCAGTATTAGCAATTGCTCTGAGGTAGAGGTGCCAAGCCTTTGCTTAATCATTCTCTTATAAACAAACTGGAAGTGGAGAGATGTGAAGACTGATAATCTAGGTTCTTAGAAACCCCAGACTAGGAATGGAGAGTAGAAATGCTCAGTAGGGAAATTCCAAGTACTCACCCCCTCTCCTCACATTCCCTCCTTCCTGCTTTTGTGTTCTCCTTTTATTTTTCTTTATAAAATTCCCCGTTAAAATGCAAGGTCTTTGAAAGTTCTTAGCACCTCAATTAAAAGTTAAGTTTTATCAGCGTGATTGGGAGGTGGAATAGAGACTGAGGAGAAAAGGACAAGGGCAGAAGCAAATAGCTACAAAACCTGACTTTTGTTTACCTCACAATTTTTACTTAGTGCCGGCTACCTTCCAGCCTCACTGCAATACCTGTCATACTCACTGAAAGTCACATGAGAGCCATTTCGGTCACATACTAAGTTACCCCCAGTTGCCATCCTGTGGACAGCATAAGTTTTGAAAGTACCAATCTGATGAATAGACACATTACAGGGATCATTCCTAAAAGACAATGTTTAATAATGGCAGATCTAGAAAAAACCTTGAGGTGCACTGACCATCTTTTTAAAACCACAATTCACCCAGAAGTGGATGGATGGATAGATGGATGGATGGATGGATGATGGATGGATGGGTGGATGGTGAGAAGAAGAAAGGAAGGAAAGAAAGAAGGGCCTCAGAAGAGGTCCTGTGGTTATTGTTATTATTGTTAACCTTGTTTTAACATTAGAACATATTACATGCCATTCACTACATTTATGGTGGGAAAAGCACAGGTTTTGGAATAAGATGACTATTACCTTCTGACTTGTAATCTTAGGGAATTCACTTTCCCAAGTGGTATTATAGTACACACATTATGGGGATGTTATAAGCATAAAAAATCTTTTACATAAGAGATCATGTATGTAAATTATGATGCCCTCTACATACATTAGTTATTATTCTGCATCTGCATACAATTTATCTTGCTAGAGGGAGGATTGACTGCATATAACCTATTGTGAACAAGTGTGAGAACTTTTAATACACTAATAGCCTTAGGCCTCAAATCCTGGAGAGCTTATTAGTGCTCATTAGTGCCCATGTAGTAAGTCCTCACTGACTCTTTTGAGCGTTTTGTATGCTGTAATACTCTTTTCATACTGTTTTCAGTTATTTTCCCCATACACTTCCCTCCAAAGTGCCCACTTTTCTCTCTTGTAAGCTCTTTCGTCCATGCTTAGCTCTTCCACTTGATAAAGTAAATAATTTTACCCACTCCCACCCACTGGCGTACTTTTAATCGCTGCTAATACTTAGGCATAGTTTTATGCTTCTACTTCCTCTATAACAAACCTACTCCAAGTGCTAATTAGGACCAACCTGAACATACGTCAGCAGCCCTTTAACTGTTCTTTTTGAAACAGTTCCAGTCAGTCCTTTTAAATGAACTTTAGAAAAGAACTCAAATTAATTTGCTTCTCAATGTCCTATGGTTCAAACATTGGATTTCCTTTTTCCCATAGTGACTTCTGGTTAGCAATCAAAGAGCTGCTTTTCTGCATTATGATTTTAACTCAACTTCCTGGGAGTGGAAAGATTCAATCATTTCTTTAAAATCCATAATTACTTTTTGTCTTTACATTTTCAACTTCCCCAAAATGCTTTCCCTTCTCCTTGGCTCTACCTCCTGTTCCATTTACGTTATCCTTTGAGGGTGATATTCCTTATGAAGAGTCTTACTAGAAAGTCGAAGATAGGAACATATATCTGTGGGGCTTAAATTGTTCACTCGGTCAGGACTGACTACAAAATATGTGGGTCCCAGTATAAAATGAAAATGCAGGGATCTTTGTTTATAAAATACTATTAAGAATTTCAAGACAAGAACAACATAACATTAAACCAGATGTGGAGCCTTCCTGAACCAGTGTCCTATGTAACTGGTCACACACCCATGAGGTCCTCTATATAACCATTGTGTGGTGACAGAAATTGATGGTCTTCTTCACTTTACATCTTAATCATGAACTTCACATTTTAAAATAAATACATGAATCTCCAATTGAGGTGTCCGGGGCAGCACTTCTGCACACATCCTCCAGCTGAGGCATTTGCATAGCCATTTCCCACTAGGAACCCTGGTCTGAAGGAGCAGCTGTGAGGCCTCTTCACATGGTTCCCTACAAGCAAGTGAAACTAGACTAAGTGCAAAGGAAGAAAAGGACATCAGAGAGCCCAGTAGTCTACATGACCTGGTGGGAACCCTTGCCCAGGAGCTCCTTTGACTTGCATATGTCTGAACGGTGGAGTAGAAGGACGTGTGCTCACTCCCTCTTGCGAGAGCACCAGAATCACAACTAACTGCTGAACAATCATCGACAGGAAGACACTGGAACTCACCAAAAAAGATACCCAACATCCAAAGACAAAGGAGAAGCCACAGTGCGATAGTAGGAGGGGTGCATTCACAATAAAATCAAATCCCATAACCGCTGGATGAGTGACTCACAAACTGGAGAACACTTATAGCACAGAAGTCCACCCACTGGATTGAAGGTTCTGAGCCCCACGTCAGGCTTCCCAACCTGGGGGTCTGACAACGGGAGGAGGAATTCCCAGAGAATCAGACTTTGAAGGCTACTGGGATTTGATTGCAAGACTTTGACAGGACTGGGGGGAAAAGAGACTCCACTCTTGGAGGGTACACGCAAAGTAGTGTGAGCATTGGGACCCAGGGGAAGGAACAGTGACCCCAGGGGAGACTGAACCAGACCTATCTGCTTGTTTTGGAGGGTCTCCTGCAGAGGCAGGTGGTGGCTGTGGCTCATTGCGGGGGCAAGGACACTGGCAGCAGAAGTTCTGGGAAGTACTCCTTGGTGTGAGCTCTCCCAGAGTCCACCATTAGCCCCACCAAGGAGCCTGTGGGCTCCAGTGCTGGGTTGCCTCAGGCCAAACAACCAACAGGGAGGAAACTCAGCTCACCCATCAGCAGACAAGCAGAATAAAGTTTTACTGAGCTCTGCCCACCAGAGCAACACCCAGCTGTACCCACCACCAGTCCCTCCCATCAGGAAGCTTGAACAAGCCTCTTAGATAGCCTCATCCATCAGAGGGGCAGACAGCAGAAGCAAGAACTACAATCCTGCAGCCTGTGGAACAAAGACCACATTCACAGAAAGATAGACAAAATGAAAAGACAGAGGACTATGTACCAGAGGAAGGAACAAGATAAAAACCCAGAAAAACAACTAAATGCAGTGGAGATAGGCAACCTTCCAGAAAAAGAATTCAGAGTAATGATACTGAAGATGATCCAGGACCTCGGAAAAACAATAGATACAAAGATCGAGAATATGCAAGAAATGATTAACAAAGACCTAGAAGAATTAAAGAACAAACAAACAGAGATGAACAATAAAATAACGGAAATGAAAAATACACTAGAAGGAATCAATAGCAGAATAACTGAGGCAAAAGAATGGATAAGACACCTGGAAGACAGAATGGTGGAATTCACTGCCGTGGAACAGAATAAAGAAAAAAGAATGAAAAGAAATGAAAATAGCTTAAGAGACCTCTGGGACCACATTAAACATACCAACATTTGCATTATAGGGGTCCCAAAAGGAGAAGAGAGAGAGAAAGGACCCAAGAAAATATTTGAAGAGATTGTAGTCGAAAATTTCCCGAACGTGGGAAAGGAAATAGCCACCCAAGTCCTGTAAGTGCAGAGACTCCCAGGCAGGATAAACCCAAGGAGAAACACGCTGAGACACATAGTCATCAAATTGACAAAAATTAAAGACAAAGAAAAATTATTAAAAGCAACAAGTGAAAATGACAAATAACATACAAGGGAACTCCCATAAGGTAAACAGCTGATGTCTCAGCAGAAACTCTACAAGCCAGAAGGGAATTGCACAATATATTTAAAGTGATGAAAGGGAAGAACCTACAACCAAGATTACTCTACCTGGCTCATTCAGATTCAACGGAGAAATCAAAAGCTTTACAGACAAGCAAAAGCTAAGAGAATTCAACACCACCAAACCAGCTCTACAACAAATGCTAAAGGAACTTCTCTAAGTGGGAAACACAAGAGAAGAAAAGGACCTACAAAAACAAATGCAAAACAATTAACAAAATGGTAAAAGGAACATACATATTGATAATTACCTTAAGTGTGAATGGATTAAATGCTCCAACCAAAAGACACAGGCTCGCTGAATGGATACAAAAACAAGACCCATATACATGCTGCTTACAGGAGACCCATTTCAGACCTAGGGACACATACAGACTGAAAGTGAGAGGATGGAAAAAGATATTCCATGCAAATATAAATCAGAAGAAAGCTGGAGTAGCAATACTCATATCAGATAAAATAGACTTTAAAATAAAGAATGTTACAAGAGACAAGGAAGGGCACTACATAATGATCAAGGGATCAATCCAAGAAGAAGATATAACAATTATATATGCACCCAACATAGGAGCACCTCAGTACATAAGGCAACTGCTAAGATCTATAAAAGAGGAAATTGACAGTAACACAATAATAGTGAGGGATTTTAACACCTCACACCAAAGGGCAGATCATCCACACAGAAAAATCAATAAGGAAACACAAGCTTTAAATGATACAATAGACCAGATAGATTTAATTGATATTTATAGGGCATTCCATCCAAAAACAGCAGATTACACTTTCTTCTCAAGTGCACATGGAACATTCTCCAAGATAGGTCACATCTTGGGTCGCAAATCAAGAAATTGAAATCATATCAAGCATCTTTTCAAACCACAGCACTATGAGATTAGAAATAAACTACAGGGGAAAAAACGTAAAAAAAACACAAACATGTGGAGGCTAAACAAGACGTTCCTAAATAACCAAGAGATCACTGAAGAAATCAAAAAATTCCTAGAGACAAATGACAATGAAAACATGACAATCCAATACCTATGGATGCAGCAAAAGCAGTTCTAAGAGGGAAGTTTATAGCAATACACGCCTACCTCAAGAAACAAGAAAAAATCTCAAATAAGCCATCTAATCTTACACCTAAAGGAACTACAGAAAGAGGAACAAACAAAACCCCAAAGTTAGTAGAAGGAAAGAAATAAAGATCAGAGCAGAAATTAATGAAACAGAAACAAAGAAAACAATAGCAAAGATCAATAAAACTAAAAGCTGGTTCTTTGAGAAGATAAACAAAATTGATAAACCTTTAGCCAGACTCATCAAGAAAAAGAGGGAGAAGACTCAAATCAATAAAATTAGAAATGAAAAAGGAGAAGTTTCAATGGACACCACAGAAATACAAAGCATCCTAAGAGACTACTACAGGCAACTCTATGCCAATACAATGGACAACCTGGAAGAAATGGACAAATTCTTAGAAAAGTATAACCTTCTAAGACTGAACCAGAAAGAAATAAAAAGCATGAACAGACGAATCACAAGTACTGAAATTGAAACTGTGATTAAAAATCTTCCAACAAACAAAAGTCCAGGACCGGCTGGCTTCACAGGTGAATTCTATCAAACATTTAGAGAAGAGCTAACACCCATCCTTCTCAAACTCTTCCAAAAATTACAGCGGAAAGAACACTCCCAAACTCATTCTACGAGGCCACCATCACCCTGATACCAAAACCAGACAAAGGTATTACAAGAAAAGAAAATTAAAGGCCAATATCACTGATGAATATAGATGCAAAAATTCTTAATAAAATACTAGCAAGCAGAATCCAACAACACATTAAAAGGATCATACACCATGATCAAATTGGATTTATCCCAGGGATGCAAGGATTCTTCAGTATATGCAAATCAATGTGATACACCATATTAACAAGTTGAAGGAGAAAAACCATATGATCATCTCAATAGATGCAGAAAAACCTTTTGACATAATTCAACACCCATTTATGATAAAAACTCTCCAGAAAGTGGGCATAGAGGGAATCTACCTCAATATAATGAAGGCCATATATGCCAAACCCACAGCAAACATCATTCTCAATGGTGAAAAACTGAAAGCATTTCCTCTAAGATCAGGAAAAAGACAAGGATGTTCACTGTCACCACTGTTATTCAACATAGATTTGAAAATCCTAGCCACGGCAATCAGAGAAGAAAAAGAAATAAAGGAATACAAATTGGAAAAGAAGTAAAACTGTCACTGTTTGCAGATGACATGATACTATACATAGAGAAGTCTGAAGATGCCACCAGAAAACTACTAGAGCTAATCAGTGAATTTGGTAAAGTTGCAGGATACAAAACTAATGAACAGAAATCACTTGCATTCTTATACACTAACAATGAAATATCAGAAAGAGAAATTAAGGAAACAATCGCATTCACCATTGCAACAAAAAGAATAAAATACCTAGGAATAAACCTACCTAAAGAGGTAAAAATCTGTACTCAGAAAACTATAAGACACTGTTGAAAGAAATCAAAGATGACACAAACAGATGGAGAGATATATCATGTTCTTGGATTGGAAGAATCAATATTGTGAAAATGACTATAGTACCCATAGCAATCAACAGATTCAACACAAGCCCTATCAAATTACCAGTGACATTTTTTACAGAACTAGAACAAAAACTCTTAAAATTTGTATAGAGACACAAACGACCCCAAATAGCCAAAGCAGTCTTGAGCGAAAAAAGTGGAGCTGGACGAATCAGACTCCCTGACTTCAGACTATACTACAAAGCTACAGTAATCAAGACAGTATGGTACTGGCACAAAAACAGAAATATAGATAAATGGAACATAGAAAGCCCAGAGATAAACCCATGTGCCTATGGTCAACTAATCTATGACAAAGGAGGCAAGGATATACAATGGAGAAAAGACAGTCTCTTCAATAAGTAGTGCTGGGAAAACTGGACAACTAAATGTAAAAGAATGAAATTAGAACACTTCCTAACACCATACGCAAAAGTAAACTCAAAATGGATTAGAGACCTAAATGTAAGAGCAGACACTATCAAACTCTTAGAGGAAAACATAGGAAGAACACTCTTGGACATAAATCACAGCAAGATCTTTTTTGATCCACCTCCTAGAGTAATAGAAATAGAAACAAAAATAAACAAATGGGACCTAATTAAACTTAAAAGCTTTTGCAAAGCAAAAGAAACTACAAACAAGATGAAAAGACAACCCTTAGAATAGGAGAAAATATTTGCAAACGAATCAATGGACAAAGGATTAATCTCCAAAATATATAAACAGCTCATGCAGCTCAATATTAAAAAAACAAACAACCCAGTGAAAAATTGGGCAGAAGGCCTTAATATACATTTCTCCAAAGAAGACATACAGATGGCCAAGAAGCACATGAAAAACTGCTCACCATCACTAATTATTAGAGAAATGCAAATCAAAACTACAATGAGGTATCACCTCACACCGGTTAGAATGGACATCAGCAGAAAATCTATAAACAACAAATGCTGGAGAGGGTGTGGAGAAAAGGGAACCCTCTTGCACTGTTGGTGGGAATGTAGATTGATACAGCCACTATGGAGAACAGTTTGGAGGTTCCTTAAAAAACTAAAATTAGAATTACAATATGACCCAGCAATCCCACTACTGGGCATATACCCAGAGAAAACCATAATTCAAAAGACACATGCACCCAATGTTCATTGCAGCACTGTTTATAATAGCCAGGTCATGGAAGCAACCTAAATACCCATCGACAGACACATGGATAAAGAAGTGGTACATATATACAATGGAATATTACTCACCCATAAAAAGGAACAAAACTGAGTCATTTGTAGAGATGTGGATGGATCTAGAGAGTGTCATACAGAGTGAAGTAAGTCAGAAAGAGAAAAACAAATATCGTATATTAACGCATATATATGGAATCTAGAAAAATGGTACAGGTGAACCTGTTTGCAAGGAAGAAATAGAGACACAGATGTAGAGAACAAACATATGGACACCAAGGGGAGAAAGTGGCGGGGGGGGGGGGGGGCAGTGGTGTGATGAATTGGGAGATTGGGATTGACATATATACACTGATATGTATAAAATAGATAGCTAATAAGAACATGCTGTATAAAAAATAAATAAAATTCAAAATATAAAATAAATACATGCTTTTGATCATCTCTGTAATAAGTTCCTATTAGATATGAAACTCTTAATCTATTTGGCAACTTTTAGTAACTCAGTTATTTTACTTTTATGTGAATTTTCTGACACCCTTTATTTTAGTCAATGCCTGCCTTAGCTTTGGGTTGTAAGACTAATTTGGACATTTCAGGGAAATTGAAATCTCAAAT
Source organism: Stenella coeruleoalba (assembly GCF_951394435.1). Lineage (NCBI taxonomy): Eukaryota > Metazoa > Chordata > Mammalia > Artiodactyla > Delphinidae > Stenella > Stenella coeruleoalba. Next base: position 59,340,823 of record NC_137150.1, read on the forward strand.
AGTCATACTTTAATGATGGCATTAAACCAGAAATTGCATTTATTGCAGTTTCATTTGTTAACACAAGTACATTTGTAGTGTTGAGAGCTTTTAAAGTCCAAAAACACTAGAGAGGCATAAACATGAAAGAGTATGCAGTCTGGTAAAACCCTGGAAGTATCTCATGCATGTTTGGGGGCAATCTATGGTATCTCAATTGATTGTAAAATATATTTAATGCTAAATTTGATGGCATCGTTACAGTGCCTTGTGTTCTTACATGCGTATTTTCAGACCTCCTCCTCCTCCACCTGGGCTAGCCACCACTTATCGCTGCAGGAAGCTGAGTTTCTACGCTTATCTACTAGGCTAGGGGAGAACGAGTGGTGTTGATTTTGCTGTATGTGGCCTATTATCTTGACCTTTATGATGGATCCAGCCGTGGCGGGATCAGGAAGCCAAGTCTCCCTCCTGTTTACATCTCCTTCGAGGGAGCGTAGCACATTGCAGTCATGTCAGTTTGTGGTCTTATTTTTCACTCCCCAGCAATGCACATCTTGAGACACTGTGATTAGCATCCCTAATTCCTAAAAATTGACTTGCCTTGTTATAACTAGGGAGCTATCGCCTAAAAATACTTCACCTACTGTTCAGAAGGTGTTCACCTACTGTTCAGCATATTATTTTAGTGCCCTGGGGATAGGAAAAGTTTTCAACACACCAGTGCATGGATTAGTTTTATTTTAAAGTATTTGAAGTGTTTTCGATACCTTAGCTAAGAATGATCCAAGTTCAGTGGCCTACCAAGAGTCTTTAAAAATGTGCTCTGAGTCCTTACCTGACAACCATGTATAAAAATGCCTGCATTCTGTTAGCATATTTGGACATCAAGACCTAACTCCTCTATATGTCAGAGAAATTAAGGTACCTTCTGCATCAACCAAACACAAAGGGTGATTTCGTTGGGATAAATAGCTTTCTCTTTGAATAGGACTTCTGACTGAATCATCTAATCATATGTCTATTGAATAGCATGTGCACTTTTCCTTTTTTCATATCCCTGTCCACTGAGCAAATAAAGGCATTTCTCTTTTTATTAATTGGGGTATTCATAATTGCCTGTATAATTTTTGAGAGATACAAATTTTTTGATTCACTTAGAGTCAGGTTAAAGTTACATCTCTGTGAGACTAAAAGAGCATCATCAAATGATGCTTCAAATGATCTCTATTCACCAGCTTCATTAACCATTGACTGACTTAGCCAGTCAGATCAGTTTATATGTTCAGACACAGTCTGAGTCAAACAGCTACTGTGAATAGGTTTGATTTTTTTTTTCAAACCATTGAATTAACTGACTAAACTAACTGGACTTTTCAGTGGTAATCTGGAGATGGTATATTTTCTGTTTCATGTATAATCCTGTGCAAAGACACCATACATCCAGAGCATATGAAAAATGCATGTACTTTTATTTTTTCATGGTTCTTCACCTGGATAGGAAAGGGTGACATACTGTCCTGTCCCCTCAGTAGCCACAGCATTGATGAGAGCTGGTATCAGAGAGTTTCCGTCCTCATTCATGATTGTGACTCCCCTTTCCAAGTCTCATTTTTCAGAGGGAGAAACTGAGACAACTATACTAATAAGTCAAAGAACTTAGTCAAATAGCTGTTTTGCTTCTGTGGGTTCCTAAGGTATTCTCTGACCTTGTTAATGACTGCTCACAGAGCAGATGCACGGGTATTCAACCTAATCCCACAGAGTTATTTTGCCAGTTATTGCTTGAATACCAGGCTACTGTCCCCCTGTTGGTACCTACAACTCTTCGTCATTTCGTGTAGAGTTCATCATCTATGTAAAGCTCTTAAATGATACAGTTAAAGAAGTCAGGTGTCTAGGGTTTAGCATTTCCAAGTCATAGGTTATTACTCTTTCTCTATAGACATGTGACTGGTGCATGTTGGTTAGAGAATAGTGATAAACTAGATAAAACCATGTACTTAAAGTGTCAGTTATTGTGATTACATTACTTGGGGTTTGATTGAAGAAGAAACCTCTTAGTAAGACCCTGAACTGCTGACAAAAATACAGCAATGAAGTCAAAACACTGGCAGCTCACTGCATAAAAGTAAGTAATAATATACAGCAAGGTTTCTCAGCCTCAGAACTATTGACTTTTTAGAATGGGTCATACTTTGTTGTGATGGGCGGATCTGTGCATTATGGAATGTTCAGCAGCATCCCTGTTCTCTACCCAATAGATGTCAGTAGTTCACCCTCTCCCAATTGTAACAATTAAAAATGTCTCCAGACATTGCCAGTTGTCTTGTGGGGGCAAAATTATCTTCACTTGAGAACCATTGGTATAGAGCTTTCCAATATGAAAAGCACTTTGATCTTCTCAATAATTCTGTTAGAGATTTTCTTAATCCTTATTTTACAAAAGAGGAAACCGAGGCTCAGAAAAGTAAAGTTACTTGCCTAAAGTCTCACAAGTAGTATGTGATGGAGATGGAATTCAAGCTCAGACAGGTCTTCTGAAGCCATATTGGGTGTTCTCTTTATTACACAAGTAAAAAAAAGATATTGTATCATTCTGAATTGGACTACATCTACTTTCTTCCTCTGTTTCTTCTTCTGTTCTGTTGGGTTTCCTGGGCTTTACATTAATAGAATTGAACCAGAATTATTCTCAATGTCCGAAGGGGCACTTAATGTTCAGTCTTTTAGTAGGACATCAGTTTCTCACTTGGTCTTTAGTCCCAGTAGCCCCAGCATTTGATATGTTGACCAGAGTAAATCAGGTTACTGTTGAGAGCTGTATAACTTTTTTTAGAAATCATCTTAGATTTTAGTAAGATGAAGGAACAGTTTTACTTCAGTAAGGTTGTAGATCTAGATTTCTCTTCAACTTAAACTTTCTTAATGCTTCAAGTCCACATTAACGATTCACGCTCAAAGGTTGGTTGATTTAAAAATGGATTTTTTTATGTCAAAATTTCTGGCCAGTCAAGAAGAGAAAAATTTTAAAAATATCCTCAGGTGCAAATAAATTCCTTTAAGAACCAACTTCATACTGGTCTGTGTTGGCACATTGAGACATATTCCATGACGACTGAGTACCAAGGCTAGTATTCAAATATTTATGCTTCACCAAAATGAAACCTTTCTTACAATACCAGAAATAAAATGCAGCATCTCTTTGTCATCAGACAAAATAATTTAGTCAAATAAATAAATGGTCAGTAGCCTCTAAGATTTGTTTAAGTTCAAAGGTTCATTCATGATAGAACCTCTATTTAGGCCTACAGTACAGCAAGACAACACTGTAGTAACAGAATTGTGATCTACTCATCGAACATTTCAATAAAGAGACTGAGGAGACTGTTCTGATTTCCTCTGTTAAAAAGGAAGATGGGGCTTCCCTGGTGGCGCAGTGGTTGAGAGTCTGCCTACCGATGCAGGGGACACGGGTTCGTGCCCCGGTCCGGGAAGATCCCACATGCCGCGGAGCAGCTGGGCCTGTGAGCCATGGCTGCTGAGCCTGCGCGTCCGGAGCCTGTGCTCGGCAACAGGAGAGGCCACAACAGTGAGAGGCCCATGTACCGCAAAAAAATAAATAAATAAAAAATAAATAAAAAGGAAGATGGACGGTATGAACCTGCCAGTCACACAAAGAAAGCATAGAGCTTCTGCTTTCAGATGCTAGTGGCATTTATAAGGCATATAAGGCGTATAGAATAACAGCAGTTTGGTGGTTTCTCAAAATGTTAAACATAGAATTGCTATATGACCCAGCAGTTCCCCTCCTGGATATATATCCAAAAGAACTGAAAACAGCGATTCAAACAAATACTTGTATGCAAAAGTTCATAACAGCATTATTCACAATAGACAAAAGGTGGGAAAAATCCAAGTATCCATCAACAGATGAACGGATAAACAAAACGTGGCATATACAAATAATGGAATATTATTTAGCCATAAAAAAGGAATGATGGGCCCCCCGAGAGCCGAGGGCTGTTGGCAGCCAAGGTCTGTCAGCGCCTGTCTCCTTACTGGCTTGTTTACTACCATGCCGCTGTACGAGGGCCTGGGGAGTGGCAGAGAGAAAACGGCGGTCATGATAGACCTGGGAGAGGCTTTTACCAAGTGTGGATTTGCTGGAGAAACTGGTCCAAGATGCATAATTCCTAGTGTGATAAAAAAAAAAAAAAGCTGGCATGCCTAAGCCTATCAAAGTTGTACAATATAATATCAATACAGAAGAATTATATTCCTACCTAAAGGAATTCATCCACATACTGTATTTCAGGCATCTATTGGTGAATCCCAGAGACCGCAGAGTTGTGGTTATTGAGTCGGTATTATGTCCTTCCCACTTCAGAGAGACACTCACTCGTGTTCTTTTCAAGTATTTTGAGGTTCCATCTGTCTTGCTTGCTCCAAGTCATCTAATGGCTCTTCTTAAACTTGGGATAAACTCTGCCATGGTCCTGGATTGTGGATATAGAGAAAGCTTGGTGTTACCTATATATGAAGGAATCCCAGTACCAAATTGTTGGGGAGCACTCCCCCTAGGAGGAAAAGCTCTTCACAAGGAGTTGGAAACTCAACTATTGGAGCAATGTACTGTTGACACAGGGGCTGCTAAAGAACAGAGCCTTCCCTCTGTGATGGGTTCAATTCAAGAAGGTATCTTGGAGGACATTAAAGTGCACACTTGCTTTGTTAGTGATCTGAAGCGTGGACTAAAAATCCAAGCAGCAAAATTTAATATTGATGGGAATACTGAGCGTCCCTCACCACCCCCAAATGTTGACTACCCGTTAGATGGAGAGAAGATTTTACATGTCCTTGGATCAATCAGAGATTCGGTTGTGGAAATCCTTTTTGAGCAAGATAATGAAGAGAAATCAGTTGCCACTTTAATATTGGATTCCCTTATGCAGTGCCCAATAGACACTAGGAAGCAACTAGCAGAGAATTTGGTAGTCATAGGTGGCACGTCTGTGTTGCCAGGATTCCTCCACAGACTACTTGCAGAAATAAGGTATTTGGTAGAAAAACCAAAATATAAAAAACACTTAGCACCAAGACATTCTGAATGCATACTCCACCTGCAAAGACTAATTGTGTAGCCTGGAGGAGCTATTTTTGGAGCACTGCAAGACATACTTGGGAGCCGTTCACTCTCAAAGGAGTATTATAACCAGACAGGCCATATACCTGATCGGTGTTCTCTTAATAACCCACCGTTGGAAATGATGTTTGATGTCGGGAAGGCTCAACCACCTCTGATGAAGAGAGCATTTTCCACTGAGAAATGAAAGTTTGATTAAAGTTCAACTTTGCTTCATTTCAAACATCTCATCAATTACAAGCAAACGGTACAAAGTATATACGATGGTGTTAGAGACAACTTAAGTAGAAGTGAAAGCATTTCTGTAATTATACTTCACATTAGTATTTAACCATTTTGCCTTTGGTGTAATGGTAGAATGGTAGCTGATGCTTATTGAAATTAGTTGTATTTATATCAATAAAATATAGAAAAGCAGTTAATTTTGGAAGTTGGTAACATAGTTCATTTTTCAAAAAGAATAAAAACATTGTCCCTCCACAATTCACATAATCTGTCCTGGGCACAGGAGACTTCATTAATTTCATTGTGTTCAACAATTATTGTATTTAAAGAATAATGTAACCATTTCCAGTTATTTCAAATATTAACATAGTTCTATGTCTTAAAATCCTTTTGTTTTGATGTGTGTGTCCACGTTATAATAATGCTACTTTTGGGCTGAGAATGTTGGGTAGCATAGTTAAGCATTTGGTAAGGAAAATGGGGAAATGTTCACTTTTTAACTTTAAAAGACCTATAATAACAAACCAAAAATTAAGAAAATGGGAATAGGAACATATATATCGATAATTACCTTAAATGTAAATGGATTAAATGCTCCCACCAAAAGACACAGACTGGCTGAATGGATACAAAAACAAGACCCATATATATGCTGTCTACAAGAGACCCACTTCAGACCTAGAGGCACATACAGACTGAAAGTGAGGGGATGGAAAAAGATATTCCATGCAAATGGAAACCAAAAGAAAGCTGGAGTAGCAATTCTCATATCAGACAAAATAGACTTTAAAACAAAGACTATTAGAAGAGACAAAGAATGACACTACATAATGATCAAGGGATCTATCCCAGAAGAAGATATAACAATTGTAAATATTTATGCACCCAACATAGGAGCACCTCAATATATAAGGCAAATACTAACAGCCATAAAAAGGGAAATCGACAGTAACACATTCATAGTAGGGGACTTTAACACCCCACTTTCACCAGTGGACAGATAATCCAAAATGAAAATACATAAGGAAACACAAACTTTAAATGATACATTAAACAAGATGGACTTAATTGATATTTATAGGACATTCCATCCAAAAACAACAAGATACACTTTTTTCTCAGGTGCTTATGGAACATTCCCCAGGGTAGATCATATCCTGGGTCACAAATCAAGCCTTGGTAAATTTAAGAAAACTGCAATTGTATCAAGTATCTTTTCCGACCACACACTATGAGAGTAGATATTAATTACAGGAAAAGATCTGTAAAAAATACAAACACGTGGAGACTAAACAATACACTACTTAATAACGAAGTGATCACTGAAGAAATCAAAGAGGAAATGAAAAAATACCTAGAAACAAATGACAATGGAGACACGATGACCCAAAACCTATGGGATGCAGCAAAAGCAGTTCTAAGAGGGAAGTTTATAACAATACAATCCTACCTTAAGAAACAGGAAACATCTCGAATAAACATCCTAACCTTGCACCTAAAGCAATTAGAGAAAGAAGAACAAAAAAACCCCAAAGTTAGCAGGAAAGAAATCATAAAGGTCAGATCAGAAATAAATGAAAAAGAAATGAAGGAAACGATAGCAAAGATCAATAAAACTAAAAACTGGTTCCTTGAGAACATAAACAAAATTGATAAACCATTAGCCAGACTCATCAAGAAAAAAAGGGAGAAGACTCAAATCAATAGAATTAGAAATGAAAAAGAAGTAACAACTGACACTGCAGAAATACAAAAGATCATGAGAGATTACTACAAGCAACTCTATGCCAATAAATTGGACAACCTGGAAGAAATGGACAAATTCTTAGAAATGCACAACCTGCCAAGACTGAATCAGGAAGAAAGAGAAAATATGAACAGACCAGTCACAAGCACTGAAATTAGAAATGTGATTAAAAATATTCCAACAACAAAAGCCCAGGACCAGATGGCTTCACAGGTGAATTCTATCAAACATTTAGAGAAGAGCTAACACCTATCCTTCTCAAACTCTTCCAAAATATAGCAGAGGGAGGAACACTCCCAAACTCATTCTACGAGGCCACCATCACCCTGATACAAAAATCAGACAAGGATGTCACAAAGAAAGAAAACTACAGGCCAATATCACTGATGAACATAGATGCAAAACTCCTCAACAAAATTCTAGCAAACAGAATCCAATAGCACATTAAACGGATCATACATCATGATCAAGTGGGGTTTATTCCAGGAATGCAAGGATTCTTCAATATACGCAAATCAATCAATGTGATACACCATATTAACAAATTGAAGGAGAAAAACCATATGGTCATCTCAATAGATGCAGAGAAAGCTTTCGACAAAATTCAACACCCATTTATGATAAAAACCCTGCAGAAAGTAGGCATCGAGGGAACTTTCCTCAACATAGTAAAGGCCATATATGACAAACCCACAGCCAACATCGTCCTCAATGGTGAAAAACTGAAAGCATTTCCACTAAGATCAGGAACAAGACAAGGTTGCCCACTCTCACCATTCTTATTCAACATAGTTTTGGAAGTCTTAGCCACAGCAATCAGAGAAGAAAAGGAAATAAAAGGAATACAAATCAGAAAAGAAGAAGTAAAGCTATCACTGTTTGCAGATGACATGATACTGTTCATAGAGAATCCCAAGGATGCTACCAGAAAACTACTAGAGCTAACCAATGAATTTGGTAAAGTAGCAGGATACAAAATTAATGCTCAGAAATCTCTAGCATTGCTATACACTAATGACGAAAAATCTGAAAGTGAAATCAAGAAAACACTCCCATTTACCATTGCAACAAAAAGAATAAAATATCTAGGAATAAACCTACCTAAGGAGACAAAAGACCTGTATGCAGAAAATTATAAGATGATGATGAAAGAAATTGAACATGATACAAATTGATGGAGAGATATACCGTGTTCTTGGATTGGAAGAATCAACATTGTGAAAATGACTCTACTACCCAAAGCAATCTACAGATTCAATGCAATCCCTATCAAACTACCACTGCCATTTTTCACAGAACTAGAACAAACAATTTCACAATTTGTATGGAAACACAAAAGACCCCGAACAGCCAAAGCAATCTTGAGAACGAAAAATGGAGCTGGAGGAATCAGGCTCTCTGACTTCAGACTCTACTACAAAGCTACAGTAATCAAGACAGTATGGTACTGGCACAAAAACAGAAAGATAGATCAATGGAACAGGATAGAAAGCCCAGAGATAAACCCACGCACATATGGTCACCTTATCTTTGATAAAGGAGGCAGGAATGTACAGTGGAGAAAGGACAGCCTCTTCAGTAAGTGGTGCTGGGAAAAGTGGACAGGTACATGTAAAAGTATGAGATTAGATCACTCCCTAACACCATACACAAAAATAAGCTCAAAATGGATTAAAGACCTAAATGTAAGGCCAGAAACTATCAAACTCTTAGAGGAAAACATAGGTAGAACAGTCTATGACATAAATCACAGCAAGATCCTTTTGGACCCACCTCCTAGAGAAATGGAGATAAAAACAAAAATAAACAAATGGGACCTAATGAAACTTCAAAGCTTTTGCACAGCAAAGGAAACCATAAAGAAGACCGAAAGACAACCCTCAGAATGGGAGAAAGTATTTGCAAATGAAGCAACTGACAAAGGATTAATCTCCAAAATTTATAAGCAGCTCATGCAGCTTAATAACAAAAAAAACAAACAACCCAATACAAAAATGGGCAGAAGACCTAAATAGACATTTCTCCAAAGAAGATATACAGACTGCCAACAAACACATGAAAGAATGCTCTACATCATTAATCAGTAGAGAAATGCAAATCAAAACTACAATGAGATATCATCTCACACTAGTCAGAATGGCCATCATCAAAAAATCTAGTAACAATAAATGCTGGAGAGGGTGTGGAGAAAAGGGAGCCCTCCTACACTGTTGGTGGGAATGTAAATTGGTACAGCCTCTATAGAGAACAGTATGGAGGTTCCTTAAACAACTAAAAATAGAGATACCATACGACGCAGCAATCCTACTCCTGGGCATATATCCAGAGAAAACCATAATTCAAAATGATACATGCACCCCAGTGTTCATTGCAGCACTGTTTACAATAGCCAGGATATGGAAGCAACCTAGATGCCCATTGACAGAGGAATGGGTATAGAAGATGTGGTACATAAATAGAAAAAAAAGAAAAAAGGAATGATGTTCTGATACATGCTAGAACATGAATGTATCTTAGAAACATGCTTAGTGAAAATAAGCCAGACACCAAAAGGCAAATATTGTTTGATTCCTTGCATATATAGAAGTGTCTGGAATAGGTAAATTCATAGAGACAGAAAGTAGATTAGAGGTTACCAGGGAGTAGGGGAGGAAAGAAGGGGGACTTATTTCTTAATGGGTACAAAGTTTATGTTTTGGATGATGAAAAACTTTTGGAACTAGGTAGTAGTGATGGTTGCACAACGTTCTGAATATAATTAATGCCAATGAATTAAACACTTAAACATGGTGAACATGGCAAATTTTATGTATATTTACCACAAAAAAAACTAAAGGAAATATTTTATCTTATGTGATGGATTAAAGGCTGAAATCCCTAGTGCACAAACTAATTTGAAAACCATAAGGAGGGGCTTCCCTGGTGGCGCAGTGGTTGGGAGTCCGCCTGCTGATGCAGGGAACGTGGGTTCGTGCCCCGGTTCGGGAAGATCCCACATGCTGCGGAGCGGCTACGCCCATGAGCCATGGTCGCTGAGCCTGCGCGTCTGGAGCCTGTGCTCTGCAACGGGAGAGGCCACAACAGTGAGAGGCCCACGTACCACCAAAAAAAAAAAAAAAAAAATCCATAAGGAATAGCTCAATATCTCATCAAAAAATGGACAAAGGAAACAAATAGGCAATTTACAGAAGAAATCTTAATGACCAATAAATATATAAAAATATGGTAATATGATCATACTTGCTTGCAATAAAATAAAGAAAAATAAGATGTAAGTGGGGTGTACAAGTCCCCAACAATATTGTATTGCTGTCAATTTCTCCTATGAAAAAAAGGAGGTAGTGGGCACTATGAAATAAAAAGATACAGAGTGGATCAGTGGATTAAAAAACAGGGCCCAGCTATATGCTGCCTACAAGAGACTCACTTCAGAAGTAAGGACACATAGAGACTGAAAAATGAAGGGATGGAAAAAGATACTCTGTGCAAATGGAAACAAAAAGAAAGCTGGTTTAGTTTTCTCATATCAGGCAAAATAGACCTTAAAACAAAGAGTATAATGAAAAACAAAGAAGGGTGTTACCTAATGATAAAGGAGTCAATCCATCAAGATATAACATTTATAAATATATATGCACCCAACTTAGGAACACCAAAAAATATAAAACAAATATTAAAAGACCTAAAGGGAGAAATTGACAGCAATACAATATTGCTGGGGACTTGTACACCCCACTTACATCAATGGCTAGATCATCCAGACAGAAAATCAATAAGGACACATCAGCCTTAACTGAGAGCACCTTAAATGACATGTTAGACCAAATAAACTTAAGAGATATATACAGAATATTTCATCCAAAAGCGGCAGAATACACATTCTTCTCAAATGTACATGGAACATTCTCTGGGATAGAGCATAAGATAGGCCACAAAAGTCTCAATAAATTTTATTTTATTTTTTAAATATTTATTTGGTTGCACCAGGTCTTAGTTGTGGCAGGCAGGCTCCTTAGTTGCGGCATGCAGGCTCCTTAGTCATGGCATGCGAACTCTTAGTTGTTGCATGCATGTGGGATCTAGTTCCCTGACCAGGGATTGAATCCAGGCCCCCTGTATTGGGAGCATGGAATCTTGTCCACTGTACCACCAGGGAAGTCCCTCAATAAATTTTAAAAGACTGAAATTCTATCAGGCATCACCTCTAAACCACAATGGTATGAAACTAGATATCAATTACAAAAATAAAACTGGAAAAATCACAAATGTGTGGAGATTAAACAACATGCTACTAAATAAGCAATGTATCATTAAAGAATCCAAAAAGAAATTTTAAAATACAGATAGACAAATGAAGACAGAAATAAAATAACCAAAGTTGATGGGATGCAGCAAAAGTGGTTCTAAAAAGGAAGTGTATATCAATACAGGCCTAACTCAAGAAACAAGAAAAATCTCAAACAATCTAACTTCACACCTAGAGGTACTAGAAAAAGAAGAACAAATGAAGTCCAAAATTAGTGGAAGAAAGGAAATGCTAAAGATCAGAGTAGAAAAAATGAAATAGAGACTAAAAATGGAAGAGAAAAGGTAATGAAACTATGCTGGTTCTTTGAAAAGATAAACCAAAATGACCAACCTTTAGCAATACTGACCAAAATAAAAAGAGGGCTCAAGTAAACAAAATAAGAAAGGAAAGAGAAGTTACAACTGATACCAAAGAAATATGAAGGATCATGAGACTACTGTGAACAATCTTATGCCAACAAATTGGACAACCTAGAATAAAAATCGATAAAATTCTTGAAACATACAATCTTCCAAGACTGAATCATAAAAAAAAATAGAAAATCTGAATAGACTGACTACTAGTAAAAAGATTGAATCAGTACTCAAAAACCCTCCAACAACCAAAAGTCCAGGACCAGATGGTTTCACTGCTGAATTCTACCAAACACTCCAAGAAGACTTACTACCTATCCTTCAAAAACTGTTCCAAAAGTTTAAAGAGGAAGGAACACTTCCAAACTTCTTTTATAAGGCCAGTATTATTCTGATACTAAAACCAGACAATGACACGACAAAAAAAGAAAATCACAGGTCAATATCCATAGTGAACATAGATACAAAAATCCTCAACAAAAAATTAACTTACCAAATTCAATAATACATTAGGACATATATCGTGATCAAGTGGGATTTATTCCAGGGTAGCAAGTATGGTTCAGTATCCACAAATCAATCAACATGATAAACCACATTAACAAAATAAAGGATAAAAATCATTTGATTATCTCAATAGATGCAGAAAAGCATTTGACAAAATTCAGCATCTGTCTATGATAAAAACTCTTAACAAAGTATATACACAGGGAACATACTTCAGGTAATAAAGGCCATATATGAGAAACCCACAGGTAACATCATGTGAAAAGCTGAAGGCTCTTCCTCTGAGATTAGGCACAAAACAGGATGCCCAGTATTGTTACTTTTATTAAACATTGTATTGGCACAGCAATTAGGAAAAAGAAATATAGTGAAATTGGAAAGAAAGAACTAAAACTGACACTATTTGCAAATGACAAGATACTTTATATAGAATACTCTAAAGACTCCACCAAAAAACTGTTAGAACTAATAAACAAATTCAGTAATGTTGCAGGATACAAAATCAATATACAAAAATTTGTTGCAGTTTTGTACGCTAACAATGAACTATCCAAAAGAAAAATTAAGAAAATCATCCCATTTACAATTGCATCAGAAAGAATAAAATGCCTAGAAATAAATTTAACCAATGATATGAAAGACTTGTACACTGAAAACTATAAGACACTGATGAAATTGAAGAAGAGGTACAGCTTCAAGTGAAGTGAAACCGAGATGAAACAAACAGAAAATTGTGGAGGTTTTGTTGGGAGGAAGGTGGAATCAAGATGGTGGAGTAGGAAGACCCTGAGTTCACCTTCCCCCACAAACATATCAAACTATATAGAGAGCAGTTCTCTCTGAGAATGACAGGAAGATTAGCAGAACAGCTCTACAACCAAGATTATAAAGAAAGAACCACATGGAGTCTGGTAGGAGAGGAGGAGTGATCTAGTCAAGACACACAACCCTGGTGGGTGACCCAGAAAAGGAGGGGGATACCACAGTCTCTGGGATCCTCCCTAGGGGTGAGGGGCTCAAGCCCCATATTGGGTACCTCGGTCATGGAATCCAGCACTGGGAAGATTAGCCCCCTTTGCTGATTCAAAAACCAGTGGAGCTTACCAGAGGGCTATGGGAAATTGAGACTCTGGTCTTCAAAAGCACACAAACAGAATTGCTTGCTCCCAGTCCCAGTGCAGAGGCAGCAGATTGAAAACTGCCTAGTGCCCTGGCCAGCTTCCAGGACCACCCCAACATCCCTCCCTCACCTCCTCAGCCTGCACTGGGCTCCTGCTCTTGCACTTTTGCTCCACTCTACTCCCAGCCAGGTGGAGAACACCATGGCATACACTAGGGAGAAGCAAAACTAGCTCAGAACTGTGGCTCCAGCCCCATGGGCCCTGGCCCCGCCCCCAACCAACAGAGAGATCACCACCACCCTGGAAAGAAGGCCAACTCCCCGAGGGCTCCTGATATAGCCCCTCAGGCCCCATCCATGCCCCCAACAGGGTAGCAACTATCGTCTTGCCTGGGAGAAGCCCTGGCTTGTACCAGGCTCCAGTTCTAGCCTCTCTGACTCCAGCCCTATCCTCCAACAAGGTGACATCCACCAGCACGCCCTGAGAGAAGAATAGAGGGACACAGTGAGAACTTCAGCAAAGAACTAGAAAATATAAAAAAAGAACCAATCAGAGCTGAGAATATAATAGCTGAAATGAAGAATACACTAGAAGGAATTAACAGCAGATTAGGTGACATGGAAGAATGCATAAGCTACCTGTAAGACAGAATAGTGGAAATCACTCAATCAGAAAACTAAAAAAGTAATAAGGATAGTTTAAGGGACCTCTGGGACAACATCAAGCATACTAACATTCAAATTATAGGGGTCCCAGAAGGACAAGAGAGAGAGAAAGGGCCAGAAAAATGTATTTGATGAAATTATGACTGAAAACATTCTTAATCTGAAGACGGAAATAGATATCCAGGTACAGGAATCACAGAGAGTCCCAAAGAAGATGAACCCAAAGAGACCCATACCAAGACATATCATAATTAAAGTGGCAAAAGTTAAAAATAAAGTGAGAATTCTAAAGGCAGCAAGAGAAAAACAAAGAGTCACATATAAGGGAACCCCCATAAGGCTATCAAGTGATTTTTTTCTGTAGAAATTTTTCAGGTCAGAAGGGAGTGGCAAGATAAATTTAAACTGCTAAAAGGAAAAAACTTACAACCAAGGATACTCTACCCAGCAAGGCTATCATTCAGTTTGAAGGAGAAATGAGAAGCACAGTCTGTTCAGATTTTCTATTTATTCCTGATTCAGTCTTGAAAGACTGTGTGTTTCTAGGAATTTATCCATTTCTTCTAAGTTGTCCAATTGTTGCCATATAGCTCTTCATAATATTCTCTTATGGTTGTTTGTATTTCTGTGATATTGATTGTAATGGCTCTTTCATTTTTAATTGTGTTTACTTGGGCCTTCTATTTTTCTTGATGAGTCTGGCTAAAGTTTTATCATTTCAAAAAACCAGCTCTTAGGATTTTCATTGATCTTTTCTATTGTTTTTTTTAAATCTCTATTTTATTTCCACTCTGATATTTATTATTTCCTTCCTTCTGCTGACTTTAGGCTTTGCTCTTTTTCTGATTCCCTTAAATGTAAAGTTAGGTTGTCTATTTGAGATTTTTCTTGTTTCTTGAGGTAGATCTGTACCACTATAAATTTCCCTGTTGGAACTGCTTTTGCTATGTCTGAGAGATTTTGGAAAGTTATGTTTCTATTTTCAGTTGTCTCAAAGTATTTTCTCATTTCCTCTTTTATTTCTTCATTGATCCATTGGTTTTTAAGTAGCATGTTGTTTGGTCTCCATGGGTTTGTGTTTTTCCATTTTTCTTCCTGTAATTGATTTCTAGTTTCACAGTATTGTGGTCAGAAAAGATGCTTGATATAATTCAATCTTCTTAAATTTGTTAAGACTTGTTTTGTGGCCTAGCATGTGATCTATCCTGGATAAGGTTCCATGTGCACGTGAAAATAATGTGTAATCTGCTATTTTTGGATGGAATGTTCTATAGCTATCCTAAGTCCATCTGGTTTAATGTGTCCACTATTTCCTTATCAATTTTCTGTCCTGATCTATCCATTGATTTAAGTGGTGTATTATTATTGTATTACTGTCAATTTCTCCCATTATGTCTGTTAATATTTGCTTTATATATTTAGGTGCTCCCATATTACGTGCATATGTTTCTTGAATGTTATATCCTCCACTTGGATTGATCCCTTTATCATTATATAAAGTCCTTCTTTGTCTTTTGTTGTAGCCTTTGTTTTAAATTCTATTTTGTCTGATATGAGTACTGCTATCCCCAGCTTTTTTTCTCTTTTCATTTACATGGAATATCTTTTTCCATTCCTTCAGTCTGTGTGTGTCTTTAGCTCTGGGTTGAGTTTCGAGGTAGGCAGCATATAGATGAGTCTTTTTTTTTTTATCCATACATCAGCATACTTAATAATGAAAAGCTGAAAGATTTTCCTCTAAGATCAGGAACAAGGCAAGGATGCCCATCTCACTACTTTTATTCAAGATAGTATTGGAAGTCCTAGCCACAGCAATCAGACAAGAAAATGAAATAAAAGACATCCAAATTAGAAAGAAAGAAGTAAAACTGTCACTATTTGAAGATAACATGATACTATATATATAGGAAACCCTAAAGACTCTACCAAAAACTACTAGAACTAATAAATGAATTCAGTAAAGTTTCAGGATACAAAATTGATATACAAAAATCTATTGCATTTCTATACACCAATAATGTACTATCAGAAAGTGAAATTAAGAAAACAAGCCCATTTACCATTACACCAAAAATAATAAAATTTCTAGGAATAAATTTAGCCAGGGAAGTGAAAGACTTGTACTCTGAAGACTATAGGACATGATGAAAGAAATTGAAGACAAAACAAAAAATTGAATATATTCTGGGCTCATGGATTTATGAATTAATATTGTTAAAATGTCAGTACTACCCAAACTAATCTACAGATTCAGTGCAATCCCTTTGAAAATTCCATTGGCATTTTTAACAGAACTAGAAGAAATAAGTCTAAAATGTGTATGAAATCACAAAAATCCCCAAATAGCCAAAGCAATCTTGAGAAAGAAGAACAGAGCTGGAGGCATCATGCTCCCTGATTTTAAGTATACTACAAAGCTATAGTAATCAAAGAGTATGTTACTGGCACAAAAACAGACACAATAGAGCAGAATAGAGAGCTCAGAAATAAACCCATGCACATATGGTCAATTCATCTATGGCAAAAGTAGCAAGAATGAAGAATGGGGAAAAGACACTCTCTTCAATAAGTGGCATTGGAAAAATTGGACAGCTACATGTAAAAGAATAAAATTGACCATTTTCTCACACTATATACAAAAACAAACTCAAAATGGGATAAAGATTAAATACAAGACCTGAAACCACAAAACCCCTAGGAGAAAACATAGGCTGTATGCTCTTTGAAATCAATCTTAGCAATATGTTTTTGGATATGACTTTTCTTGCAAGGGCAACAAAAGTAAAAATAAGTAAATGGGGACACAAACTAAAAAGCTGTTGCACAGTGAAGGAAACCATTACTAAAACGAAAAGGCAGCCTACTGAATGGGAGAAGATATTTGCAAATGATATATCCAATAAGGAATTAATATGCAAAACATACAAAGAATTCATACAACTAAACAATAAAAAAAAAACACACACAAATAACCCAATTTAAAAATGGGTAGAGGACCTGAATAGGCATCTTTCCAAAGAAGACATCCAGATGGCCAACAGACACATGAAAAGATGCTCAATATCACTAATGATGAGGGAAATACAAATCAAAAACACAATGAGATATCAACTCACACCTGTCAGAATGACTATTGTCAAAGAGATAAGAAATAACAAGTGTTAGAGAGGACGTAGAGAAAAGGGAATCCCAGTACACTCTTGGTGGGAATGTATATTGGTGCAGCCACTGTGGAAAACAGTATGGATGGTCCCCAAAAAGTTAAAAATAGACCTACCATACTATCTAGCAATTCCACTCCTGTATATTTATCTGTAGAAAATGGAAACACTATTTTGAAAAGGTATATGCACCCTAGTGTTCATAGGAACATTATTTACAGTGGCCAAGATATGGAAGCAACCTAAGTGTTCATCAACAGATGAATAGATAAAGAAGATGTGGCATGTATATAGAGTAGAATATTACTCAGCCAAAATTTCATCCTTTTTTATGGCTGAGTATGGTTAGCAGGGAAGAGAAGGCTGGGGTGAGAGGCAAAATAGATGAAAGATTAAGAGGTATAAAATACTAGGTATAAAATAAATAAGTTACAAGGATGTAATGTTCAGCACAGGGAATATAGTCAATATTTTATAATTTTATATGGAATATAATCTGTAAAAATATTAAATTATTATGTTTTAACACTTGAAACTAATATAATATTGTAAGTCAACCATACTTCAGTTTAAAAATTATCACAGGGGAGTTCCCTGGTGGTCCAGTGGTTAGGACTTGGCACTTTTGCTGCCGTGGCCCCCAGTTCAATCCCTGGTCGGAGAACTAAGATCCCACAAGCCACACAGTGTAGCCAAAAAAAAAAATTATCACAGGGAAAAAGTTGGAAAAACAATTGAAGAAGACACAAATAAACTGAGAAACATTCCATGCTCATGGATTAGAAAAACTGATATTGTTAAAATGTCCATACTTCTAATGGCATTTTTCACAGAAATAGAACAAACAATTCTAACATTTGTGTAAAATCACAAAAGATCCTGAATAGCCAAAGAAATCTTGAAAAAGAAGAAAAAGCTGGAGACATCATGCTCCATGATTTCAAACTATATTACAAAGTTGTAGTAATCAAAACAGTATGGTAGTGGCATTAAAAAAAGAAACATAGATCAATGGAACAGAACAGAGAGCCTAGAAATATAGCCACACACATATGCTCAATTATTTACAACAGAGGAGGCAAGAATATACAATGGGAAAAGGACAGTCTCTTCAATAAATGATGTTGGTAAATAGTATAGCCACATACAAAAGAATGAAATAAACTACTATCTTACACTAAGCACAAAAATTAACTCAAATGGATTAAAGACTTGAATCTAAGGCCTGAAACCATAAAATTCCTATAAGAAAACATTGGCCTTGAACTCCTTGACTTCAGTCTTTGTGATGATTCCTTGGATCTAACTCCATAGGCAAGGACAACAGGCAGTAAAATAAACAAATGGGACTACCTTAAACTAAAAAGCTTCTGTAGAGTGAAGGAAAGTGTCAACAAAATGAAAAGGCAACCTACTGAATGGAAGAGGATATTTGCAAATCATATATCCAATGAGGGGTTAATATCTAAAAATATACAAAGAACTCATACAACTTAGTAACAAAAAGCAAACAACCCAATTAAAAAATGGGCAGAGGATTTGTAGACATTTTTCCAAAGAAGACATACAAATGGCCCAACAGGCACATGAAAAGATGCTCAACATTACTAATCATCAGAGAAATGCCAATCAAAATCACAATGAGATATCACCTGACACCTATTAGAATGGCTATTATCAAAAAGACAAGAAATAATGTGTTGCTGAGAATGTGGAAAAAAGAGGACCATTGTGCACTGTTGGTGAGAATGTAAATTGGTATAGCTCTAGTAAAACAGTCTGAAGTTTCCTCAAAAACTAAAAATTGAACTATACTATATGATCCAGCAATTTCAGTTCTGGGTATTCAAAAAGATATTTTCACCCCTAAGTTCATTGCAGCATTATTCACAATAGCCAAGATATGAAAACAACCTGTGTCCCATCTAAGGATGATTGGATAAAGAAGATGTGGCATATATATACATACAATGGAATACCACTCAACCATAATAAAGAATGAGATCTTGCAATTTGTGGCAACATGGATGGACCTTGAGTGTGTTATGCTAAGTGAGAATAAATCTAAATAAATCAGGCAGAGTAAGGCAAATAGTGTGTGATTTTACTTATATGTGGAAAATGAAAAACAAAACAAATGAAGAAAACAAAATAAAACTCGATACAGAAAACAGCATAGTGGTTGCCAGAAGGTAGGACAGTTGGAGGTGGGGCTGGGGAGAATTGGTAACAGAGGTCAAGAGGTGCAGTCTTTCATTCATAAAATAATAATGTCATAGGGATGTAATGTACAGCATGGTGACCATAGTCAATAATATTATATTGCATATTTTATAACTTTGTATGGTTTCAGAGGGTAACTTACCTGTGATCATTTCACAGTATATACAGATATGGAAACATTATGTTGTATACATGAAACTAATGTTTTATGTGAATTATACTTCAATTTTTTTTTAAAAAAAGATACCATAGGAAGGACTATTTCTTCTCTTTTGTATCTTCTACAATAATCTAATAAAGAGATAGGCAAATGGTGATATTTCTTTACAGGAAAACTTTGCACTATGTTTGTGATTAAATCAATCACATGTATTCCTTAGGTTAAAATAATGTGCAAATCACATTTATTTCTCTTTACTGTCTTTCAGTTCACGAACTGAATGTGATAATTTCACTGTTTCAGAGGATAAAATAGCCCAAGACTCATAGAAGAAATTTAGAAGAATTAGAGTTACTTTACAAAAAAAAAAAAAGACTGGGGTCAGGGGTAATGACAATACACTTTTAAAATTCAACAAGGCAGAATCACTAATCTTCAATGAGGTCTGGTTGAGGAGAGAAGAAAAATGTGGTTTAGAAAAGAACACTTTGGAAGAGGATGAATGATTTAAGCACTGAGTTGGGTTCCTCTCGGTGACAATAATGCATCCTTTCTTGGAATTTTTAACAAAAGCAACTTGAGCAGGGCAGAGACAGGGTCTTTTATTATTGCATCAGCAGTGGCTAGATGTACTGCAACCCAACGGGGATGAGGGAGGACAGTGGGTCCCCAGGCCCTATGCTCACCAAAGGCCTCCTGTAGGCTAATATGTTTCATCACAGAGATATCCAGACAGGTCAGAGAGAAGGAAACTATATTGCCCTGGTACCAGTCATGCCACCTGGAGTGCACTGCAAATTGACAGTTTTATAAATATAATTTTTATATTGACAATCATATAACATTGTATTTTGTGTGTGTTTATAGCACTAATGTGTTAGGCATTAGTGCTATAAATATAGCATTTTACATGCTATATTTTAAATGGAAAACACCCTTGGTTACTCTGCTTTAAAGCATTTTAACAAACCAGGAGTTTCAAAATATGAAAGGGCCTGGGCTGTGTCTGATCTCTGAGAGGGATTTATCATGGATTAACAAATTAGAGATGCTGAAAACCCCCTTACAGAGTTTGTTGATTTGCAGATTATTTACCTGGATATGTAATTGAGCAATACTGTGACTGGTCTGCTAGTTGTGATTATGGGGGTCTCCCAGGGGATCATATTAATACCAAAATTACTTAGCTTTTTATTAATCAATTATGGGCTGCTTTATTTAAGGGATGCAGGGAGTTTGCAGCAGTGGAAAATCCACTGGGGCTTTAAAATTTCTTATTAAACCTTCTGTAGGTTTTTTCCAAAATGTCGTTAATAACAGAGTTCTATGACATGATAAGAAAGCAAAGTATACCATTTGTAATTCTAAAAGAAAATTACAGGTAACTTAACTCCAAAAGCAGTAATAATTAGAATAGCAAGGGGTACTGAGATAGAGTGAATTAAATCCTATGGGCATCTTGTGGTTGTTTTGGAGAAATCATTACCTACTTTAATCATTTGGATTATATGTACTGAGAATACACTCATGATTAGGGGTTTGATAGATGTCTAATTTGACTCTGGGTGTCAATAGGCTCACAACTCTAGATAGCAAGTATTGCCAGTTACTGATGATGCCTGAATAACAAAGTGGAAAAATCTTACAAGTTGTAACTTGGACCTCATCAATACATTTGCTATATTTATTAGGTTATGCTAATAAACTCCTTTATGAGAAGGATCATCACTTATTTCTCTTAGGAGGTTCATTTAATTTTCTCCTTTATTTTTTTTTTAATTTAAAAATTGTTTCCGGTCCAAATGGACTGAGATATAGAACATTCAAACTGGTACTTTTGTTTGCTTGCTTGTTTTCCTTAAAAAGACTAGTCTTTCCTGTTGGTTAATCTCAATGTAACAAGAAATAGTGCATTGGTCCAGTGGTTCACACAACTTTGTTAACAGTATAACTGTATACTGATTAGACCATCCAAGACACATAGTGGGTAAAGCCTGGTACTGGGGAGAAAATCAGAGGGACTCATTCATGTAATAGATATGCTTTGAACCTAATATGTGCCAGATATGATACCAGATGCCCTGGGTATGTCCTCTTCCCTGTTATGTGGCCAACACCAAAAGTTGCTGAACTCAACTCTCAGCCCTCACTGGGGAAGCCACAAATTTAGGAATGCCTTTATTGGGTTTGAAGTTAATTAAGATTAAGTAGATGACCAAAATATTTTTTCTCTCATGAATTTCCAAAACCTTAAACCGTATCAGAAAAACAATGTTAAACCCAAAAACTAGATGCTGGTTCAGCAGCAATACCAAAGAAACAGGTAAGATTTGACCCATCGTTTGTATGACTCGGCCTTGCTCACCTTACCCTAATTCAGGCCTGGGCGACATGTTTCCAGCCCAACAACCTCTAGCAACCATTCTGTCCCCCTCCTCTGACAGATGGGGGTTGGGTTGGGTGAGGTCCCAGGAGCCTGAGCTAGATGGGGACTTATCACCTGCGGATGCAATATTATCCCACCCAGGGAAATACTAATAGCAGGGTCCTAAGAGAATGGTAGGTCAGAGGCAGAATAAACAGCCCATGCTGGGGGATTTTTCCAAATGGAATTCAAGGTAGAAAGGCAGCCGAAGGATAAAGTTAAAGGGACAAAGACAAATGTTGCTGCTGAATGAGGATGTGGGGAGATGAGCCTGTAATAATTCCTGAGTCGTCTGTGGACATCCTCGTGGCCTTTTCTTATCCATTTTCCATAGCTGTTATGAGAGCTCCCGGAGCTTTGAAAGTGATGGCCAGAGGCAAACCATTTATCTGTTTTGGCATTTCTAATTATCTGACAACACACACCAACAAATTTATGTACTTTCCCCATTATACCAACCTTATACTACTTTTTATTCAGCCTTGAGGGAAGTAAGCTCAAGATACTGGCCATGTGCTCTCCTTTCTGGAAGACCAATAGTGTGAGACACCCGGCGAGGAGGACACTCACAACTGGGTTGAGCGTGGCCTTTTAGTAATGTCCTGCACTGGACCAGGCAGTTCCATACCCGAGGCTCAAAAAGGCTGAATGAGTTATTCAAGAAACCGGTAGAATTTGAACGAGCCCAACCCAGGAAGGCTGTTAAGGAACAGTTTGAAAGCTTGAAGTGTCAGCAAGATTAGCAGACTCTCAAACAACCAAAATGTATTTCTCCTATGTGTTTCCTCCACCACCATCGTCACCACCAAATTCACAGGGCACATTTCCCAAGGATAGTTTGTTTAATGAGCTAGTCAATCTGAAAACAAAAGCCCCTTTTGGGAGTTTCGATTGCTAGGAAGTTTTCTGCTCTGAAAACTGAGGAAGTTGATGCTGCAGAATCTCAATCTACCTCATTCGGTTTCTGCATAAGAGATTAGGTAGAAGTTAGAAATGAGAGAGAGAGAAGAAAAAGGAATATTTTTAATACTTGCATTTGTTTAATTTCTTAGGAGAATTAATAGACTATTCTTTTAGAAGAAGTAAATTAACTTTATACACTGTTTAAGGAATATTGTGTATGTAAGATCAAATGAGGGGAAAGGATAGTTTTGCCAAAGGCAACTGTTATCAAGGTTCTGAAATTAATTGGATGCTTTAATTGAGGTAGATTACTAGCTAATGCTTGCTTGAATGCAGTAATTCTCCTATTAAATTATCTTTGAATAATTACCTGAAATTTCTCAGCTGCAGGGACTGATGGCTATTTAATTGCACAGCAATGTTGCTATATAATTACTTAACAAGGTGTCCTGTAATAGTTTAATTCACTTTTGACTGAAAAAAGTGGATGATAAAGTAACTACAAATACCTATTTCATAAAAAATAAATCGCTGTAGTTTTTTCCTTCAGATTATTTGATATTTGAAAGTAAATGAAATTATTTCTAAATTTTTTATTTATAATTCAAGTATTGATGATTTTTAAAATAGACTAGAGCCTCTCTAACACATAACACATTAGATAACATTTCAAAGGGTTGGAATTGTCATTTTTAATTTTTGCTTATCATGAGCAGTTTATGTTATTAAATGCCCAGGAAACCACTCTTTTCTCTTCATTTTTATTGCATATTTTATCTAAGGTTTTCAAATTAGGTATGTAATCATTAAATGAATAATTAAATATTATTTAAATGTGCCCATATGTCATGTGACAGTAGTATGACAGAAAATTAAATTAATTGCCTGAAATTATTTTGCAAACAATCTGCGAAGCATGTAGTTTCCACCAAGACATCAATTTACTAGCATTTAGAATATTGCTACAAACGTTACTGAAATACCAATAACAAGTATCATCTGACTTATCAGGTTAATCTAATTGACCTCTATAACAGTCTTAATTTGACACAAAAGTAAAAAAGCAAAGGACACAATATATTTTGACAATTTTTCTTTCTTATATAACTTGGTGATATAAAAACTAATAAAATCTTAAGAAAGCACAGTTGATTGGGATGTTGACTGAAAAAGCAAATTAACATTAGTGTATTTCCAGTCTTGCACATTAAATATATTTCCAAGATTTGTCCTAATGATTTAACATTGTATAAGTGACCTTTCTACTAGAATAACATGTTTGTTAAGCTTGACAAAACTAGAATTGAACACTGTTTTAATAAATTAGGAGAATGGGTCACATTAACAAGATGAGGTTTGAGATTCAAGGCAATTTCATTCACATACAGAAGATGGGCAGGAATGGTCTTTCCAGTATGGCAGAAACAGTACTGAGTCATTGTGGAAAATAGCTAAATGTGAGACTTCACATTAGACCTTTTTTTTAAGCAAAAATAATACTGAAATACATAGATGAGAATGCAGAATATAGGTCTCACTATCTTAAGCATTGGTTGGTAAAGAACTGGTGATACCAAAGTCAATTTCCAATTGTTTTAAAATCAAAGTTCATAGATATAATATATGCATCACACATACTATTAAATCCTTCAGTATCTGCAAGGTATTTGTCCTGGCTCCATTATGAACAGTTTAATTCTACTTATGATAAAATTTTTGAATCAGGTGAAAATATGGCACAGAACACCACTTGTGAGTATTGTGCTAGGAATATAAGAAATACAGATGATCCAAACTTTGATGAAATCGTCCTCATATATTGTAGCTATAGATGGATCCATTGCCTGAGAAGTACAGCACACAGTGAAATGTACACCGTGATTGGTGCAAGGGATGCATACTCCAACAACCTGGCCCCATGGAAGTATGCAAAATGAATTGCGTAGCTAGGAAAAACCATATAACAACCACTGTATCTCTGAGATCTTTAAGATTAAAATGGAGTTCTAAAATTATGTTGAATGAGAAAGCAAAGCCAAGGTGTTTGGTCATTTCAACCTTTTGGCCTTAACAGTATTTCAAAACCAAAGCCAAACAGAAATGCTTGCTATAGAGTCTGTGAGAAAGAAGGAAAGAGTTGATACAGAGTAAAGGGAATTTGATGGGATGGGAATGGTGGAGATGGAAGTGAAGAAGATGCAGAACATGAAAGGATGTTCTTAGTGATTCCCAAGAGGTTGTGTACCCCAAGATGAAATTCTTTGGTTGCTTATGAACGCTGCAATTGTGGTCACTCTTTTGTGGGCCATATCACTCTTACATACTGCTGGTATTGTGGAGAGGATGCCAAAAGGCAGCAGGATTCTGTCTCAAACCTGTGAATGAAAGGAAAAGTGATAAACTACTGTTTTTGGAAACCCTCTCCACAATGCAGACACCAGGCCAAGCCTGTCGTGGGCGTGTATTTATGGCGCACCCTCCCAGGAACCTGTCCCACTGGTGTGTGGGGACAAGGCAATCATGGCACAAGTCAGTGGGCCCATTTGCACTGTGTACACTCTAGTAATTAATTTTTCTCTTTAATAATAATACTGTGGCAACTATAACAAATAGACAGTCTCAGAGTTTTTCTGTACATGCGACAATTTTTTTATTTCTCCAAGTAGCAATTGTGGATAAGTCTTTTTTTTTCATTTAGGAAATATGTTCTTCACCAGAAAATACAGTACCATTATCTTTTTTTTAAAGGTCTTAATTTTGTTTATTTAAAATTGAGCTCTGTTCCCGTCACATGATTTAATCAGTGGGAGTGGTAGTCTAATACCACTGTTATGTTTGACCTCAGAATCGACAATGTTCGCTTTCAAAAATAGAAGTGGTCCTTGAATAAAATGAATAGTCTGATTTATTAAGAATGGACTTCATTTTCTTGTATGGCTTTTCCTCAAATGGAAATATGTATCTCAGAAGTAATTATACAGGAAATCTTCCCTCAACTCACATATCCGCTCACCCCTAAAATAAAATAAAACGAAATTTCTTCATGTGGTTCCAAAAGGAAGGAGACATCATCTCTGTTCCTTGTCTCAATAATGCATCTTCTGCCAAAAGACAAATGTCAAACTAAATAGGCAAGACAAAATAGAAATGTCTTCATCAGGAGCAAGCTGCTTTGTCTTTCAGGGTGTGGATGTGTGTCTATAGTAGTGTCACTCACTGTTCAGTGACTGAGATCGATTCTTCATTGGGATTCACATTTTCACCATAAAACGAGAGACCACAATTAGGTAGAACTTTGATCAATCCTCCTGCCAACAGATCTGGAATCAAATTTTGAGCCTGATCTGAGCTCACGTCCTTCCTTTATTCCAGTACAAAAGCCTGGACCCGCAGCATCATTGAAGCATCCTTGAAATCATTTGTGTTTCACTGGTGATGTGAGGTATGGCCATTCTTTCATTCCACAAACTAGATGGGCTTTTTTCTACTTTCATCGAAGGAGAATTACTTAACCTTTTGTGGCCTTGCACTCTCATTGGCAGACCTATGGTTTTAGACTATGATGAATAGTTCCCAAACTTTATCGTGCTTAATAATCACCTGGAGCTTGATAAAAATGCATTTTTCTAGGCCCACCACCAGAGATTCTGGTTTAATTGGACTGGGGTGAGGCTCAGGCATCTCCATTTTTAACACGCTCCCCAGGTGATTCTTCAAACTTTAATGAACACAGAGTTAGATGATCTCTGAGGTTCCATCTAGATTCTAACATCTGCAATCAGTTCATGAAATCCTAGAGCTGGCGGGTCTCCTAGAAATCAAGTGGAATTTTGTATAAACTGGTTGCATAATACAGATGAGACAGTATATCAGGTAATAATAAGATTAAACAGCTAATATTTGTTGAGTATTTCTTAAATTTAGGCAAGCCTTTATTTTAAGGACTTTATAAATATTAATTCATTGATCCTTAAAGAATATTAGGAGGAAAGTAATGTTACTATGTCTGTTTCACAGGTGTGGAATCTGAGGCTGAGAGAGGTGAAGTCATTTACTCAAGATTGGACAGGCCTTGGGGAATGGGCAGGCACCTGTCCATGTTGAAAAGAGCATTCTGGGTGGAGAAAGCAGAAGGAGCAAAAGCCCAGATCTATTAAGTTTATGAATTATTCAACAATAGCAAGTGCTACTGTGCCTGGGGCTCACGTGGCTTTGGGGAGTGTGAGCAGGGAGCAGGGAGGGAAGGAGAGAGGGTAGGGAGAGAATTTAGACCTAAAACTGAAAAGGTAGCTCCGGGTCTAGTTTATGGAGGGACTTAGGTGTTATGGAATTTGGGCTCTTTTACCTTTCTACTTTTTACTTTTTTTCTTTTTTATGATAGAGTCAAACTGGCAAAAGAAAGGTCAGCTGTATTTATAATGTACATATCCTTTATAAAACAAATAATTTCACCCCTAGAATTTTAAATTCATAAACAGAAATGCATATTAGAAGTTACATACAAGACTATTTTCATCACAGTTATTTATATACTAAAATTTTGGCAACAACATAAATGTTCCACAATAGGAGATTCTTGCAATAAATCTTTGTATGTGCATATAATGGAACTCCGTTTAGCCATTCAAATATTTTAGAAAAATATTTAATGACAGGAAAATGTTCACAATAGAATATTACTTTTTAAAAGCAAAGTTATCAAGCAGTATATAGAACGGTATGATTCCAATTTTATGAAAATTATGGAAAACACCGAAACGTTGACAGGGTTCTCACAGCAAACTGTGATTAAGCATGGTTTTCACTTTTTTAAGTGAAAACGTTTGTCAGTGTTTTACAGATTTTTCTCTATTAATCAATGTTACATTTTATTTTATAAAACAACTGTAATAAAGCATATCATTTAGAAATATTTTCAGTGTGAATTGAAGCAAAACAGATTTTCTAATAACCAGAGCATTTAGTCAGGAAACCCCAATTCTATGCATTCCAGTTAAATTTAAGTTTCTGGGGAGCGCAGGCCTGCTGGAAAGATGCGTGCAGGATGGGCTCCAGGTTGCAGAGAGAGCCAGGAAAGGTGGAAAATGTCCTTGTAACCCTGGAGAATCAACAAGGAGGGGTATCCTGAGGATGCCAAGCAGAGGATCCTCATTTTGCTAAGCACCACCTTGTTCACCCTCAGCTGTTTCTGTGTAACCAGAGGCAGTGTGTGTAGGAATTTTTGTCCTACCTGAGTGTACTTATTTGCAAGTCAATGGAAACAATACTAGTGAAAGTCAACACTGCTTTGAATGATTTGTCAGTTTCTTTGGAAAACATGGTTGACTGTGTCCTAAGGGCAGCTCCCAGGTGATTCTATAGTGGAAGTATGGCTGCATGTTCTTCACGGTGGAATTGGTATGCGGTAATTACTGAAGCACAGAAAGATTACTTCGGGCACCCTAAGGCCGGCTCACAGCGTGAACCCTGAGGAACGTTTAACAGTGAGACGCACTGCCTGCCATCCTCTCATTCACCTCCTTATTTCAGCTCCTCTCAACAATATCCACTTAGTTTTCCAAGTCAGAAACCTCAGAACTATCCTTGATTTTTCCTTCTCCCAAACCACACATCTGAAGAGTCACCAAGTACAGCTGATGCTAAGTCCAACGTAGTATTTTGTTTTGTTGTGAAATCACTAAATAAATGCTTCCTTGTAGAAAAATTGTCAAGCGGATGAAAAGATAAAAGAGGAGGGGAAAATCACTCTTGATCCCACTATTAATATTTACAAGTATTTTTTCATGAAATTTTCTATCAAGTTCTGTATACAACTTTGAATCCAGATTTTTTCAGATACATATGTATTTTTCAGATTCTTTTCCATTATAGGTTATTACAAGATATTGAATATAGTTCCCCGTGCTATACAGTAAATCCTTGTTGTTTATCTGTCTTATATATAGTAGTATGTGTCTGTTAATCCCATACTCCTAATTTATCCTTCCCCACTTCCCCTTTGATAACCATAAGTTTGTTTGCTATGTCTGTGAGTTTCTGTTTTATAAATAAATTCATTTATGTTATTTTTTAGATTCCACATATAAGTTATAACACATAATATTTGTCTTTCTCTGTCTGACGTACTTCACTTAGTATCAAGAATTTTTTTTCAAACTATTGTTGACTCTGTTACTCTCCCTCATTCACTACAACTTTATTTCAGACCTTTCCTCATCGGAAATAAAGTGTTTCTTGTCTCTAAGGACACAAGGGGGACTAAAGCAAGCACGAGCCCTGCTCTCATGGAGCCTACAAGCAATACCTATCAATCTTTTCTCCCTTCTTTAACAGAAGGGGTCTTATACAGCTCATACTCTCCTGTGGCTTGCTTTTTTTCTACAACATTATATCACGGAGATCATCTTACATTCGTTCCTCATTCCTCCTTACATTGTATATTATTTCCTTGTATCCTTGGGTCATAATATACCCAGCCCCTACTGATGGACATTTAAGGTGTTACCAATCTTTTACTATTGTAAACAGTACTACAGTAAACAACCTTGTAGTATGTCATTTCACACATGTGGGAACAGAGTCGTAGGATAGTTCCTGGGAGCAGGGCTTGGGTAGAAATTGCCGAATTTCCTTCCGCAGAGGTTTAGCACGTAACATTTCATCAGCAACCTGTCAGAGTGCCGGTTTCCCCACCACCTTGAAACGCTCTCTTTATTCTCCTCTGAAAACCACTTGGTGGCCTTGGGAAATCCCACAGTTGAGAGAACTGAAGGAAACGGGAAGGGGAAGCGGGAGAATTCTTTCTCCCTCAGGCCACCAAGGAACCTTTCTTCATGGAAGTCTGGGCTTATTTTTAAGGTCCCTTTATTCCTTAAAGAAAGAAAATGCTACAGTGCCACTGTGCATGTGCCTCAAAGAGGAACAGATTTCTTTCCGTGTTTCCAACTAAACCAACCACTTAAAAAGATACAGGGCACCGTTCAGGGTTGTTGGAGCAGTAGGGGAACATGTAGCTGATCAGCAATCAAATGGCCACTCGGGAGAGCAATCTGTGTGCTCTTCCCCACAGAGCAGCCAGTTTCAACTGGAACGTATGCAGAGCCCATTTGCCAGCTTCTTTGTGCAGTAGTTACGCTCCCCGTCTTAGAGGCAGGGGCAGGTTAGGGGAGAGCGCCCATGTTGTACAACAGGATATCTGAGCTGCCCTTTATGCCTACCTATTTCTTTCCCTGCTTTCACCCTTTTGTGTGTTTTTAATGGGGATAAGTGTGAGATGTACTGGAGTGCAATCACATTGTGGTCTTAAAAGGATCTCTGATGATAGAAAATATGTCAATTTATTATTTCCCTCGGGACAGAGGAAAAAAAGTACAGAGGTTCAATGGATGATGAAGATAATACTTGTGCACTGTATAGCATTTTCCAACAAAAGATTTTAAGGTGATTTTCCTTCAAAAAATATTTTAGTCCCATTTTGTAGGTGGGGAGACAAGAAGATTTCGTAGTGACTGAAATGTCCTAGTGGTGGGACCCTGCGTAGAGTCAGCATCGCTATGATCCTGTCTGGGCTCTTTTCACTCCCTCTAGTGGAATTTGGTTCTTCACATCAGAGTTTTATACAGCAAATAGCAAGCACTGTGCTATTGTGCGTGATCTTTTGGGTACCAGAGCCACAGTTTCATCAAATCTTCAACCCGATGGCTGTATCTGTGATCAGAACTATCTCATGTACCTACAGCTCCAGTTTCCTTAAATAACAATTAGCCCAGCAGATCCTGGGCTGCTCTCGAATGCAGGAAGCATTCTGGTGAGGCTCAGCAAGGAGGTAGACGCTTGTTATTTGTCACGCAGGGTCATTCATAATGAATCAACAAAGCGTTGACAATAGTTTTCTTGTAAACTGAACAAACCTTATAAATGGTGTGTGGTCTCCCCTCCCCCATGAATTAGTTCCTTTGTCCTGAAATGTGTGGTTAGCACAGATATTCATTCTGCTCTGCTGGGAGAGTGGCGGAGTCTTGGGAAGCACCCGAATGTGCAAGACAAGTCGACATTTTATGTTTTGGTCTTCTGTATCAGAGCTGGAAATATCTCATTTGTACCTTGAAAAGTCAGAGAGAAAACCTAGGTGGAAAGCACAGAAAACTTTCTAGACTATCTAAGTGATCAATTTTAGGACATGAATGTGATAGCTACTTCCTCTCTTTTATGTGTACAAGGATGAAAGGAAATTAAGACTCTGTAGAAACAGTTTTTTAAATGCTTTGTATGGCTGTTTGAAATTCATTGTATGATTGCCTGTTTTTTAAAAACCTAAATAAGGAGGGCTAAAGTGCTTAGAAGGAAACTAATTGCTTTAAGCTTTCCCTCCTCAGTGTCTGCTATTCTCTGCTGTTATATAATCTTGGATACTGAGCAACCGAGTGAAAGAACCAGTGTCTTACTTAAAGTAAATGGACAAACATTATTTGCTGCCGGCATCTTCTTTGGCTCCTGGGGTGGGGGTGGGAGGGTACATTTTGTAGTTAAATTTACCATAACTTAGAGTGCGTAATATCAACCTTATTGTCAAAAGACTGAAACAAAAATTCACAGAATTGAAAAGAGCAAATCTATGTGGAAGGAGGTTTTTAAAATCTTGAAATGTTCAAGTATTACTGCTTGTCTTTATAAAAAGGCAAATTACGATGGCATAATTTCTGACTTGTTGTTACCAGGTAGATTGTGTATTGGAATGTATATTAGATCAAATTGATAGATTGCTACATGAAAAGAACTGCAATATTGAAATTCGACTTCACGTTTAAAATTATTTACAGAACTATACCACATTAATAGCATTTATTTCATTTCAGATATAATTTTACTTAATGGTAAATTTTTGTTAAAGCATATGAATGTGTTTTTCTCTCTTAAAAAGAATTGCCAAAATCATTGCTAACACATGAAAACAAGTCAA
Organism: Stenella coeruleoalba; assembly: GCF_951394435.1. Classification (NCBI taxonomy): domain Eukaryota; kingdom Metazoa; phylum Chordata; class Mammalia; order Artiodactyla; family Delphinidae; genus Stenella; species Stenella coeruleoalba. Next base: position 59,372,706 of record NC_137150.1, read on the forward strand.
TGATTAAGATCACATAAACCCATGTAATATGTATATTCAATCCAGAATTGTTTTAGGGTCATTGTAGCCATAGAGTTTTCAAATAAATTATTTGAATATAAAAGTAGATTATGTATTTCCCCTGTGGCTGGCCAAATGTCTTTTCAACAAAGGGTAAAATAAGAAGGCTATTTTTTTGTGTAAAAGAGTGATCTTTTTAGTCATGCTTGGCTGCCTTTTCAGGACTGTCTCCATTTATAATGAGATATTCTTGAACTCATTTGAACCAGAAAGTTTAGTAAATTTGTGGTACATTTTTCACGAAGTATCGTGATTTGTTTAAAATGATCAGGGTAGAGCAAAGGGAGAGTAGATTAATGATTGTTTTCCTTTCTAGATTATAATTTTGAGCTGACATTTAAATTGGACAAAACCTAGAATATCGAAAATATATATTTATTTACTTTATTTCATACTTCTTGGCAGTTCTAATTTCATCTTATTGTCTGCTGAAAGGTATACTTGCTATTCAAATCTCAGTTAAATCTCAGTTGAAGCTGTCATAGAGACTGTCATAACAATAGTTTTTATAGTCATATTTTTCAGGGTTCCTGACATTGAAAGGTGGTGATGGCCCTTCCAAAATACTGAGGAAAAGTTTTTCCTGTAATTTCATGGCTCTGATTTGTAGTAGATCTGACTTATATGCAAATCTTTTCTTTTCTTTATAAACATAGTAAAAAAATCCTGAAAATGGCAACACACACACACAGTGTGAAAAGGATCTTTTTGAAAACTGAAAGTAAATTTTGACATGTTCATTAACATATGAAAACATGTTTATGTTATTCTCTTATGTTTTAACATTTTCTACATTTAATTATTTTTCCTCAGATACCTGAAGGTCATTTAAAAAACTCTTACTTACATATTTTTTGCAATTACAAGCAGAAAAATCAGTTAATAGATCTTAACCTGGTATCAAAAATCAACTCCATATTGTACTCATTCCCAATCTTATTTCTCCAATTGTACTTTGAAATGGACACATTACTTGTTTTACATTTGTATTTCTCTCAAACCCCCTAATTTCTTTATAACTACTCTGCAGCAAATGCCATTTTTTTCTATTTTGCCTTTCCGTGATTTTTACAGCAAATGATGTGTCATATCTCTCCTGAAATTGGCCATTCTTTTCAGAAAAGATTTTTTTTTTTTTTTTGGCCTGTGGTGTTACACTGAAAAAGTCACCCAGCTAAAATGAGTTACTTCATTTCCAAATAAAAACAATAGTGTTTTCATGCCTGCACTTATTATTATTCTGAGAATGTACTAATTTGTTACATCCAAGATGACGGTTCGGTGGGTCTGTGAAAAGGGCAGTGTGCCAACTATAGCAGGGAAGTAAAAGGCCTTCTTTCATGGGAAGTAGTGGGACAGAATGTAGCCCACAGTTCAGTGGATATCAGGAGGCACGCTGCCAGTGGAGTCATCCCGGTATCAGGGTTTCCTGTGTTGGGTTCTGAATCAAGCAAAAACTATGATTTCACTTAATGTCAGCCTGGGCAGCCAAATTTTCAAACCCACTATTGCTCTAAGGAGCAACTGATAAATGTTTTATCCCTGCAGGCACTGGCTGATGTGGCACAAGGGTTTTGAATGTGTGCAGTGCATTATTACTTGTGGCATTAAGCTTAGATAATTGTCTACTTACCCTGAGCCGGTAATAGCAAAATACAATTGGAGGATATTTTTATAAAGTAAAACTACAAAATAGATTTGTCTATAGCATTATGAATTTTTTTTTGCTGCTGTCCTCCCCTATTAAATTTGAATGATAATGAAGTTTGATTCTATACCTTTATTCGGCTCTAAACCAGGGTGGTCTCATAATTTTGTTTTACATGCATGACATTGCTTAAGGTCATTAGCTGTAAATCGTAGTATAAAAAGGCTGAAAATATATTCAGTACTTTGTAGTTTCCGAATACACATTTAAGAGCTGCTATGAAAAGTCGAGACCTACATGGCAGATTTTCTGGCACTGAATGGTCAATTTAGTGATGTAGATTAGTGAATCCAAACAGTAAGTGGAGAGAGACTATAATAATGCTTTGATATGTCCCTCTGTTGAAGCATATCCTTGTTGATCTATTTTTCTTTGCCCTATGGCAAAATGCTCTCTACTTTCTTATTTTTTAAGAATATAACCCAGATAAAATGATCAGTTTTTAAAAATAATTTTCATCTGCTCTGATACCACTGAACTAATAAATGAAAAACAGATTTGTATTGATGAATCTTATTTTGTTGGAGTAAAATCTTTCCTTTGAGAACGTTTGCTTTTTGTCAACATGCATTTGTCGAGTCTTCTTTTAATATAAAGTTTTAATTCGTCATCTTCTTTATTTTAAAGGGAAGTGCACTTTAAATAACATTTAAACAACAGCTATTTTAATAATAACGACAATGATGATGATATTATTTGATCTAAATCTTGAAATAGGTCTTACTTAAAATGTGACTGACCTTAACTTGGTGCTTTGAGTCTTATTTCATTTTTGTAACTGTTCGTGTTCCTGGGAAATGAAAACAAGTTCTACCTTTTGTAATTTTTCCCAGATTACAAATTTGATTTTCTTGGCAACTTACTTCAAAAATAAGGGCTGTAAGTATTATTCTTTTTCATTCCAAATGGAAACTAACTGAATTTACAAGAAAGACAACTGAAAATTGGAATTGTTTAAAAATAAAAACAAAAATACACCGTCGTAACAGATTTTAAATGAAGTAGATTATCAAGTGGACTGCTAATTTTGCCTTTCCAAAATGTTGGATATTTAACCCTCAGAATAATTAAATATTTGTAATAAAGCAGTTAATTCAAGCAGTTTATTGCTGTAATTTGCAAAAGTACATTGAGCTGCTTTCTTTTCAGCTCATTGATGGAGGAACAAACATTTCTTTAATAAGACTACAGCACATTCTAATTTTGTTGCAAAAGCTTAGATAAGGATCAGGCCCCCTCTGAATCACTGCATTGACCTATGACATTGAAAGTGCTGAAGCTCTTTGGCAAAAGAAGAGTTAGACAGTCATTATTATGCACAGGACTTTCCAGTTCTAAAGGGGCTCTGTGCTTTCTCTCAGATAGACTTTGTTTGTTGGAAATGAGAACTGTATTTTGGCAGCAAAGGACCAGAACTGAAGCTACTCTGCAGGCAGACTCATTATGACATAATCCTTCATTAATCCTCATTCTCTATTAATAGATCATGCAGAAGTTTTGCTTTAGTTGATCATCTTCATCAAGGAGCTATGAAAAAGCATTACCGGCGAAATGCCCACCTCTGGTTTTAAGGCTGCTGGTTTACAATCATCTTTATTAGTTGCAAAGATTAATGGCAAAAATAATCTCTTGGATTTTGCTTAGTATACAAATGACATATGAGCACCTAAAAAAACTGTTGTAACTGGATCTTGGTGTTTTCGGGGGTAAAACACACCTGGGAAGAAAATATACCGTTTAACAATTAAAAAAAGAAAGGTTTATCAGGCTGATATTTCCTCCGGTGAGAGAAAGGGGTTCTAGTTGCAGAAGGGTGGGAGTAGTGGCTGAACAATCCAAGTTCCCATACTGCTTCAGAAAACTAGTTAGCATAAAATACACATCTGTTACGGTTACTGAGTAGATTGGATCAATCTTGAGAAGCTGAACTTTTCGAGATGGGTGGGTAGGGGTGCATTTCCTTTAGAAATATGTATGTGTGCTTGTTTTTGTCCAAATTACCTGCCCTGATCACAGACTAGAGCTGCAGCATTCTGTTTCTTAGACTTTCATCGTACTCTTCTACAGCATTTTGGGACCCACGTAAAAATGTAATTAAAGACAATAAAGAAATGTGCTTTGCTGGGTTTTTTTGTCATTTGTTTTTACTGAATTCTGTAACACTCTTGGGGTCACTGGTGAGCCAGAAGTTCCCACAGCAAGTCTGACTCCTCGGCTCAGCCTGAAACCTCCCTGAGCCCTGTGGCCTCCTACCTTCTCTGACTCTATGCACCAAGGCTTTGACGTACGTTTGTTGATAGACCCAAAACCTCATTGGAAGGTATAGTTTAGGTATGTTAGGAGGAGATTCTAATGATATTTCTTTCATCTTTAGTCCACAGGGTTTGAATATCACAAAATAAGATACTATTAGTGGGGAGATTATTTGGTTAAGCAGTATGAACGTTTTCCTAGAGAAATATGCTGGAAAACCTTTTTTCCGTGGTTGACGGGTGATTGTTCTGGTAGGAATGTACTCATAGTGTTGAGCCAGTAATGGAGATTGTGCCTCTTTGGAACTGGCTGACAGCCCCACATTGACCCCTGATAATAATGCCACTGATTCTTAAAATATTAGAAAATATGCAGGCTGCAAAAAAAAACTGTAGGGATGTATTTTTATATTGTTTTGCACATATTTGCGAAATGAACAAACCTCAAGGAAGTTAATGAAGTTGTCCCTAAACACCCAAATTGTAATGGTTTAATCTGGCTTCTATCTGGGCCATCTCATCTCTTAATGTTTTTATTTCTATTCTATAGTAAGAGAACTAAGGTTTACTGAACTCTTATAAGTGGACCATTTCCCTAGGCACTTTATGTAAGTGATCGAAATTAATTTTAGAGTTAATAGTCTAAGCTAATTGAGAGAGAATCATCATAGAACTCTAAGGCAAAAGCTGCATTTTCTAGGCTCTTGATATTCAAGCTGTGTTGGAACTTGAGTTGACACCATGGTCAGAGGACAGTCCTGAGAGATCAAAATATGACTGGTGCTGGATATCTGGTGGCTCTCTTTTTGTTCACAAGAAGTGGCTGGTGGTTGATGGAAAGGCAACATAGACTCTATATACAGAATATTCAGCCTCCAAAAGGGTATCTTTACAAAAGCAAATGTTCATGATCTTAAGAATCTACTAAATAAGAACTTTGAAATTACTGTGACCAAGCCAGGACCTGAAAACCTGAAAAGTCAGGCAATCTCCCCATGGTAGACAGCTTTTCAGAAATGTTTGGCCAGATCTTCATGTATTTGTCTTAATCTGAGGCTTTGCTTGGCAGTAACAGCATGACATTTAGTTAGTTTCTATTTAAGGAGATCCTACACAACAAAAGTAGTGTTGCATACAAAGAAACTAAGGACTAGACAATGTTTAAGAAATATATGTAACATTTAATAAAAATGTGGATCATAGCAGTTTGGTCTTGGCTTTTCTTGCTGAGTTTTTTGGATATTTAGGAGCTGCAGAGTACCCCATAAAACCATTGCAAATTGCTACTGGACAGAATTCATCCTCTCTTATATTATTTTCCTATTGTTGTGGTAATAAATTACCACAAACTTACTGGCTTAAAACAACCCAAATTTATTTCTTACAGTTATGGAAGCCAGATGTTGAAAATGAGTCCACGGGCTGCATTCCTTTTGGAGGCTCCAGGGGAGAATCTGTTTCCTTGACCTTTCCAGCTTCCAGAGACTACATACACCCTTTGGCTTGTGGCCCCTGCCTCCATCTTCAAAGGCAGCAAAAAAGCAAAGGATGTCCACATTTCTTTCTTTTTGTCCCTTGCCTTCTTGTCACATACCTTCTGTCTGACTCCTACTGCTCCTGCATCCCTCTCATAAAACCCCTGCGGTTACATCTCAGGCCCACCTGACAATCCAGGATAAACTCCGCAACTCAACATCTTTAACCTGATCACCTCTGCAAAGTCCCTTTGCCATCCCAGGTAACATTCACAGGTTCCAGAGACTAGGGTGTGAACAACTTCAAGGACCATTTTTCAGCCTAACACATCCCCTGACCCTCAGGAAAGAATAGGGGATTGTTTTCTATTTCTTTGGGCATGAAATGGTGCTGAGATCAGTGGTTCCCCACCTTGACTGGGGGGCTTTTTAAAAATCCTAGTGCCTGGGATGTACCCCAAACAAAGTACTTCAAATTTGCGGGCGTGGCTCACAAGGTGTCGGGTCTTTTGAAAGCTCCCCAGATGATTCCAAAGTGCAACCAACATTGAGAGCCAATCATTAAGAGTGTTTCCTTTTCCTTTTGAAGGATCTCTTGGGGCATGACCTGGATACATGAAAGTGCTTCAGTTTCACCAAACTGCTTTCAAATTTTGTTAAGAGATAGATGAAAATGTCTAGGAGGATGCATATTTTTATTTATTTTTATTGAAGTACAGTTGATTTACAATGTTTCGGGTGTACAGCAAAGTGATTTGGTTATACATACATATATATACATATAGATTCTTTTTCAGATTCTTTTCCATTATAAGTTATTACAAGATATCAAATATAGTTCCCTGTGCAATATAGCAGGTCCTTGTTGTTTATCTGTTTTACATGTAGTAGTGTGTATTTGCTAATCCCAAATTCCCAATTTATCCCTCCCCCGCCTTTCCCCGTTGGTAACCGTTTGTTTTCTATGTCTGGGACGCTATTTCTGTTTTCTAAATAAGTTCATTTGTATCATTTTTTTTTAGATTCCACATACAGATGATATCATATGGTATTTGTCTTTCACTGTCTGACTTACTTCACTTAGTATGATAATCTCCAGGTCCATCCATGTTGCTGCAGATGGCATTATTTCATTCTTTTGTATGGCTGAGTAATATTCTATTGTGTATATACGTACCACATCTTCTTTATCCATTGATGGACATTTAGGTTGCTTCCATGTCTTGGCTATTGTAAATAGTGCTACAATGAACATTGGAGTGCATGTATCTTTTTTTTTTTCCTCTACCTATTTTATTTTATTTTTTATTTCTTAACATCTTTATTGGAGTAAAATTGCTTCACAGTGGTGTGTCAGCCTCTGCTCTACAACAAAGTGAATCAGCTGCACATATACATACATCCCCATATCTCCTCCCTCTTGTGTCTCCCTCCCACCCTCCCCATCCCACCCCTCTAGGTGGTCACAGAGCACCGAGCTGATCTCCCTGTGCTATGTGGCTGCTTCCCACTAGCTATCTATTTTACGTTTGGTAGTGTATATAAGTCCATGCCACTCTCTCACTTTGTCCCAGCTTACCCTTACCCCCCTCCCCGTGTCCTCAAGTCCATTCTCTACATCTGAGTCTTTATTCCTGTCCTGCCCCTACGTTCTTCAGAACATTTTTTTTTAGATTCCATATATATGTGTTAGCATAACGGTATTTGTTTTTCTCTTTTGACTTACTTCACTCTGTAGGAAAGTCTCTGGGTCCATCCACCTCACTACAAATAATTCAATTTCGTTTCTTTTTATGGCTCAGTAATATTCCATTATATATATGTGCCACATCTTCTTTATCCATTCATCTGTCAAGGGACACTTAGGTGCTTCCACGTCCTGGCTATTGTAAATAGTGCTGCAGTGAACATTTTGGTACATGACTCTTTCTGAATTATGGTTTTCTCAGTGTATATACCCAGTAGTGGGATTGCTGGGTCATATGGTAGCTCTATTTTTAGTTTTTTAAGGAAACTCCATACTGTTCTCCATACTGGCCGCCCCAATATACCTTCCTACCAACAGTGCAAGAGGGTTCCCTTTTCTGCACACCCTCTCCAGCACTTATTATTTGTAGACTTTTTGATGATGGCCATTCTGACTGGTGTGAGGTGGTACCTCATTGTGGTTTTGGTTTGAGAATGCATATTTTAGTGGTTCAGTATTTGTTAGATTATATTAGCCTTAGGGTGCTATAGTCAAGAGAATAGGATGAAGACAACCTATTCTGTAATTATCAAGTTCAAGCACTAATGATTTAAATTAGATAAATCTACAGATGAATCTTTATGTACTAACTATGCAAATTAAAAAGCACTTTTAAAAAGAATTTTTCCCATAATAGTATGAATTCAAAGCAACATCTCACATGCTATTATGAGCTGTAAATCAGTGATACTGAAGGTGACCCAATATGCTGAAATTGAAATTGGCTTAACAGTGAGTTACATGGATTTGAATCTGAAATAATTCCTTCCTTTTCTTAATTATACTGCATGTCTTCACTTAAAGTTTACCTCTCCACATGGCTAAAAGGCGCTGGTGATTTAGATAGGCTTATTTCGGTTGAAATTTGGATACTCAGTTAAATTACAGTCACTGAATCATCAAGACCTTTAGCCATCACATAATTTTGACTCTCTTCCAGTGTGGAAATATAGATATATGTATACATAAACACCTCCAGATAATTACTACTAAAATAGACAAAGGAGTTGAGATTATTTTCCTCCCTTGACTGAATATTTGGATTGTCTACAGGTTTTTACTGGTCATTTCTATTTCCTAAGATCAGAAAAAATCAACTCTGTACTGGGCTCCATTGAGGAGAAGGGTTTAGGAGACAGCTACAAGATTCCATTAACATAAAGTGGTCAGTTGGTATTTATGCTTTGATGCTACAAAGACAACAGGGAACATAGTAGCTGCCTTTTTCAAATGAGGCTATAAAGTCTAACAAACAATGTTTGCCCTATTTCTACATAGAAGAGGAAGTGTGGAAAATGTTGCATCCATACTAAATTACTGGACCGCCCAGGGCATTTTCAGAGGTTATGGGGGCAATGAATAAAACATTTGAAATCAAACTGTCCTCCAGATTCATTCGAAAAGTAGCCTTGGTTCTAAGTAATTTGTTAGATTCTTATTAATAATTTAAATAATGGGAAATATTTATTAAGAATAAATAAATACCAATATAATAAATAAATAATACTATGTAACATACCAAATCGCTCAACTATGTTGGAGAAAGGAATGTGTTCTATTAGCATTTTTGACGAACACTAAAAACACACAAAAAATCCCACATAGAAGGCACTATATCAATGCAAATGTAATAAATAATAGCTACTACTTAATGTACTTTAAATAAATTACCTCATTTAATACTCACAATTACTTATATAACTGCAAATACTCCATTTTACAGTTGAGAAAACTGAGAACTAGAGAAATTTAGTAACTCCATCAAAATCATACAACTAATAATAAGTAGTAGAACCAGGAGGCACACCTAAATGTGATTCTCAACTCCCCTGGACCACTTCAGTTCCAACAAGTGAAGGCTTTAACTAACTTTCAAATGCTGTGGATTCACAGTTGTAAGAACTATAATCCCAGATCAAGAGATAAGAATAAAGCACAGGCCAAAGCTTTGTGGTCAGGTTGGTTTGCAGGACATAATGAGATTAGAATGAGAAGTTTTACCGCAAAGGAGAGGTCTCCAAGAAGCTTGATTTTTCATTTGGAATTGTATCATGTGAGTGTTTAAACTATCCTCAAGATGATATTGATTCCTATTTGTGTGTGTTCCACTTTGAAATTCCTAATCATTTGGAGGTAAATTAATTTGTTCCATTTTGTTTTAGCCTGTATATAAAACATCTAAATTTTATTTCTCTGAATCGGTGTTTCTTAACCTGATCCTTAAATCACAAGGATTAGAATTACTTGCTTGTTAAAAAATATACTTCCTGGATCCCACTTTAGATCATCTGAATCAAACTTCTAAGGCCAGGGCCTGGAGAAGCTCTCTTTCATTTTATAAACTAATAAGGTTATTTGTGGTAGAAATTAATTTCATTTGCCCAAAATGTAGATTCTGAAATCAATACACATTATAATGATTTAGACAGACAATACAAAACTTCAGAGAAGTAGGGCAATACTAATGATATACTTCATATACTATTTTCTTCTATCCTCTTTTCCTCATGTTAACTTCTTCCTGCCCTTTTCTTCATTCATCAAACACTAGCTGATTCTTCTACAATGTGCAGCCACTAGGCTGTCCTGGGATACATGACCATTGTCACATTTGGGAGACTCTGCATACTTCATCCTCCCTGTTCTTGCACATTAGAGAATTCCTGCTCTCAAGAAACTTGTTAGATATTGTTAAATCCACCATTTTCCAAACATATTTACCCACATATGTATCCTTTCTTCAAAGAGTATCTGTTATCCTGGAGAGCACCTTTAGAAAAAGTGGACATGACAATGACATTTTTAAACATACTAACATGCAATCAATAATTGGTGGAATTTGCTGGTAGTGCATTTATTGCCTTTTTAAAGCAACCATTGCTAAAGAAGTAAAGGATAAAAGGCTTCTGGTAGATTATCCATGCCCTGAAGTTTCTCTTGGAAGGCTTGACCTATACTAAAGGAAATAGAGGCAATCCTGAGTTTTTTGATTATACCAGACTTTAGGTAAGAATCCTAATAAATATTTCTACTTATTTTTAGAAAAGTGCAAACTCAACCAATTCAACTATTTTGTTATAAATTTGGGTAAATGATTCAGTATTATCATCTTGGTCTCTGTCTCATTGTTAGTTTTCAGTTTGTCTTTACTTGCGTTTACATTATTAAAGCTACATGTATATTTTAAAAACACACAAATCAAACAGAAGCATATAAAGTACACAGTAAAAACCAAAAGTGATTCCCCTTCCTATCATGCCAGTCTCATTTCCTAGGAGTATTTCTGCATTTCTTTATATATTTTTTTCTATATTGTGTTTACACCCATACACACACACAAATATATAATATATAAAATAAGTATATATTTTTACAAAGATAACATCGTGTATTATTCTAAAATCCACTTTTGTGTATTAAATATATAGTCTCAGGTTTCTGAAGTTCCCTGGAAATAGGGCTCTGAGGTTCCTGTGCACCTTTCACAATTTTTATAGTACATGAGCTATGTAAGTAATAACACCTGGACCTAATTTTTAAAAGAATTCTCATAAGTGAATTGCTTGCCGAAATATCCAGGTACCACTTGGGTAGTTAATAATGTCTTAGCACATTATTACACGAGGACGTATTCTCATGCATTAGTTATAAGTGTGCCACATGACTTTCATAACTGCATTCTACACAAACACATTTTTTTGCAAAACAAATACACTTTATTTTTTTTAACATCTTTATTGGAGTATAATTGCTTTACAATGGTGTGTTAGTCTCTGCTGTATAACAAAGTGAATCAGCTATACATAAACATATATTCCCATATCTCCTCCCTCTTGCATCTCCCTCCCACCCTCCCTATCCCACCTCTCTAGGTGGTCACAAAGCACCGAGCTGATCTCCCTGTGCTATGCCGCTGCTTCCCACTAGCTATCTAGCAAAACAAATACACTTTAAATGCACTAGAAGAGATTTACTATTTAAAGGGAAGCTGGCAAAAATTCTACTTTACATCTAAGAATTCTACTGAAAAGTAAATAATTGCTCCCTAACTCATGAATCTGAGTAATCTGGGTTTTTATAAATTAAACGTGTGGGTGTTGGGAAGACTTTACAACCCTCCAAAACAAGATAACAGAATCTTACAATTGTAAGGTCTAGGTCTTTTTCAAAATCATGATCCATAAGAAAGATAAAGATAAATCTTTGGATTAAGGAAAATGTTCTTTCCACAGTGTCATTTCTTTCTTCCATTTTTTCCCCTTTGGTGGGATATCAAATGGAGGATATTTTTAGTTTATTTATACTGAACTGTTACTTGGTGAGATTTACATTTAAAACAAGATATTTATTTGAAGGGATTAGCTATCATTATGTTTAAAATTGTATTTACAGTGTTTTGTAAAATAAAGCAAACCATGCACTTGATAAAAATGCTCAGGCAGTAAAAAAAGATAGAGACTCAAAGTGAAATCTCCCTCTTAAATCTCACCCTCAACAAGTAGTGCCACTCCCCAAGATAACTGTTGTTAATAGTATCTTGTTTTTAATCCTTTGTGAAGAAAAGTCTGTCATATGCCAGATATATATATTTTTTTGTTATTCCCCGGACAGGATCGTACCATACATGCTGTTCTGAACCTTATCTTTTTCACTAAATAATATATGTTAGAACTCATCATATTAGCATAAACAGATTTATTTCATTCTTTTTAACAACATTGCATTCCTCCTTATGACTTCACCATAATTCATTTAACCTAGCCTTTGTTTGGGGGCACTTTGGTGGTTTCCATCTTCTTGCTTGTATAAATGTTGCTACGGTGAACATCTTTATGCTTACCTATCTTGGCACAGATACGTAAGAATATCAGTGGATAATTGTTAGCAGTGATATTACCCACATAGATTAAGAGGCATGAAAATACTCAACATTCAAAAGCATGTCAGGGGCTTCCCTGGTGGCGCAGTGGTTGAGAGTCCGCCTGCCGATGCAGGGGACACGGGTTCGTGCCCCAGTCTGGGAAGATCCCACATACCGCGGGGTGGCTGGGCCCGTGAGCCATGGCCGCTGAGCCTGCGCGTCCAGAGCCTGTGCTCCGCAACGGGAGAGGCCACAACAGTGAGAGGTCCACGTACTGCAAAAAAAAAAACCAAACAAACAAAAGCATGTCAAAGCAAAAACTCTAATACTGGTAGTGGCAGTGCAAATTGGTGCAAACTTCTGGAAGGGCAATTTGATTATGTCTTAACAAAATTTGAAATTCACATACAGTTTTATCTAGAAATTTTGCTGTCAGAAACTAACATAATGGTATTTGTCAATTATATCTCAGTGAAAACAAAAAGAGAAAGAAATTGACACTATCAATACATAGTATAATTGCTTTTTTGCATAGAAAGTTTTTGTTATTGAAGTATAACTGATTTACAATATTATATTAGTTTCAGATATACAGCATAGATTCAATATTTTTAAAGATTATGCTCCATTTAAAGTTATTACAAACTAATGGCTATATTTCCCTGTCTTGTTGCTTATTTATTTTATACATAGTAGTTTGTATCTCTTAATCCCCTACCCCTTTCTTGCTCCTTCCTCCTTCCCTCTTCATACTGGTAACCACTAGTTTGTTCTCTATAACTGTGAGTCTGTTTCTGTTTTGTTATGTACATTCACTTGTGTTACTTTTTTAGATTCCACATATAAGTGACAACCTAGAATACTTGGCATTCTCTGACTTATTTCACTAATCTTAGTGGCTTCTAGGTCCACCCACATTGTTGCAAAAGGCAGAATTTTATTTTATTTTTATTTTTTTGGTACGCGGGCCTCTCACTGTTGTGGCCTCTCCCGTCGCGGAGCACAGGCTCCGGACACGCAGGCTCAGCGGCCATGGCTCACGGGCCCAGCCGCTCCGCGGCATGTGGGATCCTCCCGGACCGGGGCACGAACCCGTGTCCCCTGCATCGGCAGGCGGACTCTCAACCACTGCGCCACCAGGGAAGCCCAAAAGGCAGAATTTTTTTTATGGCTGATTAATGTTCCATCTTCTTTATCTATTATTCATCTGTTGATGGGCAGTTGGGTTGCTTCCATATCTTGGCTATTGTAAATAATGCTGCTATGAACATTGCAGTGTATGTATCTTTTTGAGTTAGTGTTTTCTCTTTTTTTTTGGATATATGCAAAGTAGAAGTAGAAGTGTTGGATCATATGGTAATTCTGTTTTGAGATTTTTGAGAAACCTCCATACTGTTTTCCATAGCGGCTGCACCAGTCTACATTCCCACCAGCAGTGTACATGGGTTCCCTTTTCTCTACATCCTTGGCAACAGTTGTTATTTGTAGACTTTTTGATGTTAGCCATTCTGACAGGTGTGAGGTGATGTCTCATTGTGGTTTTGATTTGCATTTCTCTAATAATTAGCAACATTGAGCATCTTGTCATGGGCTGTGGAGAAATGTCTATTCAGGTCTTCTACCCATTTTTTAAATTGGGTTGTGTTTGGTTTTTTGAGCTATTTATATATGTAGATATTAACCCCTTACCAGTCATATCATTGGCAAATATTTTCTCCCATTCAATAGTCTGTCTTTCCATTTTGTCGATGGTTTCCTTTGCTGTGCAAAAGCTTTTAAGTTTAATTAGGTCCCACTTGTTTATTTTTGCTTTTCTTTCTTTTGCCTTAGGAAAGAGATCCAAAAAATATTGCTACGGTTTATGTCAAAGGGTGTTCTGCTTATGTTTTCTTCTAGGAGTTTTATGATTTGGGGTCGTACATCAGGTCTTTAGTCCATTTTGAGTTTATCTTTGTATGTGGTGTGAGGAGATGTTACACAGTATCATTTCTTATAGACATAACCTCTTATATTACACCTGTAAGAATATTAGAGCTGGAAAGGAATTTAGAAATTATCTACTCCAATTTCTGAGGTCCAAGGAGGGTAAGTTACATAGTGAACAGGTGCCCCCTAGAGACTGTTACAGAAGTTCAGCACTGGCTGCCAGATATGCTAAAAGAGATGGATGATTAGACACATCCTTCTCCTCTCAGACCTCCGCCTCACTGACCACGGTCACTATATTGCTCTCACTTTTCTTTGCCACGTCTGTTCTTATGTTGTTATGTTAGATCTTTATCAAAGGTATAGCTCAGGAACACTTTTTCCTAGAAGATAGGTCCACTCTGTATGATTGTGGGCAGGAGAGAATAGGAGAGAGACCAGGGTTAGGAAAATGAGTGAGGGGCCTGGCATTTGTTCCTTATGGGATGGGAATTAAAAAGAGTCAGGGGTCAGGGTGGTCTCCTTAGTTTCCAGAACGTGTCCTGATCTATCGTGACCTTAGTCATTCCAAAAAGGGAAAGCACCTACCAGTCATAGGTTTGTAGAACCCACAGTGTGAGTCATAGATTTCTGCAGCTGGCATCAATTAACTGGATAGGTAGCAGGTGCTTCATCAAAAGATGATTATGTCTGTAGACTTTTAATACTCAACATCTGAATATATGGTACATATGGCAAACAGGCATGTATACATATATGTAGCACGACGTCAACAGGCAATTCAAACAAAAAAGAGAATTACCAAACATGGGGGGAAATGTTCATCTTAATTAGAAACAAAATAAAAACAATCATAAGGTGATATTTTCTGTCCAACACGTTAGCAAAAAAGATATTTTTTCAAAAAATACTTAATGCTATTAAGGTTTCCTTGAAATGGGTGCTGTGAGGGACCTTGTGAAAATACAGCTGACAGTATAAACTCAAAACACTGAAACATTTGGGGCCAATAATCCCACTACTAGGAAGTTAGCCTGAGGACATCATTTAGGAAAGGAAGTTGCTGTAAGCTCTAGGATGTTCCCAACAACTTTATTTTTAACTAGAAAAACTGTAAGCAGCCTAAAGTCCAATCAGTGAGGAATGGTGAGTAAAATTGTGGTAGGCCAAATAGATGAAACATTCAATAGATGATGATTATCAAACCCATATAACTTCATGAGCAGATATTATGATATATCCATAAAAGCAATATGTGAAATTGTCCACAATGATTGACAAACTGAGTGTATGTCTCTGCATGGATAAGTTTTGGAGGAATACACACACAAAACATACAAAGTAGACTTTGTATTAGAACAGGAATATGCAGGTTTTCCCTCCATTTGTAATATTTTGATTAACAATAATAATAAAATTAAACAATAAAAATAACAAATCTAAAAAGGCCTATAAATATTTTCACTTCTCATAAAGTTTTCTCCTGCTCATTCTGTACATATTCTTGCTTGTTCCCACCTAGGCTGTGAAGAAAAGATATGTTTTGCTCAATATGTATAATTTCAGGTAGACCCTTTGAGAATTTAAGCACAATTCCAATGTGCTCTCAACTCATTTTGGAATAAGAGGACCCTAATGATGTAACAATAGAATCAAATCACATAGGACTTTAAAAATGGTTGCTATTTTTAAATGCGAGAAGATGTATGCTCATTCAATATTTAAACATTTCCAGTGCCAGTAAGTCTAGCTCACAAAGCAGCATATTCAATTTACAAATTTCCTTTCATTCATGATATATGTATTGAGCCAATTCTCTCTTTAGAATGAGCAGCCAGACAGTAACAAGACTGAAAGTGGGGAGACCAGTTCGGAGGCTTTCTCATTAGTGCAGATGAGAGATAATGAAACCTGAACTAAGTCAGCACCCAGAGAGGAAAATGGAAGAACAACTTTACAATGTATTTAGAAAACAGATCAACTAGACTTAATGACTAACTCCAGCCCAAATTCAAGGGAAGGGGATTAGTTTCCATCCCTCAGTAAGAGGAGTAGAAAAGAATTTATGGCCATCTTTGACCTGACACACCCTCCTTCCATGTTCTGTATATTTGTTTTAAAAATCTGAGCTCATCAGAAAGCCCAGACATCTACAGTGTTTCTTCTTCTAATTTTCAGATGCTCACTTCTCTTTCCCCACTAAGAGACACTTTTCTTAGTTTTAAGGACTTTCTTTCCATTTTGAATTAATCTCTGTTAAGATCTGTGTCCACAGAATAATCTAGATCTTGTACCTTAACTTTTAAAAATTCATTTTTCTGAATTCTAAACAGTGCTTCTCAAATGTTAGTGTGCACACAAATCACTAGGTGATCTTGTTAAAAAGCAGATTATGATTCTGTAGGTCTGGGTGGGGCCCGAGATTCTGCATTTCTAACAGGCTCCCAGATTATGCAATGTTGCTAGTCCTCTCACCATACTTTGTGTTGCAAGAGTCTAGAGAATCCTATCTAATTCCAACATTGCTTAGCTCACTTAGCCGCATGACACTCGTAATCAGGTCTTCCTTTTGGGACAGAATAAATTTCAGAATGCTATTATTTCCTAGGCTTTTTCAAGTGATGTAATTGGAGATACATCAAACCAATAATTTATCAAAGACTCTGCTCGTAGTGAAATAAATGTCCAGATAGCTAAAGTTTCCTATCATAGATACATCTTGTCACTGTGCCTACTTCATACTCTGTAAGATATTGATAACATTTTTATAGAGTCACATGTCAGAGGTATGAAGCAGATATGGTTATCTTCATTCTATAGATAGAGAAACAGGCTCAGAGAGGACAGGTAAATTGCCTCAGGTCAAGCAGCTGGTAGGTAGTTAAGTGCTGCCTCCCTAACCTGGATCATCAGGCTCTAAACAATAAAAAATTGACAGAAGAAAAGTCTGATGAGGGTTCCTAAGACAAGCATTGCTTACTACTAATCACATGAACCAATATCCCAAACCCAGAGCACCCCTAAAGTCTGGGAGAATAAAACTCAATGACGTCTCTGGGTATTTGGAAAAAATAAAACCATCTATTTGCACATGAGATCATTCTTGATCCATTTTCCATCACTAGCCATAGATGAAGAAATACTCTCACTACCTCCAGACCCCAGACAACCATAATGACATGAGCAACTACAAGTCTCCCCCTCCCCAGTCCCCCAAGAACAGGCTTAGGTGTAGGGCTGGCATTGTCATGTTGAAGTTGTATTGAGAGCTTTTCTTCTTCGTTGAACGTCAAGAATCAGGTCTGGGGAAAAAATCTGTAAGTACTGTAATTAACTTCAATTTTAATTTCTGGGTGTCTTTTTTCTCCTAGCTGCTGCCAAGGTTCTCCTTCAGTCCCATCACTTAGAGCAGAATTCACGAAGCTCAGGCCAGACATCCATGGGCAATTTTTGTGAGGTTTCAGGGTGATGTGCTCAAGCTCTTCTGGGAAACTTGGAGCCAAACTAAAATATGGATTGATTGCTTAAAAAAAAAAAAAAGTCCGCCAGTTTCAAGAAGCCAGTTTACATTTCTCAGTTTGGGGAAAAACTTTTAGGAGTTGGAATTTTAATACTTTATGTTTTCAAATTGGGTATAATACATTTAAACTTCACTTCATTTTCTTTATCATTTGCTTATTTTTTATTATTCCTTCCTTTTCTATTACTATTACTTTTCTCTATATGTGTTCATACATAGCTCTATGTGTATTTGTTCTGTTATGAATTAAAAGCACTAAAAGACCCAGAAAATTTATCCCTCTAGTCTGCTCCAGTGCAGTTTAAATTAAGGTCCTCACTTCTTTTAAAATCCGATTTATGTTACTTGGAAGCTACATTTCATATTATCCATTATAATGCCTGTTTACCCACAAATTAATAGTGTACCAGATAGAACAAGTGGAATAAAAATAGAATCTATTTGAGAAGTTAGGCTTAAGGAATAAAAAAGGCCTACTGTGTAATAAACTTGTGTAGGGAGAGGGCAAGATGAGGGCACTGTTGACTGACCCGAAGGATAGAAGCCATCCAGTATTATTCTGGCATTTACTGAGGAGTAAGACCGTGCAGGGTATACTAAGTGTTCTGGGGTTTAAAACATGTGAGACTCTATTTCAGTCTTCAAGATGCTCACAGTCTGGATAGGGAGACAGATTAGAAGACAAAAATCAAAGAGTAATGTTATGGGAATAGTAGAGGAACGAGATTCCTTTCAATGGAGGTAGAGGAAACTGGGAAAAGGTCATGGAGATAATTTCATTTGAACCAAAACTTAAAGGATGGACAGGAATTCAATAAACAGGAATGAATGGTAAGGATAGTTAGAGAGAGAAAATAGCTTATGCTATTATCATCCACAGAGGTGGGAAGGTGAAAGGCATGCACAGAGAATCACAGAGAATGTGATTAATGGAAAAACGTGCATGATGGACTGTAGAACTGAAAGCTAGAAAAGTAAACCTCCCTTTTCATAATTTTACCAGTGGTGTATATCCTCTAAGACCAGTGCTTCTAACTTAGTTTTGTAAGCCCACTTCCTTTCTGTAAGGCCTCTTGATTAAGAGACAAAATTGAGATTTTTTTTACTCATTGATAGGTATAAAGAGGAGGTATTGTTTTCCTTCTTGGGCTTCATAGCAATGTGTCTCCTATATATTTATAATCCCCCATCACTTTTCAGGCATGTCCATATTCTTTCAAAGTGTGGACATCTAGTCACTCAAAGATAAGTTTATGTATTGTGAATATGAGATGGATAACAGTTTATAATCAGGGCTTAATGAAAGAAGAATATAAGTCATTGACATGTCTTTTCCTTGCTCAGTTTACTTTTAATTTTATTCCATTGTATAGTTCATATAGGATGTCTCCATTTCTATCAGGAGAGCTACTGAAAGATACTGATTGAAATAATTCTCTTTGAATTAATTTGACTTGATCCTAAATTGCCATATTGACTTTCCTCTAGGCTCAAGTGTGAATATCTATTTTTGTTCTATAAATGTTGTTAGGTTCAAGGTCAGTGTCACTACATTCTCAATAATTCTGACTGGTATCACATCTAAGCTGTATCCATTCTCGGGGCTGCAGTTACTTCCAAAGTAATGTGGATATCACAGATTTTTAGGAATGTCAGTCATTCTAAACGTATGCAAAGTGCCTTATTCTTTAAATTTGTCCCCTTATAGAGTATGGCTTAATTAATCCATTAGGAGATTTTGAAGGAGACTTATGACAGGATAGGAATTGAGGGCCATCCTCCACATCTGGAAGCTTCTTTTTGACTCTGCCACTTCAAAATCCTACTTTTTTAATATATAAATTTATTTATTTATTTATTTTTGGCTGCGTTGGGTCCTCGTTGCTGCACACAGGCTTTCTCTAGTTGCAGCGAGCAGGGGCTACTCTTCGTTGCGGTGCGCAGGCTTCTCATTGCGGTGGCTTCTCTTTGTTGCGGAGCATGGGCTCTAGGTGTGTGGGCTTCAGTAGTTGTGGCATGGGAGCTCAGTAGTTGTGGCTCGTGGGCTCTAGAGCACAGACTCAGTAGTTGTGGCACATGGGCTCAGTTGCTCCGTGGCATGTGGGATCTTCCCTGACTAGGGCTCGAACCTGTGTCCCCCTGCATTTGCAGGCAGATTCTTAACCACCGCACCACCAGGGAAGTCTCTCAAAATCCTACTTTTGACAGCAAGAAAATTTTGTATTGCGGAAGGTGAAAAAAAAGAGAAAAGAATTATTTGGTTTTTGATAGCTTTCCCTAGGCTTACCTCTATTTATTATCTTAGGAGGCAGAAGTCCTCCTTTTTAGGAAAGTGTATCATCATTATTTTGTTGGACTCATAAAAACCACAGTATTTCAAATTACTGTATTGTTTAAAGTGACTATTCATGTGCATATTGAACATATCATAGGTCACAGATAACTCTTCATCTAAACATTTACTGATAAGGGTGGCTGGATTCTGTTTTCAGTTTCATTTATCTCTTTTTCCAAGATGTGAAGGCAATACATTTTTCTCTTGCCTCCATCTGCTTCCCTCACCCCCTCTTCTTTTGCTCACAGCATGGGAAGGAGAGTTACAGCTTAGCCTGTTTGCTTATGGAACTGTGCCAGAAGCAGTTTTGAAGGTGTTTTAAAAATGAAGACATCTGGCAGCTGGCATACTTACAATTCATTTGCCAAAGACAAGTTGCACACTGCTGGAATTTTTAACTGAAGATCACGTACCAGGTAAGAAGCAGTCAGGTGGAGCTGGTGCATAGGAAGCCACACACTCAAAAAATGTTAGCTCTGTGAAGTTGGATGGAGTAAATCAAGAAACACGCCTACATCCTTGTCTACCAACCCCCTTGTCACCAGGCCCCCTTAAGAGAGGTAAGAGGAAAAAGATCCAAGCCAAGAAAATTGGCAGTGAATCACAAGGCACTGACATGTCAGCAGAAGCCCTAGAAAACAGGCAAGAGGAAAGGGTATTAAAATAAAAACGTGAAAAGAGAATTTAACGTAGTGTTGGATAAACATGGTTCTGTCAATTGAATGGTCCAGTTTTTCAGAAAGAAGTAGCCTAAGAGATTATGGTTTCATGGTTCACCCCACTAGTGAATTACTAACAGTAAACCAATGAATGCTCTGTGATTGAAAATTTACTTGATGTTTGACAGTATTAGGGTAGTTGTTTGGGGTTTTCTGTTTTAAAATCTTTTATTGTAACTGGAAATCACTAAATACTAGTGCCAGATCAATTGGTTTTGTAATTTTACACTTGGATTAAATGAATCTGTGTTTTATACCTTTGTTCTTCTGCAACAGGAATTTAACTCACAAATATGGGCATTTCATTATGAGATTAACACTTGACCTAACAGAACAAGGGAGAGAAATTATCCCACCACATTGACAATCTCTCTCTGACAAATTTCAGCACTTTAAAAGTAGTGGGGGCGACCACCTAGAGGGGAGGAGAGGGAGGAGATATGGGGATATATGTATACGTATAGCTGATTTCACTTTGTTATACAGGAGAAACTAACACACCATTGTAAAGCAATTATACTCCAATAAAGATGTTAAAAAAGTAGTGTGGGCCATATTTGACATACAGGCAATAAGATATATGTTTATAAAGCAAGAATTAGAGATTATTTGTGTTAGAACTTGATATATTTCCATGTAACAAGTCTGGAGTTTTTTCCTTCGGTCCTTCTGCGTCCAGGCCTCTTGTCTCCGGTGTTCTTGTCTCCTGTTCAAAACATTATACATGGGGGTATTGGTTAGTGAAGAAGGAAGGAGACAGTGTTGCAGTTATAAGTCTGTTGTTGAGGGCAGTTGACCCTCACCTTACTGCAGATGGAGACAATTGCTGGCCTTGCAGAGGCTGCAAACTTGTGGCCTAAGTGTAGGATCTAGTCCAAATATATGTGCATTTGACTCACTATCAACTTGCAGAGTGTTTATGATTTTTAAAGTAAGTTGACAGGAGAGTTCACATTTTTAAAAGTTTGGATTTCCAGTTTCTTTTTTAAAATCAAAAGATCAGGCATCACCATCCACAATCCCTCATGAGAGCCGTCTGCTGGCCCTGGCCTCCATGATGCGATGGTGCAGGGGTCCTCCAGTCACCAGGTCCTGACACCCTCATTCTCTCCCCAGGGTTGAATGCAAATTGCTACTTCCCTGTGTTCCTGCTGTTATTTTTCCAAACTCAGAGTCAAAAGGAAAGTGAAATGTTTCTTACATCTTTGTCAAAAGTGTGGAAATAGAAACAAGCCAGAGAGACATGTTTTTCTAATACCAGGCCCACTGCCCACAGTGATATTACCTCTCCCGCCCCTACTGCCCCCTGAGTCTGTTTCCTTCCTTACCTCCTCTGCCCACCTCAGATTCTGTGGGTCGAGACTTGGGGTTCAAGCTGCCTCCTGGCCCAGCCAGGATCACGAAACCTGTACGTCACATCAGAACTGCTGCAATATCACAAACAGAGCCTTCTTAAAGATACCCAATAGGGCTTCCCTGGTGGCGCAGTGGTTGGGAGTCCGCCTGCCGATGCAGGGGACGCGGGCTTGTGCCCCGGTCCGGGGGGTCCCGCGTGCCGCGGAGCGGCTGGGCCCGTGAGCCATGGCCGCTGAGCCTGCGCGTCCGGAGCCTGTGCTCCGCGGCGGGAGAGGCCACAACAGTGAGAGGCCCGCGTACCGCAAAAAAAAAAGGTACCCAACATACGGTCCATCCCTGGATTTCAAATGCTCTTAATGGGTGGGAGGATGGGAAGGTAGGAGACCTGGGGATGAGGAGCTGGGGGAGGAGGACAGTAAACTGTTTGATATTATGTCACTTAAAAATGTACTTTTTGTTCATAAATTTACTCATAAATTGGTATTGCCTGTGACGGATTTTTCTACAGTTGGGCTCTGCTGCTTTCATTGAAATTGAGCAGTTACAAAACCTGCGAATATTTTTCTTTCCTTTTTTTTTAAAAAAGAGAAACTGCCATAAGCACATATGGGGAAAATGGTACCTCGTAGAAATGAAGACATTTGCCTGGTGATTTTAGTGATTGGTTATGAAGGCAATGATGCAGTAACTACTCTTTACACGGGTCCATCCATTTAGTGTAATTGCTCCCGAAGGAGAGTTTTATAGTTCTTGGAATTGTAACTACGTGAAGTACTAGCAAACTCTACCTCATGTAATCTAAACTGAAGACTCAAGAGATGAATTATAAATGCTTAGAAATGGGTTTTAGAAAGAATATTGATGATTTGTCAACTCTCCATCTTTCCTTTAAAACTTGTTTTTGTTTGACAGTCAAGTGCCTATCAGATGAGGCCCATCTGAAATCCCTGCTGTTTTTCATTCATCACATAAAGATCTTTATTGAGACCTTCTAATATATGAAGCCAAACCTATTGTTTCATTACAGAATATTGGATCTCTAAAATGACCCTGCAAAATAATTTCTACATTAGTTTTCATTCTCCTTGTGCATGATTTTAGGTCCTTTTTATTTACACAGAATTTTATTACTGGGTTAAAGAGAAGCAAAGTGTACTTTACAGAGAGCAAATGTAATCTCCAATAAGAAGGTCTCTAATAGAAAGGGAGTTGGAAAAGTGAAAAATGAAGATTATTGGAAGCAGGTGCATTTTCAAAGAATGATTTCTGGGTGTGTGTGTGTGTGTGTGTGTGTGTGTGTGTGTGTGTATGTGTATGTGTATGTTGGTAGCAGAGTGGCAGAGACAATGTATTCTTTTCAACATTCAATTTTAAAAAGTAAAGTAAAGGAGATGGTTATGTCCTCTTTGTTACTACTATTGATATTAAAACATAAGACTGAACTCGGATGTCATGATCTAGGGCTTTCATTTTAAATTTCAGGTTGTTCATTCACTCAGCCAACACTGAACAAATGCTCTATGCTAAATACTTTGAAATGTGCTGTGGCTATAGCTGAAAATAAAACAGACATGGTCAGAAGGTCTACAGGCTAATTGGAAAGACAGACATTAAGTAAAATATCACACTTACATGTATTTCAGGAACATACCAGGCCTGCTCCTGCTGTGAGGCATTTGCACTTACTGTTGCCTTTGCTTACACTGCTCTTCCCTCAGATACCTACATAGCTCCATCCCTCACTATCTTAAAGTCTTAGCTCAAATGTCACCTTCTCAGTTGAACAATGCAGAATTCTAAATCCAACTAAATGAGCATAAAATATGAAGAGAAAACAAAGGTATTTTAAGAAATCCATTCAGAAAGAAATGTTCAATGAAGTACTCAAAGAAAACAAAAAAGATTTTAGGAGAAAGAAATACATTAAATACCAAAAATAAGAGAATAAGAGAAACCAATGAGACATATGGCTAAGTATAGATCCTGACAAACATGTAAACTTAAAAATACTGATAATCTGGAACCAAACTCCAAATGAGTTCAACATAAAAATTGAAGGTGAAGCCAATGTCAGTGAAGGGGAAAATGATAGCATGCTGTGGTTCATTGTCTTTTCTTAGGAGAAGGTTATATACATTTAAATGTACGAGTTTAAAAATTCATGGCTAACCAATACAAGAATAGACACCAAATATGTAATTTTTAAATCTCTGGGGAAGGAAAAAATGGAGAAAACTCAATTAAATCCCGCCGGCAAAATAGAGAAAGTAAAGAAGAAATTACTTTTTTAAAAAGCTAAATGTTAAATATTTAATAGTGGTAATATGGCCAAACATTTTAATAATTACAAGGAATGTAAAATGTTAATTCTCCTATTAAAAGGTAAAGATTGTCAGATTTTACTTTAACTATGTACTATTTCCCAGAGACACTTCCAAAACAAAATGACACAGCATAATTAAAATAAAGCGATGGACATAGGTATATCAGAAACATGCTAAGTAACCAAGAAAAAGATCAGTTAAAATAATATTAATATTCCTATAAGCTAGTGATGAAAAATCTGAAAGAAAAATTAAGGAAACACTCCCATTTGCCATTGCAACAAAAAGAATAAAATACCTAGGAATAAACCTACCTAAGGAGGCAAAAGACCTGTATGCAAAAAACTATAAGACACTGATGAAAGAAATTAAAGATGATACATACAGATGGAGAGATACACTATGTTCTTGGATTAGAAGAATCAACATTGTAAAAATGACTATACTACCCAAGCAATCTACAGATTCAATGCAATCCTTATCAAACTACCAATGGCATTGTTCACAGAACCAGAACAAAAAATTTCACAATTTGTATAGAAACACAAAAGACCCGGAATAGCCAAAGCAATCTTGAGAAAGAAACATGGAGCTGGAGGAATCAGGCTCCTGGACTTCAGACTATACTACAAAGCTATAGTCATCAAGACAGTATGGTACTGGCACAAAAACAGAAATATAGATCATTGGAACAGGATAGAAAGTCCAGAGATAAACCCACACACATATGGTCACCTTATCTTTGATAAAGGAGGCAAGAATATATAATGCAGAAAAGACAGCCTCTTCAATAAGTGGTGCTGGGAAAACTGAACAGCTACATGTAAAACAATGAAATTAGGACACTCCCTAACACCATACAGAAAAATAAACTCAAAATGGATTAAAGACCTAAATGTAAGGCCAGACACTATAAAATTCTTAGAGAAAAACACAGGCAAAACACTCTATGACATAAATCACAGCAAGATCCTTTTTGACCCACCTCCTAGAGAAATGGAAATAAAAACAAAAATAAACAAATGGGACCTAGTGAAACTTAAAAGCTTTTGCACAGCTAAGGAAACCATAAACAAGCCGAAAAGACAACCCTCAGAATGGGAGAAAATATTTGCAAATGAAGCAACTGACAAAGGATTAATCTCCAAGATTTACAAGCAGCTCATGCAGCTCAATAACAAAAAAACAAACAACCCAATCCAAAAATGGGCAGAAGACCTAAATAGACATTTCTCCAAAGAAGATATACAGATTGCCAACAAACACATGAAAGAATGCTCAACATCATTAATCATTAGAGAAATGCAAGTCAAAACTACAATGAGATATCATCTCACACCAGTCAGAATGGCCATCATCAAAAAATCTAGAAACAATAAATCCTGGAGAGGGTGTGGAGAAAAGGGAACACTCTTGCACTGTTGGTGGGAATTAAATTGATACAGCCACTATGGAGAACAGTATGTAGGTTCCTTAAAAAACTAAAAATAGAACTACCATATGACCCAGCAATCCCACTACTGGGCATATACCCTGAGAAAACCAAAATTCAAAAAGAGTCATGTACCAAAATGTTAATTGCAGCTCTATTTACAATAGCCAGGACATGGAAGCAACCTAAGTGTCCATCATCGGATGAATGGATAAAGAAGATGTGGCACATATATACAATGGAATATTACTCAGCCATAAAAAGAGATGAAATTGAGATATTTGAAGTGAGGTGGATGGACCTAGAGTCTGTCATACAGAGTGAAGTAAGTCAGAAAGAGAAAAACAAATACCGTACGCTAACACATATATATGGAATCTAAGAAAAAAGAAAAGGTCATGAAGAACCTAGGGGTAGGATGGGAATAAAGACACAGATCTACTAGAGAATGGACTTGAGGATATGGGGAGGGGGAAGGGTAAGCTGTGACAAAGTAAGAGAGTGGCATGGACATATATACACTACCAAACGTAAAATAGATAGCTAGTGGGAAGCAGCTGCATAGCACAGGGAGATCAGCTCGGTGGTTTGTGACCACCTAGAGGGGTGGGATAGGGAGGGTGGGAGGGAGACGCAAGAGGGAGGAGATATGGGGATATATGTATATGCATAGCTGATTCACTTTGTTATAAAGCAGAAACTAACACAAAAGCAATTATACTCCAATAAAGATGTTAAAAAAAAAAAACTACAATGAGGTATTACCTCACACCAGTCAGAATGGCCATCATCAAAAAATCTACAAACAATAAATGCTGGAGAGGGCGTGGAGAATAGGAAACCCTCTTGCACTTTTGGTGGGAATGTAAATTGATACAGCCACTATGGAGAACAGTATGGAGGTTCCTTAAAAAACTAAAAATAGAGCTACCATATGACCCAGCAATCCCACTACTGGGCATATACCCTGAGAAAACCATAATTCAAAAAGAGTCATGTACCACAATGTTCACTGCAGTGCTATTTACAATAGCCAGGACATGGAATCAACCTAAATGTCCATCAGCAGATGAATAGATAAAGAAGATGTGGTACATATGTACAATGGAATATTACTCACCCATAAAAAGGAACAAAACTGAGTCATTTGTAGAGACGTGGATGGATCTAGAGACTGTCATACAGAGTGAAGTAAGTGAGAAAGAGAAAAACAAATATCGTGTATTAACGCATATACATGGAATCTAAAAAAAAAAAAAAAGGTTCTGAAGAGCAGGACAGGAATAAAGACTCAGACGTAGAGAATGGACTTGAGGACATGGGGAGGGGGAAGGGCAAGCTGGGACGAAGTGAGAGAGTGGCATGGACATATATACACTACCAAATGTAAAATAGATAGCTAGTGGGAAGCAGCCACATAGCACAGGGAGATCAGCTCGGTGCTTTGTGACCACCTAGAGGAGTGGGATAGGGAGGGTGCGAGAGAGACGCAAGAGGGAGGCGATATGGGTATATATGTATATGTATAGCTGATTCACTTTGTTATAAAGCAGAAACTAACACACCATCATAAAGCAATTATACTCCGATAAAGATGTAAAAATAATAATAATATTAATATGCTATAAATCAGATTTAGGGATCAAAATCATTAATTTGGGCAAAGAGGAAGATTTGACACATTAAACAGAATAATTTGTCAAGATACAAAAGTCACAAATTTTATGTACCTAGCCATCCAGCTTTGACATATATAAAACAAAATGTATTAGAAATGCAAGTAGATATAAAGTCCATATTCTTGGTGGAAGAATTTAGTGCACCTCTCTTAGAACCTGAGGACTAAAGTGACAAAAGAATAATAATAATAAAGATACATAGGGTTTTAATAATACATATAACAAATTATATATGCATACACGTCCAATAAAAAGAGAATACACTTATTTCCAATGCATTAACTTATTTTTAAAAATTTATCACATATTATGTCTCAGTAAATAATCTTAAGAAATCTCAAAGAGAAACTGAAATTACACAGGTATGTGCTGACTTCAACAAAATCAGAAATCAATAACAAACTGATGGCTAGAAACAATCTAACTACTTAGGTAAACTTTTTAAAATTCTTAAAATAATTCCTGAGTTAAGAAGGAATAAAAAATATTTACAAGTGAATGATAATGAAGACACTAAATAAAAACGTGGTATATTACTAGGTAAATATATAGCAAAATATTTAAAGAATAATGTCTCAAGTAAAGATAATTTAACATTTAGAAATTTATTTATGTCATTGACTCTAGTAACAATAAAGAAGGACAACAATATGGTCATCTCAGTACATTCCAAATTTTAAAAAGATAAAATTCAGTAACATATATTTTGTTCAAATTCTTAGCAAACTAGGAATAGAGGCAAGCCTCCACACTTTAATAAAGAATATTTATGTCTGCATCTCACAGTACACCAAAATCAATAATGAAACACTCTAAGTATTACCATTAAAGTCAGGAATAAGTCTCAGTATTGAAGATTGTACTGGCTGTCCTAGGCAATGCAATAAAAAATAATAATAGGGCTTCCCTGGTGGCGCAATGGTTGAGAGTCCACCTGCCGATGAAGGGGACACGGGTTTGTGCCCCGGTCCGGGAAGATCCCACATGCCGCGGAGCCTGCGCGTCCGGAGCCTGTGCTCCGCAACGGGAGAGGCTGCAACAGTGAGAGGCCCGCGTACCGCAAAAAAAAAAATAATAATAATACATTATATTAATATAGGACTAATAATATTAAATAAGAGCTATAAATGTTAGGAAGAGAAAAATTATGATTTATAAATAATATAATCTTATGTTTTGAAAATCCAAAAGAAATAACTAAAATTACTAGAACTGATAAAAGAATTTAATATAGTAATAAGATTTTAAAAACTCATAGTTTACCTATACACCAATAATAACCAATTAGAAAAATCTTGAATATTATTCACAAATGCAAAAAGGGAAAAACCCACAAAATATATAGGATATTAGTTTAATAAGAAATATACAAGATTTACACAGAGAAAGTAGTAAAACATTGCCTCAGCAATGGATAGAATTACTCAGTATAGTAAAGCTCACGATTCTCTTCAAATTAATCTGTAATTCAATGCAATACCAAACAAAAACTTAAGAGCTAATTCATTTTAAAATATATGTGGAGGTGAGAGTAGTCAATAATGTAAAGAAAAATGGAGGTAAAATATCTTCTTAAACCTTTTAAAATATCAAAGCATGTTAAGAAATTAAAAGAGAGTGACATTAGGGGGCAGAAAAATAGATAAGTAAATGAAATAGAATGGAAAGTCCAGAAAAGCAAATTTAAGATATAATAAACATTGTATTTTAAACCGTTAAATACAGGAAAATATTTTTATAATATTGGGGTAGGACAAGCACTGTTAAGAGAAAACCTAGAAGCTAAAAAATCAAATTACTGATAGATTTGATAAAATTTCAAACCTATGTATGATCCAATAAAAATCCACAAACAAATTTGTGACAAGCAGTATATTGGGAGAAAATATTTGCAATATATATATAACAAAGGATTACATATAGGATATATAAAGAAGTACTAATAATTAACAAGAAAACGATAAACAACCCATAGAAAAAAATCAGCAAAGGATATCACCAGTCTGGGACTTCCCTGGTGGCACAGCGCCTGCCAGTGCAGGGGACACAGGTTCGTTCCCTGGTCCCGGAAGATCCCACACGCCGTGGAGCAACTGAGCCCGTGTGCCACAACTACTGACCTGCGCTCTAGAGCCCGCAGTCCACAACTACTGAGCCCACGTGCCACACCTACTGAAGCCCGCATGCCTAGAGCCCGTGCTCTACCAAGAGAAGCTACCACAATAAGAAGCCTGTGCACAACAAAGAGTAGTCCCCGCTCGCCACAACTAGAGAAAGCCTGTGAGCAGCAATGAAGACCCAACGAAGAAAAGAAAGAAAGAGAGAGAAGGAGGGAGGGAGGGAGAGGGAGGGGGGCAGAGAGAGAGAGAGAGAAAAGAAAGAAAGAGAAAGAAAGAAAGAAAGAAGAAAGAAAGAAAGAAGAAAGAAAGAAAGAAAAGAAAGGAAAGAAAGAATATCACCAGGCAATCTTAAAAAGAGGAAGCGTATGTGATTAATTAACAAATAAAAATGTATTCCACCTCAGTAGTACTCAGAGAAAGGAAAATTAAATCAGAAGTGAGATATAATTTCTGATTCATCAGATTGGTAATTTTTTTTTTAATGGCAGAGTTCCAGTGTAATGTAATATTGTTAGAGCCAGCACTTCCACTCCGAGATGTCTGTGGTGGATACTGTTGGCTGCCTGTCCAGCATTTCATCCCTCTAGAACCCTGATTTCTTCAGTATTTCCCTCCCCCTGCCCCTGCCTCCGCAGCCCATATGCCTCAAGAAAAGCTAACCCCACCTTCAGCTTTAGGGGTGAGTCTGACTGAACCAAAAGGTAATCTCAAGCCCTGCTCTCTCAGTCAATGATTGGTTAGAATTCTTGACAATGAGAGGCAAGGAGAATTATGCTGGAAGTTTTCAGCAAAGGTTCTTTCTCGCTCTTAAGAAGAATATCAAGAAGACAAACTTACTTTCTCTCACAAGACATGAAAAAAGCAAAATGTAGCCCAGAAGCTTCTCCCCCCACTGAAATTCCTCTTATATGGACTGATAATTTTCCTACCACATGCCAGATAATGTTCTAGGTTCTAGGAACAGACAGTATATAAAACAGACAAAACTCACAGCTCATAAAACATTCTGCTTGGGGAAACAGAAATAAAAAGAAGTTATAAATATAATACATAGTATGACAAATAATAAAGCAGGGAAAGGGAATTGGCAATGTTAGGGTACAATTTAAATATAATAGGGAAGGCCTCCCCCAAAAGGGGACATTGAGCAAATTCTTAAAGGAGGGGAGGAAGAAAGGCATGTTGACATATGAGAGGAAAAGTTTCCAGAAAGAGGAAAAAGTCATTGCAAAGGCACAGAGGCCCAAGTATGCCTAGCATGTTTAAGGAAGAACAAGAAACCCTGTGGGGCTGGATCAGAGTGAGCAAGTAATAAAATAGTAGGAGATAAGGTCAGAGAGATAATAGGGGGCCAGATTGTGGGGGACCTTGTAGACAATTGTAATGGCTTTGGGTTTTGATCTGAGTGAAGTGAGAAGCCATTAGAAGGTTTAGAGGGGTGACATGGTCTTAGTTCCATTTTAGCAAGATAACTCTGGTTGATGGGTTGGCTGGACTGTCAAGGGACAAGAGCAGAAGTAGGGAGAGTAGTTAGGAGTTCACTGCAATAATCCAGGGAGAATTGACCATGGCTTGGAGCAGGATGGTGGCAGGAGTGGGTGGGAAGGGAGTGAAAAATAGTTGAATTCTGAACATATTTTGAAGGTAGAGCCAACAAGATTTGCTGATGGACAAGATAGGGGTGTGAGAAAAAGAGGAGCGTGAAGGAAGACTCCAAAATTTTGAGCCTAAGCAACTCCTGAGAATTGAGTTTTCCTTAACTGAGAAGGGAAACTGGTTTACGGAGGTGGTGGGGAGACATAAGGGGTTTGTTTCAATTTTGTTAAGTTTGAGATACTTACCTGTCAATGTGGAGATGTCAAGTAGACATTTGGATACTTGAGTCTGGCTTTCAGTGAAAATACTGGTTTGGAAGTAAAACTTTGGGAGTTGTCAGAATTCACATGTCACTTTGTCATGAGAAATGTTATGAGATCACCAAGGAAGAGATCACCAAGGAGAGAACATTTAAGGACTTAGCTCTGGGGCACTCTAGTGTTAATATTTAGGAAAGCTAGAAGGAGGAACAGGCAAGGAGAATAGGAAGGAGCAGTCAAGAAGATAGGGAAAAAATCCAGGGAAGCATAGTGTCCTGAAAGCCAAATGAAGAAAGTGTTTTAAGGAGGAGGAAGCAATCAACTGAGTCAGATGCTAGTGAGTCAGTATAATGTAATGGCTAAGATAACGGCTCTGAAGCCATTCCGCCAGGTTCAAATCCAGCTGTCACATTTATTTGCTATGTGATCTTGAAAAAGTCACTACACCTCTCTGTGTCTCCTTCTCCATATGTAAAAAGGGTATTATAATGGCTCTGATTTCATGTTATTGTGAGGCAAAGTGTCTATGTTTAACACACTTAGAATAAGTGCCTGGATATGGTAAATGCCCAATAAATGCCAGCTATGATATTTTTTTAACATTGGACATTTTATTATTTTTCTCTTCCAGTTTTATTGAGATATAATTGACATACAGCACTCTATAAGTTTAAGGTCTACAGCATAATGACTTGACCTACCTATACTGTGAACTGATTACCACAAGTAAGTTTAGTTAACATTCATCATCTCATATAGTTACCCCAAAAAAAGGAAAAAATGTTTTTTTTCCTTGTGATGAGAACTCTTAGGATCTACTCTTTTAACAACTTTCAAATATACCATAACAGCTATGATTATTACTACACTTAATAGTAATAGTAGCAGGATGTAGTAGCAAGAAGAAGAGGAAGGAAAGGACTGAGACCCAACCATTGACTTAAGCAATGTGGAGGTCATTTGTGACATTGACAATGAGCGATTTGGGCAGAATGGTGAAAACAGAAGCTTGTTTAAAGTGATATTATGTCCAAAAGAAATTGGGATAAGATGAACCGGAGACAATAAGTACAGGAACTCTTTCAAGAACTTTTTCTTGAAAAACAAAAAGGGCAGCAGAGACATAGATTGGTAGCTATAGGAAGAAATTGAGAAGAAAGGATTTTTTTATTATAGGAGAAATAACAGCTTTCAAATAGTGAGTGTATTTATTTTATTTTTTTATTGAAGTATAGTTGATTTACAATGTTTCAGGTGTACAAAAAACTGGTTCAGTTATACACATATATACGTATACTCTTTCAGATTCTTTTCCATTATAGGGTATTACGAGATATTGACTATAGTTCCTTGTGCTATACAGTAGGTCCTTGCTGTTTATCTATTTTATATATAGTAGTATGCATCTGTTAATCTCAAACTCCTAATTTATCCCTCCCTCTGCCTTTCTCCTTTGGTAATCCTAAATTTGTTTTCTATGTCTGTGGGTCTATTTCTATTTTATATATAATTTCATTTGTATCATTTTTTTAAGACTCCACTATAAGTGATATCATATGGTATTTGTCTTTCTCTGTCTGACTTACTTCACTTAGTATGACAATCTCTAGGTCCATCCATGTTGCTGCAAACAGCATCATTTCGTTCTTTTGTATGGCTGAGTAATATTCCATTGTATCAATATGTATATACCACATCTTCTTTATCCATTTATCCGTCGATGGACATCTAGGTTGCTTCCATGTCTTGGCTATTGTAAATAGTGCTGCAAGGAACATTGGGGTGTATGTATCTTTTTGAATTAGGGTTTTCATCTTTTCTGGATATATGCCCAGGATTGGGATTGTTGGGTCATATGGTAGCTCTATTTTTAGTTTTTTAAGGAACCTCCATATTGTTCTCCATAGTGGCTACACCAACTTACATTCCCACAAACAGTGTAGGACGGTTCCCATTTCTCCACACCCTCTCCAGCACTTATTATTTACAGACGTTTTGATGATGGCCATTCTGACCAGTGTGAGATGGTACCTCGTAGTTTCAATTTGCATTTCTCTAATAATTAGCAATGTTGAGCATCTTTTCATGTGCCTATTGGCCATCTGTATTTCTTCTTTGGAGAAATGTCTATTTAGGTCTTTTGCCCATTTTTTGATTGGGTTGTTTGTTTTTTGGATACTGAGCTGAATATGCTGTTTGTATATTTTAGAAATTAAGCCCTTGGGCTTCCCTGGTGGCGCAGTGGTTGAGAGGCTGCCTGCCGATGCAGGGGACACGGGTTCGTGCCCTGGTCCGGGAAGATCCCACATGCCGCGGAGCAGCTGGGCCCGTGAGCCATGGCCGCTGAGCTTGCGCGTCCGAAGCCTGGGCTCCGCAACGGGAGAGGCCACAACAGTGAAAGGCCCACGTACTGCAAAAAAAAAAAAAAAAAAAAAGAAAAGAAAAGAAATTAAGCCCTTGTCAGTCACATTGTTTGCAAATATTTCTTCCCATTCCATAGATTGTCTTTTCCTTATGTTTATAGTTTCCTTTGCTGTGCAAAAGCTTCTAAATTTAATTAGGTCCGATTTGTTTATTTTTGCTTTTGTTTCCATTACTCTAGGAGACGGATCCAAAAAAATATTGCTGCGATTTATATCAAAGAGTGTTCTACCTAAGTCTTCTTCTAGGAGTTTTATAGTATCTGGTCTTAGATTTAGTTCTTTAATCCATTTTGAGTTTATTTTTGTATATGGTATTAGAGAATGTTCTAATTTTTTTCTTTTACATGTAGCTGTCCAGTTTTCCCAGCACCATTTATTGAAGAGACTGTCTTTTCTCCATTGTATATTCTTGCCTCTTTTTTTGTAGATTAATTGACCTTACGTGTATGGGTTTATTTCTGGGCTTTCTATCCTGTTCCATTGATCTATGTGTCTGTTTTTGTGCCAGTATCATATGTTTTGATTACTGTAGCTTTGTAATATGGTCTGAAGTTAAGGAGCAGGATTCCTCTAGCTCTGTCCTTCTCTCTCAAGATTATGTAGGCTACTCAGGGTCTTTTGTGTTTCCATACAAATTTTTAAATGTTTGTTCCAGTTCTATGAAAAATGCCATTAGTAATTTGATATGGGATTGCATTGAATCTGTAGATTGCTTTGGGTAGTATAGTCATTTTAACAATACTGATTCCTCCAATCCAAGAACACAGTATATCTTCCATCTGTTATGTTGTCTTCAATTTCTTTCATCAGCATCTTATAGTTTTTGGAGTACAGGTCTTTTGCCTCCTTAGGTAGGGTTATTCCTAGGTATTTGCTTCTTTTTGATGCAGTGGTAAATGGGATTGATTCCCTAATTTCTCTTTCTGATATTTCATTGTTAGTGTATAGAAATGCAACAGATTTCTGTAT
The DNA here is from genome assembly GCF_951394435.1 of Stenella coeruleoalba. Lineage (NCBI taxonomy): Eukaryota > Metazoa > Chordata > Mammalia > Artiodactyla > Delphinidae > Stenella > Stenella coeruleoalba. The sequence continues at coordinate 59,407,468 of NC_137150.1, forward strand.
ATTAATTTTGTATCCTGCAACTTTACTGAATTCATTGATGAGCTCTAGTAGTTTTCTGGTAGCGTCTTTAGAATCTTCTATGTATAGTATCATGTCATCTGCAAACACTGACAAAATTTTGCTTCTTTTCCAATTTGGATTCCTTTTATTTCCTTCCCTTCTCTGATTGCTGTGGCTAGAACTTCCAAAACTATGCTGAATAAAAGTGGTGAGAGTGGTCATCCTTGTCTTGTTCCTGATCTTAGAGGGAATGCTTTCAGCTTTTCACTGTTGAGTATGATATTAGCTGTAGGTTTGTCATATATGGCCTTTATTATGTTGAGGTATGTTCCCTCTATGCCCACTTTCTGGAGAGTTTTTATCAGAAATGGATGTTGAATTTTATCAAAAGCTCTTTCTGCATCTATTGAGATGATCATATGGTTTTTATTCTTCAATTTGTTAATGTGGTGTATCACATTGATTGACTTGTGGATATTGAAAAATCCTAGCCTCCCTGGAATAAATCTCACTCGATCATGGTGTATGATCCTTTTAATGTATTGTTGGATTCGGTTTGCTAGTAGTTTGTTGAGGATTTTTGCATTATGTTAATCCATGTTACTGGCCTATAATTTTCTTTTTTTGTGGTATCTCTGTCTGGTTTGGGTATCAGCGTGATTGTGGCCATAATAGAATGAGTTTGGGAGTGTTCCTTCCTCCGCAATTTTTTGGAATAGTTTCAGAAGGATAGCTGTTAACTCTTCTCTGAATGTTTTGTAGAATTCACCAGTGAAGTCATCTGGTCCTGGACATTGGTTTGTTGGGAGTTTTTAAATTACTGATTCAATTTCAGTACTTGTAATTGGTCTGTTCATATTTTCTATTTCTATTTTTATTTTAAATATACTTTTAATCAGAGCTTGGCCTTAGAGGAGTCAATCTGAAGACTTTCTGGTGGAGGACAGAGAAGAGGGAGGAATGTGGAGCACTATAAAGTGACTGAGCTCTAGGCACCTCATATTAAGTGTGCTTAGTTGTTATTATATACCTCTCACATACTAGAATGTAAGCTCCATAAGAGAGGGCTCTTATTTTATTCCCTGCTATATCTCTGTCACCTTGAACAGTTCCTAGCACACAGTAGGTATTCAGTAAATATTTGTTAAACTAATGACTACTTTCAGTGAAAATTTGAGGCCCAGAAAAGTTAAATAACATGCTTGCCCAGATTATTATGTCAGAGTTGGATCTAAAACCTGAGTCTCCTTGTTTCCAGTACAGTGAACATTCCAGTATTAGGAAAAGCTGGGTTTCAGAATTTATATCCTTCTCTTCAAAGCAGTATTAAAGAAAGTTACAGCAATTTCAAAGGCTGAAATGAGGCAGAAAAGAGTAAAATGGCTTCCCACTTCTTTTCAAGATTATCCTAAGTCATTGCAAACACTATTTTTATTTTGTTGAAAAGTTAAATTTTGTTGATGATGTGGCTGTTAAGTAATTAAAATAGAAGTCTTGAAAAATCTATAAATGATCTAACAAAACTAGTCATTTATTGAACAATACAAATGAAAACAAAATTTTGAAAATTACCACAAATTTTGACCTTCTTCCTACCACACACACTTTACATATTTTTCAAGGACTACAGTTGAAAATTTAAGAATATAATTCCTTGCGGTAAAAAGTTAAATTGTGTATAAACGTAGCAGATATTTATTTCCACAAAACTCACCAGTAATAGGACTTTTTATGCTATTAGAAATAACCTTGAATCTCTTATTCCTCAATTTAATAAACTATATACAGCATAAGATTGAAAGGTTAAGACAAGACTTGTATTTCTCTGTAGTATTTACTCTTAGATATTTAGCTGCATTATTAAGCAGCAATGAATCACTTCATCCATATGTAAAACTGCATATATATATATATATGAAGCTGTTTTGTAGTTCTGTAAATAACTAGCTAGAACTGGAGAAATATTTTTAGAATGGCCAGGGACTATAAAATGAAGCTAATTCATAGAAGTCTCCAGTTAATTATAGAGAGATTACTAGACGATTTCTACAAAAATATACAAAGTAGGTCTAAATCAACACAGATGGCGACATGTAACATGCCTGTATAAGGAAATTGAAAATTGTGTCTCCAATCATGTAATCATAAAAATGTCCCTCTTGCTAAGTTTCCAAAAACCATAACATTGTGAAATAAAACAAATAGTTTCCCAGAGATTTATTTTTAATCTTAAAAGTGGCCTCATTTTTAGATCTAGTAAACTCTCTTCTGGAAGATTACTCTAGGGAAATAAACAAAAGGAAGGAAAATGCTATATGTTTTGAAGATGTTCATTGTAGTATTATGTATATAATTGGAGAATTGGGAAAAACCTAGATGTCCAACAATAGGGAGACATTTAATTAAATTGGAGTCTATTCACTTAATATAATATATAATCATTAAATTCATAGTATAAAATGCTCATTGTAAAGAAATATGTGTTTAATCTGTGTGTGTATCATTAAACAGTTCAATCCCAATCAATCTAGCTACTGTCATATGTGTGTGTGTGTGTGTGTGTGTGTGTGTGTGTGTGTGTGTGTGTGTGTATAACTGTATGAATGCTACCTGGGCTTAAGGGTAGCGAAAACAAAACCAGAGAAGTAGCACCCCTTATAAAATTCTGTCTTAAGAATGTTTAATTCTGACTGGTTAAGCCACATGCACATGACACATTGATAAAGACTTTCAGGTTCCCAGGGTAATTACAGGTCACATCTAAGCAATCACCATTTAGGCTTTCTCATTCATTGCAGCTAGCCTCATGAAGCAGAGAAATTTAGTGCATTGATTCTGGGTATTCTGCTAGCCTCTTCAAGTCATTTTGGAATCCTTTTTAGGCGATATGAAGTAACTGTATATTTCAGTGCACATCTTTGCTATAGAAACATGATTTTCGGCTTTGCAGCCCAAGGATGCATTCCATGTATAAATAGGGTCTTTGCGCAACAAAAGTAAAGTCATTAGCTTCTATGCTATGAAGAAGAAATGTTCATCTTCTAATGTGCATATATGTAAGCCACCTCTTTAAAATCAGCCCCCATAAATGGCACTGAGTATGCTTGTGTGTATGACACATCAATGTCCATTAATTGCATGAAGAGAACTGAGATTCCAATGGCAAAATCTGTAGAAGTAGATATACAAAGAAAAGTGGAAGCATCTGTTTAATATATACGACATTAGAATTTAATTTTACCTCTGTGATGCTTTTGTGTGGCTGCAGTGTTACAGCAGAGCACATAAGCATAGCCGTGCAGTGTCAGCAGGTGCATGCCACCAAATTACTGCTTTTAATTTGCATATTCATCTGCTAAGAAGCATGTCATTATCATATCAAAGGGATACTAAGCAACATCTAGCTTGGAGAGATGTGGCATAGTTTCAATAGGAGCAATTAATGCGAGATGAGGACTCTCTTTCTGTCATGTCTCCCAGGGCTAGCTGTAATCGGGCTGATTATTGGATACCGATAAGACCGAGGGCCCCCGTTGGCACAGAGTAAGAGAAGAACTGGAAAGGGAGCCTGCTAGTCCTCTCCACTGTACACTTGGCAACATGATGCTCTGGTCACTCAGAAGAATCCTGTCCTTATTATAGATGCTCTCTCTGTGCATTCATCTATTTCAGTTGTCATAAAATGACCAAGTGCAGTCCAAAAGTAGTTATGTATCAAAAGAAAAATGATCTTGACTTTAGAGGGCAAGTGAAAAAAAGGTGAGAGAGACATTAAAAACTGCATTCACAAATATAGGTTTTGGCACTTAGGTATCATCAAGCATTTATTGAGCACCTTCAAGCATTTATTGAGCACCTAAGTATATGTCAGACAGTGTTAGGTAATGAAGATGCAGACACAAACTAGTCACAGTCCCTAATCTCAATGAACTTGCAGTTGAACAGGGGAGACAAACACGTAAACCAAGCAAAACTTCAATAACATTTCTTATTGTTTATGAACTTAGGAAAGGTCACAAACATGCAGAACCAACTTTTTGATATGACAGTAAGGACATGTGGTGTCATTTCTTTTCAGAAAGTCTTTAAGAACAGAATTTTAAACTTTAGTTTTAGAAATGATTTCACTTTTTCTATCCTAATGATACTAGCTAAAAACAGTATACAAATTTGAATACTTGAACAGAAGTATAGACAATTTTTGCAATTGTTCTGTTGTTTCTTAATCTTTCATTTGTTGCATTGGTATAAGCAAGTGCTTTTATTTTTTTTAATCTTTTTTTTAACATAGTTATTGGAGTATAATTGCTTTACAATGGTGTGTTAGTTTCTGCTGTAAAACAAAGTGAATCAGCTATATGTATACATATATCCCTATATCCCCTCCCTCTTGCGTCTCCCTCCCACCCTCCCTTTCCCACCCCTCTAGGTGGTCACATAGCACAGAGCTGATCTCCCTGTGCTATGCAGCTGCTTCCCACTAGCTATTTTACATTTGGTAGTGTATATGTGTCAATGCTACTCTCTCACTTCATCCCAGATTACCCTTTCCCCTCACCGTGTCCTCAGGTGCATTCTCTATGTCTGTGTCTTTATTCTTGTCCTGCCCCTAGGTTCATCAGAACCATTTTTTTTCTTAGATTCCATATATATGCGTTAGCATACGGTATTTGTTTTTCTCTTCCTGACTTACTTCACTTTGTATGACAGACTCTAGGTCCATCCACCTCACTACAAATAACTCGATTTCATTTCTTTTTATGGCTGAGTAATATTCCATTGTATATATGTGCCACATCTTCTTTATTCATTCATCTGTCGATGGACACTTAGGTTGTTTCCATGTCCGGGCTATTGTAAATAGTGCTGCAGTGAACATTTTGGTACATGACTCTTTCTGAATTATGGTTTTCTCAGGGTATATGCCCAGTAGTGGGATTGCTGGGTCATATAGTAGCTCTATTTTTAGTTTTTTAAGGAACCTCCATACTGTTCTCCATAGTGGCTGTATCAATTTACATTCCCACCAACAGTGCAAGAGGGTTCCCTTTTCTCTACATGCCCTCCAGCATTTATTGTTTGTAGATATTTTGATGATGGCCGTTCTGACGGGTGTGAGGTGATACCTCATTGTAGTTTTGATTTGCGTTTCTCTAATGATTAGTGATGTTGAGCATCCTTTCATGTATTTGAAGTAAGTGCGTTTAAAAAACAGGAACCATTAATAGCTTGCTTCCTACAGTGCCTAAAATGGGATGGTACACACATACACTTTTATTGATTTATTCAACAAATAGTTTTTGAACACTCGCTATGTGCCAAGCACTGCGATAAGCACTGGGGGTAGAGCTGTGAACAAAATGGGCCAAGAGTCTGTCCCTGAGTTTACATTCACACGTGCTCCTGTGTGTGAATATATGCACTAAGCACATGCCTAATGGAAAGCTCGATGACATTCATTCAACAAGCATTTAATAACCACCTTATATTCAGACTAGGGAAATGAAAGGAATATAAAGGTTACCTTGGAAACTGTAAGCTAACAATGAGTACAACAAAGCCTTCCAAATGACCAGTAGACCTAGAACCACATCTTATGTGAAACAAAACTTAAAAATAAGAAGGTATTCTTTTATGGGTGTCCAATCTTCCAAGTAGTTTCAGACATCAACCAGTCATCTCAGTATAACCCCAGAAAGTTCATCAACCACCTTCTTATCAATTGCTGTTAAAATTTCACAGATGAAGTATTGAACTTTAGTGAGCATCAGAGCCAGGCACTTTGGGCACATCATCTTATTTAATACTCAGAGGAATCCTCTAAGATATATGCTAATATACCCAATTTAATAAGGAAACCAAAGCTCAGAAATTTTACATTTCCCAAGGTCACCCAGTTGGTAAGTACCTGGTAGGATCAGAACTTAGAGTTTGCTAATGCCAAATATGTGTTCTATCCACAGTTCTTTATAACACAGCATTCAATACTCCAGTCTAACCTATTTTGTAGCAACGAACTTGAATATCAGAACTAACTTACCTGACTATAGCTAATCATTTTGAGCAAGAACAATATTTGCCCAGTGCCACTCTTTTGCTTTATTATGGCAGGAATTATGGGTTAAATGATATATATTGTATTAAAACTACTGATGGAAAATTTAAACAAATTAACAAAAATATATTCTCTTTAACTGTATGTTACTACTCTGGCTGACTTTGTCACCAAATGAAAAGGATCTTTTTTTCTTTTTAATTAACCTTATGCTGAGAATTGTGGACTCAGAGTTTTTGTTTTGTTTTGTTTTGTTTAAATTGGCTGTTTGGTAGAGCTGAAAGAGCTACTGACTTGGAGTCAGAAAACCTGAGTTTAAATCCTGGTTGTCTGTGGAAGACACTTAACTAGTAAGAGCTTCAGTCTTCTCGTCTATAAAATGAGGAATTTAATCTATATGCTATCTTAGGTTTCTTCCAGGTCTGGCTTTCTATGAGTCTATGAAAAACAGCTAGAGAGGGTCATAGTATGTACTGCATTCAAATATAGTACATAAAATATTTGAATAGCCCATACTTCCTGCATCCTCCTTTCCTGCAAAAAAATAAAATTGTTATGTTTTTAAATAATAACTTTAGGTAAAACTTCAGTAAATACTAATTATTGATTAAATGTTTTCTTCTCACAAAAGTTGACTGTATTACAGCACTGAATGTTTATTTCTTCGTTACCAAGAAGAAAGGAAGGAAGGGAGGAAGGAAATAGAAAAGGAAAGAGAAAGAAAGGAAGCCACATATGGGTATATGTATGTTACATATTCACACATATAACATTTGTGTGACATATGCATGCATACATGTATGTACATGACATATACACAAATGATCATATTGAAAACTTCAAGTTCTATGAATTTTTTTTCTGCCATAGTAGAATGAGGAAAATGTTGCCCTTCAACAAGTTCATATTCCAAGTAGCTTATGGCCTCCTTCCTCTAAGTGAAATGGTGGGTTCCACAAATGTTGGAGTTCCGCAGAAAAGTTTATTTAGTTCTCCTGTTCTATCAACAGGAGTCACCTTTATGAATCAATCATGAATTGGTTGAATTTATACCTATTTATAACTATTCATAGTATTTATCACTATTAAGTTACATATCATTAATTATCATCTACTCTGGACATTTGGATATTTTCTAATTGTTTTGTTTAAGCCTGCATTCATACAAGGAGGTCTTCAAGATCACTCTATTCTTTTCAAGAGACCCTAATTCAGATCAAAACCTTAACTAATCCCAAACAAAAACTTTAATCTCTGTTAAGGGCATACTCAAAAGACAGAATCTTTCACAAATAAATCACATCTTCGGCTATCAGTTCATTTTGTGCCCTTCCATCAGTCTTGGTACAATTTCCCAAACTTCTATACAGTAATTGTAGGCCTCAAATAGATGCTAAAAATTTTAAAACTTTGAATAGGTTTTTTTACTTATAATTCATGGAGGAAGTTTTTGTGTCAGCTCTTATCTTCATGGCTTATAATGGGGATGGAGTTTCTCAGCAGATCCACTCACAAACCTGTCACCTCCATGTTTGGCTGCTTTGGTAGGAAATGAGAACCTCAGGGCTCTTATGGGAAGGGTTCAAAGTACTTCATCCACCTTATGTAAACATAGTTTATTAGTATTTGTGTAAATATTTAGGGGTATTGATATAACATAAGATTTTTAGATTTCTAAGGAAAGATAAAGAAGCTGCTTTCATTCATGTATGTGTGCACGTATTAGCAACAGTGAAGCTAAGTGGTGGTACTGGATACAGTAGAATAAGAAAATGTGGTGTTCTTCAGAAGGAACTAAACTTTACTGACACAATACAAGTGGCCAGAGGTAACATTTGTTTGTCCCAAAAAGAAAGACTACAAATGAAAAATATTAAGTGAGGTCTCTAACAAATTAGTGCAGTTGAAATTGAAGAAAGAATTCTAGTATCACACATCGGATTTACTATTGGTTGGGGAGGGGAGATAAGAATAGAATAAGGTAAAATTATGCCATTAATAACATGGGAAAAAGTGCATCATAGACAAATTTTATATTTTAACTACACAAGATCTAAAGAGTAATAGATTCATCATATGCTTATGTTATGCAAAGTCATAGCTAGAAATCCTTGATCCAATTCTATAACTACATATGGTGATAGATGTTAACTAGACTTATTGTGGTGATCATTTCACAGTACATACAAATGCCAAATCATTATGTTGTACACCTGAAACTAATATAATGTTGCATGGCAATTATACCTCAATAAAAATTAAATAAATTAGAAATCCTTGATCCACTTAGGAAGAAATACTCGGTAGAGAGATAAATGAATAATTAATTACAATGAACCTAAAACAAGGGCAAATTTTGAAACCATCCACAAGCATATAACAAGAGTATATTTACATGGCAAAAGAGAATTAAACCAGAATAGAAAATTGGTGACACACAGATATGTTTAGTTTGGCTGCTTTAAAAGGGAAATTTCACCATAAAAATACCCTGAATTTCTTTCTTTTTTAAGAAGAACAGAAGATCTGAAAGTACTGCCTGTATTCCTACGTGACAAGTGGCAGGAGCTAAGCAGTGGATGTCGCCTTCAGATTGAGCCTCTCCTGTTTTGCCATAGTCCCCGCAGCTCCTCTCACGTTCCACCCAGACTGGTTTACCTATGTGATGCCTTGGTGGCTTTTGAGCGTTCAGCCCCTGATGTGCTAAATAACACTTTCTCTGTAAATAATACTTTAAGGGTTAGAAAAGTTTAGACCATTCTCAAAATTAGCTGCATATTAGAATCACCTGAGAAGCTTTAAAAAATGTGTGGACCCTGTCCCAGGCTATATAAATCAGGATCTCTTGAGGTGGCACGGGTATTTTTTTTGGAAGTTTCTCAGCTACTTTTAATATGCAGCCAGGGATGTAGTTTAGGTATCAAAAGACAAAATGATTTCTAGTTTGTTCTTAATTCTTATTTTTATTAGTTGTGTCTATGCAAACACATACACACACAGACATTTGGCATTACAAAAAACTGCACTTATTGAATATTTAACATTTGAAAGTGTATATTGTGTTATATAGGCAAAGAATTAACAAACCTCCTAAGCTCAATTTGTTTTGACCCAATTCTACATGGAGTTTGTATGGCCCTGGTTTGTTAAAGTACTGAAACAAAGCAAATATTTGAATTTTGATGCCTGTTTGCTGTAGGTATCAAACATCTTCACAGGACTAAGTTTCAACTTTGGATGTATGAGGCCCACCAAGCTTGCATCTTTTCTGATGCTTCAGGTCTGTTCTGGGTACTACATGCAAAGCCCAGTTTGATCAATCAGTCAAACAATAATGATACTGGTTGCTTGATTACTTCTTTTAAAGTAAGAAATTGGACTAATTTAACCGGTCAAATTATTCCAGGTAGATTGGTTTGTATGTGTAGACCATCTACAATATTAATGCTATTACTGTATTTTATTAAATTGTTGAAAAAATTCAGTGTAATTTTTCTGTGGATCAATTCAAATATTACTAGATCTGGAGAGAAGGAAGAAGAAAGTAGAAAATATAATTATTTAGTCACAGCAGAATGTGACTTTTTTTTTTTTTTTTTGCTTTAAAATAAACTCCATGCATTATAGATGAGTATTTGTTTTTAGAGGCCTTGTTCAGTCAGAAAAGAAACAACAACAACAAAAAAAACTTGCAAATTACTTCCTTCTTTTGGAATATGTCTTTTCCAGTAAGTGTACTGGAAATTATTCTACATTACAGTGGTTTCTAAAGTGGTTCTAAAATTAGAACATTTACTTCAGACATAACTTATTTTGACACATCCTAAAATTTTGTGAAGAACAGGTTTGAAGTGAGGTTTAAGATTGCAGTGTTCTCTATTTTAGTGAATAGAGCGCTGGATAGTAAATTTCAGATTTTGGATATTCATCCAAAATTAGAAGCTAAAGAAACAGTGGAGTTTGCCACAATTAAGGCATGGGTGTGTGGAAGCCTCATAAGCCTACTTTCAACAGGTCACCAGTATATGTTAAATAACCACTCAGCACCAATAGGCTGTATTAAAATTCCCTATCTCAGCTCTAATATAATATCTATTTTACAGATAGAATACAGAGACAGAGACTGTGCCTTGCTGAAGATGAAATTGCATAAAGTTTAGATCAGCTAATTGAGCACAGTATTAGAGACTGTATGACACTGCGGGGGTGGGCAGGGGAGGAGAGAGAGAGAAATGAGTATGCATATATGTATTGTATACATACATATGCCAAATATACATACATAATACTTATAGATTTTGATATGAATGTCATGATATCAAATTCTTTATGATAACATGAGCTTTTTAGTTAGAATCAAGTTGACTGTAAACAATAAAACCCAATTCAAACTAACCTAAACAATAAATGGGAATTACTAGCCGACATACTATGAAATCCAGGAGCAGACCTGTCTTCATTCAGTGGCAAGTGATGTCATCAGGGCTCTATCTTGGATTTTTCTCAGACTGTCTCCATTTGGCATCAAGATGGTATTGAAAAGCCTCCCTCTCCCTGAACCTCCACTTCCATCATGGATGGTCTAGCTACCCCTCTGGAAAGCTCTGACAGAAAAGCCCAGGACAGCACCCTGATTAGCCTGACTTGGATCACCTGCCTGCCCTGTACCAATTGCTGAGGTCTGAGGGAGAGTGTCCTCTGACTGCCTAGGCCTTGCTCATGTGCCCACCCTTGTATCTGGGTGAGGAATGGAGGAGCTCAGGTCATTCTGCCTCTCCCAGCCACGGGAATAGGGTCCTCTCCTGGAAGAGAGAGTTCTGTTACCAGGAGAGTTTGGAGAAGGGTAACGGCTAGACAAATACAACATATGCTCCACTTTAAGGCCCACTGCATCCGGCCCCTGCCTTCCAGCATGGCCTTATTGGTTCTCATTCCCCATAAATACATTAACCCTAGCTAGGCCCAATTACTAGAGTTTCCTGAATTTGATGTGTTTGTTGGATGAATTAATGAGCAACTGTCTCAGTACAGGTACCTCTGTGTTATTACTGGATATATGGAAAACTTGAAGCCTACCTAAATTAACTGAAAATTCCAGGTAACTGAAAGATAATCGATCTTGTTCCTAAGTGATCTTTATTATTCCATAGAATGTTGAGTAAATATGAAAGCGGGCTTATTAATAATGGTTTTATATGATAAGTGTACCTCTATCTATGTATGGATCTAAATATCTGGCTCCTCTCCCAAGCTGAAGGCAGGAATCCCATTGTCTTTGCATCCTTCAAAGCACCTACTATAATGCCGTGCACATACTGTGTATGTGCTTAGTAAAAGTTTCTGAACCGAAATGAATAGTTGATTCCAGTTCTTAGGCAGGGCACTTTCTGCTTTCTGAAAATACGATAGCTATTTTCCTTCAAGCAGCTGTCAAACACTATACTTTACATATGTGTATTCGATGAAGAGACTCTGCTCTAAGGATGAACATTCTGACGTCACGGTAGCTGTCCAGAGCAGCCTATATAATAAAAATTGTGTTGCCTGGTTTCTAGGTTGATGTTGAGCACAGGAGTGTTTTAGAAATATTAGAGTTCATGGGTGATAAAGCTCCTACTCACAGAGATTTTCCTCTACTATTTGCAGGCAGATTAGCTTAACCTGTTTTTTAAAAAGTGGTACGGACATTTTTAGAAGGAAGTAAGAATATCCACCAATTAAAATTTATTCTGTGAACATTTTTGCTTTAAATGTAGGTCAAATCTTCCATTTATGCTGCTATTAATAATTAATATTAGCATAGTAATTTATAGTCTATAAATTGCTTTCCTATTCATAAATTTCATAATTCACATGAAAAAACCACTTAGGGTTTTAGTTGACAGAAATGTAAAAAGTGAACAAATAAGTTCTTAGTTGACAAGAAACATAATGCAATTTCAGACTACATTAATAGAAGTAAAGTATCTGAACAAAGGAGGTGATAGTTTCACTTCAGTCTGTGCTAGTTAGAAAACATCTGGGGCATTGTGTTCAGCTCTGGGCTTCGTCAAGTCTTAAGAGGGATACTGATTGACACAACTGGAGCTTGTCCAAGGGAGAGTAACCCAGAGGGTGTGAGATCTGAGGAGGCCAAGTCACATGAGGAACAGCTGAAAGAGCTGATGATATTAGGTCTAAAAAAAAAAACTTAATTGAAAAAATAGCAACGGCCTTTAAATATTAATAAGGCTATCATAAGAAGTAAGAATTAGACCTTTACACATATCTATTCAGAATACAGAACTATGACCAAGAGCTGAAAGCTACGTATTTCAGTTCAATATTTTTTTTAAAGCCCTAACCCTCAAAAAGTTGTTTTCAAATGACATAATGATTTACTTGTCACCGGAAGTGATAACTCAAAATCTACGCAATCATTTATCGGGAGTATCAGCTCCACCGTCTGCTAGTTACGTGACTTTGGACAAGTTACTTTACTTCTCTAAGCCTCAGGATTTTTTAGTCTTGAAAATAGATTTTTAGGATTGTTATAAGGAACGCATGAGATGATACAAGTTAGGCCATCAACACAGTATCTACTCATACAAGGTGCTCAAAGAAGGGCAGCATTATTATCAGAGTAGCTTGAGACGGGCAGCTCTAAACCACACAAAAATAATACGTAAGGATAATGTCAGGGTTTTACGTGCTAGGCCCTTATACACAACCAAAGTTTGACAAAGGCTGGTCCTCATTATGTTGTACAGTAATTGATCTTAATGATTCTCTTGTCTTGAATTTTATTGGAAGCATTAGCCAAGGGAATTATAATTTTTCTTAATAGTCAAAAAATGTTTGGGCTTCCCTGGTGGCGCCGTGGTTGAGAATCCGCCTGCTGATGCAGGGGACACGGGTTCGTGCCCCGGTCCGGAAAGATCCCACGTGCCACGGAGCAGCTGGGCCTGTGAGCCATGGCCGCTGAGCCTGCACGTCCGGAGCCTGTGCTCTGCAACGGGAGAGGCCACAACAGTGAGAGGCCCGCGTACCGGAGGAAAAAAAAAAAAAAAGTTTGTGGAATATCTCACTGGCTTTATGGAATGCCATAGAGTATTAATATTAAGTATTTGGGAATGAGAGTTACTCCAGAGGCAGCAGAGATGGAAGAGGGTGGTTGCTGAGCCAAGCTAAGGCCAGCTTAGCGTTCGTGACGTGCCACATACATAAGAAACAACTCAGGACACTTAAAATGGGGTACAGAGAACAGGAACATATAATTTATGGGAATGTATTCCATTCAAATTGCAAACATTTATTAAGCAGCCCGTGTCAGCCCTTGAAGAATAAAAGCTGAATATAGGAAATACAGAAATAACTATAGGAAATATAGAAATAACTATAGGAAATGATGCCTGCCCTGAGGATTTTATACAGTGGAGTCTGAGATACAGAACTATACAGAACCCAGCATAAATCCAAACAAAACATTTTAAACCAAATGCTGTGGGAAAATAGAGTAGGAAGCAATGACTATAAAAGAAACATAAGGCCAGCTCAGGGAGTTGGACAAGTTTTGCAGAAGTGAAATTGGCACCAGTCCCACCTTTCTTTACATGATGAAAGGAAGACACGCATTCAAGACCTTGGGAATAGCATTAGTCAAGTTGAGGAGATATGGAAGAGCATCGGTCTTCCAGGGATTGCAAGCTGTCTGGAGTGACCTGAATATAGTAGGTTTGTGGGAAAGGAAGGAGTGGCAGGAGATGAGCCTGGAAAGGCAAGTGTGGTCAGATGTTAAGGAGTTGAAAAACATGCTAAGTTAATGAATCAAGAAAGAATAATTGGGGGAGAAGTTCCATGAAATGTAATCACTGTTATGTATCCCACCTGGGGCTGCTAATGACTTCTTTGGGCCAGAAGGTAACAAAACATCCCAGAAAGCTTGCTGAACTTACATTGAGACGATTGGTAGAGGTCTCAAACTGAGGAAATGAGAGAGGATATAACTTGGCGATCCCTAGAGGTTCTTGAATGAGAAGTGAAATCATGAAAATTACGTTTGAGGAAGGTCAGACACACAGTTGTAAAGATCACACAGGGGGGAGACTAAAGGCAGGGAACTGTGTGTGCTCTGGCTAGGGAGATGGAAAGGGAGTAGTGGCTTAGGAGGCAACACTGAGGAGTAAGTGGAAGGATTGGTGAAGAAATACGTAGGGAAGGAGAGGAGTAAAAAATACATATAAATATACATCTCCAAAGTTTGGGCTGTGTACCTATATATACCTGAGAGGTTCTATGACTCAGGTTGGTCTTTTGGTTCCTCTTGGGTTCCTGTACTCAACCACTGTCCTGTGTTAAAAAAAATTAAAAAAAACAACCAAGCAAAACTAATGAACACACTATCTTGTTGAAAGTCTGCTTGTTTATTTCTCAATTTTAGTTCTATCCAATCACAAGAACTTCCTAACCAGAAATATAGTTCCTGTACTAAGGAAGGGAATTTCCATATGATGCCAAACGGTGATTAATTTCCACCAGTTATACTTGTAAGGAGTAACCAGAAAATAGGCTTTTATTTTTTGAAGGCTTTGTGAACAAATCTACAATGTAATTTCTGCTATTTACAAACTGGAGTATTCTAAAGATGACAGTGGAGCAAGCTTTTACACTTGTGTGCATGACGATTTCAGGCCACTTCTAAACTCAATCTGTGAATTAAGGATGCAATTTCCTCTCAGTTTATTGTCTTAAACTAAAAATATGTCAAAAGTCATGATATTTTCAATACCCTTTGACTCAGTGTTCTAAGAATTTATCATTGAAATTTTTCATAGATATATTCAAAGACTTTATTGCATGGATATTTTGTTTTCAGTAGCAAAAGGAGAGCAATCTAAATGTCCCATAAAATTGAATTCATTAAATAAATTATGACACAGTCATATGATATACAGTGAAATATTCTACAGTCTAATAATTAAAGTGTTCTATCAATAGAGTAATGCCATAATGCTCACAATATAGTGAGTGTTATGTGAAAAAGCATATCACAAAATATCCTGTACTATATAATCATATTTTTGTAAAAATTAATGCATATGCATAGAAAAAGAATGGTATTTATTTTTATATTCCTCTTTGGCCTTTCTGTATTTTCTAGAATAAATCTATAGAAAATAATACTTTTAAATAAAGGTAAAGTACTTGAAAGTTATTATTTTAATGGCATGTCAGTAGACTTTTATTTTGAAGCTTAAAACATCAATGCATTTGTCACATTCAGTTGGTGGCTAAGGCATTTTTCAAAACAACTTCTTTAATTCTTCACTTATGTGAATTCATTACAACAGTGAGACTGGTATCGTCTAGGTCTCCAAAAGAAAAAAGATGAATAGTTTAATTGTAGTTGAGAAATGATTTTTTTCCTATAACTATGTAGTCAGAATGATTCTTTTGGTCTTTTGGTTCAATCTGACAGTCTCAGCTCTACATTTGTTGGCTGTATATGTGTGAACCACATGGAGCGAATTTGGAAGAAGTCAAGGGTGTAAAAGTGATGAAAGGGGACTTTCTGCTTGGATAGTTGTCCTTTGAATGCTAGTACAACTGTGACAAGAAGGGAAATACCTTTGAAAGAAAGAATCAGGAAGCTACTTGGGAGAGAAAGAGAAAGATAGAGGGGAGGGATCTCTGTTGTTAGAAGGAAAGCTTTATAACAGCATGTTTTCATGCTAGAGATGAAAAAGAATGGCTTTCCAAAGAGCTGAACTGAGATTATGAAATGACTGAGATGTGACTTTCAGAGTGTCCTGGGCAATGCGATGATAAGATGAGGGGTGGCCAGTGTGTGGCACAGTGCTCAGCAGAACCTGAACTGGTCACCCTCCCCTTGGCCATGTGACTCAGGTAAGAAGCATGAGACCTGTCTTGTGGAAGTGAGTGGGGAGGTAAGGGAAGAGAGAGAAAGGCAAATCTTGAGAGATGTGTGCAAAAACAGTGGCGTAAGACAGAAGCACAGAAACATATAGTATGATATGGTGTGATAATCAAACTAAAGCCCTTAGTGAAAATGGTTGTAGTTTCTCCATCAGTCAACCCAATGAAAGATAAAATAATGCAGATGAGAGGTAAGAAAGTCATGGCCATCATAATGACCATTTGAGCTACTTTTAGAGAGAGATACTGCAACCAGAGAAGGTGGGAGTCATCTTGCATGATATGCCGGATTTAATGTCCAAATGCACGACTCTGACGGTTTTCAACACTCTGTCCTCAGAAACCATCCATGTTCCACCCACCCCCAGTGTCTGTGAGAAGAAGCTCAGATTTCTTAGCCTGGCTTTGGAAGTGTTCCCTGAACTGGATTCAATCTCCTCCATAACTTCACCTCCCAGTGTTCTCTTTCACAGCCCCTATGCTTCAGCCAAACAAGATTATACACTGGACACACTCTGGCTTTCCCTGTTTCCCACTTTTTGCACACATTGTTTTCTCTACTTCTTCTTCCTTTTCTCTTCCTTCTTCCTGGATATCTACACTCAACTATGCTTCAGGGTCTCATCTCAAGCGCCATTTGATCCTTTCCACTGTTACAAATAATTTCTACCAACTCTGAACTTCCTTATTTCTACTCCTCTCAGGCTCTTTCCTTTCAATTTAACCAGAATTTATTGATCACACACCACGTATGAGATGCTCTACCAGATACTAGAAATACATCTACACATACACACAAATATATTTCATGTCCTCAAGAAACTAATAGTATAAATGGGAAATAATGAGGCTATGTAATAATTCATTGTGAATCAGTGTGAAAAATTCAAGAAGAGAATCATGTACTAAATATACCACCAGTGTCCCAAGAGTGATCAGTCCCCATCTCAGTAAATGGCCCCACCATTCACCCAACTGCTTAAGCCAAAAACTGTGGTGGTCATCTTGGAGGCCTTTTTTCCCCATAGCCTCCACATCTAGTCTATCAGCAAGCCTGTAAACCCCTATTCCAAAACATATCCCAAATCCATTCACTTTGCTCCTTTTCTACTACTACCATCATCTCTTGTCCTATCGGTCTCCTTATGAGTCTCTCTGCTTCCGGTCTTGCCTTCCTGCAATCCATTCTCCAAAGAGAAGTCAGGATGAGCTTTCTAAAGCATTAATTGAATCATATCCTTTTACTGCTTATAACTTACTGCAGTGGTTTCTAGCTACACATAAAGTCAAAACTTCTTTCCGTGGCCTATGAAGTCTGCATGACCCAACCCCTGTTACCCTCACCAACTTTATCTGCTACCTCTCTCATCCTCTCCAGTATTTCCCAGCCACACTGCTCCCATTTCTGTCCTCAGACACACAAACTTGTTCTAATTTTGGCATCTTCATACTGTCTGTTCCTCCTGCCTGGAGCATTCTTCTCCCAGATGCCCTCATGGCTCTTCTCATTATTCATTACTAGCAATGGAGACTTATACCCGCCCTTTGATCACTTACACATCACTTCCTTGACCATCCTACTTTAAGTAGACGACAATGATGACTACTACTAATACTCTCTATTATATTCCTGTGTTTGTATCTTTTATACAAATTAAAAAATTTTAAATTATCTTTATTTACTTATTTACTGTCTGTCTCCCTCACTACAAGGCAAGAAACTATTTATTTCACTTCTGCCTATCAACAAAGCTTAGCACAGTCCCTGGCATCTTGTAGGTACACAATAAATATTTTTGAATAATATTAATCCCAGTTATCACTTATATAATACCTACTGTATACCAGGTACTCTTCTAGCACTTTACATATATTACTTAGTTAATCTTTGCAACAATGCTGTAAGATAGATAAGATACTATTATCATCCTTATTTTACAGGCAGGAAATAGAGGCTCCAAGAGGCTAAGTAACCTGTCCAAAGTTATACAACTCTTAAGTGTCAGAACTAGGATGCCAACCCTGAGTCTGACTCTAGAGCACTTATTCCTAATCTCTACACAATATTACTTCTGCAAGTGAACTCAGTGTTGAACTGTGTTTATGTGGAAAGGATAATTGCTTAGAGGAGAAAGTGCTATAGTGGAGTTTTGAAGGACAGCTATGAGTTTGCCAGGGAATAAAGGAAGGAGAGGCATTCTAAGTTGAGGGAAGAGTGCATTCAAAAGTTTACATTTTGTAATAATCATTTGTATATATCTTTCTTTTCATATTTGCATATATCTTAAATTTCAAATAACATTTATTATGTACTTACATGCCCTGAGTGATGCACATATGTATTAGTTTTTAACATCCTTTTCTGGAAGGGGCCTTGACAAGAATCTAGAAAAAACTGTGTTCTAACCCCTATACTAGAATTTCAAATTTCTATGACCTATTAAATGCTATTTGATCCTTTGTTTCCTTACTAGTAGATTGGGATACCACCATTTCCTCTAAGAATAGGAAAAAGACAAGGGTGCCCACTCTCACCACTAGTATTCAACATAGTTTTGGAATTTTTAGCCACAGCAATCAGAGAAGAAAAAGAAATAAAAGGAATCCAAATTGGAAAAGTAGGAGTAAAACCGTCACCGTTTACAGCTGACATGATACTATACAGAGAAAATCCTAAAAAATGCCAACAGGAAACTACTAGAGCTAATCAATGAATTTGGTAAAGTAGCAGGATACAAAATTAATGCACAGAAACCTCTTGCATTCCTATATACTACCGATGAAAATCAGAAAGAGGAATTAAGGAAACACTCCCATTTACCACTGCAACAAAGAGAATAAAATACCTAGGAATAAACCTACCTAAGGAGGCAAAAGACCTATATGCAGAAAACTATAAGACACTGATGAAAGAAATCAAAGACAATACAAACAGATAGAGAGATGTACCATGTTCTTGGATCAGAAGAAGCAACACTGTGAAAATGACTGTACTACCCAAAGCAATCTACAGATTCAATGCAATCCCTATCAAACTACCACTGGCATTTTTCACAGAACTAGAACAAGAAATTTTACAATTTGTATGGAAACAAGAAAGACCCTGAATAGCCAAAGCAATCTTGAGAAAGAAAAACGGAGCTGGAGGAATCAGGCTCCCTGACTTCAGACTATACTGCAAAGCTACAGTAATCAAGACAGTATGGTACTGGCACAAAAACAGAAATATAGATCAATGGAACAGGATAGAAAGTCCAGAGATAAACCCATGCACATATGGTCACCTTATCTTTGACAAAGGAGGCAAGAATGTACAATGGAGAAAATACAGCCTCTTTGATAAGTGGTGCTGGGAAAACTGGACAGCTACATATAAAAGAATGAAATTAGAACACTCCCTAACACCATACACAAAAATAAACTCAAAATGGATTAAAGACCTAAATGTAAGGCCAGACACTATAAAACTCTTAGAGGAAAACATAGGCAGAACAGTCTATGACATAAATCACAGCGAGATCCTTTTTGACCCACCTCCTAGAGTAATGGAAAAAAAAAAAAACAAAAACAAACAAGTGGGATCTAATGAAACTTAAAACCTTTGCATAGCAAAGGAGACCATAAACAAGACGAAAAGACAGCCCTCAGAATGGAAGAAAATATTTGCAAGTGAAGCAGCTGACAAAGAATTATCTCCAAAATATACAAGCAGCTCATGCAGCTCAATAAAAAAAAATAAAAAAAATTAAAAAAATCCAATAATGGGAGGAAGACCTAAATAGACATTTCTCTAAAGAAGACATACAGATTGCCAACAAACACATGAAAAGCTGCTCAACATCACTGATCATTAGAGAAATGCAAGTCAAAAACACAATGAGGTATATATCCTACCAAACGTAAAATAGATAGCTAGTGGGAAGCAGCCGCATAGCACAGAGAGATCAGCTCGGTGCTTTGTGACCACCTAGAGGGGTGGGATAAGGAGGGTGGGAGGGAGGGAGACTCAAGAGGGAAGAGATATGGGAACATATGTATATGTATAACTGATTCACTTTGTTATAAAGCAGAAACTAACACACCATTGTAAAGCAATTATACTCCAGTAAAGATGTTAAAAAAAACAAAACAAGAAAAACAAAATACCACACACAGAAAAAGTATATTGCATGTTTCCATGTTTTTTTAAGATTATAAGTATCTGTTTGATGAAATTTTAAAGTGGAATAAAATAAAACACATTTAAACAAACAAACAAAAAACCCACAATGAGGTATCACCTCACACTGGTCAGAACGGCCATCATCAAAAAATCTAGAAACAGTAAATGCTGGAGAGGGCATGGATAAAAGGGAACCCTCTGGGCTTCCCTGGTGGCGCAGTGGTTGAGAGTCCGCCTGTCGATGCAGGGGACACGGGTTCGGGCCCTGGTCCGGGAAGATCCCACATGCCGCAGAGCAGCTGGGCCCGTCAGCCATGGCCGCTGAGCCTGTGCGTCCGGAGCCTGTGCTCCGCAACGGGAGAGGCCACAACAGTGAGAGGCCCATGTACGCAAAAAAAAAAAAAAAAAAAAAGGGAACCCTCTTGCATTATTGGTGGGAATGTAAATTGATACAGCCACTATGGAGAACAGTATGGAGGTTCCTTAAAAAACTAAAAATAGAACTACCATACGACCCAGCAATCCCACTACTGGGTATATACCCTGAGAAAACCATAATTCAAAAAGAGTCATGTACCACAGTGTTCACTGCAGCACTATTTACAATAGCCAGGACATGGAAGCAACCTAAATGTCCATCGACTATATGAATGGATAAAGAAGATGTGGCACATATATACAATGGAATATTACTCAGCATAAAAAGGAATGAAATTGAGTTATTTGTAGTGAGGTGGATGGACATAAGAGTCTGTCTACAGAGTGAAGTCAGAAGGAGAAAAACAAATACCGTATGCTAACGTATATACATGGAATATAAAAAAATGGTACTGATGAACCTAGTGGCAGGGCAGGAAATAAAGATGCAGATGTAGAGAACAGACTTGAGGACACTGTGGGGGAAGGGCAAGCTGGGACGAAGTGAGAGAGTAGCAATGACATATTTACACTACCAAATGTAAAATGGATGGCTAGTGGGAAGCTGCTATATAGCACAGGGAGATCAGCTCGATGCTTTGTGGCGACCTAGAGGGGTGTGGATAGGGAGGGTGGGAGAGAGCTCAAGAGGGAGAAGATATGGGAATATATGTATACATATAGCTGATTCACTTTGTTGTACAGCAGAAACTAACACACCATTGTAAAGCAATTATACTCCAATACAGATGTGAAAAAAAATAAATAAATAAGCTACAAGGATATAATGTATAGCACAGGGAATATAGCCAATATTTTATAATTACTTTAAATGGACTATAATCTATAAAAATTTTGAATCACTATATTGTACACCTGAAACTAACTGTAAGTCAATATACCTCAGTAAAAATTCTTTATTTAAAATATTTTAAAACGTGGTTTCATATCTTTTAGCAGTTTGGGAAGTTCTCAGCCATTATCTTTTCAAATAGTGCTTCTCTCTACTCTCTTTTCTACATATATATCTGATACGCCTCTTATACTTTTTTCTGTATTTTCGTTGTTTGTTTCTCTATGCTTGTCTCATGTTTTTTCCTGAACTGTGTTCCACTTCATAAATTTTTTCTTAAACTGTGCCTAACTGGTTGTTAAATCCAGTTATTATATTTTTCATTTCTAGAATTTTTATTTCATCCTTTTTTATAACTTTCAATTCCCTGTTGAAGTTCTCTGTCTTGTCTTTTAGTTCCTTGGACATATGAAATATAGTTATTTTTAAGACTGTGTCTGATAATTCCATTATATCTCCTGTGTATTTGTTTCAAGTACATGCTTTTCCTTTTCTTTTTCTTTCATTTTATTATTTTAAGGATATTTTGAGGCTTTGGATTGTAGTATTTTTCTCTAAAGAGGATTTACATTGGTTTCTGGTAGAAAGATAGGCTGGGACCACTACCAATCTCAGATGATCTTAATCCAGTTAGGAAATGAAATTTATTCAAATCTGGGCTTTAATTCTGGTAAGGGACAGCAAGCCTAGGCTACCCATGAGCTTGGGGGGTGGGGTGCTCATGAACCTTGCAAGAAATCTTCCTATGAGGGATGCCACTGAACTTTGTGAGAAGCTGGCCAGGTGCCTGGGAACTCAGCAGGAACCTGGCCACTGGGACAGCTGCTGTACTTGCTGGAAGTCACCTTCATGTCAGGGGGAAGGGTGTCTGAAAGTCACTGGGTGTGAACTCCACTGGGTATGCAAGAGTACCCACTGAGCAGCACCATAGCAAGAAAGAAGAAGAGCACATCCGAACCAAGAAGGAGAGAGGTTTAAAACTGCTCATTCCCACATTGTATTATCAAAGAACTGAAAAAAAACTTTCAACATTAGTGGAATAGATAAATAAAATATGATATACTTATAAAACAGTTCAATATAGAGTTAAAATAATTTGGTCCTACATGTAGCAACGTTGACATATCTCAGAATATAATTTTAGTGAAAAATTGCAGAAGTATTATACAGTATTTTAAAATTTATAATAACTTTAAAAATATACAAAGCCATACAAACGTATCTAGTGATGTATATGTAGGAATGTATCAAGTTCAGGATGTTGGCTACCTTTGGGAAAAGTGAGAATAGAATAGGGTGGGAAAGAGGCATACAGGGGAATTTAATTATTTCAGTAATATTTTATTACATCTTAAAAGATCTTATAAAAATGGGAAATGACTAGTGTATACCCATGGTTTTATAATATTATTCTTTATTTTCTATATGTTTGTCATATTTTATAATAAGATATTTTTTATAAGAGAGAATGGGTAGAGTCTCCATTATCTGTCACAGAAGATATTTTATAAGTAGTCATGAGCATTATTGTTTCAAGAAGGCCATTCCTATAGGGATGATTGTGATCTGAGAGTTTCCCAATCTGTGTTCTGGATGGTTCTAATAGGTATTCTGTGAAAAAAAAATCTTCCTGCTTAAATAAGTTGACTGTTGACTGGTTACAATATATATTGGCATATACTGAAGGTTAGGGGAACATTTTCTTCTTTTTTGTCTGCATTGGGTCTTCGTTGCTGCACGTGGGCTTTCTCTACTTGTGGAGAGCGGGGGCTACTCTTCGTTGCTGTGTGTGGGCTTCTCATTGCAGTGACTTCTCTTTTGGCAGAGCACAGGCTCTAGGCATGCGGGCTTCAGTAGTTGCACCATGTGGGCTCAGTAGTTGTGGCACGCGGGCCCTAGAGTGTGCAGGTTTCAGTAGTTGTGGTGTGTGGGCTCCATAGTTGTGGCTCGCGGGCTCTAGAGCGCAGGCTCAGTAGTTGTGGCACACAGGCTTAGCTGCTCCGCGACATGTGGGA
Source organism: Stenella coeruleoalba (assembly GCF_951394435.1). NCBI lineage: Eukaryota > Metazoa > Chordata > Mammalia > Artiodactyla > Delphinidae > Stenella > Stenella coeruleoalba. The sequence continues at coordinate 59,430,885 of NC_137150.1, forward strand.
TCTTCCCAGACCAGGGATCGAACCCATGTCCCCTGCATTGGCAGGTGGATTCTTAACCACTGCGCCACCAGTGAAGTCCTGGAACATTTTTTTTTAAATCTGTTTAACGCGAACTTTCCTGGCCCCAGATTTTTCTTCTATGTGATACTCATTGATATCTTACTGAACCCTATTCCACGCAGCACAGATTAGATAAGTGCTGATTTGCTAAAATAAACCATGGTTATAACATACATAATTCAAGCTGTAAATTTATGAGACAAAATTATGCTATTAAAGAAATCATCCCTTTGTTTAAGCTGAGTATGATTTCTCAAATGATAAACACAATTCCCCCAGTGTTTGATTTTACAGCCATACCTTATCAACCCATTTGTGATACCTTAGTTCAAGGCTTGATTTTCAACTGAAGCATCATTTATAGTAGAAAATATTACAAAAGAAACATGGTGTGACCTACATGTCCATTCCAATCCCACCAATTTTCCTAATTCTATACAAGCTCAATCAGTTGTAACACCCTTTAATTATCCACTAAAATAGTCGTTTTCCAGTTCAAAGCATTCAAAACCTACAAAAGAGTATGTTTGGGGCAATGACTGACAGTACACTTTGGGGGTGGGACTACAGAAATGCAGCTAATTCTTCACTATTTCTTCTGATGGATGTTCTCATTATTGAAAACTTAGATTTTGTAAATACTACTTGTCTAGACAGGATGTTTGATTCTTAAGTGAATCAAGGAATTCATAAAAGCAATCTAAATGAAAATATACCATCGGGTCACTGGCTGCTACCATTTTATGTAATTTGCTGGCCTCAATATTTGTCAGTTTTTTTATAAACGCATAAATTCCAGTGTAATCTTAATTTGTAAAATAGTAAGAAAGGCTGGCCAGGGGTGACTTATTCAAGAGTTGAAAATTGGCACTACATTTAAGCATTAAGGAAGGATTATTCATTCCCCTTTAAAGTTCTGTCTTTCATATATGGAGTTGACCCTTTCTCTGGTGTCACAAAAATGTTCATTTATTCATTTACTCAACAAAGATTTTTTTTTAACATGCCAGGCACTAAACACCTTTAAGCCAACTCAACTGCTCTATAAAAATGATCAGTGAGATTATAGAAAAAGCTGTATGAGCTTGGAATGCCATTATCCCTTCATTCAGTGAATTTTTTGAGCACCTACTATGTGCCATACATTTTTCTAGGCACTGAAGAGTATAACAGTGATGAACAAAAAAGACAAAGTCTTTTTTTTTTTTTTTTTAGTTTTACATATGTCTTCTTTTTTTTTTTTAACATCTTTATTGGAGTATAATTGCTTTACAATGGTATGTTAGTTTCAGCTTCACAACAAAATGAATCAGTTATATATATACATATATTCCCATATCTCTTCCCGCTTGCGTCTCCCTCCCTCCCACCCTCCCTATCCCACCCCTCCAGGCGGTCACAAAGCACCAAGCTGATCTCCCTGTGCTATGCGGCTGCTTCCCACTAGCTAACTACCTTACTTTTGGTAGTGTATATATGTCCATGCCTCTTTATCGCTTTGTCACCGTTAACCCTTCTCCCTCCCCATAGCCTCAAGTCCATTCTCTAGTAAGTCTGTGAAAGACAAAGTCTTTTACCAGTCTAGTGATTAAGAGAGATATTAGTCAAGTAATCCTGATAAAGTATGATGATTATGACTATATGGGAAATACAGGTTGATCTTTGAGAAGTTAACTGACCCTTGTTCATTTATTTAACAAGTATTTTTATTATCTAATATGTGCTAGGCATTGTTCTAGGAACTTGTGATCAGCAAGAAACAAATCAAAATATCTGTTCTCATGAAGCTTCCATCCTTATGGAGGTCAAACCTGCAACGCTGGTCTTTGTCAGCACCATGCACCAAACCAGTATTTTCCAAAGGGTGGAACTCATACCACTAGTGAAATGTGAAATTATGTAGGTGGTGCACAGACTAATACAATAATAGTTTTACATTTATGTTTATTATTATATTTTACTCATGGTTCATGATATTGGCTTTCCATTTGTGATAGTATAGACAATGATTTCTTCCTAATTGAATTTAATTTTAAAAAGCTGAGTTCAGTCAAAGAAAAGTATCTAGTAAATAAGTATAGATTGTATATAGACTTGGGGAAAAATGTTATGGTGATATGTATATTATCAAAAAACAAAGCAAAACCAAAAAAAAGGGAAACACAGCTTTCACCTAAAATAAAATGTCCAGATGTCAACAGTATCATTCCATTGCCCAAATTCTCAGGATAAACTTTTCATTATTTTAAAGTTTTATAGCTATATGACATAAACTCAATGGAGTGGGGATGAGGGGGGTGGAGAAAATAGGTTTACAACATTTTTTATTCCACTCTTCTGTACACTGCTTGAAAGTAGGGAAAGTCTTATCCATAGTTTTCAACATAGTATACTGCACTTAATAGGTGCTAAATAGATGTTAGATGAAGGAATGAAAGAATCAATTAATGAAATGGGAAATGCTCTATTGTACCATTCAAACTACAGTGAATGCTCTGGCCTGACTCAATGTAATTAGCCACAGGGCATAAGAAGGAACAGTCTCTCTGAACCAGTCTACAAGAGCAATTTAGGACTCTGCCCTGAAGATTCAAGATCTGCTTTTCTAATAGAAGGAACATAAAAGAGATTAACCTTTCTGCTATGTAACGACAGACCAACTAGTACAGCTTGCCTTATATCACTGTCATAGAAGAGCAAAGATAATGAAAAACCCTCACCAAATTAGTTATATGTATTTTTTAGAGGACTGATTAAGACCCTATTAAGTAATCTTTTGCCACCACCAGGGTCTCCGTATTACGCTAACAATCCAAAGAGAAACCATAGAAACTGCAAATTATAGAGAGTTCTTTTTGAACCTATGAAAACTAAAAAAAGGGACAGGGGGGAAGTAACCTTTGAAAAGTGGCATCCTGACAATTTTGTGTGGGAGAGAAATTCTAAGATGCGGGAGAGAAATACTAAGATGCTAAAATATGGTTACCTTCCATATTTTCTGCAGCTTAAGAATAAAATTTTATATCCCTTATTACTGAGGAAACCATTTTTTCTATTTTGAGAGTTTCAAGAATTAAAAGGTCATTAAATTTTTTGCTAACAGAAAATCTTAAGAAATAGCTCAATTTCAAAGCATTAAGGATTCAATTATGATGAATAGCCCGTATTTTTTTTTTGCTGTGACAATATAAATAATGATTCTGTAAGAGGCAATTTTTCACAATCACATCAGTTCAATCAGGAATTATTTTCTTTCCTTTCCAAACTCTGATTGTTTCACAGTTATCAACACACAAATGAAGTTAATATCCTGGTCCTGTTGATGTCATGCTTGGGTTTCTTGTCAACTGTCATGAGAAATCCTGTGATGAGGCAGGTTGGTAGATGCCCACTGCCAAGTCCTCTTGCCTCATTAGACCAATTTCATAAGGCTTTCTGAATCTGTTTGATAGAAATGGGATCCAGACATCCATGTCTGAAATTCAATTCTCCCAGCAGTTACATCCCAAATAGTGGTCCTCTCTCTGCTTTCTCTTTTTATCGGCTGTGGTGTGAGTTGAGTAGGATAGGATGAAGATGGACTGCTTGGCTTTCAAACTTGCCATTCTTTAAGGAACACGATATGTCTCCTCAATTTGAACAATTCCTTGGAGCACGATTAGGTCCTTGATCCTGCCTAAGTTCGCTGTAAATAGCTTGACAAGGGGAAAAAATGGCTTTCTTCCTCTTCCTAATACATCTTCGATATACACTGTCTAGATCCACTTACAAGTAGTTGCTATGTCAGTCCTTTGACTGCCCTTGCAAATCAATCAAAGGATCTACCATTTCTCTGTAACAAAACAAATGATTTCTTAGTGCTAACCGACACCTCCATGATAAAAGATCCTTTACAAGCCTGCATTTTGTAAATCAAAACTATGGTAAATACAACACACAGAGCATGCTTTCTTTCCAGGGACTAAATAAGCAAGGATTATTTATTCATTTATTTATTCGCATATTTACACTCACATTTTTGTTTGAGGGCATGTCAAGTAAGAGATTAGAAGGCAATTTTCACACCAAAGCCCCAAAGAAACATGATGTTATTCTGTGGAAGTTATTTGATTGTTCTTCATAGTCTTTTCCTTTCAATTGGCATTTAGAGAACTAGCCACACAAGCTGCTCTGTACCTTCCTGCATGATACCATTCCTTCCTGTTCTCCTTATCTGTACCTGTGAGGATGCACGGCTTTTTCTTTTTTCTTTCTTGTGGGTTTGTGCAGTTTCTTGATGTTTGTGACAGGCCACGATAGGGGAAGCTTTTATCACCGTGGGGTTTGGAGGCCTCAGTAAATTGAAAATTGCAAATGAAATCCACTGGGCTTGAATTCATCAGCTATTATGTCAGATGACCTTTGGCAGCCGCTGATAAAAATGAGAGAATGTTAGCTCTGATCCAATTTTCAGCACTAACCATTCCTTTTCAAATCCATTCACAGTCAGGCAGCAGACACATGGGAAGTGAAAATGATAGGGTTTCAAGAGAACGGCATTGTGTTGCAGATTAAGATTTTCTCCCCCTATTTCTAGAGGTCGGCCCCCAGGCCTCTGTCTGGTATCTACCTATTGTCCAATCAGTTTCAATATCTGCTTCAGAGGACATGTTAGCCATCCTTACAGATAAGTGCTTACAGGAGAGAATGTTGGACTTAATAGTTTTGCTTAGGAGGCATCAAGGGTCGCAGTGTAGCAATATTGACTGGCACATGTTAGTTTAATCTGACATTCTAAGGAATGTGACACTAGATTCTTTCAGAGTTGTTGATATCTAGGTGATTTTTTGTTACCAGCTCTGGTTTTATAAAATTTATTTTTGCACAACTATTTATATTCATGAGTCAGAGATATTCTAAAATGTCTATCATAGCCAAGCAAGGCAGCCTAAGCTTGTCTAAATAATGTACGGATGCCAAAAGTATGAAACTGGGAACCAAATGACTTGTATGCATTCTCATCGTGCAATCCAGTTGAAGGTAAATGTCATCAATAGTATTTCAGGAGCTACACTATCCTTAAATAAATGAGTTCCTACAGCTGGTAGGTTCCCCAATAAATGTAATAGATTTTTATTATGCAGGGGAAAAACACTAGACTTGGTATTTTCCACTGAGGTAGCAAGAACCAGCAAAACAACACTCTGGGCGGTTGAGTCATCAGTATGATTTCCCTACCTATGAACACAGAAGCCTTCTAAAAATAAAGAAAATTAAAATTAATCACTATTTCCCTCACTTGACTGTTCAGAAAAGGAAAAAGTCTCTCCTTCAATTCTTTGAAAATGCTGAGTTCATTGAGGGAACAGTCCCAAATAAATGTGAACTCAAGAAGCATCTAATAACTGAAATCCAGGTATCATCATAATCATTTTCAAAAGAATCTAATAAACTGAAAAATATTAATATCTATGTTTATTTAGGTTTTCTTGGTATGAAGACTTACTTTCATATTTGCCCTTGACACTCTATTAGTTAACAGTACATTGAAAACAGGTGTTTATATGTAAATAGGGTTACAAAAATACTTTTCATGGCATAGTAGTTGCTTTGTTTGCGCATAAGATTATGGAACTATAAAGACACTTAGATGACACTGACACTCCTCCAAATGTCAGTTGTTGGGTGGAAAGAATATGATTCTATAAGCTTCCCTCATAAAAAAACATAGTAAGCGCATATATATTTATAGGATATATAGTGTGCATATAGTACCTCTTATTTTGAAAAGTAATTATTTAAAATTAGTATCTCACTGTTATTTCCCCTTGCCTTTTTCTGGTACTCTTAAGCCCTTTTAAGAGAAGACAATGATCTATTGTCCAATGAGCATGTATAAAATGCCTGATGATGGTGTCCAAAAAAATCCAACCCCCCCCCAAATATACACATTAAAAGTCAATTAGTATTGGGCTTGCCTGGTAGCGCAGTGGTTAAGAATCCGCCTGCCGATGCAGGGGACACGGGTTCGAGCCCTGGTCCAGGAAGATCCCACATTCTGTGGAGCAGCTATGCCCATGCTCCACAACTACTGAGCCTGTGCTCTAGAGCCCGTGAGCCACAACTACTGAAGCCCGCGCGCCTAGAGCCCGTGCTCTGCAACAAGAGAAGCCACCGCAATGAGAAGCCTGTGCACCGCAACGAAGAGTAGCTCCCGCTCGCTGCAACTAGAGAAAGCCCATGTGCAGCAACGAAGACCCAACGCAACCAAAAATAAATAAATAAATTTTTTAAAAAGTCAATTAGTATTGAATAATATTTTAAAGGAATCAAAGTCAAGTTGTAAGCAATGATTAGATCTAAAATTAAGAGGAACCACGTAACCAAAAAGTATGGATTCAGTATATTCAGGGCTGCCTTTGATTTCCCCAGATGATTGATTTTCTAGGCTTTTTTTTAAAACTAATGAAGGCACACATTTTAGACTCTTATAGATTTAGAAAGCCTTGATACATGGTTTCCTATCCCTACACACCTCTGTCCATTTGGACCCCAGACAAATGATGACCTGGATGGCTCTGTAAAAACACCACTACAACTCATTTGGCCGAACTACCCTTCTGACAGTGTGGACAGCAACTCTTCAAAAGGCTGAAGCCTGCACCTTCACAAGTTTATCAGTGACTAACGTCACACATGGCTCAATTCATCCATATTCATACAGCAGGACTTGTTTCTCTGAGTCATAGTTTCCCTCAAACCTCTACCTACTTTCAGGTTTTACAGTGGATACTGCCACTAGTTCTAAAGAAGCCAGTGATTTAATAGTGAGCATATTCTTAGGGAACTGCAACTGTGACAGGCCCAAGCCATTCGGTTTGGACCCAGTCAGCTAACAGGTCCCTGCCAGAAGAAACAGCAGCACCACACTTGGCTGGGCCCTAGGGCCTGGCTTTCAGCCACTGTGATCTGCATGCTCAGATGGATGGAGCAATTAGATAGGCCTGTTAGGTTTTATGTCTTCATTATTGATTTATAGTATGAACTCAGCATGACTATTGAACCAGACCAGCCAGTGAAAAAATTGAGTCATTGATCTTTACATAGGCATGTATTTCCAATTTATATTTGGGGAGGAAATACATGGATATACCATTATTTCTGGTATTTTGTTCAAGAACTTGAGCAGAGATTTGGGTAATTCATTGTTCCCACCTCCTGATCTTTCACTGCCGTTCCTTCTGTGGAAACACTATCCAATAGAACATTTCTGAAATGTTCTACTCTATCCTGTTCAATATGGGTAGCCACTAGCCACATGTGGCTATTAAACATTCGAAATGTTACTAGTCAGACTGAGGAGGCGTATTTTAATTTTTATTTAATTTTAATTGGAATTAATAACCACATGTAGCTAGTGCAGCTAGTTGGACAGTGCAGCAGCTTTACAGAATACTAAACTTTTCTCCTCCCTCCATCAATAGCTTTTTCACCTTTTCAAGACCCTGTCTGAACACTATGTCTTTTATAGTCTTTATTGATTCTCCCACCACAACAGTCCCCACCTCTTTCTGAATACATACCATTTTGTGCCTTTGATCATTTTCTGCCTTGTATTACAATTATGTGCTCTACAATGCTACAAACTGCTTGAAGACAAAGACTGTATCTACCCAGTGATGTGCTGTCTACAACAAATACTCAAGAAATTAAACTGAGTTTTAGGTCTTATAGGGAGAGAGGATATTATTGTTTTAATACATGCTAATTAGAGAAGAATTGACACTTTGTCATCCTTCTTTTCATGCACTCTTTTTAAAGAGAATTTACGCAAAGCCCTATTATTTCCCTCTCCTGATTTATCTATTAGGTAGAAGTGTAAAACAAAACTATTACATTCTCTTCTTTTGAAGGCAGTAAACCTGGGGGCACTTCTTCTTCATCTTTATAAATAATAACACAATGCTATACATGTAGGAAAAACTTGGTAAATACTTCTTGAGTCAATTAATAAATGAATGAGAATTATTATCCAAGTGTCAAGTATTTTTTATGTCCCTGAATCAAGGAGATGTGCTTACATTGGCTTCTAAAGTTAGAAAAATTCCTTCTAGAATATTCATATAAGATTCTACTCAAAAGTAAACTCTAGGAACTGTTCTGTACAGTAGTTATACAACTGTATGCATTTGTCAAAACTCGAAACTATACACTTGAGGGTGAATTTTACTACAATATATGTTTTAAAGGTGAGGAAAACTACCATGTACTTTAGTATATACTTATAATTTTTAAGTAGCTGCTTAGCATTTTGGTGCTAAGTTAACTATATTGATATAGTATTAATTTGATTTAATTGTGTGTTTCTGTGATGCCATATGACACCTAAATGACTTTTGGGGGATAGCGAAGCAATCTGAGACAATTGTGCTATGATTAAAAGAGCACTTAGTGTGGAGTTAAAAGATCTTGTTTTAAAACCCAAATTCTTCCATGTACTAATTAGAACTACTACTAAAATAGCCACATTATATGATAGTAGCTTACGCTTACTGAATATATGCTATATGCCAGACACCGTTCTCAGGAATCTATTGAGATTAATTCATTTAATCCTCCAGCAACCCCATAAAGTTAGTATTATTATCCCCGCTTTAAAGATGAGGAAACTAAGGTACAGAAAGATTAAGTAACTTGGCAAAGGTCTCACAGAAGTTACAGTGGCACTTGGCCACAGTAGGTTCTCCGTTATTTTTGGTCCATGTGAATATTAGCGTGGTAGAGTCAGGAGACAGGTTTTAGCAGCACGTACTGGCTCTATTGGCTCTTACCATTTTACAACATCTCTGAACTTGTATTTTCTTCAATAAAAGAAAGATTATTTTTAAAACATTTCACGGAGAAGGCTGCAATGAGGGCCAAATGAGATATTAACATGGAAATACAATTACTCATTTACTAATTGTGCTTGCTACTTGTGCTTAGTATTTTAAATTAAAGTTGGCATGCCTTTTTTGTGTGTATGAAAGTCATCGACCCCAAATATGCCTCATTTCTGACAAGACGTCCTCCTTACTCCCATGTTCACAGTTAATTAGTCATGACCGCCCTTGAAGAAATCCAGGGAAAGGAACAATAAAGATTTCAGCCTTCTGACACCTAATTATACAGCAGAGCCCTTTGGGCCATTTTTCCTTTGTGAAAAATCTGGGAAAGAGGAACAGGAAGAACAGATGAGAAAGGAAAGGACAGGAGGTTGAAAGGAAAAGTAGGAGAATCCCCCAGAGCTCACTGTGAAAAAACACAATTAATTCAACCAAGATGAACCATTCCAGCATTTTCCTTTGCCCTCTGCCCCCTTCCATTCACCTCAGCTGGGTACTGTCAGATTCACAAAATGCTGGATACTGAATGGATTCCTAAAGTAAAATTTTTTTAAATAATAATAAAATAGTTCATATCAGAACGTTTTGAAATTGTTTCTCATTCCCAGAAATATATACATGGACTATACGAGGGCTGGGGGTGTTAATGAGGTTAAATTGTTCTACCTAGTGGTACTTTAGACATTTTATACCTATTCATTGTCTGTGAATAAATTACTTTAACAAGGATCACATGTCCCTGTACTTAAGGGTTTTTTTTGTTTGTTTTTTTCGGTACACGGGCCTCTCACTGCTGTGGCCTCTCCCGTTATGGAGCATTGGCTCCGGACACACAGGCCCAGCGGCCATGGCTCATGGGCTCAGCCGCTCTGCGGCATGTGGGATCCTCCCAGACCGGGGCACGAACCCGTGCCCCCTGCATCGGCCGGCGGACTCCCAACCACTGCGCCACCAGGGAAGCCCCCTGTACTTAAGTTTGTTGGTGTATATATACATACAACAAATATTTGGGGTATAAATATCCCAAATTATGTCCAAACAGATTTACAGCTATAGAACAAACTTTACTAATCAGTACCTTCCACCAACATATTGTATTAATTTCCTTTTCGTGAAATCAGTTATTCAGATGAATAAGAGACAGTGGCATTAAGGAGTTCAGGTTAAATGGAGACCTTAAAGAAATAAAACTTAAATATAAAATATTATACTTCTTCATACTTCTTGTGAAAACATCATCCTGAGAATATACAATTTTTTAAGTAGCGTACAGAGTGAAGTTTTCAGAGTCAGAAGGACATTGTTTTAGTCCATCTGGCCAATGAATATTAAGTATCATTAAAGTCTAAAGCTAACACTGGCCATTACTTTTGATGGTGAACAACAGTAATAATGGTCATAGCTTCTATTCCTTGTCTACCATGTGCAAATGTGAGGACAGGTAAATAACTCTAGCTGCTACAATCAGTAAACCCCCAAATCCCAGTTCTTAATAAAAAAGTATCTGCTAGATATCAAGAGAGTTTGGTATGGATCCAGTGGCTCTTCTTTGTGGCTTTCCTCTAACTGATGATTCAAGAAAAGAGTTTCCTTCCATTCTGCAACTTTGCCATCTCAGAGTCTCTCACTCATAGCAGTAATGGTAGAATAGGACTCCTTCCTACTTCAGCCTGTAAAGTGACATATCACTTCCCTTTACATTCCATTGGTGAGACTTAGTCATATGGCTTTACCTAGATCTTGGGGAGCTGAGAAATATAGTTTAGCTCCATGACAAGGAAAATGAAATGGATGGTGAACCCATACGCTGTATCTGCCACAGCCAGACACTTTACTTTACATATATTAACTCCTTTAATGTTTATAAGAACCCTGGAAAGTAGATGTTATTAACCTCACTTCATAGATAAGCAGCCAGAGATACAGAAAGTTTAAATAAGCTGCCCAAGACACACAGTTAGTGAATTGTGGAACCAAGATTCAAACACAGCCTGTCTTTAATGGATTAAAAAAATAAGATTTTATAAATGAACATGAAAAAATATATATAAATGGACAAAGGATATAGAAAGAAACAAGAGCTAGTAACTTAGTTATGAGAAGTGTTCAAGCTCAAAATAATTAGAAAAATGTTCTAAGCTATCAGAACGTTAGTGGAGAGAGAATATTACCACATAATTAAAAGGAAACTGTCATGTGTTACCCAATAGTAATATCAGTCATACAGAAAGCAATGTAAAGACTGTAAATGCAGAATAAAGTGGTTTAAAAAGACTATATCCTGACAAATTGGACAGAGCAATACTAGGGGGTAGGGGGTGAAGGTGGGAGGTAGGGGAAGGACAGAAGGATGGAATATTTCACAGTGCTTATGTTTCTGGCCATGTGGGGAAATCCATTTTCAATTCAACAGCCAATTCAGACATGACTCTTGTAGCCAAAAAGGGAGACTCTAACCACCTCTCTCCTCTCATTAAGACAGCATGTCAGTGACACAGACACAAGACACATATTTAAAGACAAGTCATTTCTCTTATTTTCGGTATTAAAAAGAAAAAATTTTCATGAAAATCAGTTAATAAAGACTTGCACCTTTAAGTGAATTTTGAGAGATTCCATTATCAGAGTCTAAAACTAATCTATAAATAGTAAAAAGTTCTGAAATAAGAAAGTGACTAAAGCCAATGTAGACCAGCATAAGACCAGAAGAATATGGGGAAAGCAAAATAAAAGTAAAAACATAAAAAAGAGATCCCTATAACCTGGAAAAAAGAAGAATCTAATATGGAGAATATTTCCCTGATCAAGGAACAGTATAAGGTTTTAACTTTAAGGCCCGTTTCACTAAATCCAAATAATTGGTTTGCCTTGCTAACTAACAACATATGGTTCTCAAACTGTTAGCAACAGTTATTTTGTAACATGGCCAGTTATTAAAGCATTTTAATGCAACATTTCTCAGATATAGTTTATATAGTACCTATTCTGAGATACAGTAATAGATACTATGCAAATGAAGATCCTGTGCTGGGTGAAACAAATTATGAAAAGATTTATTTATGGTAAAACTTAAATAGAGCCTTTAATACTAGTACTTACTATGGATTTGCAATGGGAAGAGGGGTATATAATGTTCAGTGTTTCACCAGTGGACCCTTTTTTTTTGCCATGAAACATATTGAGGGACTTGGCTTTTGGATCACTCTTTGGAAGTACTGATTTGGCACCACTTCTCCCTATCAACAGAGGCCTTTCTTTTTAGTTGCGAAAAAGGGGATAATGCAGTGCTTAGGAGTACAGACTCCGGAGCCAGACTGCTGGCGTTTAAACTGTGACTTGCTGCAGGCTCTTGGGCAAGTTACTTGGTCTCGCCTTTCTTCAGTTTCTTTATCTTTAGGGTGGGCATGATAGTAGTACCTAAGAGAAAGGAGTGTTAAACAACTTGATACATTTAAAGTACCTGGAACATTTCCTAGCATATGGTAAACTCTCACTATTAGCTCTTGGCTACTAAGGCAAGTAACAGTTGCTCCAAATAAATATCCTTCTTTACCAGGACAACTCCAAATCTAGTTTGGGTTATGCTGTACAGGACATCTTTATTTTTTAGGAGGTTTTTTCCTAAGGCTACAGATGATAAACATTTTTAGAAGTCTAAAGTTTGTTACTAAAACCAGGGAGGTTTTATTTTTTTCCTAGATTAAAAACATGACCATTTAAACCTTCCTCTCAAGACCCCAATTCTCACTATGTTGCAGTGAGATATTAAAAGATGAGGTTATTTTCATCTTTGTTTACCATCAGGACTCCAAAGATGACCAGATCCTTCTGAGAAATAGCACTTAAATTCTGCATCCATGAATAACCAGATAACTAAGGTTTGATTAATGCTTCATCACTGACAATATGTTTTCACATACATAAGAGCACTTATGGTTCTTCCTGTACCATCTTCCTTTAGCCCAGGCTGTCTCCTTGCCTCCACCTGTAGGTTCAGCTGTGTATATATTCAGCTCCAAGCAGGAAGTATGAGTTATTTATTACTTGTTTATTTAAATCCATTTCACTTAAGAAGGATTTCAGACAGGTAACAGAAGATTGACTCAGGATCAACAGTAGCTTTGCTCTTATCACCCTACCTCCCACAGCCAATGACCTTGCTGCTCAGATACCCAGTAGCTGGGTCTGACTCCATTGCTCCAGCTCTCTCCTACAGAGCCCACATACTACCATCTCCTACAGCCTGTCTTGTTGGCCCCAAAGACCCTTTATTCCAACTCCAAGATTCCAGATAAACAGATCTCCTATATCACAATCTGTTCTAAGGAACCCTTGATCAAACTCTCTTTCATAGACCCTCGGGAAAAAATAAGGAAAACAGTAAACGGTGATGGATAGTATTCTCAAGCGAGTCACACCAACTTCCATGTTCACTTTGCTCAGAAAGAAAATTTTCACATTACTGAATTCATGGGAAAGACAATGAAACTTTCTTGGAAATCTGTCCAAAAGTTTCCCAGTTTTCTGTTTAATTTTGCAATTAAAGAACCAATGGGACCTGTCCAATAAGTCCCACCAATGAAGTAATGGATCGTCAATCACAACTGGCCAGAGTGCCTCCCATGTCTTTGAAGCTGACACCCAGATTACTTACAATCTAGAGAATGGAGATATGCTCAGACTTAGGAAAAAGAACAAAGCAGGAGCCCGAAACTAATGTTTGATATCTGAATGGTATATACTAATGGGGTTTTTTTTTTTTGGCTGAGTGATTTATTCAGATTTTCCCATTAAAGAATTCCAAGATCCTAAAATACAGGTTCATTTTTCTGATACTTATCTGCTCCTTCGCTTCCCTAAATAATATTGCCCAAATTTGGGGGTATATTTTTATTGTGGTAAAATATGTGCAACATAAAATAATTTTTAAATGTACAATTCATTCGTATTAATTACATTCACAAAGTTGTGCAACCATCACTACTATATATTTCCAAAACTTTTTCATCACCCCAAACAGAAACTCTGTACTCATTAAGCAATAACTCCCCACTCTCCCTTCCCCCAGCCCCTGATAACTTCTATTCTACTTTTTGTCTCTATGAATTTGCCTGTTCTAGATATTTCACGTAAGTGGACTCATGCAATATTTGTCCTTTTGTGTCTGGTTTATTTCACTTACCATAATGTTTTTAAGGTTCATCTATGTTGTAGCATGTATCATAACTTCATTCTTTTTTATGGCTGAATAATATTTCATTGTATTTATATATCACATTTTACTTATCCATTCATCTGTTGAAGGTGCTCAGGTTGTTTCAAACTTTTGGCTACTGTGAATAATTCTACAGTGTGTACAAGTATCTGTTTGAATCCCTGTTTTCAATTATTTTGGGTATATACCTATACTCTCAATCCTAGTCTATTGGCCTATGTATCTATCCTAATACCAATACTACACTGTTTAGATTATTGCAGCTTTGTACTAGGCTTTGAAATCAGGAAATGGGAGTCCTCCAACTTTGTTCATGTTTTTCAAGGTTGTTTTAGCTATTCTGGGTCCTTTACAATTCCATATGAATTTGAGGATTGGCTTTTCCATTTCTGAAAAAAAAAAGGCTGTTAGAGTTTTTTTTTTTTTTTTGGCAGTACTTGGGCCTCTCACTGTTGTGGCCTTTCCTGTTGCGGAGCACAGGCTCCGGACGTGCAGGCTCAGCGGCCATGGCTCATGGGCCCAGCCGCTCCGTGGCATGTGGGATCCTCCCAGACTGGGGCATGAACCCGTGTCCCCTGCATCAGCAGGCGGACTTTCAACCACTGCACCACCAGAGAAGCCCTAGAATTTTTATAGGAATTGCATTGTATCTGTGAATAGCTTTGAATAGTACTGACATCTTAACAACATTGTCTTTCTGTCCATGAACACAAGATGTCTTTCCACTTATTTAGGTCTTCTTTAATTTATTTTTGCATGTTTTATATTTTTCAGTATACAAGTCTTTCACTTTGTGGTCAAATTTATTCCTAAGTCTTATATTCTTTTAGATGCTATTGTAAATGGAACTGCCTTCTTAATTTCCTTTTTCGGATTGTTCATTTTTGTTGTACACACACACACACACACACCCCTGATTTTTGTGAGTTGGTTTTATGCTCTGCAACTTTGCCACATTCATTCATTAGCACTAGTTGTTTTCTTGTGTATTCTTTGGAATTTTCTATACATAGTATCATGTCATCTCTGAATAAAGATAGTTTTACTTCCTTCTTTCTGATGTGGATGCCTTGAATTTCCTTTTTTCTTGTCTAATTGCTCTGGCTAGAAATTCTAGTACAACAATGAAAAACTAGTAGTTCCCGATCTTAGGGGGAAAGATTTCAGTCTTTCACCATTAAATATGTTAGCTGTGGGTTTTTCAATTAATGCCTTATATAATGTTGAGGAAGTTCCCTTCTATTCCTAGTTTTCTGAGTGTTTTTATTATGAAACTGTGTTGGATATCATAATGTCTTGAGTATACAACAACTGAGACATAAAACAACTCTTTGGCCTCTGGGTCTCTTGCAGTACTGAATTGCTTGTCTAATAGGACCAAAATTAGGCATGACCAATGGAGAAAATCACCCCTGATTCTGGCAAGTATCTGATAAACAATCTTCACTGCCAGTTCTGCTTTTTTAGGTCATGATTTATGCCACTTCTGTCTTTGGATCCAGACTACACACCTACCTTGGCCCTCTAATTGGGACTGGGTCTCTTGACTCAACAAAAACACTTAAGTCTCCAACCTTAGCTTTTCCCACTAGATTGACACTATCTGCAGAACCCCAGTTTCTTCATTAATGACTTCTTCCCACTACCTCCAAGCTGTGGTCCTTTGCTTAGTCCCTCATGATCTACCATACCTTAAATCAGCCTCTCAGCATCTCTTATCAAACCCCCATCCTTATCCTCTCCAAGCTTTCTGGTCATTCCTGGTGATTTGGTTGTAATGGTCCCTTCTGGCTTTGAGAGCCTACCTCCACAGAGTTCTCAATGTCACTCCTGAATCATCACTTCCTACTGTGATGAGTGCATCATCACTCATCTCTTCTGGAATGATTCAAGGGCAAACCTCAGCCCTCTTTGATTTTCACCAAAAAAACACTCACATAAGGCATGTGTGTAGAGCATTCTACACTGAAGGTCTGCAGAGATGGTTTGGGTTCATAACCCAGTAACATAAAGTAGAATATCAGATTTCACTATTCTTAAAAAAAAAAACCTCCGCAGTCATTTGTGTTAATTGGAGGTCTAGTCTCCCGCCTCGCTCTTTTATTTAACTGCTCACTTTATGAGGCAGAGCAGTTCAGTTCTTCTTAGTCTATTCTAAACTAGGTTCTGGCATCCCACTGCCTATCAACAGATTCATTCTTGTGCTGGGCCTCACCCTTTCTTCTTCCCTTCATCAAGAGGAAAAGAACAGAAGAGACATGCTTTGCCCTTCTCATGAATTAGGCCATCTCCCTTAGAAGACAGAAAAAGCCACAGGCAATTTGATTTCTAAATAACAGCGTCTCTCTCTGTCTCTCTCTGTCTCTCTGTCTCTCTGTCTCTCTCTCTCACACACACACACACACACACACAAATGCAGTTTAAATACTTAAACACCTTCTGCTAAAAGATAGGATATCATATATAATACCCTAATCCCATGATTCCCAAACTGTGTGCAGAGGTGCCCCAGAGTGCCAAAGTGAACTCACAGGGGCTACCATGGGTTATTTTATATTTATAGTCTGGTATTTTGCACAGACACGGTGCAAACTGCCAGCCCCAGGTGGTTCGTCGTTTCAACATTAGATTGTTCTACATTCCTTTTGATTTATTTCATATCTTTGCAAAACTGAGCTTTCTGTGGTTGCTTTGATAAAAAGCAAGTACTATACTAAAAGCAACGTGGAACAGGAAATAAAGGTGGTGGGAACCAATCTGATTCCAAGGATTGATTAGTTTTGCAGTGGCCAGTAGGTATACACATCCCACTAGTAAGTAATTCTGATTAGGAATAAAATGAAAATATTTTCTCTTTCAATTTATATGAATTAATTTTTTCAAAGGCACTAAATTGTTAAGACATAAATACTTACTAAGTCCACTGGACCTTACTACTTAATACATGAAACTACTAAGTATTTGCTTTGGCTTTCGGGCACTGTGAAAAACTACCAAGAAAGTTTAGGAAACTCTGCCCTAGTCTTTTACATATATATATATCAACTATAAAACTCATATTTAACATTATGAAAAGTTATAGAGTAACTAATAAAAACATCCAGGGAAATCATTATAAAAATCCCTAATTAACAAGAAGATTACTGTAATTAATATTATCTCCTTTTTTAATGTAAATACTTGAAAAACTTTAAAAGGTATAATAACAATGTTTCTTTCTTTCTTTATTATTATTTTGTATTACTGAACTATAATTCAATTACAATATTATATTAGTTTCAGGGGTATGACATAGTGATTGGATATCTTATACATTACAAAATAATCACCATGATAAATCTAGTTATCATACAAAATTATTACAATATTATTGATTATATTCCCTATGCCATCTATTATAAAATTATTTACTTTATAATGGGATATGTGTACCTCTTAATTTTCCTCACCTGTTTCACTCATCCCTCCATTCTCCTCCCCTCTGGCAACCACTCATTTGTTCTTTGTATCTATGAGTCTGTTTTTGTTATGTTTGTTCATTTGTTTTCGTTTTTGGATCCTACCTAAGTGAAATCATATGGTATTTGTCTTTCTCTGTCTGACTTATTTCACTTATTATAATACCCTCTAGGTCCATCCACCATTGCAAATAGCAAGATTTCATTCTTTTTTATATGACTATTATTCCATTGTATGTATATGTGTGTGTGTGTGTGTGTGTGTGTGTGTGTGTGTATATATATATATGATATCTTCTTTATCCATTCATCTATTGATGGACATATCTTGGCTATTATAAATAATGCTCCAATGAACACAGGAGTGCATATATCTTTCTCAGCTTAGTGTTTTTCTTTTCTTTGGAAAAATACCCAGAAGTGCAACTGCTGGATCGTACAGTAGTTCTATTTTTAATATTTTGAGGAACCTCCATACTGTTTCCCGTAGTGGCCGCAACAATTTATATTCCCACCAACAGTGTACTAGGGTTCCCTTTTCTCCGCACCCTCTCCAACATTTATTTCTTGATAATTTCCATTCTAACAGGTATGAGGTGATATATCATTGTGGTTTTGACTTGCATTTGTTTCCCTGGTGGTTAGTGATGCTGAGAATCTTTTCATGTGTCTATTGGCCATCTGTATGTCTTCTTTGGAAAAATGTCTATTCAGGTGTTCTGCCCATTTTTTAATCAGGTTGTGTGTGTGTGTGTGTGTGTGTGTGTGTGTGTTTTGATGTTGAATTGTATGAATTCACTGTATATTTTTTATATTAATCTCTTATCATATATATCATTTGCAAATATCTTCTCCCATTCAGTAGGCTGCCTTTTTGTTTTGTTGATAGCTTCCTTCAATGTGGAAAAGCTTTTAAGTTTGATATAGTCCCATTTGTTTATTTTTGCTTTTGTTTCCCTTCCCTGAGAAGACAAATCCAAAAAATATCATTGAGACCACTGTCAAAGCACATACTGCCTATGTTTTCTTCCAGGAGTTTTATGGTTTCAGGTCTTACATTTAAGTCTTTAATCCATTTTGAGTTTATTTTTGTATATGGTATTAAAAAGTAGTCATTCTGATGAGCATTTGGCTGATCTGTGCATTCAACCAACTGTGGATCGAAAATACCTGAAAAAAGAAATTCCAGAAAAGTTCCAAAAAGCAAAACTCGAATTTGCCCTGCGTCAGCAAGTATTTACACAGCATTGCTGAGATTCAAGATAATCCATTTGTCTTGAAGTAGAGGGAAGGTTTGTTGGGTATGTCTGCTTTCAGACACCTCCACTCGATGAAGATGCCCAGAGATTTGTTTCCAGTCTCTGATGCCCTCGAGGCTATGGAAAGCAAAGTTCCATAGTTGCATGTAGCTGTCTAGTTTTCTCAACAACATTTATTGAAAAGGCTGTCTTTTCCCCGTTGTATATTCTTGCCTCATTTGTCATAGATGAATTGACCATAAGTGCATGGGTTTATTTCTGGACTCTCTATTCAGTTTCACTGATCTATGTGTCTGTTTTTCTGCCAGTACCAAGCTGTTTGATTACTATAGCTCTGTAGTACACTTTGAAGTCAGGGAGCATGGTTACCCCAGCTCTGTTCTTTCTCAAGATTGCTTTGGCTAATCAGGGTCTTTTGTGTTTCCATACACATTTTAAAATGATTTGTTCTAGTTCTGTGAAAAATGTCATTGGTAATTTGATAGGAATTGTACTGAATCTGTAGATTGCCTTGGGAAGTATGGTCTTAACAATATTAATTCCTCCAATTCATGAACATGGTATACCTATCTGTTCATGTCATCTACAGTTTCCTTCATCAGTGTCTTATGGTTTTCCAAGTACAGGTCTTTTACCTCCTTAGATTTATTCCCAGGTATTTTATTCTTTTTGATGAGATGGTAAGTGGGATTGTTTCCTAAGTTTATGTTTCTGACAGTTCACTGTTAATGTATAGAGACGCAATGGATTTCTGTATATTAATTTTGTATCCTGCAACTTTACCAAATTCATTGATGAGCTCTAATAGTTTTTTGGTGGCATTTTTAGGGTTTTCTGTGTATAGTATCATGTCATGTGCAAACAGTGACAGTTTTACTTCTTTTCCAATTTGGATTCCTTTTATTTCTTCTTCTTGTCTAGCTGTTGTGGCTAGGACTTCCAATACCATGTTGAATAAAAGTGGTGAGAATGAGCATCCTTATCTTATTCCTGATTTAGAAGAAATGCTTTCAGCTTTTCACCACTGAGTATGATGTTGGCTCTAGGTTTGTCATAATGAGCCTTTATTGTATTGAGGTACATTCCCCCTATATCCACTCTGCTGGGAGTTTTTATCATAAATGAATGCTGAGTTTTCTCAAAAGCTTTTTCTGTATCTACTGATATTATCATATAATTTTATTCTTCAATTTGTTAATGCGGTGTATGACACTGATTGATTTGCAGCTATTGAGCCATCATTGCATCCCTGGGATTCAGTCTTGGAAGATTGTACATTTCTAGGAATTTATCCATTTCTTCTAGGTTGTCCATTTTGGGGCATATAATTGTTCATAGTAATCTCTTATGAT
The DNA here is from genome assembly GCF_951394435.1 of Stenella coeruleoalba. Taxonomy (NCBI): domain Eukaryota; kingdom Metazoa; phylum Chordata; class Mammalia; order Artiodactyla; family Delphinidae; genus Stenella; species Stenella coeruleoalba. The sequence goes on from NC_137150.1 coordinate 59,451,093, forward strand.
CCTGTGTAATTCTCTGGTGTTGTTTTTAATTTCTACTCTTTAATTTTTGATTTTATCTGAAACCTCTCTCTTTTTTTTCTTTATGAGTCTATCTAAAGGTTTATGAATTTTGTTTATCTTTTAAAAGAATCAGCTCTTAGTTTCATTGATCTTTTCTATTGCTTTTTTAGTCTCTATTTCATGTACTTCTGCTCTGGTTTTGGTATTTCTTTCCATCTCTTAACTTTGGGCTTTGTTGGTTAGTCCTTTTCTAGTTCCTTTAGGTGTAAGGTTAGATTGTTATTTGACATTTTTCTTCTTTCCTGAGGTAAGCTTATATAACTGTAAACTTCCCTGCTTTTTTCATGGGAACTGCTTTTGCTGTGTCTCTAGATTCTGGATCATTTTGTTTCCATTTTAATTTGCCTTCACGTATTTTTTTTAATTTTCTCTTTGATTTCGTCAGTGCACAATCAGTTTTTTTTTTAATTTTTGAACTTTATTTTTTTATACAACAGGTTCTTATTAGTCACCAATTTTATACACATCAGGGTATATATGTCAATCCCAATCGCCCAATTCATCACACCACCACCACACCCCCCCAAGGCTTTCCCCCTTGGTGTCCATACGGTTCCCTACATCTGTGTCTCAATTTCTGCCTTGCAAACTGGTTCATCTCTACCATTTTTCTACGTTCCACATATATGCGTTAATATATGATATTTGTTTTCCTCTTTCTGACTTACTTCACTCTGTATGACAGTCTCTAGATCCATCCACGTCTCAAAAAATGACCCAATTTCGTTCCTTTTTATGGCTGAGTAATATTCCATTGTTTATACGTACCACATCTTCTTTAACCATTCGTCTGTTGATGGAAGTTGAGGTTGCTTCCATGACCTTGCTATTGTAAATAGTGCTGCAATGAACATTGGGGTGCATGTGTCTTTTTGAATTATGGTTTTCTCTGGGTATATGCCCAGCAATGGGATTGCTGGATCATATGGTAATTCCATTTTTAGTTTCTTAAGGAACCTCCATACTGTTCTCCATAGTGGCTGTATCAATTTACATTCCCACCAACAATGCAAGAGGGTTCCCTTTTCTCCACACCCTCTCCAGCATTTGTTGTTTGTAGATTTTCTGATGATGCCCATTCTAACTGGTGTGAGGTGATACCTCATTGTAGTTTTGTTTTGCATTTCTCTAATAATTAGCGATGCTGAGCAGCTTTTCATGTGCTTCTTGGCCATCTGTATGTCTTCTTTGGAGAAATGTCTATTTAAGTCTTCTGCCCATTTTTGGATTGGGTTGTCTGTTTTTTTAATATTGAGCTGCATGAGCTGTTTATACATTTTGGAGATTAATTCTTTGCTGATTCGTTTGCAAATATATTCTCCCATTCTGAGGGTTGTCTTTTCGTCTTGTTTATGATTTCCTTTGCTGTACAAAGCTTTTAAGTTTCATTAGGTCCCATTTGTTTATTTTTGTTTTTATTTCCATTACTCTAGGAGGTGGATCAAAAAAGATCTTGCTGTGATTTATGTCAAAGAGTGTTCTTCCTAAGTTTTCCTCTAAGAGATTTATAGTGTCCGGTCTTACATTTAGGCCTTTAATCCAGTTTGAGTTTATTTTTGTGCATGGTGCTCGGGAGTGTTCTAATTTCATTCTTTTACATGTAGCTGTCCAGTTTCCCCAGCACCACTTATTGAAGAGACTGTCTTTTCTCCATTGTATATCCTCGACTCCATTGTCATAGATTAGCTGACTAGAGGTGTGTGGGTTTATCTCTGGACTTTCTATCTTGTTCCATTGATCTGTTTCTGTTTTTGTGCCAGTACCATATTATCTTCATTACTGTAGCTTTGTAATATAGTCGGAAGTCAGGGAGTCTGATTCCTCCAGCTCCGTTTTTTTCCCTCAAGACTGCTTTGGCTATTCGGGGTCTCTTGTGTCTCCATACAAATTTTAAGATTTTTTGTTCTAGTTCCATAAAAAATGCCATTGGTAATTTGATAGGGATTGAATTGAATCTGTAGATTGCTTTGGGTAGTAGAGTCATTTTCACAATATGTATTCTTCCAATCCAAGAACATGGTATATCTCTCCATCTGTTTGTATCGTCTTTAATTTCTTTCATCAGTGTCTTATAGTTTTCTGCATACAGGCTTTTGTCTTCCTAGGTAGGTTTATTCCTAGGTATTTTATTCTTTTTGTTGCAATGGTAAATGGGAGTGTTTCCTTAATTTCTCTTTTAGATTTTTCATCACTAGTATATAGGAATGCAAGAGCTTTCTGTGCATTAATTTTGTATCCTGCAACTTTACCACATTCATTGATTAGCTCTAGTAGTTTTCTGGTGGCATCTTTAGGATTCTCTATGTATAACATCATGTCATCTGCAAACAGTGACAGTTTTACTTCTTTTCCAATTTGTATTCCTTTATTTCTTTTTCTTCTCTGATTGCCGTGGCTAGGACTTGCAAAACTATGTTGAATAATAGTGGTGAGAGTGGACATCCTTGTCTTGTTCCTGATCTTATAGGAAATGTTTTCAGTTTTTCACCATTGAGAATCATGTTTGCTTTGGGTATATCGTATATGGCCTTTGTTATGTTGAGGTAGGTTCTCTCTATGCCCACTTTCTGGAGAGTTTTTATCATAGATAGGCGTTGAATTTTGTCAAAAGCTTTTTCTGCATCTATTGTAATGATCATATGGTTTTTGGTTTTGTTTTTGTTTTGTTTTGTGGTACACGGGCCTCTCACTGTTGTGGCCTCTCCCGTTGTGGAGCACAGGCTCCGGATGTGCAGGCCCAGCAGCCATGGCTCACGGGCCCAGCCACTCCATGGCATGTGGGATATTCCTGGACTGGGGCATGAACCCATGTCCCCTGCATTGGCAGGCGGACTCTCAACCACTGTGCCACCAGGGAAGCCCAATCATATGGTTTTTATTATTTAATTTGTTAATGTGGTGTATTACATTGATTGATTTGTGTATACTGAAGAATCCTTGCATCCCTGGGATAAATCCCACTTCATCATGGTGTGATCCTTTGTGGGTATGATCCTTTAAATGTGTTGTTGGATTCTGTTTGCTAGTATTTTGTTGAGGATTTTTTCATCTATATTCATCAGTGATATTGCTCTGTAAGTTTCTTTTTTTGTAGTGTCTTTGGTTTTGGTATCAGAGTGATGGTGGCCTCATAGAATGAGTTTGGAGTGTTCCTTCCTCTGCAATTTTCTGGAAGAGTTTGAGAAGGACGGGTGTTAGCTCTTCTCTAAATATTTGATAGAATTCACCTGTGAAGCCATCTGGTCCTGGACGTTTGCTTGTTGGAAGATTTTTAATCACAGTTTCAATTTCATTACTTGTGATTGGTTTGTTCATATTTTCTATTTCTTCCTGGTTCAGTCCTGGAAGGTTATACCTTTCTAAGAATTTGTCCATTTCTTCCAGGTTGTCCATTTTATTGGCATAAAGTTGCTTGTAGTGGTCTCTTAGGATGCTTTGTATTTCTGCAGTGTCTGCTGTAACTTCTCCTTTCTCATTTCTAATTTTATTGATTTGAGTCTTCTCTTTTTCTTGATGAGTCTGGCTAATGGTTTATCAATTTTGTTTATCTTCTCAAAGAACCAGCTTTTAGTTTTATTGATCTTTGCTATTGTTTTCTTTGTTTCTATTTCATTTATTTCTGTTCTTATCTTTATGATTTCTTTCCTTCTGCCAACTCTGGGTTTTGTTTGTTCTTTCTCTAGTTCCTTTAGATGTAAGGTTAGATTGTTTGTCTGAGATTTTTCTTGTTTCTTGAGGTAGGCTTGTATAACTATAGACTTCCCTCTTAGAACTACTTTTGCTGCATCCTTAGATTTTGGATCGTCCTGTTTTCATTGTCATATGTCTCCAGGAATTTTTTGATATCCTCTTTGATTTCTTCAGTGATCTCTTGGTTTTTTAGTAACGTATTGTTTAGCCTCCATGTGTTTGTGTTTTTAACGTTTTTTTCCCCTGTAATTCATTTCTAATCTCATAGCGTTGTGGTCAGAAAAGATGCTGGATATGATTTCATTTCTTTAATTTACTGAGGCTTGATTTCTGACCCAAGATGTGGTCTATCCTGGAGAATGTTCCGTGCGCACTTGAGAAGAGCGTAATCTGCTGTTTGGGGATGGAATGTCCTATAAATATCAATTAAATCTATCTTGTCTATTGTGTCATTTAAAGCTTCTGTTTCCTTATTTATTTTCATTTTGGATGATCTGTCCATTGGTGTAATTGAGGTGTTAAAGTCCCCCACTATTATTGTGTTACTGTTGATTTCCTCTTTTATAGCTGTTAGCAGTTGCCTTATGTATTGAGGTGCTCCTATGTTGGGTGCATATATATTTATAATTGTTATATCTTCTTCTTGGATTGATCCCCTGATCATTATGTAGTGTCCTTCCTTGTCTCTTGTAACATTCTTTATTTTAAAGTCTATTTTATCTGGTATGATTATTTCTACTCCAGCTTTCTTTTGATTTCCAGTTGCATGGAATATCTTTTTCCATCCCCTCACTTTCAGTCTGTATGTGTCCCTTGGTCTGAAGTGGGTCTCTTGTAGACGGCATATATATGCGTCTTGTTTTTGTATCCATTCAGCAAGCCTGTGTCTTTTGGTTGGAACATTTAATCCATTCACATTTAGGTAATTATTGATATGTATGTTCCTATGACTATTTTCTTAGTTGTTTTGGGTTTGTTTTTGTAGGTCCTTTTCTTGTGCTTCTCACTTAGAGAAGTTCCTTAAGCATTTGTTGTAGAACTGGTTTGGTGGTGCTGAATTCTCTTAGCTTTTGCTTGTCTATAAAGCTTTTGATTTCTCCATCGAATCTGAATGAGGTCCTTGCCAGGTAGAGTAATCATGGTTGTAGGTTCTTCCTTTCATCACTTTAAGTATATCATGCCACTCCCTTCTGGCTTGTAGAGTTTCTGCTGAGAAATCAGCTGTTAACCTTATGGGAGTTTCCTTGTATGTTATTTGTTGTTTTTCCCTTGCTGCTTTCAATAATTTTTCTTTGTCTTTAATTTTTGCCAGTTTGATTCTATGTGTCTCGGCATGTTTCTCCTTGGGTTTATCCTGCATGGGACTTGCTGCACTTCCTGGACTTGGGTGGCTATTTCCTTTTCCATGTTAGGGAATTTTTCGACTATAATCTCTTCAAATATTTTCTCGGGTCCTTTCTCTCTCTCTTCTCTTTCTGGAACCCCTATAATGTGAATGTTGTTGCGTTTAATGTTGTCGGAGAGGTCTTTTAGGCTGTCTTCATTTTTATTTCATTCTTTTTTCTTTATTCTGTTCTGCAGCAGTGAATTCCACCATTCTGTCTTCCAGGTCACTTATCTGTTCTTCTGCCTCAGTTATTCTGCTATTGATTCCTTCTAGTGTAGTTTTCATTTCAGTTATTGCATTGTTCATTTCTCTTTGTTTGTTCTTTTATTCTTCTAGGTCTTTGTTAAACATTTCTTGCATCTTCTCGATCTTTGCCCCCATTCTTTTTCCGAGGTCCTGGATCATCTTCACTATCATTATTCTGAATTCTTTTTCTGGAAGGTTGCCTGTCTCCACTTTCTTTAGTTGTTTTTCTGGGGTTTTATCTTGTTCCTTCATCTGGTACATAGCCCTCTGCCGTTTCATCTTGTCTTTCTATGAATGTGGTTTTTGTTCCACAGGATGCAGGATTGTAGTTCTTCTTGCTTCTGCTGTCTGCCCTCTGGTGGATGAAGCTATTTAAGAGGCTTGTGCAAGTTTCCTGATGGGAAGGACTGGTGGTGGGTACAGCTGACTGTTTCTCTGGTGGGCAGAGCTCAATAAAACTTTAATCCGCTGCTGATGGGTTGGCCTGGGTTCCCTCCCTGTTGGTTGTTTGGCCTGAGGCAACCCAGCACTGGAGCCTACCTGGGCTCTTTGGTGGGGCTAATGGCAGACTCTGGGAGGGCTCAGGCCAAGGAGTACTTCCCAGAACTTCTGCTGCCAGTGTTCTTGTCCCCATGGTGAGCCACAGCCACCCTCCGCCTCTGCAGGAGACCCTCCAACACTAGCAGGTAGGTCTGGTTCAGTCTCCCCTGGAGTCACTGCTCTTTCTCCTGGGTCCCAATGCGCACACTACTTTGTGTGTGCCCTCCAAGAGTGGAGTCTCTGTTTCCCCCAGTCCTTTCGAGTCCTGAAATCAAATCCCACTAGCCTTTAAAGTCTGATTCTCTAGGAATTCCTCCTCCCATTGCCAGATCCCCAGGTTGGGAAGCCTGACGTGGGGCTCAGAACCTTCACTCCAGTGGGTGGACTTCTGTGGTATAAGTGTTCTCCAGTCTGTGAGTCACCCACCCAGCAGTTATGGGATTTGATTTTACTGTGATTGCGCCCCTCCTACCATCTCATTTTGGCTTCTCCTTTGCCTTTGGATGTGGGGTATCTTTTTGGTGAGTTCCAGTGTCTTCCTGTCGATGATTGTCCAGCAGCTAGTTGTGATTCTGGTGTTCTCACAAGAGGGAGTGAGAGCACATCCTTCTACTCTGCCATCTTGGTTCAGGGCCCCATCAGTTGTTTAGTAGCATTCTGTTTAGCCTCCACTTGCAGTTTTTTCCTTGTAGTTGATTTCTAGTCTCATGCAGTTGTGGTTGGGAAAGATGCTTGATATAATTTCAATATTCTTAAATTTATTGAAACTTATTTTGTGACGAAGCATATGATCTATTATACAGAATGTTCTGTATGCACTGCTTTGGGACGGAATGTTCTCTATATATCTTTAAAGCTCATCTGAGCTAATGTGTCATTTAAGGCCACTGTTTCCATATTGATTTTCTGTCTGGATGATCTGTTCATTGATGTAAGTGGGAAAAAACATAAAAATTTTAAATCAGGAAAGTTTCAGGAGAAGGTCCAACACTAATTAATAAAACTGTTTAAAGAAACAAGGTACTCTGGTTAAATATTTTTAATTAACTGAATATTAATGAAATACCTTCTTTCAACTCTTCTTGAAAATTTACACAAAAAGATATCTTGGTAGGTACAGTTTACTAAATATAGCTAAATTTTCTTTTGTTGATTAAGTAACTTTAATAAGAGGTTAAATCACTTGCCCAAGGTTACAACCATAGTGAATGGCAGAACCAGGTTCCAAAACTGAGTTTTCAGGCTCAAGCACTTGAGAGATCAGTTAGGGTTCAGTAAGTTTAGGAATATCACATATTATATTCCATACTACTTCTAAAGATTAATTGTGCACTGGCATATTAAACACTTTGAGAAATCCTGTAAGAAAGAAGTTTTTGAAATTTGGTTTAAATCTACATTTCCAAATCCACTGGCCTGAAAATCCTTTTTCACCTAACAGCTATTCTGTACTGTTTGAGACTGTGAGCTCTGGAGTCAAAGAGCCAGGTTCAAATCCCAGCTCAATTGCTTAGCCATGCCATTTATCTAATCCTCATATCCCTGATCCATAAAATGGAAATAATACTAATACCACTTCAAATACTTGTGAGCACTAGATGATAAAATGCATAGAAAGCACATACTAAGTGCCCAACAAATTTAGCTAAAACATTTCTCAAAATTAGCGTTTGTAGAACATAATTTGAGAATGCCATCATAATTATTCAGATGAAAGTATAAAAATGCCTAAACAAATAATTGCTGCAGGTCACATGCCACTGAATCATAAAACTTATTGGAAGGCTTTCAGGTAGCACATATTTGTGAAAAGAAGATTTGCAATCCTGGCAAAGTTTGGAGTTTTCATTTAGAGATGAAGGACCATATAGTGTTATGGCCACTGCTGAGATGTGCTGATGTCTCTCTAGATGTTTGCAGACACAAAGATGGTCCAGGTAAGGATAAAGGAAAAGCTGGTCCTCAAAGGCAGATAAAGAAAGGGCAGAAAGAGAAGGGAGTGCTAACTCATGCCACTTCTCTTACCCCAACCAGGAGTATCTATCTTCCCATTAATTTAACCCCTTTTCTCAACTAACAAAGAAAAAAGATGCCCTTTTTAGTGGTTACTGTTCCCAAAGAAAGATAAATCACGTTCTCTTTCTTTGAAACAGAAAGTGGAGAATTACATAGAGAAAATACTACCAACTGTTTTTCTTTTAAAATGTAGGGTTAGGCGAAACCATAAAAGAAGACAATACACAGTAAATACATCAGACTTTATTTAGGTTGATGAATTAGAAAATTCCTAGGGGGCTTCCCTGGTGGCACAGTGGTTAAGAATCCACCTGCCGATGTAGGGGACACGGGTTCAAGCCCTGGTCCAGGAAGATCCCACATGCTGTGGACCAACTAAGCCCGTGCACCGCAACTACCGAGCCTGCACTCTAGAGCCCGTGTGCCACAACTACTGAAGCCCACAAGCCTAGAGCCCATGCTCTGCAACAAGAGACGCCACCGCAATGAGAAGCCTGCACACTACAACAAAGAGTAGCCCCCACTCGCCGCAACTAGAGAAAGCCCACACGCATCAATGAAGACCCAATGCCACCAAAAAATAAAATAAAATAAATTTAATAAAAAAGAAAGGAAGAAAATTCCTAGGGAGACAATAAACAACTAATACTGCCGTTGTCCATATATCTGTAGAGCTATTATTTTTCTATTCAGAAAAGTATTTTATATATTATTGGAGAAATTTAATTACCTAAATATCATTTTGGTGTTGTCAGTAACAATTTCATCACATTAACACAAGGGAAAAATGGAAGCTTTTATTAATAGTAATGTATGGTTGGGAAACAAATATTTACACTTAACTCTAATGACTGAATAGCCTTATTTTTGTTTTGCAAAAAAAGAAAGAAATACTATGTTTTTTCTACAAGGTACTTTGGCCCATGCTTTTCTATGATTCAGCTGCCTCTTGAATGCATTAGTCACCCAGTTTATGGGATACCATTGTATGGCTCATCAAGAAATCTTTATTCAACCCAGCATTACATAAGTAGGTTGCCTGATGTATTATTCCTTGTAAAAATGTTTATCTTTCCTGAATGTGATGATGAGCAGTTGATTAATTTGTTCATGTCTCTTTAAGGATGATTTATCAATGTGAGTGATACTTAGAGTTCTGAGAGCAATTAATGTTGCTTCAAGTAAAGTTAATATGGCTGCCCCACTGAAGGTAGTCAGGGAAAACAATGCTTCTTATATGCTTAAGATCACTTACTTTCTGACTGAAACTCTAACAAGTCAAGCTCAAGAGTTCATTGTACTCTTGTGGGCAAACTGGAGAAAGAATATGGAGTACACACATAAAATATTCCCCTAGTTCAAATGTTACATTTATACAAACTTAGTAGAGCCAAGATAAGCAATGTAAGCCTGACTTCTTTGCTTTTCCTTTTCTTTTGCAGTATGCAATAGCAGTTTGATGTTTTATTTTGACATTACAGAAATTTAAAGTAAAAGTAATATTTGTTGTGTGCATTATAATATGTGATTTGAACTATGGCATGTTTCTGAATCCATCAAAATCATTACATATGATATGATGCCATCTTCTGATAATTCTCCCCTTTGATCAGATGAATCTCAAAACTCTGCTCTTGCAAGGTAGGTGCAGAAAAGAAGCCAGCTCTTTCAGCAGGTTTTGTCTGGCTGCCCAACCCTGGTGATGTGAAGGAGGTGATATGCAGGTGTTAGATAAAGAAACCTCTCCTGGTGGGAGGGGCTGGGAAGTACAAAATGGTGCTGGTGCCAGGTACAGCCTCACTTAATCAGAAATCGTAATTTGTGGGAAGTGAGACAAGACAGCAGAGCAGAAGGATGTGAGCTCACCTCCTCTCATGAAAACACCAAAATCACAACTAACTGCTGAACAACCATCAACAAAAAATGCTGGAACCTACCAAAAAAGATATCCTACATCCAAAGACAAAGAAGAAGCCACAACAAGGTGGTAGGAGGGGTGCAATCACAATAAAATCAAATCCCATATCAACCAGGTGGGCAACCCCCAAAGAGGAAAATAATTATATCACAGAGGTTCTCCCACAGGAGTGATAGTTCTGAGCCCCATGTAAGGCTCCCCAGCCTGGGTGTCTGGCATTGGAAGGAGGAGCCCCCAGAGCATCTGGCTTTGAAGGCCAGCAGGGTTTTATCACAGGAATTCCACAGGACTGGGGGAAACAGAAACTCCACTATTGGAGTTTTGTGTGCACTGGGATACAGGAGAAAAAGCAATGACCTCATAAGAGCCTGGGCCAGAATCACCTGCTGGTATCGGAGGGTCTCCTGCAGAGGCGGGGAGCAGTTGTGGCTCACGGTGAGGACAAAAACACTGGTGGCAATAGTTCTGGAGAGTACTCCTTGGCGTGAGCCCTCCTGGAGGCCACCATTTTCTCACCAAGACCTGGGCCCACGCAACAGCCTGTAGGCTCCAGTGCTGGGACGCCTCAGGCCAAACAACCAACAGGGCAGGAACACAGCCCCACCAATCAGCAAATAGGCTGCCTGAATTCTTCCTGAGCCCACAGCTTCCTGCTAAACACACCCCTTGACATGGCCCTGCCCCTCAGAGAGACAAGCCCAGCTCCACACACCAGTGGGCAGGAACCAGTCCCTCCCACCAGGAAGCCTGCACAAGCCTCTAAGACCAGCCTCATCCACCAGGGGGCAGACAACAGAAGCAAGAAGAACTATAATCCTGCAACCTGTGGAATGGAAACCACAATCACTGACAGTTAGACAAAATGAGATGGCAGAGGAATATGTCCCAGTCAAAAAGAACAAGATAAACCCCAAAAGAACAACTAAGTGAAGTGGAGATAGGCAATCTACCCCAAAAAGAATTCAGAATGATAGTAAAGATGATCCAACATCTCAAAAAATAATGGAGACACAGACCAAGAAGATACAAGAAATGTTTAACAAAGTGCTAGAAGATCTAAAAAACAAACAAACAGAGATGAACAATACAATAACTGAAATGAAAAATACACTAGAAGGAGTCAATGGCAGAATAAATGAGGCAGAAGAACCAATAAGTGAGCTGGAAGACAGAATGGTGGAAATCACTGCTGCAGAACAGAATAATGAAAAAAGAAAGAAAAGAAATAAGGACAGTCTAAGAGACCTCTGGGACAACACTAAATGCATAACATTTGCATTATAGAGGTCCCAGAAGGAGAAGAGGGAGAGAAAGGACCTTAGAAAATATATGAAGAGATAATAGCTGAAAACGTCCCTAACGTGGGAAAGGAAACAGTCACCCAAGTCTAGGAAGTGCACAGTCTCAGGTAGGATAAATGCAAGGAGGAACATGCCAAAACCCATAGACAAAAAATAAATATTAAAAGCATCAAGAAAAAGCAACAAGTAACATACAAGGGAACTCCCATAAGGTTATCAGCTGATTTTCAGCAGAAACTCTGCAGGCCAGAATAAAGTGGTATGATATATTTACAGGGAAGATAAAAGGGAAGAACCTACAACCAAAAATACTCTACCCAGCAAGGCTCTCATTCAGATTTGATGGAGAAATCAGAAGTTTTACAGATGAACAAAAGCTAAGAGAATTCAGCACCACCAAACCAGCTCTGTAACAAATACTAAAGGAACTTCTCTAGGTGGAAAAGGAAAGGCCACAACTAGACACAAGAAAATTACAAATAGAAAAGTTCACTGGTAAAGGCAAACACACATTAAAGGTAGGAAATCATACACACACAAATATGATATCAAAACCAGCAATTGTGAGCAGAGGAGAGTCAAATGCAGGATATTGGAAATGCATTTGAAAATAAAAGACCAGCCACTTAAAACAATCTTATTTGTTTTTATACATATAAACTGCTATATTGAAATCTCATGGTAACTGCAAACAAAAATCTACAATAGGGCTTTCCTGGTGGCGCAGTGGTTGAGAGTCTGCCTGCTGATGCAGGGGATGCAGGTTCATGCCCCAGTCTGGGAGGATCCCACGTGCCGAAGAGCAGCTGGGCCCGTGAGCCATGGCCACTGGGCCTGCACGTCCGGAGCCTGTGCTCTGTGGCGGGAGAGGCCACAACAGTGAGAGGCCCACATACTGCAAAAAAAAAAAAAAAAAAAAAAATCTACAATAAATACACACGCAAAAAAGAAAAAGGAATCCACACACAACACTAAATTTAGTCATCAAATCACAAAAAAACGACCAAAAGAGGAAGGGAAGAAAAAAGCCCTGCCAAAACTAATCTAAAACAATTAACAAAATGCCAATAAGAACATACATATTGATAATTACCTTAAAGGTAAATGGATTAAATGCTCCAACCAAAAGACATAGGCTGCCTGAATGAATAAAAAACGAGACCCATATATATGCTGTCTTCAAGAGACCCACTTCAGATCTAAGAACACATACAGACTGAAAGTGAGGGGATGGAAAAAGATATTCCACACAATGGAAATCAAAAGAAAGCTGGGGGGCTTTCCTGGTGGTGCAGTGGTTGAGAGTCTGCCTGCTGATGCAGGGGACACGGGTTCATGCCCCGGTCCAGGAAGATCCCACATGCCACGGAGCGGCTAGGCCTGTGAGCCATGGCTGCTGAGCCTGAGTGTCCGGAGCCTGTGCTCCACAACGGGAGAGGCCACAACAGTGAGAGGCCCGCGTACTGCAAAAAAAAAGAAAGCTAGAATAGCAATACTCGTATCAGACAAAATAGGATTTAAAATAAAGACTGTTACAGAGACAAGGAAGGACACTACATAGTGATCAAGGGATCAATCCAAGAAGAAGATATACCAATTATAAATATATATGCACCCAACATAGGAGCACCTCAATATATAAGGCCAATACTAACAACCATAAAAGGAGAAATCAACCGTAACACAATAAGAGTGGGGGACTTTAACACCCCACTTTCATCAATGGACAGATAATGCAGACAGAAAATCAAAAAGGAAACACAGGCCTTAAATGACACATTAGACCAGATGGACTTAGTTGATATTTATAGAGGATTCCATCGAAAAGCAGCAGAATATACATTCTTTTCAAGTACACATGGAACATTCTCCAGGATTGATCACATGCTGGGCCACAAAGTGAGACTCAGTAAATTTAAGAAAACTGAAATCGTATCATGTATCTTTTCCGACCATAGTGACATGAAATTAGAAATCAATTACAAGAAAAAACTGCAAAAAACACAAACACTTGGAAGCTAAACAGTATGCTATTAAACAACCAATGGATCACTGAAGAAATCAAAGAGGAAGTCAAAAAAATACCTAGAGAGAAATGAAAATGAAAACACAACAATCCAAAACCTATGGGAGGCATTAAAGCAGTTCTAGGAGGGAAGTTTATAATCTTACCTCAGGAAATAAGAAAAATCTTGAATAAAAAAACCTAACCTTACACCTAAAGCAACTAGAGAAAGAAGAACAAACAAAATCCAAAGTTAGTAGAAGGAAAGAAATCATAAAGATCAGAGCAGAAATAAATGCAATGGAGACAAAGAAAACAAAATAAAAGATCAATGAAACTAAAAGCTGGTTCTTTGAAAAGGTCAACAAAATTAGCCAGACTCATCAAGAAAAAAAGGGAGAGGGCTCAAATCAATAAAATTAGAAATGACAAAGGAGAAGTTACAATGGACACCACAGAAATACAAAGGATCATAAGAGACTACAAGCAACTATAGCAATAAAATGGACAACCTGGAAGAAACATACAAATTCTTAGAAAGGTACAATCTCCCAAGATTGAACCAGGAAGAAACAGAAAATATGAACAGACCAATTACAAGTACTGAAATCGAAACTGTGATTTTGAAACTCCCAACAGGACTTCCCTGGTGGCACAGTGGTTAAGAATCTGCCTGCCAATGCAGGGGACACAGGTTCGAGCCCTGGTCTGGGAAGATCTCACATGCCGTGGAGCAACTAAGCCCGTGCACCACAACTACTGAGCCTGCACTTTAGAGCCTGCAAGCCACAACTGCTGAGCCCACGCACTGCAACTACTGAAGCCCATGTGTCTAGAGCCTGTGCTCTGCAACAAGAGAAGCCACTGCAATGAGAAGCCTGTGCACTGCAACAAAGAGTAGCCCCCACTCACCACAACTAGAGGAAGCCTATGCACAGCAACAAAGACCCAGCACAGACATAAATAAATAAATAAATAAACTCCCAACAAACAAAAGTCCAGGACGAGACTTCATAGTCTGGCTTCACAGGTGAATTCTATCAAACATTTAGAGAAGAGTTAACACCTATCCTTCTGAAACTATTCCAAAAATTGCAGAGGAAGGAACACTCCCAAACTCATTCTATGAGGCCACAATCACCTAATACCAAAACAAGACAAATATATCCCCCAAAAATAAAATTACAGGCCAATATCACAGATGAACATAGATGCAAAAATCCTCAACAAAATACTAGCAAACTGAATCCAACAATACATTAAAAGGATCATACACCATGATCAAGTGGGATTTATCCCAGGGAGGCAAGGATTTGCCAATATCTCGAAGTATGATACACCACATCAACAAATTTAAGAATAAAAAACATATGATCATCTCAATAGATGCAGAAAAAGCTTTTGACAAAATTCAACACCTATTTATGATAAAAACTCTCCAGAAAGTGGCATAGAGGGAACCTACCTCAACATAATAAAAGCCATATATGACAAACCTCCAGCTAACATCTCAACAGTGAAAAGCTGAAAGCATTTCCTCTAAGATCAGGAACAGGACAAGGATATTCACTTTTGCCAGTTTTATTCAACATAGTTTTGGAAGTCCTAGCCACAGCAATCAGAGAAGAAAAGGAAATAAAGGGAATCCAAATTGGAAAAGAAGAAGTAAAACTGTCACTGTTTGCAGATTACATGATACTATACAGAGAAAATCCTAAAGATGCTACCAGAAAACTGCTAGAACTCATCAATGAATTCAGTAAAGTTGCAGGATACAAAATTAATACACAGAAATCTGTTGCATTTCTATACACTAACAATGAAAGATCAGGAAGAGAAATTAAAGAAACAAGCCCATTTACTATTGCATCAGATAGAATAAAATACCTAGGAATAAACCTACCTAAGGAGGCCAACTACCTGTACTCTGAAAAGTAGAAGATGTTGATGAAAGAAATGGAATACAAACAGATGGAAAGATATACCATATTCTTGAATTGGAAGACAATATCATCAAAATGACTATACTACCCAAGGCAATCTACAAATACAATGCAATCTCTATCAAATTACCAAGCATTTTTCACAGAACTAGAACAAAAAATTTTTAAATTAATGTGGAACCACAAAAGACCCTGAGTAGTCAAAGCAATCTTGAGAAAGAAAAATGGAGCTGGAGGAATCAGGCTCCCTGACTTCAGACTAAATTACAAAGCTACAGTAATCAAAATAGTATAGTGGTGACACAAAAACAGAAATACAGATCAATGGAACAGGACAAAAAGTCCAGAAATAAACCCACACACCTATGGTCAACTAATCTATGACAAAGGAGGCAAGAATATACAATGGAGAAAAGACAGTCTCTTCAATAAGTAGGGCTGGGAAAACTGGGCAACTACGTGTAAAAGAATGAAATTACAACATTCTCTAATACCATACACAAAAATAAACCCGAAATGGATCAAAGGCCTAAATGTAAGGCCAGACACTACAAAACTCTTAGAAGGAAACATAGGCAGAAAACTCTTTAACATAAATTGCAGCAATATCTTTTTTGATCCACTTCCTAAAGTAATGAAAATAAAAACAAAAACAACAAATGGGACCTAATTAAACTTAAAAGCTTCTGCCCATCAAAGGAAACCATAAACAAAATGAAAAGACAACCCACAGAATGGCAGAAAATATTTGCAAATGAAGCAACTGACAAGTGATTAATCTCCAAATTATACAAACAGCTCCTGCAGCTCAATGTGAAAAAAATAAACATCCCAATCAAAAAACATGGGTGGAAGATTTAAACGGACATTTCTCCAAAGAAGACATACAGATGGCCAAAAAGCGCATGAAAAGATGCTCAACATCACTAATTATTAGAGAAATGCAAATCAAAAATACAATGAGGTATCACCTCACACTGGTTAGAATGGCCATCATCAAAAAATCTACAAACAATAAGTGCTACAGAGGGTGTGGAGAAGAGGGAACTCTCCTACACTGTTGGTGGGAATGTAAATTGGTGCAGCCAGTATGGAGGACAGTATGGAGGTTCCTTAAAAAATTAAAAATAGAGCTACCATATGATCCAACAATCTCACTTCTGGGCATATATCCAGAGAAAACCATAATCTGAAAAGATACATGCACCCCAGTGTTCATTACAGCACCATTAGCAATAGCCAACACATGGAAGCAACATAAATGACCATCAACAGAAGAATGGATAAAGAAGATGTGGTACGTACATACAATGGAATATTACTCAGCCAAGCCATAAAAAAGAACGAAATAATGCCATTTGCAGCAACATGGATGGACCTAGAGATTATCATACTAAGTAAAGTAAGTCAGACACAGAAAGAAAAATGTTATATGCTATCACTCATGTGGAATCTAATTTTTAAAAAGGTACAAATGACTTATTTACAAAACAGAAACAGACTTAACAGATATCAAAAACAAACTTATGGTTATGAAAGGGGAAACGCTGGGGGGAGGGATAAATCAGGAGCTTGGGATGAACATACACACACTACTATATATAAGATAGATAACCAACAAGCACAGGGAATTGTATAGTTCCCTTATTCTGTGATATGAGAAAAGAATCTAAAAAAGAATGAATATATGTATGTGTATAACAACCACTTTTCTGTCACCTGAAACGAACAACATTGTAAATCAACGATACTCCAATAAAATTAAAATTTAAAAAAAAAGATGAGTTAACAAGTATTAGTGAGGATGTGGAAAAATGGGAACCCTTGTACACTGTTGGTGGAAATATAAATGGGTCAGCCATTATGCAAAACAGTAAAGGTTCCTCAAAAAATCAAAAATAGAAACTACCATATGATCCAGCAATTTCACTTCTGGGTATATATCCAAAGGAAATGAAATCAGTATCTCAAAGAGATACCTGCATTCCCATATTCATTGCAACATATTCACAATAGACGAGATATGGAAACAACCTAGGTGTCTACTGATGGATAAATAGATAAAGAAGAGATGGTGTATACAACATCAACCAATAAAGATGAAAATCCTGCCATCTGCAACAACATGAAGAAACTTGGGGAATATCATGCTAAGCAAAGTAAGCCAGACAGAAAAAGACAAATACTGCATGACCTACCTTGTACATGGAACCTAAAAAAGTTAAACTCATAGAAACAAAGAGTGGAGGGGTGGTTGTCAGAGGCTGGGGGTGGGGGAAATGGGGAGATATTGGTCAAAGGGTACAAACTTTCAATTATAAGAAGAACAATTTCTGGGGATCTAATGTACATCATGGTGACTATAGTTATGCTAAGAGTAGTTAATTAGCTTGATTGTGGAAATCATTTCACAGTTTGTCCATATATGAAATCATCATGTTGTATACCTTAAATATACAAACTTGCATTTGTTAATTATATCTCAATAAAACTGGAAAAAATAAAGTTAAAAAAAAAGAAATCAAAGATGACACAAAGAGATTGAAAGATATACGATATTCTTGAATTGCAAGAATCAATATTGTCAAAATGACTATACTACCCAAGGCAATCTACAGATTCAATGCAATCCCTATCAAATTACCAATGGCATTTTTCATATAACTGGAACAAAAATTTTAAAATTTGTATGGAAACACAAAAGACCCTGAATAGCCAAAGCAATCTTGAGAAAGAAAAACGGAGCTGGAGGAATCAGGCTCCCTGACTTCAGACTAAACTACAAAGCTACAGTAATCAAAATAGTACATTAGTGGCACAAAAACAGAAATACAGATCAATGGAACAGGACAAAAAGTCCAGAAATAAACTCATGCACCTATGGTCAATCTATAACAAAGGAGGCAAGAATATACAATGGAGAAAAGAGAGTCTCTTCAATAAGTGGTGCTGGGAAAACTGGACTACATGTAAAAGAATGAAATTACAACATTCTTTAACACCATACACAAAAATAAGCTCAAAATGGATTAAAGACCTAAATGTAAGACTGGATAATATAAAACTCTTAGAGGAAAACATAGTCAGAAAGCTCTTTGACATAAATTGCAGCAATATCTTTTGAATCCATCTCCTAGAGTAATGGAAATAAAAACAAAACTAAACAAATGGCAGCTAATTAAATGCAAAAGCTTTCGCACAGCAAAGGAAACCATAAAACAAAAAGACAACCCACTGAATGGCAGAAAATAAGTGCAAATGATGCGACCGACAAGGGATTAATCTCCAAAATATACAAACAGCTCATGCAGATCAATATCCAAAAAAACAAACAACCCAATCAAAAATGGGCAGAAGACCTAGATAGACATTTCTTCAAAGAAGACATACAGATGGCCAAGAGGCACATGAAAAGATGCTCAACATCACTAATTATTAAAGAAATGCAGGGCTTCCCTGGTGGTGCAGAGGTTGAGAATCTGCCTGCTGATGCAGGGGACACGGGTTCGAGCCCTGGTCTGGGAAGATCCCACATGCCGCGGAGCAACTAGGCCCGTGAGCCACAACTACTGAGCCTGCACGTCTGGAGTCTGTGCTCCGCAACAAGAGAGGCCACGATAGCGAGAGGCCTGTGCACTGCGATGAAGAGTGGCCCCCACTTGCCACAACTGGAGAAACCCCTCGCACAGAAACGAAGACCCAACACAGCCAAAAATAAATAAATAAACAAACCAATGAACCGACAAAAAAAAAAGAAATGCAAACCAAAACTACAATGAGATATCACCTCACACCAGTCAGAATGGCCACAATCAAAAAGTCTACAAACAACAAATGCTGGGGAGAAAACGGAACCCTTCTACACTGTTGGTGGAAATGTAAATTGGTACAACTACTATGGAGAATAGTATGGAGGTTCCTTAAAAAACTGAAAATAGAGCTACCATATGATCCAGCAGTCCCACTCCAGGGCATATATCTGGAGAAAACCATAATTCGAAAAGATACATGCACCCCAATTTTCATTGCAACACTATTTACAATAGCTAAGACATAGAGGCAACCTAAATGTCCATCAACAGAGGAATGGATAAAGAAGATGTGGTACATATATACAATGGAATATTATTCGGCCTTTAAAAAGAATGGAATAATGCCATTTGCAGCAACATGGATAGACCTAGAGATTATCATACTAAGTGAAGTAAGTCAGACAGAGAAGGACAAATATCAAATCACTTGTATGCAGAATCTTACAAAAATGATAGAAATGAACTTATTTACAAGTCAGAAACAGACTCACAGACTTATGGTTACCAAAGGGGAAAGGTTGGGAGGAGGGATAAATTAGGAGTTTGGGATTAACATATACACACTACTATATTTAAAATAGATAACCAACAAGGACCTACTGTATAGCACAAGGACCTGCTGTATAGCACTACTCAATATTCTGTAATAACCTAAATGGGAAAAGAATTTGAAAAATAATATATATATGTGTATGTATAACTGAATCACTTTGCCATACATCTGAAATTAACACACATTGTGAATCAACTATACTCCAATATAAAATAAAAAAATTTTTAAGAAAAGAAAGAAATTGGAATTTGATGAGATTAGAAGGTGAGGAGATAGTGCTCATGTTGGGTTTTTTTCCCCTGGGAAGTTAGTGCCTCATGCAAACTATCAGGGATGTATATTGACATCTATTCAATTTTCATAGGAAAAGAAGCGTGCTTATTGCTTTTTTTTTTTTTTTTTTTTTTTTTGCGGTACGCGGGCCTCTCACTGTTGTGGCCTCTCCCGTTGCGGAGCACAGGCTCCGGACGCGCAGGCTCAGCGGCCATGGCTCATGGGCCCAGCCGCTCCACGGCATGTGGGATCTTCCGGGACCGGGGCACGAACCCATGTCCCCTGCATCGGCAGGCGGACTCTCAACCACTGCGCCACCAGGGAAGCCCCTTATTGAATTCTTTTGACCAGCAGGAGATTTTTGAAGCGTGCACTTTGCACATGAATAATTCCTTTCACTATCCCAAAAATTCAGTATGTTTTTTTTTCTTTTCTTTTTTTTTTTTTTGCTTGTATGTTTCAAACTGCTTGAACTTTTAAAATTCTCAAGGTATTTCTGGGTTGAGAAAAGTTGGATCCATACAGAAATCAAAAATCCATACAGAAATCAAAATCAAAATCCATACAGAAATCAAAATATAACAAAACAGAAACATAGATAGAGAACTACTAGTGGTTGCCAGAGGGGAGGGAGGTGGGAAGATGGGTGAAATAGGTGAAGGGAATTAAGAGGTACAAATTACTAGTTATAAAATAAATATGTCACATGAATTTAATGTACAGCAGTATATATTGTCATAATATTGGAATACAGTCAGTAATATTGGAATAACTGTATATGGTATATACTCTATGAAAATAATGAATCATTATGTTATATACCTGAAACTAATATAATATTGTAAGTTAACTGTACTTCAGTTCTTTTTAAAAAAGCATTATTCAAATAGCACGCCATTGTTGCAGCATGTTATTGATAATACAGAACTCTTCCGAGTCTTAATTTATTTGAGCAACCCCTGTAAAAACCCATGCCAAAGAGTGGGAAAGAAGGCTAGCAGCCAGATAACTAGACGCCAAATGGTTCCTCACTGGCAGTGGCATCTGGATGGGAGGTTGGCTTGCCTCTGGGACTCTTGGCCAACAGCACTGTTGTCTATACAGACGGCTGTGTATCTGTTCAAGAGTCCAACAACTGTGTGTATGTATTTTGGTAAGCTTTTATTTCTGGGCCAGAGATTTCCATGGCATTTTTGCATCTGTTGGCACCAATTCTATACTCGGCTCCCCCCATCCTCACCCACTGTTACATTTTAGTTTCAGATGAAAAACAATGCACATAAATGGAAATGCATTAAGAGAAGAAAATATATTTCCTGAGATTTTTTTTTCTTAAATCCAACAAAATGTGTAGATATGGCATTGACATTATTCTAGATGGACTGTCTTCCTTTCTCAAGCCTTGAATAATGTGGGAATTCCCAATCACAATGCAGAAATGTCCATGGTCCTCACAGGATTTAGATAGAACCTAATTATAGAACTATCAGAAGTTACTTTAATCATCAGAAATATAATGGAGCATAAAGAAATTTAAAGTCAAGTTACTTTTTCAATGTTCCAGAGAAACAAACTCATTTTATAATTTTATAAATGTAGTTAGTGCAGTATAACACCAGGAACTGTCACACATCCAGTCAACTAGCTTGTCAAAGTCCTGCCTTATTTTGCGGGGCTTCAACTTCTCAACTTTTAAGGTTCTGCTACCCCCAAATTATTTGCTTCAAGGGCACTCCCACACTAATGTACTTCAACCAACATCTATCAGATGGCCCCTTCATACAAAATGCTAGGGGATACAAAGATATCTACCCCCAAAAGTTTGTAACTCTTTTTTCCTTTGTGATGAAGAAAGTTGGAACAGACTTTTAAACAAGTAATAAGAGCAAGCACCAGGGGGAAAAAATATAAAAGCTAAGTGGAGGTCCAAAGTACCATACAGCATATTCCAGGCATGGGGCAATAAAGAAATGAACCCCATTTTTATGTGTATCTTAGAGAAACATTTCAGTTGAGCTTAGTGTTTCAAAGCTAGAAGGGTCTGTGGAAATCATGTAATCCAAAATTATTCTTCTATACTTTTGATGAGAAAACTGATGGCCAAAGAGTAGAGATTCAGTCACGGTCATACAGTAATTGGTATGAGGACTCAGATCCAGTTCTCTCTCAACGCGACTCATGATTTGAGAATTATGCATACTTAAAATGAAGTTTGCAGGGAAATCCTTTACAATGCCATGACATAATTTTCCAAGATAATAATAAACAGTGAACCAAGACTAGGGAATTCCTGTGTGATGTAAATGAGAGGTGGGATGAAGTTACTGCAATTACAAGCAATTCTCTTTGGCTAGAGTGGCTGGGGCAGGACCCCAGAAAGATCACTCAGAATCAGACTATAGCTGTTACGTTGATAGTGCAAAAGGCATGTGCGGGGCTCCCCTGGTGGCGCAGTGGTTGAGAGTCTGCCTGCCGATGCAGGGGATACGGGTTCGTGCCCCGGTCCGGGAAGATCCCACATGCTGCAGAGTGGCTGGGCCTGTGAGCCATGGCCGCTGAGCCTGCGCGTCCGGAGCCTTTGCTCCACAACAGGAGAGGCCACAACAGTGAGAGGCCCGCGTACTGAAAAAAAAAAAAGGCATGTGCCACAACTTTTCTCTCCCTATGGCTTGTATACATCTCTGTGGAGAAGCGAGCTACGGCCAGAAGCTTACGGATGACTACAGGGTTACCTCCATCCTCTTAGTGGCTTCAGTGTCAAAAAAAAATGGCCCCCACTCAGATACACCACTTAAATGTCACTCATCAGCAACTGGTCACCCTCCGAAAAAGACTGAGGGCTCCATGGTCTGAAGTAGGGCGTTACAGGTGTTTAAATAGTCATACTGTATTAAGTTGACGTTATCATACACAGTAAATACAGTGTAGTCTGTATTGAACACTATTGAGAAAAGCTCCTCTCCAACTAGGTATGAGCAAAATAAGATTGTTTTCTGCGTTAAACTAGGTAATCAGCACTTGATGGACTGGAGCCATGTTGAACGATAACTGACATACAAAATCAATTAAAAGAGGTTGAAGGATCCCCAGACCAGAAGGACTTCTCCGTAACCTAAAAGAATTAGCATGAGGTGGATAGACCTAGAGTCTGTCATACAGAGTGAAGCAAGTCAGAAAGAGAAAGACAAATACCGTATGCTAACACATATATATGGAATTTAAGGGGAAAAAATGTCATGAAGAACCTAGGGGTAAGACAGGAATAAAAACACAGACCTACTAGAGAATGGACTTGAGGATATGGGGAGGGGGAAGGGTAAGCTGTGACAAAGCGAGAGAGAGGCATAGACATATATACACTACCAAACGTAAGGTAGATAGCTAGTGGGAAGCAGCCGCATAGCACAGGGAGATCAGCTCGGTGCTTTGTGACTGCCTGGAGGGGTGGGACAGGGAGGGTGGGAGGGAGGGAGACGCAAGAGGGAAGAGATATGGGAACATATGTATATGTATAACTGATTCACTTTGTTATTAAGCAGAAACTAAGACACCATTGTAAAGCAAATATACTCCAATAAAGATGTAAGAAAAAAAAAGAATTAGCAGATCTGAAGAAAGAATGTGTCATTTAGAAGGGAGGTTGGACAACTACAAAAAAACACAGAAAAGAAATCAAAGAGATGTGTATGGGCAGTGTCCATCCCATAACCATCCTAGGTAAGAGTGCCCTG
Source organism: Stenella coeruleoalba (assembly GCF_951394435.1). Taxonomy (NCBI): domain Eukaryota; kingdom Metazoa; phylum Chordata; class Mammalia; order Artiodactyla; family Delphinidae; genus Stenella; species Stenella coeruleoalba. The sequence goes on from NC_137150.1 coordinate 59,474,568, forward strand.
GCCCAAGGACCCATCTGTATTAATCATGCCTTTTATTTTCTGTTTTCTGATATTTTGACATCTAGGGCCTTACTGAAACTGGAGAGACTGACCCTCCCAGTGCTAATTCCTAGAGAGAGCAAACAACTCAAAGTGACTACACTTTCATATGCAAACCGCCCTATTCAAAGCCCACACCCCCAATTCCCTCCTTTATCTAGCTTTTACACTCTGGACCCATTATCCACCAGCCCTAATCACCCCAGGGCCAAGTACCAGAAAACTAGAAGCAGTCCCTAACCCCTGAGCCTGCTGAAGTTATTCAAACTAGCCCATCCTAAACCTGCTTATCCTGCCTCACCTACTCCTTCCCTCGAAAACCACAATAAAGGCTCTTGCCCATGTTTTCCTCTTGCTCCTTCTGCCTCCTGAGCAACTTGGTGCCTCCTTGTGTGGCCCCCTGCATAGCATGCTGCGTCTCCTATTTCTAGGGATCTGTGGATATAAAAGTTCTTCCTTCATGATAGTCATTCCCATGTCTGTGGGACTGCATATCACTAACCATACCTGATTAAAACAAATCCCAGGTACATTTTAAAGCCGCCACTCTGGTGCCAGTGGCAGCGAGCTAGCAAATTGCTATTAGCCTGAAGTCTTTGAACAATCTAAACACACAACTCTCTTTCACCGTTTCCTGTCCATTCCTATCCTGTGCTCGAATTTGGCATCTCAGGTGGCATGTCTTAGGAACAGAAGATTCTGGATCCGTCCCTACCATTTTTCTCATTAACATATTAACAAATTAGATTTCTAGGTTTCTACATCAATCTTGTAAGCTTGGCTAATATGAGTCTATTCTTGATAGATCTCTTGATCAGACTTACCAGTCTTGGAAGCCTATGTGGTGAGGATCAAAGTCTAGAGCCTTGTTTCTCAAAGTGTGGCCCTCAAACTGGTAGCATCAGCATCACCAAGAGACTGTTAGAAATTCAGAATCAAATCTCAGGACCCACTCTAGACTTGCTGAATCAGATCTGTATTTTAAAGATCCCAGATTTGTGTTGATATATATACACTAATATATATCTATAAAATAGATAACTAATAAGAACCTGTTGTACAGCACAGGGAACTCTGCTGTACAGTAGAAACTTACACAACATTGTAAAACAACTATACCCCAATTTTTTTAAAAAATTGAGAAATACTACTCTAGAGCAAAGATAAGCAAACTTCTTCTGGAAAGGACTAAAAAGTAAATATTTTAGGTTTTGTAGGATATATGGTCTTTGTTACAACTACTAAACCCCGCCATTTTAGAGCAAAATTACCCACAGACAAAATGGAAATAAAAAGGCATAGCTATTTTCCAAAAAACTTTATGTACGGACACTGAAATTTGAATAGCATATGATTTTCACATGTCACAAAATATTAAAAAAAATTTTTTTAACCATTTAAAAATGTGAAAACCATTCTTAACTTTCAAAGCCTTACAAAAATAAGTGGCAGGCCAAATTATTCTACTGGCTATAGTTCGCCCGCCCCCATTCTAGACCATGGAAAATTCAATAGGATCAAGTTATTCTTGAAGTGAGGCATTACCTGTTCACCCACCCCAAAATCCCATGTGCCAAGTAAGACTTTTCCTCTTTAAATTTCCAGAGATGGATTACATTTGTTGTTTTTTAATAATTAAAATTTTAAATTAAGACTTTCTAGGAACTCCGGAATTCTAGAACATAGATGTAGAAGTTAACAGAGAGCTGCCTCCCTAATGGAACAGTATCGTAATCTGAAATATCAGTGCTTTAGACAAACAGGCAATTTCCAACTTATTTCATGTGGTTTTCTGAGTTGTCTGACTGTGAGAAGCAATGAGGAAGTGATAGACCAATGAGCGCTCCTACAACCACACACTAATATGCAGCAAGAATGATCAAAGCTTAGTTAATGTAAGTGCAGACGGAAGCAGGCGTGGAGTATCTATTACCTGATTATTTATTTATTTATTTGGCTGAGCCGGGTCTTAGCTGTAGCACGCGGGATCTTCGTTGTGACATGCGGGATCTAGTTCCCTGACCAGGGATCGAACCTGGGCCCCCTGCATTGGGAGTGTGGAGTCTTAACCACTGGACCACCAGGGAAGTCCCTACGTGATTTTTAATCCATGTTTATATGTGCCAAATGGCAACAACATTCTGCTCTCTTGATTTTCTGTCACAGTTTGTGCAGTAAGCTATCTACTTGGAAGCACGCCACAAGCACCATCAGCCCTGCCACCACCTAGTTCATCTGTCAGCCACAGAACGGGTCTGGCCACCTCCAATGGGTTTATTTTTCCCCAGTGAGATGAGACAATTGACACTACAATTCCAATTAGTGATACACAATGAGTTGGTGAATTCAGAATATCGCTCTTACTATTAAATTATTAGATATTTCTCTCTCTGATTGGATTAACTAAAAAAAACAAAAAGGAATTTCCATCATGATACTTCAAATAGAAACTTCAAATAACTCTAAAGCTCCCACGTGAGATGCACTTAAATTTCCTGACAGCCATTTCACAATAATAGCTCTGTAATGTGAAGGAATTTTTACTTTTTACATTAAATCTTATTACATAAATTTCTAATTTTATATATTTATCCCCAGTTCTAAAGCTTGAAGATACACACACACACACACACACACACACACACACACGAATCACCTGGGGAAATTTTTAAACATGCCAATGCCTAAGGGGCTCCTAACATCTCCATTTAAAAAAAAAGTTCTCCCAGGTTATTCCAATATGTGGTAGTTGAGAACCACTGCTTTTGTGATTCCCAAACAAAATTATTAAATATCAGTATATTTCCTGAAAGTTTTGTAAGACACAATTTGTTAAAATTTTTTAAAAATTAGAAACACTATTAAAAAACATGATTCTTCATGAGAACTACTTCCATAATGTTCTTAGGATCAATATAGGTACAACTGAAGCTATAAACCGCCTTTATTTTTGTCTTTTTATCTAGATAAATTGGCTTTAAATATTGATTAATTATAACCCAACAAGCACATATTCCCTAATGTCCTAGAAATATGGTAGTTTTATTACTGCTCAACACTGTTTCAAAAACTGTAATTGCACTATACTACCTCTCTATACTTTCCCAATTTTCATTCTCTATTAGATGATTAATATTAAAGTATATACTAAATTATCAAAATGAATTTACTTTGATGTTATTTTTATTGTTCATGTTTGTTTTTTTACTATCTCAATATCTCAGTTATGATAAATAAACATTACTCAGATCTGTCTCTATCATCAACCCAGAAGTTTCTGAAGACATTCGAGCCTATGCCCCACCTCATCAATTCCAACTTTCGTGCTTCTGAGAAACATCTCAATAAATCAGAGCAGCACCTTGGGATATCTACTACCCAGGGATATTACTAATCTTTTCTCAATTTTCACTCAGGGATAAGTGAGCATAAAGTTGTTTTTTAAAAAGTTTTGTTATTATTTTGGAATATGTGGAGGAAAAAGATAATTAGTTGTTCTTAAAACATTTCATCATGTGAAATGGAAACTGAAGGTAATTTGACTGTTCTAATTTCAAACAGTTGTGTTAATAATAATTAAATGTTAATTATTAATAAGTGCTTTCTATTCTAGGCACTGTGCTAGGATGCTTTACACACATTATCTCATTTAATCCTCACAGTAACACTATAATATAGGTTGAAAATGCTCCCATTTTGTAGCTGAGAGGCTGAAAAATCAGATTAAGTAATTTACCCAAACTCATACAACTAGTTAGCAGGATCAAAATTTGAAAGCAGGTCTTTAGGATTCCAAAACCCACAATCCTAACCACTCTATACACAATTCAAAACTACAATATTCAAATACACAATTCAAAACTAGTATTTTACCATAGTAAATGACCTTAAAAAAAAAAGACTGGGTTCCTTCTTTCACGCTTTGCTTGCCTATGCACAAAACTTGACTCTTGGTTAATAATCAGTCAGCTCAAACAGGTTAATCACCTCCTGACCAATCTGTTTGTAACTGTTCAATTCAGTAGAAGCAATCAAGCTGGCAGCAGTTTTGAATAGCTGCCTCAGGAAAATGCTCCCTTCAGTTTGGGATTGAGACACAGGATTGGGGAAACTTAGACTGCCAACGTTTCCAGAGAAAATATCCAACTCTGGAAAAAAAAAAATCAACCAACATTTTTTTAAATAACTGAACATCACACACCCTAAGTTTGTGTCTATGTTATTTTAGCATGAACATTCCTTAATAGTTATTGGACATACTTGTAAATGGATATAATGAATATGTATATGTGTGCGTATAAACGTACACGTACACACACCCATACACAGATTACTAGCAGGTGAGCATAAATTAAACCAAGTGTGAATCCTGTTATTTTTTAGTCTTTTCTTCCATACGTGGTAGATTTAAACCCCAACAGGTCATCTTGTCAAAATACAATTTTAGTTCTGAAATAAAATTACAGAACAGAAACAAACACAGTCTATTACAACTCACTGCCAATGTTGCCAGATAACTACAAAAAAATAGTGTCTCAGACAGAAATATCAATAACTTTAATGCGTACGATTTGTTAACAGGGAAGAAAACAAGCAAACTTGCTCTCCGATGACTGTCACTAATATTTATTCGTCCAGTGACTGTTAATCAAACCAAGTTTACAGTCCCGTACAGCACCTGTCACAGGTGCTGATCATTAATCAGCTATTACAGCAGTTTATTCTGCTGCTGACAACTCGCAATTTTCCACTGATTCAGCTAGTTTGTCAGGTGGGAATTATGGCATAGCGCATGTGACAAAACACATCACCCTTTTTTTTTTTTTTTTTTTTTTGCATTTTCAGGCTTCTCTCTCCTGCTTTCTCCCCCTTTTTAGACAAACAATATCTGGGAACTCAGAAGTAATAAGGCGGAATGCATAATTAATTACCCAGCTTGCTCTAATTAGGGATGAATAAGTTGTGTCCCTCTCATCATCACAAATGTGGTGATGGGTAATACCAGTTTATGCTGTATTAACTGCAAATATGCAATCCTTCTGAGAGCACTTTTGTTGATGAATTTGATGAATGTGACAATAATTAGCAGAGACAGATGAGAGCTAAATTACTACTGACAATGTAATGCTATCCTGCTCGAGGGCCTGGGAACGTGGCAGGATAACATGGCAGGGACCTGGGCCTTGTTTCTAATTAATAGTTTTTTTTTTTCCTTTTTCTTTTTTTTTTTTTTTTTTTTGCCAGTGGGGGAAAAAAGGAGTAACGGTAATTGTTTTCGTCAAAGGCTGCAGGGAGTTATCAGGGTAATAAAGTTAATTAGCAGAACAAACATCCTTTCACTGCCTTACCAGTCTGAGGAAAAGAGGGTAATTCAAACTGCAGAAAGATATGACTAGATGGGATGATAAGAAAAGAAATTTTACACAGGAGGCCAACAGAGAAGAATGATTTTTCTCCCTTCATTTCTTTGGCTTGATACATGGAAAGAAATGTAGACTGCCCCTTCTTTCAGTTCACAAAGTTGCTCATATAAAGAACTTTATTGTTATAATTTTGAGTTTAGGAAACAAAGTTAGCTTAGACCAAATTCCACTGTTTACTTCTTTTTTTCGAGGTAGTGATAGGTTTGTTCAATTTCATCTTTATTTGAGTGACATTTTCTTAATGTCTCAGGCATAGAAGTTCAAATATTTGCCAAGGAGAACATTTAGCTGCATTCTGTCCTATAGAAATCTGTTTCATTCTCTGAATCTTTGGGGAAAAGTAAGAAGTTGTTAAGTAATTTCCACCAAGTAGTATTTAGTTACTACTTGGTGGAAATTACTTAACAACTTCTTACTTTATTTACTCTCCTATGTAAATTTTAAAATGGGATTTAAAAAATACATACTATTTTTTTCTATTTTTGTAGCCTCAAAAGATCATCTTTATTTTTGTGGCAACATTGTTTTTCACTTCCATTATCGCTTTTTCAAATACAAGTAACCAATTTAAAAAAAGTTAACAGTTTAATGAATCTCAGTTTTACATTAGAGTTTATTCAGTTCAGTAACACTGCTTAGCATAAGTAGATACAACATAAAGAGAAAACATCCAACAAACATTCTGAAGCCTTTGCATGTTCATTTTCTCCCTTTAAATATCATTAGTGGTTGGCCCTTTAAACATCAAACACTTGAAACATTTTTCTAATATTAAATAAATAATACTGGGATGGAAGCCTGATGCCTCTACAATAAAATCCATACGAAAGTGTCTATGGATTTTTATTCCTTTTAGGTACATCTCAAAAAATTTTATTTTATGCTTTTATGAATCATTAAATATCTCACAAATGTTACATACTTATCATGTATATAAATGTGTACACATCTGTTTGCTGTCAGAGCTAAATAATAAATACAGCCTCCCATAATGACTCTGTTTGATTCTAAGCTAAGAACATGAGTAAGTAAATGGTGAACGCTACTTCTGTGTTTGACTACATGGCACCAGGGTGACCTTCCACCAGACTCCTGCATGGATAGACTTCCACTAAGCATGGGGGAAACATGTACCAAAATGGCCTTAACTCATAATATCTACATTTAAAAAGTGCTGTGCTTGTCCCAAAGACACAAGCACAGTGGAGGATGTAACACTGAACTAAGAATCACAAAACCTGAGTGCTTTACACACTCTGCTACCAACATCTATATGCTCATGAGAATTTCCCTGTCATGCCTCTGATCCTCAATTTGCTCATATATGAAATTAGGGACCAACCTCACAGTATTGCTGTTAACACAAAAGAAGTCATTTTTGTACTTTGGAAACCAAGAGATAATCTATAAATATACTGTTATTATTACAGTATAGAAAAAAAATGAGAAATAATCTTGAGAAAATCCATCAATTTTTAATAAGCTTCCCATGTGTGATTAGTCAGAAATCAGAGCTAAAAGACTTGACAAGAAGTTTTTGTAATAAGAGGAACTGAACTCTAGCTTTACTATGTGATTTTGCTGCTAAATTTACCAGAGAAATTATCATTGTAAAAATACCCCCCCAAAATTCATTTTGTCAAAACTACCTGCCTTTTCGGGGCTTTCCTAGTGGTGCGGTGGTTAAGAATCCACCTGCCAACGCAGGGGACACGGGATCGAGCCCTGGTCTGGGAAGATCCCACACTGCGTAGAGCAAATAAGCCCGTGCACCACAACTATAAGCCTGCACTCTAGAGACCGCGAGCCACAACTACTGAGTGCTTGCACCACAACTACTGAGCCCTTGCACCACAACTACTGAAGCCCACACGCCTAGAGCCTGTGCTTCGCAACGGGAAGGCACTGCAATGAGAAGCCCATGCACCGCAACGAAGAGTAGCCCCCACTCATCACAACTAGAGAAAGCCTGCGTGCAGCAATGAAAATCCAGCGCAGCCAAAAAATAAAATAAATTAAATAAATAAAATTTTAAAGAACTACCTACCTTTTCAAGATTTTCTTAATCTCTTGATAGAAGAACATATTAAGCTCATGACTAGAAGAAAACTAACCACTGGTCAACATAACAAGATCTCTTAGACCTGTCAAATGAAACTTCCATTTGAAAATAGCCAAGTTAGAGGGCAGAGAGCAGAAGCAAGAAGAACTACAATCCTGCAGCCTGTGGAACAAAAACCACATTCACAGAAAGATAGACAAGATGAAAAGGCAGAGGGCTATGTACCAGATGAAGGAACAAGATAAAACCCCAGAAAAACAACTAAAGAAAGTGGAGATAGGCAACCTTCCAGAAAAAGAATTCAGAATAATGATAGCGAAGATGATCCAGGACCTCGGAAAAAGAATGGGGGCAAAGATCGAGAAGATGCAAAAAATGTTTAACAAAGACCTAGAAGAATTAAAGAACAACAAACAGAGATGAACAATACAATAACTGAAATGAAAACTACACTACAGGGGCTTCCCTGGTGGCGCAGTGGTTGAGAGTCCACCTGCCGATGCAGGGGACACATGTTCATGCCCCGGTCCGGGAAGATCCCACATGCCGCAGAGCGGCTGGGCCCGTGAGCCATGCCCGCTGAGCCTGTGTGTCCGGACCCTGTGCTCTGCAGTGGGAGAGGCCACAAAAAACAAAACAAAACAAAAAACAAAAACAAAAAAAAACACTACACTAGAAGAAATCAATAGCAGAATAACTGAGGCAGAAGAATGGATAAGTGACCTGGAAGACAGAATGTGGAATTCACTGCTGCTGAACAAAATAAAAAAGAAGGAAAAGAAATGAAGACAGCCTAAGAGACCTCTGGGACAACATTAAATGCAACAACATTTGCATTATAGGGGTCCCAGAAGGAGGAGAGAGAGAGAAAGGACCCGAGAAAACATTTGAAGAGATTATAGTCGAAAACTTCCCTAACATGGGAAAGAGAATAGCCACCCAAGTCCAGGAAGCACAGAGAGTCCCATACAGGATAAACCCAAGGAGAAACATGCCGAGACACATAGTAATCAAATTGGCAAAAATTAAAGACAAAGAAAAATTATTAAAAGCAGGAAGGGAAAAATGACAAATAATATACAAGGGAACTCCCATAAGGTTAACAGATGATTTCTCAGTAGAAACTCCACAAGCCAGAAGGGGGTGGCATGATATACTTAAAGAGATGAAAGGAAGAACCTACAACCATGATTACTCTACCCGGCAAGGATCTCATTCAGATTCGTTGGAAAAATCAAAAGCTTTACAGACAAGCAAAAGCTAAGAAAATTCAGCACCACCAAAGCAGCTCTACAGCAAATGCTAAAGGAACTTCTCTAAGTGGGAAACACAAGAGAAGAAAAGGATCTACAAAAACAAACCCAAAACAATTAAGAAAATGGTCATAGGAACATGCATATTGATAACTACCTTAAACGTGAATGGATTAAATGCTCCAACCAAAAGACACAGGCTTGCTGAGTGGATACAAAAACAAGACCCATATATGTGCTGTCTACAAGAGACCCACTTCAGACCTAGGGACACATACAGACTGAAAGTGAGGGGATGGAAAAAGATATTCCATGCAACTGGAAATCAAAAGAAAGCTGGAGTAGCAATACTCATATCAGATAAAATAGACTTTAAAATAAAGAATGTTACAAGAGACAAGGAAGGCCACTACATAATGATCAGAGGATCAATCCAAGAAGAAGATATAACAATTATAAATATATATGCACCCAACATAGGAGCACCTCAATACATAAGGCAACTGCTAACAGCTATAAAAGAGGAAATCAACAGTAACACAATAATAGTGGGGGACTTTAACACCTAACTTACACCAATGGACAGCTCATCCAAAATGAAAATAAATAAGGAAAGAGAAGCTTTAAATGACACAATAGACAAGATAGATTTAATTGATATTTATAGGACATTCCATCCTAAAACAGCAAACAAGTGTGCATGGAACATTCTCCAGGATAGACCACATCTTGGGTCAGAAATCAAGCCTCAGTAAATTTAACAAAATTGAAATCATATCCAGCATCTTTTCTGACCACAATGCTATGAGATTAGAAATCAATTACAGGGGAAAAAAAACGTAAAAAACACAAACACATGGAGGCTAAACAATATGTTACTAAATAACCAAGAGATCGCTGAAGAAATCAAAAAATACCTAGAGACAAATGACAATGAAAACACGACGATCCAAAATCTATGGGATGCAGCAAAAGTAGTTCTAAGAGGGAAGTTTATAGCTATACAAGCCTACCTCAAGAAACATGAAAAATCTGAAACAATCTAACCTTACACCTAAAGGAACTAGAGAAAGAAGAACAAACAAAACCTTAAGTTAGCAGAAGGAAAGAAATCATAAAGATCAGAACAGAAATAAATGAAATAGAAACAAAGAAAACAATAGCAAAGATCAATAAAACTAAAAGCTGGTTCTTTTGAGAAGGTAAACAAAATTGATAAACCATTAGCCAGACTCATCAAGAAAAAGAGGGAGAGGACTCAAATCAATAAAATTAGAAATGAAAAAGGAGAAGTTACAACAGACATCGCAGAAATACAAAGCATCCTAAGAGACTATGACAAGCAACTCTATGCTAATAAAATGGACAACCTGGAAGAAATGGACAAATTCTTAGAAAGGTATAACCTTCCAAGACTGAATCAGGAAGACATAGAAAATATGAACAGACCAATCACAAGTAATGAAATTGAAACTGTGATTAAAAATCTGCCAACAAACAAAAGTCCAGGACCAGATGGCTTCACAGATGAATTCTATCAAACATTTAGAGAAGAGCTAACACCCATCCTTCTCAAACTTTTCCAACAACTTGTGGAGGAAGGAACACTCCCAAACTCATTCTATGAGGCCACCATCACCCTGATACCAAAACCAGACAAAGATACTAAAAAAAAAGAAAATTACAGACCAATATCACTCATGAATATAGATGCAAAAATCCTCAACAAGGGCTTCCCCGATGGCGCAGTGGTTGGGAATCCGCCTGCCAATGCAGGAGATGCGGGTTCGATCCCTGGTCTGGGAGGATCCCACATGCCGCAGAGCAACTAAGCCCGTGTGCCACAGCTACTGAGCCTGTGCCCTACAGCCTTTGAGCCACAGCTACTGAAGCCCGTGCTCCTAGAGCCCATGCTCTGCAACAACAGAAGCCACCACAATGAGAACCCGTGCACAGCAACAAAGACCCAACGCAGCCGTTAATAAACAAATAAATAAATTTATTTTTTAAAAAAAGAAAAATCCTCAACAAAATACTAGCAAACAGAATCCTACAACACATTAAAAGGATCATACACCAGGATAAAGTGGGATTTATTCCAGGGATGCAAGGATTCTTCAATATACACAAATCAATGTGATACACCATATTAACAAATTGAAGAAGAAAAACCATATGATCATCTCAGTAGATGCAGAAAAAAACCTCTGATAAAAGTCAACACATATTTACGATAAAAACTCTCCAGAAAGAGGGCATAGAGGGAAACTACCTTAACATAATAAAGGCCATATACCACAAACCCACAGCAAACATCATTCTCAATGGTGAAAAACTGAAAGCATTTCCTCTAAGATCAGGAACAAGACAAGGATGTCCACTCTCACCACTATTATTCAACATAGTTTTGGAAATCCTAGCCCCGGCAATCAGAGAAGAAAAAGAAATAAAAGGAATACAAATTGGAAAAGAAGTAAAACTGTCACTGTTTGCAGATGACATGATACTATACATAGAGAATCCTAAAGATGCCGCCAGAAAACTACTAGAGCTAATCAATGAATTTGGTAAAGTTGCAGGATACAAAATTAATGCACAGAAATCTCTTGCATTCCTATACACTAATGATGAAAAATCTGAAAGATAAATTAAGGAAACACTCCCATTTACCACTGCAACAAAACGAATAAAACCTAGGAATAAACCTACCTAGGGAGACAAAAGACCTTTATGCAGAAAACTATAAGACACTGATGAAAGAAATTAAAGATGATACCAACAGATGGAGAGATATACCATGTTCTTGGATTGGAAGAATCAATATTGTGAAAATGAGTATACTACCCAAAGCAATCTACAGATTCAATGCAATCCCTATCAAATTACCAATGGCATTTTTTACAGAACTAGAACAAAAAATCTTAAAATTTGTATGGAGATACAAAAACCCCCAAATAGCCAAAGCAGTCTTGAGGGAAAAAAACTGGAGCTGGAGGAGTCAGACTCCCTCACTTCAGACTATACTATAAAGCTACAGTAATCAAGACAGTATGGTACTGGCACAAAAACAGAAACATGATCAATGGAACAAGATAGAAAGCCCAGAGATAAACCCACGTGCCTATGGTCAACTAATCTATGACAAAGGAGGCAAGGATATACAATGGAGAAAAGACAGCCTCTTCAATAAGTGGTGCTGGGAAAACTGGACAGCTACATGTAAAAGAATGAAATTAGAACATTCCCTAACACCATACACAAAAATAAACTCAAAATGGATTAGAGACCTAAATGTAAGACCGGACAGTATAAAACTCTTAGAGAAAAACATAGGAAGAACACTCTTGGACATAAATCACAGCAAGATCTTTTTTGACCCACCTCCTAGAGTAATGGAAATAAAAACAAAAATAAACAAATGGGACCTAATGAAACGTAAAAGCTTTTGCACAACAAAGGAAACCATAAACAAGACGAAAAGACAACCCTCAGAATGGGAGAATATATTTGCAAATGAATCAACAAAGGATTAATCTCCAAAATATATAAACAACTCCTGCAGCTCAATATTAAAAAAACAAACAACCCAATCCACAAATGGGCTGAAGACCTAAATAGACATTTCTCCAAAGAAGACATACAGATGGCCAAGAAGCACATGAAAAGCTGCTCAACATCACTAATTATTAGAGAAATGGAAATCAAAACTACAATGAGGTATCACCTCACACCAGTTAGAATGGGCATCATCCGAAAATCTATAAACAACAAATGATGTAGCGGGTGTGGAGAAAAGGGAACCCTCTTGCACTGTTGGTGGGAATGTAAATTGATACAGCCACTATGGAGAACAGTATGGAGGTTCCTTAAAAAACTAAAAATAGATTTAACATATGATCCAACAATCCCATTACTGGGCATATACCTAGAGAAAACCATAATTCAGAAAGACACATGCACCCCAATGTTTATTGCAGCACTATTTACAATAGCCAGGTCATGGATGCAACCTAAATGTCCATCAACAGATGAATTGATAAAGAAGATGTGGTACATATATACAATGGAATATTACTCACCCATAAAAAGGAACAAAACTGAGTCATTTGTAGAGACGTGGATGGATCTAGAGACTGTCCTACAGAGTGAAGTAAGTCAGAAAGAGAAAAACAAATATCGTATATTAACGCATATATGTGGAATCTAGAAAATGTTACAGATGAATCAGTTTGCAGGGCAGAAACAGAGACACAGATGTAGAGAACAAACGTATGGACACCAAGTGGGGAAAGCAGCGGGGGTGGGGGTGGGGGTGTGATGAATTGGGAGATTGGGATTGACATATATACACTGATGTGTATAAAACTGGTGACTAATAAGAACCTGCTGTATAAAAAAATAAGTAAAATAAAAATCAAAAATCAGAAAAAAAATAGAATAAAATAAAACTAGGAAAAAAAAAGAAAGAAAAGAGCCAAGTTATCACAGACAGGTGCGCGCACACACACACAAACACACACACACACAACAGATTTAGATTGCTATGCTTTGCCTTGTATGCTTAGGAACATTCTAAAGTTTTTACCATATAATCAAACTTTATGTAGGAAAACTGTAGAGGTGAAAGAAACATTGTAATGCTACTCTCAACAACTTGTAATAGTCTTATTTAGCTACTGTGTGAGGTAATAAGTTTTAATATGTTTATTTACAGAGAAGGAGGGAGAGACAGGCTGAGAGGGAGAGGGAGAGATATTGAGAAACTATGTAAGAAGTAACACAAAAATCCAAATGCAAAATTGTTTCTTTCTAGGAATGGGCTGGAATTTTTATTGTGAGAGAGGGAGTAAAAGGGAGCATGTTTGTTTCCTTTGGGACTACACTGAATTTATCAAATATTCTGGTCTTTTCCCCTGTAGCTGCCACCTCTTCCATTAGGCCACAAGGTATGTCCTTTTGGAACAGTAATGGAGTCCAATCAACCTAACTTCATTGATCTCCAAGGACAACTGAAAATTATAAAACTTGCTATGGGATTCTGATGTGCCAGAAACCACTAGAAAGAGAAGTTTTATATCTCAGAGATTCTCCTCATCTTTGGATAGAGACCAAAATACTTTCAAGTAAGTAATAATTTCCAATATTAGCCTATTGAGTGAGATAAAACTGCTTAGTGAAAAAAATTGTTAGAATTAGAGATTTACCAATCAGATACTGTGGGCACTGGCTGTGTGTACTGTTGGTATTATTATGAATGATCAGGAAATTTAAGTATTTCTTTTCCTTTTTACTCAGAATTCCTTGGCCATTGTTTTAGAGAATATTTTGACAAATTCTCAGTTCTTAAAGCCTCTAGGGCATTTTTGCTTCTTATTTGAGTACAGAGAAATGTTAGGTGGTTAAATAATTGCAAAGAACTAAAAATAAACCATAGTTTATTTTTTCAGATTTTGAATTACAAAATTATTTAAATGTTGTCAGTAATCGAAGTGCTACATTACTACGTAATGAAACTACAATACTGCTTAATGACATTAGGAAACTGCATGCAAAAAAATATCTGTACACAAGGTGGTGATGTTAGCAACCAACTACAGTACTTTTATTCTGCTAAAAACCACAATAAATAACAACATCATTTTCCCTGAGTGTATGTTCGAGTGTTCATACAGTGATAGTAGGTAAGGGCAAAGAGCACATAGAAAACCTGTCATCACATGTCATTAAAGTAGCTGGGAAGGAAGAGCAAAAGGACAAATCACCAAAAAAGAGGGTTAGTAACTTCTAAAGAATAAGATTCTATTTACATGTAGTAAAGATTCAAGTATCCAGCTTTTAATACCTAAGTTTCTATTGACACCTATTTGTTTATTTAAGTCCAAAGATTAAATCCTAAATGTAAAATTGTTTCTAAAAATAACTCTAATAAAATATTCCCACTTCCCAGAAAGATTTCTTCAGAAAGCCTTTGCCTCACCACCCTCCCTTGCCTTTGCAAACAAGTTTCCTTATCCCAATCCTGACTACAATGTTGATCGATGGAGGTCAATGTCTTACCCTCTGTTCATGTTTCTTGTGTAGAAATTCAAGTTCTTAGATTTATATTAGCATAATTCAGAGCAATTAAAAAGTGAAGCTGATAATAGTAAGTCACAAACCTTATTCTCATGAAATTTTGGACTCATTAACCTTATCATCAATACTAAAACGTAAATTAACTAATATATGCCAACACAAATCAGTTCATATTTTTTGAGTACTAGTACATTAATAATGACATATAAGATGTAATTAATTTTATTATCTAGCCCCCAAGTCCAATTATTTGTTATAGTGAAATATATTTATACTCAGATACTTTTTCTTAAAAAAAAATTAAATGATAGCACCAGCAGGAATGCAGAACTTGTTGGTTACAAGGTGAAAAGCTTGTGTGCCAGGAATCAGAAAGGTAGGCAAATGTGTTTCAATTTTAAGATTCTTCTCCCAAGATGAAAAGAGCAGCAATTGTTATTTGCAAGCTAAAAAGCAAAATATCTGTTCTTGAATTATCTAAGGATGAGTCAGAAACTTAAACCCAAAGAAAAGTAATAAATAATGACAACAGATGTTTGTAAACCTGTGCTCCCCTGTTCGGTGTTTCTACGTGTTGTTTTGCCTTGATGTGCTGTCAGCCGCCTCTCACCTGGGAGTAGTGATATCTTATCAAAGCCCAAACAGTTCCTCTTCACAACAGACAGATAATAGTGCCTTTCAATTTATCATACTGGAAGTCTAAAAGAACCATGGGAACGATTGGTCAGGTGACAGCCTGATGGACAGTTTGACAGCCCTTAAAGCATCATGGGAAATGGTTGTCACCTGATTTTCAGAGCGACCAGGGAGATAACCTTCAGAATGTTGAGGAAAACAAAAATCTGAATATTTGTATAAGAAGATCCAATGGCAGCATCAGTGTTCACTTAAGTGATAATAGGTAAGAATTTAGATGATTCAAAATGTTATTATCAAACCTGAGAGGTTTCTCCAAGTCCAGAAGTGCCCTTCATCTCTTTCAATGCTTTTTAGAATTTTATTCAAATGTCATTTGAAAAATATATACATAATATAGGGCTTTTGACTTTAAAAAGACACAATAAAACATATTAAGTATTTAACCACATGCTAAATATATTGGCTGACCATTAATATTCTCCAGCTTTGAAAAACCCCTTGTACACCTTTTCCTAAATATAATTTGCACATTATAGTTCTACCTAGAAAGGCTGTCATAAAGAATCATACGGATCAAATTTCACACTCTGGGCTAACTCAGCTTCATGAAGATCAGTGTAGCCTTGGTGTAAGAAACAAAATAAGAGAAATCATCTGAAGATCTTTTGCACAAAAATGTTTGAATCTGTATTTATACAGCCAATGAACATGAATTGAGCACTTAGTACACACAAGGGCCTCTGCTGGGTGTATAAAGATGAGAAAGATAAAACTCCAACTTACAACTTGCTTACAGTTTGAGGGTGATGATAGAGTTTTAAATTAATAGTAGTTGGCAAATGAGATCAAGAGATCAGTCCAAATTTACTGCCTTTTAGTTGGTGAAGCTCATACACAGCCGTTTACAAAGCTGTCTCTTGTATATTTTCTCTTGTGTATTGTATATACAGTTTACACTAGTTTTATGGTCTGATCTGAGGAAATTTTGCCTGAAAATTGGGATTCCAAAGAAAAAAATAAGCACTCAATGTTTATACATTTACTGAGTGCCTCCCAAGTTGAAAGAATGATTCCAGAAACAGTACAAAGGTAAGAGAGACTTAAGATGCAACTCCCACAATTAAGGAGCACTCTAGACATCACAAACCCTCAGTCCCTTAGATATTTCAGCTACCTTTTCTTTTTCAGAGCATACACAATAATTTTTTATTTTAAAATAATATCTAACATACAGAAAAGTTATAAGAATAATACAAATAACTCCTTTTCTACTCATCGTCCAAAATTCACCAGTTGTTAACATTTTGCCACATTTGTTTTTATCACTCCTATTCTCACTCTCTCTTTCTCTCTCACATACAACCCTCTCTCCCTCCCTCCTCCCTCTCTTATTTAGCTATCTATATAATATTATATTTTTTATATTTTTAACTGATTTTAATAGAGGGATATATTAGATTTATTTTTTATATTTTTAAATAATTTTAACAGAGGGAAATGAGATTAGTGTCTGATTCATCTTTATACTCCTTCACAAAACCTAGCAACTGCCTTTATACACCTAAAAAAATATATATCAATGAATGAATGATAAATAGTATTCAACCTAAATCTAGTCTTTGCTCTATTAGATGTGTGTTTATACATAAATATAAAAGGGGTTATATTATTTATCTAAAACATATGTAGTATTTTACAAAATATGAATCTTCCCTCCATCTATGTCTGATCAATAAATGATTTAGTAAAATAAAGAAATAATAAAACTGCAGCAGGAATGTCAAACACTTTCCAAAGGAAGTAAAAGATAAAAGCTTCAGGTGCTGGTGGCTCTTTGTCTTTCTCTGGGACAAATAGACCAACTATAGATGCCAGACAAAAAGCTGAGATTTAAACAGAAACTGTCTTTCTGAAAAACACTCTGGCACTATTGTTGAAACTGGTACCACTTGGCTGCTTGACACTTCTGGGATAACACTCTGCTTTCATAAAATGTTATGCTTTGGATTCACATTCCAACATGATTTTCCAAATCCAGTTGTGCCAAAGCCAGACAAATTGTGAGAGCACCCTTAGTGTTTTCCAGGGAACTGAAAAAAGCCAGTAAATAATTTAAATGACTATTAACAACAAAATGTTCTCCATGTAATTCTTCACAAGAAGACATATTATTTAAAAGAAAAATGAAGCCAAAGTTTGCAAATGCAAAGCAAAATGCTTTTGAGTGCCATATGTAAATTCAAATACTTAGAGACTGATAAAAACACATTTAGCTTGTTTCAAATTGGGAAGGCAAGATGTAGAAGGAAGATTTATAATAACTGGTATATGGACAAGGTCCAGATGCTACAGAACAACTGAATTCAGAGTCCTTTCTGAGTCACAGCTGTGGTTAAAATACTTTTCCTTTCCTTGTTGAAATAAACCCATGCAGCATCAGGTCCTAACAGGTCCCAGATGTAGTCTGTAGCTCACCTGATACGAATTAAGTTTCATTGTGAACAATTAATGTAGCCACTTAAGCCAACTAAATAAGCTAAATATAAACCCGGAACCAAAGTCTTATAACAATTCATAGTAATGCCAAAATTTGTGGTCTGGAAACAGAATAAATACTAGTGTTGAATTTTCAGTCAGACTAAACTTTTCAAAGAAAGAAATTTTCAGACTAAAAATTCCACAAAAAGAAAAAATGATTTATTAGTTAAGCCATAAAACCATTTTAAAAATATGACATGCACTTTTCCATTATAAATTTCAACATATAAAATCAGCTTTGGGGGACTAGATTAAGCAGCATTTTGAAGGACGTAAAAGTCTTAAATTATTGGCTAATGTAGGTTATATGAATCATGTACTTTTTAAAACACCATGCTTATCTAGAGTGTATAAAATTGGTGATCTTTTGGCTCAAAAATGTAAGCACTGCTGTTTGGACTCTTCTATGGTATGAGGTACAAAGAGAACCCTGAGTCTTATGACCCTAATTTGAGCATTAAAGTTATTTCTGTTAGTTCTTTCTTCTTTCAAGGTATGTACAGTACACTTCAAATGTGGGAAATTCTGAACTCATTTTCTCTTATTTTTATGAATGCACCTTTTCACAATTTGGTATTCAAAACACAAAAAGCTTTCCTGTATAGATGCCTTCTTTTATATAGGCTTTTTTTTGGTATTAATTTTTAATGATTAAAAACCATGTACCCTGCACACTTAGAAAACAGGTTTAAGATTTTAAAATCTGAGCTAATCATACTTGTTCTGTACCTTTCCAGTAAAATGGAGACTTGTCAGAGAAGTGAATCAATGAGTTTGTTGATTTTTTTAAAAGGGTATTTAGAAAAGCTGTTTAATCTTCTTAATGCCAGAAAGTAACCACTAAAGAATCTTACCTAAAGTTACCCTGTTGCTATGGCTTTTACAACTTCTTTACAGATAGAAAGGCTTGATTTTTGTTTCTTTATTTCAATAAAAATGTAAAAATGCTGAAAAAGAGGGGACTATGATAGCATATCTCACTAATACTATTTTAAACATTTCCTATTAAACTATTTAAACTGTGTATTTACATTTATAAAACCATGTTTTGAATGCAGAAAGGGAATGATTCTTAGCTTTCTGTCCAACTACTTCTCAGAATTCTGATTTGTGATTATTCAGAGATTTATGATAAACTTTCTGAACCTCACATGTGCTGTATAATCCTAGGATTATAAAAACGGCACCTTACATGGTTCAACTTTTACCTTTACCTAATTATTTTAATAAATTCTTCTTTTGGAGGATGTTAAGAAGAAAATGTATGTATGAAATTAGGTTTAAACTAATCCTTAGAATCCAAGTGGTATTAGTACCTACATTAGTACATTTATTTTTCTAGTCTGTAGCTATATGGAATGAAGAAAACCCAAAGTGGAAAGTGAAATTATTGCTCAACTAAGTGATTATTTTATCTACATTATATCAAATTAACACTTAGACTTTTTCCACTGAGTATGCTTAACTAGCAGTTGTGTTGGAATTTTATAGGTGCGGCTATAGTGTTTAAACAGTCAAGCAGCAATCTTCCCATTATTTATTCTATATGGCATTTTAAACCCACCATTTTCTTTCTAGCTTTATAGTTAATAGAGAGCAAATGAACGTCATTACTTTCCACCCTTGTAATGTTCCTTATCTATTATGCTGGAAATTTGCTCTCTCCTCTTCTCTCAGTCAAAAAAGGCTTAATTCTTTGTTACTTCCTTTCCCTCACCATCTTTTTTTTAAAATTAATTTATTTATTTTTGGCTGCATTGGGTCTTCGTTGCTGTGTGCGGGCTTTCTCTAGTTGTAGCGAGCAGGGGCTACTCTTCGTTGTGGTGCATGGGATTCTCATTGCGGTGGCTTCTCTTGCTGCAGAGCACGGGCTCTAGGTGCGCAGGCTTCAGTAGTTGTGGCACGCAGGCTCAGTAGTTCTGGCTTGCGGCCTGTAAAGCACAGGCTCTGTAGTTGTGGCGCAAGGGCTTAGCTGCTGCGCGGCATGTGGGATCTTCCCGGACCGGGATCAGACCCATGTCCCCTGCACTGGCAGGAGGATTCTTAACCACTTCACTTCCAGGGAAGTCCCTTTTCTTTTTTTTTTAATTTTTGATTTTTATTTTATTTATTTTTTATACAGCAGGTTCTTATTAGTCATCAACTTCAGTGTATACATGTCAATCCCAATCACCCATCTTTTTTCTTAATATTTACTTTATTTATTATTATTTTATTTTTATTATTATTATTATTTTGCGGTACGCAGGCCTCTCACTGCTGCGGCCTCTCCCATTGCGGAGGATAGGCTCCGGACGTGCAGGCTCAGCGGCCATGGCTCACGGGCCCAGCCGCTCCGCAGCATGTGGGATCTTCCTGGATGGGGGCACGAACCCGTGTCCCCTGCATTGGCAGGCGGACTCTCAACCACTGCGCCACCAGGGAAGCCCTATTTATTATTTTTAACATCTTTATTGGGGTATAATTGCTTTACAATGGTGTGTTAATTTCTACTTTATAAAAAAGTGAATCAGCTCATCTATTTAGCTGCATCAGGTCTTAGTTGAGGCACGCAGGATCTTCATTGCAGCATGTGGGATCTTTTGTTGCGGTGTGAGGGCTTCTCTAGCTGTGGCATATGGGTTTCTCTCTAGTTGTGGCATACAGGCTCTAGAGCACTAAGGCTCAGTAGTTGTGGCGCACGGGCTTAGTTGCCCTGCAGCATGTGGGATCTTAGTTCCCTGACCAGGGATCGAACTCACGTCCCTCGCATTGGAAGGCAGATTCTTAACCACTGGACCACCAGGGAAGTCCCTCCTTCACCATCTTAGGAAAGTTACAGCTCTCTTGAGACTCGGTTTCCTCACCTGTAAAGTGGAAATAATTATGCCCACCTCTAAGATTTATGAAAATTAGAGATTACTAAAAATCACTGCATAGTACCTCCCATAACACAGTCTGCTCCCAATAAGAGCTAATTCCCTTCTCTTTGATTAGTATTGGAATTGTTATTGATTGACTTGTGTCCAAAGATGGATTATTCATTGTCTTAAATTAACCTCTTTCCTTCAATTACACTGAAGCATAAACCAATGTGTAAGCAGATACTACTCTTTCTGCTGGGTTGATTCATTAAAAAGGATTCAGCACAAAAACAATCCTAAATCATAAGACTGACACTGACAACATTCAGAAGACACGATCCTTGCCAAAGACAGGAAAAAAGATTCTTTGCCTGCCTTACTAAAAGCCAAAACAAATTTCCCCTTAAATATTTTTCCCTACAATTCCATGAAGCAATAATAGAAGAATATTTGGTTTATATTGTCCAGCACATTTATACAGATATCTGAAAACTAAAAAAGATACACAAGGTATTATTCACATTTTGTTACTATAGAATCAAAGAGCTATCCCCAAAACAATAACAACACAAGAAATACTTACACAGTGACAGGCATTGTGTTCAAGTACTTAACATGGATTATCTCATTTAATCCTCATACCGCTATTGAAGTAGGTATTATCATTATCATTATCATTTTATAGATGAGAAACATGGTCATGGAGAGAGTAAGCAGTCTGGTGAAGGCTATATAGTCTGTAAGCGGTGGGGCTGAAATTCCAAATGATCTACAGAAAACTCATTATGTTCATCTGGACATGAGCTTTAAAAGTATAGCATCCTTTTATTCTTTAAAACAAGAAAAAAGAAAATTATATAACTATTTCATTACTTTTCATCTCTCAGGCAATAATAAAATCTAATTCTAAATATTTAAAGCATTCATAGCATTCATTTAGATGTGGTTTTCAAATTTTGCTGGCCTCGGAAACCCTTTACATTCTTAAAAATTATTGAAGACCCCAAAGAACTTTTGTTTATGTAAGTTAACTCTACCAGTATTTATCATATTAGAAATTAAAACTGAGAAACTTTGAGAACATTTAACAATTTATTTAAAAATAAGAACTTATTATATGTGAACATAACCAATATATGAAAAATAACTAGTTATTTCATCAAAAAAGTGGCACTACTTGACATTTTTTCAAATCTTATAATATTGGGCTTAATAGAAGACAGCTGAAGAATCTGTAATTTAAAAACTCCCTACAAACAAAAGTCCAAGACCAGATGGCTTTACAGGTGAATTAAACCAAACATACAAAGAAGAACTTACACCGATCCTTTTCAAACTCTTCCAAAAAAATTGAAAAGGAGGGAACATTCCCTAAGACATTCTATGAAGCCACCATCACCCTGATACCAAAACCAGACAAGGACACCACCAAAAAAGAAAATTACAGGCCAATGTCTTTGATGAATATAGATGAAAAAATTCTCAATAAAATATTGGCAAACTGAATCCAACAATACAGAAAAAAGATCATACACTATGACCAAATAGGATTCAACCCAAGCTCACAAGGATGGTTCAACATATGCAAATCAGAATGTGGGATCTTCCCGGACCAGGGCTCGAACCCGTGTCCCCTGCACTGGCAGGCAGATTCTTAACCACTGCACCACCAGGGAAGCCCCACTCTCACCTCTTCTATTGAACATACTATTGGAAGTCCTAGCCACAGCAATCAGATAAGAAAAAGAAATAAAAGGTATCCAAATTGGAAAGGAAGAGGTAAAATTGTCATTATATACAGATATGATACTATATATAGAAAACCCTAAAGACTCCACACAAAAACTATTATAACTGATAAACGAATTCAGCAAAAGTAGCAAGATATAAGATTAACATACAGAAACGGTTACATTTCTTTACACCAACAATGAAATATCAGAAAGGGAATGTAAAAACAATACCTTTTAAAATCACAACCCCAAAAATAAAATACTTAGGAATAAACCTAACCAAGGAGGTGAACAACTTATATGCTGAGAACTATAAAACATTAATAAAGGAAACTGACAATGATTCAAATAAATGGAAAGATATCCCATGCTCTTGGATTGGAAGAATTAGTATTGTTAAGGTGGCCCTACTACCCAAAGCAATCTACAGATTTAATGTGATCCCTATCAAATTACTCATGACATTTTTCACAGAACTAGAACAAATAACCCTAAAATTCATATGGAACCATAAAACACCCAAAATTGCCAAAGCAATCCTGAAGAAAAAGAATAAAGCAGGAGGCATAACATTCCCAGACTTCGGACAATACTACAAAGCTACAGTAATCAAAACAACAGCGTGGTATTGGTACAAAAACAGACATATGGGTCAATGGAACAGAATAGACAGTCCAGAAATAAACCCACACACCTATGGTCAATTAATCTTCGACAAAGGAGGCAAGAATATACAATGGGAAAAACACAGTCTCTTCAGCAAGTCGTGTTGGGAAAGTTGCACAGCTACATGTAAATTGATGAAGTTAGAACACACTCTCACACCATACACAAAAATAAAATCAAAATGGCTTAATCACTTAAACATATAACATGATAAAACTCCCAGAAGACATCATAGGCAAAACATTTTCTGACATAAATCATACCAATGTTTTCTTAGGTCAGTCTCCCAAGGCAATAGAAATAAAAACAAAAATAAACAAATGGGGCCTAATCAAACTTACAAGCTTTTGCACAGCAAAGGAAAACATAAACAAAACGAAAAGACAACCTACCAAATGGGAGAAAATATTTGCAAATGATGCAGCTGACAAGGGCTTAATTTCCAAAATATACAAACAGCTCACACAACTCAACAGCAAAAAAAAAAAAACCAACCCAATACAAAAATGGGCAGAAGACCTAACTAGACATTTCTCCAAAGAAGAAATACAGATGACCAATAGGCACATGAAAGGATGCTCAACATCACTAATTATTAGAGAAATTCAAATCAAAACTACAATGAGGTATCACCTCACACCGGTCAGAATGGCCATCATCAAAAAATCTACAAACAGTAAATGCTGGAGAAAAGGGAACCGTCTTGCACTGTTGCTGGAAATGTAAATTGGTGCAGCCTCCATGGAGAACAGTATGGAGTTGCCTTAAAAAACTACAAATAGAACTACCATATGACCCAGCAATCCCACTACTGGGCATATATCCTGAGAAAACCATAATTCAAAAAGAGTCATGTACCACAATGTTCACTGCAGCACTATTTACAATAGCCAGGACATGAAAGCAACCTAAGTGTCCATCAACAGATGAATGGATAAAGAAGATGTGGCACATATATACAATGGAATATTAGTCAGCAAAAAAAAAAAAAAGAAACGAAATTGAGTTATTTGTAGTGAGGTGGATGGACCTAGAGTCTGTCATACAGAGTGAAGTAAGTCACAAAGAGAAAAACAAATACCGTATGCTAACACATATATATGGAATCTAAAAAAAAAAAAAGGTTCTGACGAACCTAGGGACAGGAATAAAGACAGAGATGTAGAGAATGGATTTGAGGACACGGGGAGGGAGAAGGGTAAGCTGGGACAAAGTAAGAGAGTGGCATTGACATATATACACTACCAAATATAAAATAGATAGCTAGTGGGAAGCAGCCGCATAGCACAAAGAGATCAGCTCGGTACTTTGTGACCACCTAGAGGGGTGGGATAGGGAGGGTGGGAGGGAGTTGCAAGAGGGAAGAGATATGGGGATATATGTATATGTATAGCTGATTCACTTTGTTATACAGCAGAAACTAACACAATATTGTAAAGCAATTAACTCCAATAAAGATATTTTAAAAGAAAAGTCTACAAATAACAAATGCTGGAGAGGGTCTGGAGAAAAGGGAACCCTCCTACACTGTTGGTGGGAATGTAAGTTGGTACAGCCACTGTGGAAAACAATACAGAGGTTCCTCAGAAAACTAAAAATAGAATTTCCATATGATCCAGCAATTCCACTCCTAGGCATATATCCCAACAAAACTATAATTAAAAAAGATACAGGCATCCCTATGTTCATAGCAGCACTATTTACAATAGCCAAGACATGGAAACAACCTAAATGTCCATCAACAGAGGAATCGATAAAGAAGATGTGGTACATATATACAATGGAATACTACTCAGCCATAAAAAAGAACGAAATAATGCCATTTGCAGCAACATAGATGGAACTAAAGATTATCATAGTAAGTGAAGTAAGTCAGAAAGAGAAAGAAAAATGCCATATGATATCACATACGTGGAATCTAAAATGTGACGCAAATGAACCTACCTACAAAACAGAAACAGACTCACATAGAGAACACCTGCGGTTGTCAAGGTGGTGGGTGAGGGATGGAGTGGGAGTTTGGGACTAGCAGAGTCAAACTATTATATAGAATGGATAAAGAACAAGGTCCTACTGTATAGCACAGGGAACTATATTCAATATCCTATCATGAACTATAATGGGAAAGAATATTTTAAAAAAGAATATATACATATAACTGAATCACTTTGCTGTACATCAGAAATTAACACAACATTGTGGGGAGTTCCCTGGTGGCCTAGTGGCTAGGATTCCAGGCTTTCACTGCTGTGGCCCGGGTTCAATCCCTGGTCAGGGAACTGAGATCCTGCAAGCCACACAGCAGAGCCAAAAAAAAAAAAGAAATTAACACAATATTGTAAATCAACTATACTTCAATTTCAAAAAATTGATTTAAAAAATAAAAAAAGATAGCTGAATGCTCGCACTCAATCTGTTGTGATTCTGAAGTATATCAAGAAAAGTCTGACCTTTTACAAATGTGCAGTTGGAAAAGGGAGGAGTGTTTAAACAGCCTTTTCAGATAGTTATGTTTATTATTCTTTGATACCACACCAAAACTAGATGAACATGGTTTCTTTAAAGGTTAGTTTTGATATGGAATTGGAAACAATATCAATGAACTTTTTGTACACTGTTATATTCAAATCCATTGGCTTATTTGGTACTTTGAATGGATCTTTTACCTATACCTGGTTTTGAAATATCATGTTAGTCCTTTGGAAAATATCACTCTTCTTCAAATCTTCCAAATGTTGACATATTTCATTATATAATATTTAAAAATCAAACCATATTAATATTACCACTGATCCCATCAGAAAGTCAGCTTGCAACTCAATCATGACAGTGCTTTCCTTGAGACAACCATCTTACTTCAGTACACAGCAGAAATGCTTTATGTGTACTTCCCATTTTGTTACACAGACTATTAAAAAAGACATACTCAAGGAACAATATTTAATAAAATTAATAACTTTTATTGTTTAATTGAGGAAATTCTTAAGTGCAACTGCTTTTTGTGTGTGTGTGTTTTAGTGTAAGTGTGTAGAGGTGAAGAATATAATGACTATTAGTACAGTTTAGTGCCACTGCCTTAGATCATCAGCAGTTTACCCACTGTTGTTTGTGCACAGTCAGTGCAAAATGCCAACACAGTGAAAAAACAAGTAACGTCTTAGTATTATCATAAAAATAGTTTTGATTTCATGGACTACTTGAAAGGATCTCAGGGACTCCAAGAGTCTGTAGACTACACTTTCAGAACCGTTGATTTAAGGTTATACTCTCCTTCTGCCAATCAAATATTCTGTAGGCAATTCAGGAGAAGGAATTAAAATGGGATGGAAAAGATGCAGGTAAAAAATTTTTTATTCCTTTGATTCTTGGGTCTGCTTGTTGTATTATAAGAGCTAAAATTTGGCCTTTTCACATACTGTAAAACGCTGAATTCATTTCTTTGTAATTGCTTGTCCATGTTATTAAGGTCTCAGTCTATGCCTACAACTTATTACACTGTTTGGAAAGGTTTTTTGAACAATATATTAGGAGAAAGACAGCATAAACAAGTAATAAGACTTTCCCAGCCTATATATTATTTACTGTGTGTAAACTGCTCAGCAGATAAAGTCATTCAGGTCAATAGGGTATGTCTCACTAATCAACCTCTACATTAATTTACTAATTTCTCTGTACCTCCCAAAGTGAGAACTCTATTCAGATGTGTTATCTGTGTTCCCTAATTTGAATAGATTATGAATATATTACGATGTAACTGAAGATAACACAGATTGTGCATATTAGATCTTTTCTGTAATGAATTCAAGAATTAAATAATACATGTTGTTTAGAAGTCAGTCGTCATGGGTAAATGATAGAAGCTGGCCCTAAATTGAACCTCAGAAGAATTCCTTTAGTCTAGCCCATTGTAAAGTATTTAATTCTGAAAATACCTCCTTAAAATAAATTTAAAAATCTATCCCAACTAATCCTTTATGAATAAGGGTTAAAGACTTAATCTTATGAGTTTATAAATCCATGTGTGTAACAAATTACATGTTTATTTAACTCTATTGTCTAAATCAGTTCATACAAGTTCTTAAACAAGAAAGTAGATGCTGAACTATAAGACACCTTGTGATCTACGAACCCTTTATTTTAGAGTCATTTTAGACTTTGAATATGTCACTAGTTTATTATTTTCTTCTTTTTCTGGTTGTAATCTAATAGTAAAAGACAACAGAGGACTTTTACCAAATTTTCGTTCTTCATATAAAATTTTAGATAACTTTATTTTGAGTAAAAATAAAACTGAAATATTTCTCATAGGAGTGGTACAAGTGAGAATAGTGTGAAGCACCTGCCAATTCTCTACTAAGGCAGTGCTAACCAGGGGCCCACCTCTGAGCTTTCGCGTTTCCCTTTCCTGATATGTCAACACCACACACACACCTTCTATCTTCCTTCTTAAATGCTACTCATTCTTCAAGGTCCTCCTCAATAAAGCCTGATGACTCCAGGTTCCATACTTCTCCCTCTTATATATTTATAGTCTAGGGACATCTCTTGTATTTCTTCAGCATTGTCTCCAGCTCATTACCATAGTGCTCAGTTATTAATAGGCAACCAAGGAAAACTGTTATGATCAAATATAAACTGTCAGAAAAAAAAGAAAGTTCACTGGAAGAATGATTTTGTTTAAATGATTTGCCGCATATTATGATTTTGGAAAAGCAACACAAAATTAAAGTTGGAGACAATGAAAACTCAGAAAAACAATTTCCCTAAGGAAGTTACAAATTGCTTTATCCTCTAAGCACTGAATAATTTTGAGTAATGGGCTTTTTGCAAAAGAAAGAATAAAATGTTACCTATAAGACTGGCTATGGACTGAACAATATTTATAATAAAGAGTAAAATAAACAATGTTGTCTGACTTGTTTTCTCAAAAGACCATGTATTTAGAAGCATAAAGCAAGTTTGACAGGTTTGGAGAAGAAAGTAAAATTGGAACTCAGCTCAGTCCAGTTACATGGGCTTAAGATCCACAAAGGAGCTTGGATTCACATCTATAACAATAATTTAAAATATCCATTTCTGTTGAAATGTGGACCTCAATAAGGCTGCCATAGTATCATCACTTTCTCAACTGTGTGGTTAGACTTTTAACAGAAATAGGAATTATAAATATTGCAAGACAATTTCCATTTTTGTAGATGTACTGTGTAATTTCCATTTTGTAGATATACTTTAAATTATATGTATTTATGTATATATACATAATACCCACATATGTCTATATATCTAATTTCTACTCCATTTAGTTTCTACTATATATAACAATTTGATATATGAAAAATAATGTTTACTATAACTTTTTTTTTTTTTTTTTCGGTACGCGGGCCTCTCACTGTTGTGGCCTCTCCCGTTGCGGAGCACAGGCTCCGGACGCGCAGGCTCAGCGGCCATGGCTCACGGGCCTAGCCGCCATGCTGCATGTGGGATCTTCCCGGACCGGGGCACGAACCCGTGTCCCCTGCGTCGGCAGGCGGACTCTCAACCACTGCGCCACCGGGGAAGCCCCTATAACTATTTTAATGAGGAAGGGAAGGATTATACAGCAAACAGGAGTGGGAAATGAATTAAGGATTTGAAAAACTGCCAATTAAGGTGGACATTTCATACTACATACTACATACACAAATAAAATATATTTGTTCTGAGACGAGATAAAAGGAAAAAGCTACTATGGGAATTCTGTAATTTTGTAACAGGAAAATCTTAGATACTACTCATATCCAAAGAGTGTCCATTTGATTTTAATTCCCAATGGTTTTTGCAATGTATGCATCTTTGTCTCACTAACAACTAGATCTGAGCTTTTCATACTCTAAGTGTACAATGTACTTTTTGATAGGTAGTTGATAGATCTATTCATTCATTTACTCATTCAATTACTATTACTGAAAAATATTTAGCTACATTCACTTTTAAAGGTATACTTTTTTCCTCTAAAAGGAGTACATTTTGATCCATCTTTTATCTTTATACACACATAGTTGTATCTGTTTTGCTTGGACTGTACTTTCATGTAAAAATAAAAACAATAGCAACAACTAAAAACTGAAGACAACCTGTGCCTTTAGTTTTTGAATCATACCATGTTTTCCGTGAATGGAGCAGTTAGGTAAATCAGGCTTTAAGATACCAGAAACGTAAAAAGCGGAGCCTTTCGATGACTTTCTTCATGCCATAATTCAAACACACACATTTTCCCAGTATCATGATTTTGGTCATGGATAATTTGTAGCCAAGGTCTCCATGCTAGAATTGGTCTCATTTCAGGACAAAAGATTTGTATGAGAACAGCAAGATGATGGTCAAAATAATCTTTTAAAAGTCAGGAGATAACCTTATCTCAAGAGAAAAATACTGTCCAGTGACCACATGTTCTAAAATAAGGGCCTTGCTACTGATCTCACTTTTCTATCAAGGAAACTGTAAAAATATGGTAAAATAGAGGCTATTACTTGAGTTCTGGTAAAATTGAAGGTATGATACAATTTCATGGTATTTTGATAGAATTTTGTACCTAAAAGAAATCTTAAAATAATTTGTATCATTGACCTGAAAGTTCAGAGGCAACATTATCAAATAGTAAGCAATGTCTGAGTAAAATTTTATTATTTATGACAAAGGCATCTCTATCTTGTCTGGACATGTTAGTCAGTTGTGCTAAAAGTACACTCCTCAGTCCTTTATAGATTGTGTTTATTTCTTCCTGTGCTTTTAGAAACCTTAAGTCTAAATAAATGTGGGGGTTCTTTTCTATTTGAGTAAAAACCGCTTTCTTTTCTTCCTCCTTCTAGATGGTTGCACAAGTTCCCTTCCAGGTTCATGAACCTATGACTGCTTAGTGAAGTTCAATATAATATAATTCCTTACAGATGCTCACGTATTACTTTGAATTTCCAGAGGCATTTACGGGAAAAAGAACTGACGATATGTACTACCATGTCTTGTAACGGGGCACTTGCTCTCATATAGTCTATTTTGCTGAACACTTTAGGGCCTATAGTGCTCTGTTAAAGCTGGTGATTTTGGCAGAAACAGACTCACAGACTTACAGAACAAACTTACGATTACTGGGGGGAAGGATGGTGAAGGATAATTGGGAGTTTGGGATTGACAAGTATACACTGCTATATTTAAAATACGTAACCAACAAGGACCTACCGTATAGCATGGGGAACTCTGCTCAATACACTGTAATAACCTAAATAGGAAAATAATTTGAAAAAGAATAGATACATGTATATGTATAACTGAATCACTTTGCTGTACACCTGAAAATAACACAACATCGTTAATCAACTATACTCCAAAAAAAACAAAACAAAACACATACACAGGAGTTGTCTTCATAATATAAACACAGCCTAAAATCGCAATGAAGATATAAACGTAAGAAAAAAAACAAAACAAAAGAACTATACTCCAATATAAAATAAAAAATTTAAAAAGTAAAGCTGGTGATTTGGGGATAGATTGACAAACAGACCAATATGGATAGGTGCGTGGATGGACGGATGGACGGATGGATGGATGGATGATGGATGGATGGTCAGGGAGGTGAAAAAAAAAAATATATATATATATATATACACAATATATAGTTTGATCTCTTCCTGATGAACTCAAAGGCTTAAACTATCTCCCTTCCAAGGCCTTTGTATCACAGACATCATCTATCTTGCTAAATGCTTCTGCAGTAGCCTATCCAATACTCTTCTTTTATGAATGGCATACGGGGCGGGGGGGGGTCCTCTGAAACTGTGCCAGAGTTTCAGCCAACTTAGATTATCACCCATGAAGATCTTTCCAGGCTTTAGTTATTTGCATGATTGCTGAATCTTACATTTCTTCTCCCTCAGAGCAGTGGTGGACTAATCAAATAATTCCTGTTCTTTTTTCTGAAATGAGTTAAATAACATTTTCCCATGTCGTATTTTGAAAATTATATAAGGAATAAGTAGGTCTTTTAAAATAAATATTGATGGTTAATCTTTAAAGGAATTTATCTTGTGTAATCCAAAAACATGAGCAAAGGAATGGTTTATAAGAATGGATTTATTTTTCTGTATAAAAATGTCATAAGCATTTAAGTCTTATTTTTAAAAGAAAATCTAAAATCTAGAGGTAGCACTATGAAAGACTAACATTCATACATATTTTGATACATATTACCCTGCTAGATTAGAACAAATCATTTTACCTCTACTTCCTCTCTGAAAAGTGGGAATAATCTTAGCCACTTGACATTAAGATTTTTCAAAATGGCATGAATGATCATTCTAAAGAATTTCTAGAACCAATCAGGATATGCAGGCTAATAAGCACATGGACATTACGTGGGTTGTGATTTAACTTTCTCAGAGATGGGATATCAAATAATCTTTGATAAAGAATATTTAGGATGACATTAGATACTGAAAGACAATAACAGCATGAAGACAGGGCCATTTTCACAGTTAATATAGGATTTGTATCTAAAATTAACTTCCGGCCATCCACAGGAGCAATATCTCCAGTTAAAAGTCTCCATGCTGTGCTTTGTTATAGGGGAATTGTAAGATATATGCAAAATATATTCATCCAACAATGATTTCAACAGAAAGAGAGCATCATATGAGGCTGACGTAATGAGAATAGTTTGGCCATTAAGAGATTGAGAGACCAAAACCTATCTCAGTTCAAGATAGTTTATAATACCAATGTCATTCAACAAAGATCTTTCCTGAGAATACTATGGAAGTAACAAGTTAGAAAAACGCTGATACTCATCCTACCCACCTAGAAATAGGTATGTACCGTGAATACAATAGCAGCAACTGGACACCTCAATTTAATAAAGTTGTGTGATGGGGATATTTGAAACCTTTTGGCAGTAAGATAGTATGGACCTGACATCTGATGAACAGCTACAATAAACAGGCACTATAAAGATTATTTTGATCATATAAATTCAGTGAATGCTTAAAATATTCCTCACAAAATAGATTTCACAGATGAGGAACTGAGTTTCAGAGAGGCTGACTTTCTTAAGCTGATAAATACCACAATGTGTAAAGGGTTTGTTCTTTTGGTTATATTTGGTGTCTTCTAGGAGCTGTAGAGGAGTACAGAGATAGATGGAACATTTTCTTTTTCATCAAATAATTTGTAAGTTGGTGAGGTGTATACAGATATACATACAAATGTAACAACACTAGGATAAAAAGAAAACAATGAGAAACACAAACCTCAGAAGAATGGTTACTCTTTTCTAAGGAAAGACAGGAATTAGGGACAGATACTTCTACTTCTTGACTACAGTAGAGAGTACATGCATTTTTGTTTTATTATTATCATATATTATATTTATATGCATAAAACAATATAAATATAAAACAATATATATTTTTCTATTTTGTATGTATAAAATAAGGGACTTCATGTTTTAAAAAACATGATTACAAGTAGCTAACCTATATGTGATTTACAGGTACTATACCTACTAGTGGAAAAGTCCAAAATATAATTTACATATCAATCAGATGCAAAGTGATTTGAAAGAAAATAATTTTTGTGTGCATATATAACAGATGGGCTCAGTGTCAGAATAAGCCATTTGATAACTGGTGAAACTAATAAATGCTTAGAGGCAGTTAAGCACTTTATCCTCAAATCACTTCAGGGGTATTATATATTTGTGACAACTCTTTGAACCAGATGATAAGAATATGAGAAAACAATGGCTAATACAGTGATATAACAACTTCCTTCTTCATAACTCAATACCAGCCATACTATAAATCCACATGTCCCTTACAGCAATTATCACAGGGCCTTAAACATAGTAGACACACAAATGAGAGCTTAATTTAAAATAACTAACATACACATACACATACTTAGCCTGGTCTAGGTAATTTTCATATATTATTTTTAAATTTTTTTATCCTCATCCACCCTGAAAGGTTGGCAGTGTACAGAAACTGTCGCTCAGAAGATTCAGTATTTTGCCCAAGGTCACTACAGGGGTAGTATTATATAGTAAGACAGTATTTGAACCCAGATCTGTTCCACCATACAATCATCTAATCACAGGTAATACTAATCCTTACAACCACCTTGTAAGACACGTTCTATTATCACCCTAAGTTTACAGATAAGGAAACTGAGACATGAAGAGATTGTCATATGTCCACAGTCACACACTTGATTTGGACTTGGGGAGACTTAAGTGGGACGGAAATTGGACCAGATCTCATTTCCTCAGATCTGCGTTTGTCACAACCACTGTATAGAAGAGAAAGAAACAATTTCATATACGAACTTCTCCAAGGCAAACCAGGAGAGAAGCCTCACTGAAATACCTTACTCTCTGGATTTAAGTGGCCTGAAACTAGCAAAAGTGTCCCCTGCCATTTGGCCTCTTAAGATCCTCTTAGGAGTGGACACAATCTCCCAAGTAGCCCAGAAGACCAAAATCCACAGCAATATACACTTAACACTTGAGTACATTGTCCCATTAAACTGGCAAGACAAGAATACCCCAAAAGCTGTCTCTAATCTTCCTCTCCTTCTCACAACGAGGCTTCTGACATCAAAGTTCATTGTTAAAAGCATCCTTAATAGAAATATTACTGTATATATTTTCACTAGAGAGAAGAATGTCAGGGAAATTTGTCATGATAGGTGTTTACCATAAGTCTGACATGCATTATTGTTAGATCATTCTGCTCTCCTTCCATAATTTTTCTATGCAATTTATTTATGTGCATATTTAAATGGTTTGCCACTTGATTGAAATTATAGTGTGTTCAAACCAGATTTAACACTGACTGGCAGTTGCTGTTAAGGAATACTTGGAACCTATGAACAGGTCATAATATGGTTGTATTATCCAGCAGAATATTTCAGGAAATCAAATAGCTGACATTGCCAATACAAGTACCCTGTTCATTTCAGGCAAGGTTATATCATATTCATCTCTATAGTCCACAACCCTAGATCCACATATGACATAACAGTGGTACCACTAACAACTTCTCATACAAAGACTCTGCCTACAAATCCAAGGGTCTTGGAAATAACTTAAAAAAAAAAAGTTCAATCGTTGGAGCAATTCTTTAAAAATGTAGGTATTTGTACTGTGTACAAAAAACAGTATTTTATTCAGTTTTCTGTAGTTTTCATCCAGATATTTGTTATAGAAAAGTACAGCCTGTGACAAAGGAAACAAATCCACACTATCACAGAGAGAAGGTTCTTGATAGGGCAACAGCCCAAATAGTTCAAGGAACCAACGAAAACACCAAATAGCCTCAGATTTTAGTTTTGAATTTAGAAAAGCTAAAATTTTATAATAAACAGATACTTTATCATTTTTTCCCTCCCCTTTATGTTTCCTACTTTACATATCTACTCTAGATCTCGGGCACTTAATCACTCTGTGCCATTTCTCAACTGTAAAACAGGATAATAATAATAATAATACGTTCTCTTTGGGTGTTGGATGTATTAAATGAGGTAAAGCAGTTAAATGCACACATCAGATACTTGGCATGTGGTAAGTGCTATATTTTAGCTAACGTATTATTTATAATTATTGTTCCACTATTATTATTCCATGATTGTTATACATCATACTTTACAGTAGCTTTTAAAAAGTAAATTAACAAAACATTTGGGGCACCTCTATGAATATAAAAAATAAATTATAAACATAATGAAATGAGAATTGGTATATGATCGAAGATCACTTTGGTGATAATACTCATAAAAATTACAAAATGGAGCCACTATTGAAATGTCCTTTATGTTTCTGCAGACTAGATTACATGACATCCTAATGTGTTCTGCAAAGAAACTTCAACCCTATATCAAATGTGCCTACAATGCAAGGTACCTCGCTATAAGAAATATCTGACAACCTCGATCTTGATCTCTTTAAGATTATATTTTCTCCTGTAGCTTTTGTTTGTCAATTAGAAATCAAGTAAATAGGTAAGTGATCAGTATATTGTAACTCTTTGGGATGCAAAAGGGGAAAGGAATTAACATTTGTTGAATACTATCTAAGTGCCAGCAAGTTTGCTATGTGTTTTACATTGGTCATTATTTCATTTAATCCCCATAACTGTCCCCCGAGACAAGTATTATCCCTATTTTAACAAATGTGGACATTGTTTCTCAGACACTTTTTTTTTTAATTTTATTTACCAGCATTCTTTTTTTTTTTTTTTTCGCGGTACGTGGGCCTCTCACTGTTGTGGCCTCTCAGACCATTGCGGAGCACAGGCTCCGGACGCGCAGGCTCAGCGGCCATGGCTCACGGGCCCAGCCGCTCCGCGGCATGTGGGATCTTCCCGGACCGGGGCACGAACCCGTGTCCCCTGCATCGGCAGGCGGACTCTCAACCACTGCGCCACCAGGGAAGCCCCTCAGACACTTCTTTATTATATGATTAGTCAATTAAGAACTGATAGATCAGAGTCTAGAACCTAGGTTTATTTGTCTCTCAAGTCTATTCTCTGTATACCATACAATGTTTACTTTGAGCAACTACATTTTTAATTGCAGTATAACTGACACACAATACCATATTAGTTTCAGGTGTGCATCATAGTTATTCAATATTTATATACATTTTGAAATGATCACCACAATAAGTCTAGTAACAATCTGTCGTGGTATAATGTTATTACAATATTATTGACTATATTCCCTATGTTGTACATTACATCCCCATGACTTATTTATTTTACAACTGGAATTCTGTATCTTTTAATCCCCTTCACCTATTTTGCACCAACTCCCTCCCCTCCGGCAACCACCAGTTTGTTTTCTCTATCTATGAGTCTGTTTCTGTTTTGTTTTGTTTGTTCTTTTGTTTTTTAGATTTCATGTGTAAGTGAAATTATATGGTAATTGTCTTTCTCTGTCTGTCTTATTTCACTTAGCATAATGCCCTCAAGGTCCATCCATGTTGTTGCAAATAGCAAGATTTAGATCTTTTTTATAGCTGATAATATTCTGGTGTGTGTGTG
This sequence comes from Stenella coeruleoalba, assembly GCF_951394435.1. NCBI lineage: Eukaryota > Metazoa > Chordata > Mammalia > Artiodactyla > Delphinidae > Stenella > Stenella coeruleoalba. The sequence continues at coordinate 59,510,912 of NC_137150.1, forward strand.
TGTATGCCACATCTTTATCCATTCATCCACTAATGGACACTTACGTTGTTTCCATATTTTGGCTATTGTAAACAATGTTGCAGTGAACATAGGAGTGCATATGTCTTTTCAAGTTTGTGTTTTATTAGGATAAACACTTAAAAGTGGAATTTCGGGATCATATTTTTAATTTTTTGAAAAACCTCCATACTGTTTTCCACAGTGGCTGCATCAACTTACATTTCCACCAACAGTGCACAAGGGTTCCCTTTTCTCCACATCCTCACTGAGTAACTACCTTTGACTGACCACTCTTTTATAGTGCCTGATAACTTGTTTCCCAAAATTATCTGAGAATCACCTTTAGAATAGCATACCATGACCTTATGGGAAATGCTAAAAAAATTTTCTTATTTGCTGACTCTAATTAGTATATTTCTGTTTAATTTTTGGGAATCCTGGCAACAAATTTCTACAGAGAATGGGTTCCTAAGTAGCAGCTTAGAAAAATCTCCATAAACACTTCATTTGATATTCTCATATTTTACATTGGTGCAAGCATTTTGTACACCCCAGGGATGTGAAATGTCCTATAAGAAATGCGGTGAGCTGCCAGTCAATGCCCTGCAGGGGGGATTTATGAAATGAAATCCTGCAAATGTTGTTTGTTTCTTTTCAGCCCAGACTGCATGAATTATTTGAACTAAATCGGGGGATGGATGAAGGAGTGCAGGAAGCTAATACACAGCTCTGCACCCCCATGGATGCCGAATAAATACTTGTGGCCTGAAAGACTACTCACTACAAAAGTCTAAAACATTTGAGATATTGGTTTTATGTGGCTCCTATAGTTGTTGGGTTTTTTTTTAACAATTACCCCAATTATCATCACCATCCTTCTTAAGTGAAAGCCAGACTCGCCTCCTTGAACTGCTTTTCTCTCTCCCACCAGGAGAGAGACTGCATGTGAGGTCCAGGTGCTTTATTCTGACTGGATTTACCTTCCAAGACAGAAGAAAGGTTAGTCTCAGGAGGTGGAAGGAGCTAGACTGACTGGGGAAGCATCATGCTTTCATGGAAAAAGCCTGATCTTCTAAGGGCCTGAGTTTTACTCGAAGCTCTTCTGCTTTCTAATTGTGTGACTTGGGCAAGATTGCTTTACTTCTCAGAGACTCCACTTTCTCATCTCTAATAAGGAGGAAATATCATGAGCATTAAATAAGATGGAGTTTTTAAGATACCTGGTACATAGTAAGCATATCACTTACTAAATACTAGCTACCTTTGTTTTCATTTTTGATGAAGCAGTAAAACGAAACAGTATCATATCCTGAATATATACTATTAGATACCTGGGAGATTTTACATCATTAGTTGCCACTTAAAGACCTTTTTGACCTTTTTTTTTTCCTAACAGTAGTTATCATAAAACAACCCAGTAGTGTTCCCTTTTCACTCAGTGGCTGTACACATAGTTTGATTGAAAACTAACATCCTCTTTTTCAGCTGCCTTATTCTCCAGGAATCTATATAGTACATTGCCTCAGATTATCTCACTAATTACTTAAATCCTGTTATCTAAATATGAGTTGTAAAATCATCATCTACTTCTAGATACGAAGAGTAATATAGAATGTAAAAATATGGTCAAAAGAATTTATCTTCACCATACATTTTATTCTATATGTCTAGGGATATAGCTGGACTCAAGTAGGATTATTATTATTCTCAAAAAGCCTGTACTGGAGTTCCCTGGTGGTGCAGTGGTTAAGAATCCGTCTGCCAATGCAGGGGACACAGTCCGATCCCTGGTCTGGGAAGATACCATTATGACGCAGAGCAACTAAGCCCGTGCACCACAACTACTGAGCCTGCGCTCTAGAGTCCGTGAGCCACAACTACTGAGCCCGCGCACCACAACTACTGAAGCCTGCACACCTAGAGCCCGTGCTCTGCAGCAAGAGAAGCCACCGCAATGAGAAGCCCGCGCATTGCAACAAAGAGTAGCCCCCGCTCGCTGCAACTAGAGAAAGCCTGTGCACAGCAACGAAGACCCAATGCAGCCAAAAATAAACAAATAAATTAATATCAAAAAAATAAGCCTGTACTACCTGGAATTAATGTTGAAGCTATCTATTTTCAAAAACTAGGCAAAATGAAATACTCTTTACAATTCCTCTTTGGCCATTCTATTTCATTATTTTTAATATAGTGGCAGGTGTTTTAATCTGCAAAGAGCAAAACTTATCTTAAACAGTGAAATGTGTTTCTTTAGAGTTGTAGAGAATGTTTCATCCAGAGAGGCAGAATAAGCTTTTCTATTTACTTTTGTGAAAAAGTGTGTGTATGTGTGCGTGTACGTGTATGGTGTCTACCAGACCAATTACACTTCAAGTATAAAAACTCAATATTTCTGTCAGTCATCCCAATGTTCCATTTTAGAGAGCTCCAAACTTCTATATATTTGACTTTAACTAGATCACTGTTTTCCAAAGTGGTAAGTGAGGTATTAGTGGTGTACAGGTAAAAATTTATTTTATTATTTATTTATTTTAGTATGCTTTCAGAAGCTTAATTACAATATTAAATTATGATATAAAGTTTTAACTTTTAAACATACTAAAACATACCAAACATGTGTAAAAGAAACACAGCTTAAAAACAGACATTCCCTTTTTTACCTGCTTTGCAAAATAAAAAAATTTGATAGATATATGAATATATACATTGTGTATCAATGTACCCAAGAGTGTGGAAGAGGATTTACAAAAGGGAGGTGAAAAGGAAAATAAATTATCTATTATTGCTTTTTATAAAATTTTAGCTTTTCTAAATTCAAAACTAAAATCTGAGGCTATTTGGTGCTTTAGTTGATTCCTTGAACTTGTGCGGGCTGGATGAAAAATAGAGAAGACTGAATCAAATACAAGTATTTTATGTACACGATAAAAATATCTAGGTTTTTAAAAAGAATTTAGATGACTGAATAAATTTTTTAAGTCGTTTCCAGGACTCTTGGATTTGGAAGCAAAGACTTCTTATGAGAAGATGAGGAAGTTAAGAGTCTGTTTATGCAAGTCGGCATTAAATGCTCAATTCTAGTGCCCCATGTCAATGCAAGCACTGCTGGAGCAAGTGATCAAGGGAGAGAGTGGTAGGAAATGAATTGGGAGATAACGCCAGAGGTCAGGTCTTCTGGGCCTTACAGGCTACGTAAAATATTTTCGACTTCATTCTAAGTGTAATATGCAATCACTGGAGGTTTTTATTTTTAAGCATGTCATTTCTAATGTGACCTGATATGAATTTATAAATTACAGAAGTCTATAATAGCCATTTTCTAACTATCTATGGTATCTCTTATTCTTTATAGCAAAGAGTATTTTGCTTTTTATAACATGTATTATTCTAATTTTTAGACTACAAAAGTAATTTTTGTTTTTCTTCCTGTAGAAAATTGAGAAAAAATATTTAAAAAGGAAATAAGTGCATCTGTTGGCATTTTATGGCCAACAAGCCTGTTTTTTGTAAATCAAGTTTTATTGGAACAGCGATCTATGGCTGCTTTCCACACCACAACAGCAGAGTCTAGTAGTTGTGACAGAAACTCTATGGTCTGCAAAGCCTAAAATGTTTACATTAGCTGACACTTTACAGAAGTTTGATGACCTTTGTTCTAACCCTCTGAAATAATGTTAATTTATTAGTATATTTTCAAAGGTATATTCTAGACATATTTTTAAAGAGTCAAGACCAGACTATACTGTTATATATTTTTCTGAGTTCATTTACCACTATACCATCAGCGTTTTCACATATAATTAACATTCATTACGAAGGATAGAGGCCAACATTTTTTTTTTTTTTTTGCGGTACATGGGCCTCTCACTGTTGTGGCATCTCCCGTTGCGGAGCAACAGGCTCCGGACGCGCAGGCTCAGCGGCCATGGCTCACGGGCCCAGCAGCTCCGCGGCATGTGGGATCCTCCCGGACCGGGGCACGAAGCCGCGTCCCCTGCATCGGCAGGCAGACTCTCAACCACTGCGCCACCAGGGAAGCCCAAGGCCAACATTTTTAATGCCTGTATATATTCTACCTTATAAATATGCTATCATCTATTTAAATAATTCCTTATTTGTTCCCCTATTTTCTGACATTTAGTTTTAAAAAAATTTATTCATCAGTAATGCTATGGTGAATATTTTTGTTTATAATCGTTTGCATTTTTATCATTTCCTTAGGCTAGGTTCCTTAAGGTAAAATTATAGAATCAAAGAGTATCAACATTTTTAAGACTCCTGATAAATATACTGAGGTTTTAAATCATTGTTCCCCAAAACTCTGGGCCTCTGCAAGGTTGTATAACAACTTTTGGGTAAACTACAACAGTGGAGATTGGGGCTTCCCTGGTGGTGCAGTGGTTAAGAATCCGCCTACCAATACAGGTTCAAGCCCTGGTCCAGGAAGATCCCACATGCTGCAGAGCAATTAAGCCGGTGCACCACAACTACTGAGCCTGCGCTCTAGAGCCTGTGAGCCACAACTACTGAGCCCATGCACCACAACTACTGAAGCCCGTGCACCTAGAGCTTGTGCTCCATGACAAAAGAAGCCACCACAATGAGAAGCCGGCACACTACAACAAAGAGTAGCCCCCGCTCATCGCAACTAGAGAAGGCCCACGCGCAGCAACAAAGACCCAACACGGCCAAAAATAAATAAATAAAAATAAATAAATTTATTTTTAAAAAATGAAGATTGCTTTGGAGTGTCTTGGAGAAATTACTAATTTTTTCATATTTTAAATGTGAGTGAGGATAATTATAAACATAACTAATCTTTATTTTGGATAGAACATTGTTCTAAGTGATTTACATATATTAACTCATTTAATCCCCATAACAACCCTTTGGGATAGGTTTTATTACCCCTATTTTAGAGGTGGAACCAGGATTAAAACCTAGATCGTGTGATACCAGAGTTCTTGCATTTAACCCCTATACTAAACTGCTGCTTGAGTATTCCTGTATCTTGTTCATTTTTCTTTTCATATTCACTCCTGTCATATTCCACTACTATCAAGAATTATGTTCTGTGTTAACCTTCTAGGAAATATGTTTTGACTCTAAAGATCTCTGACTTCAAAAAGTTGGAAACCCATTGATATCAAGGACTGCATCCTTTTGGCAATAGAATTATTATTAATTTATATTAGATATTTATCCCTCCATTCCCCTGGGCTTTCTCTGTGTTTGTTCCCTCATTTTCTCATCTCTCAGAATTTTGTCTTGTCAACATTGATCTCTAAAGTTTAAAGTTTACATATCATGCTGTTATTGAAAAAACAGTCTGGTGTCATTCCGAATTATTATTACCACCATGAACACAGAGACAGGCAGAAGTGGCTTCCGGAAGTTCAAGGAAAATTTTCTCTCCTATAATTTTTTTAAAAGATAAATGCAGACACAACTTTGGTTTGATGTTATAATTACTTCTTTTCAGTTTCCAGCTATTTTTAAAACAAATTTACACCATTTGTGCTTGTGTGAAACCTCAAGGATAATGTTCAAGAGATCCTCCAATTATTTTTCCAATAGGTAAGCCCTACCTCTTAATTGTTTTAATTAGCAAACCTATGAAAATTAATTAAAACTGGCATCATACTTCCAAAATTACATACCACTGACTACTGAACATAAAAATCTTAATCAAGACGTTGAAAAGTTTGACTCCAACTTGTTTTAATTGTCTAATATGCTTGCTTGAGGGGTAAAATAATTAAAACAATAAGGTGAGTAAAAAGAAGATGCCTGGGCTTCCCTGGTGGTGCAGTGGTTGAGAGTCCGCCTGCCGACGCAGGGGACACGGGTTCGTGCCCCGGTCCGGGAAGATCCCACATGCCGCGGAGCGGCTAGGCCAGTGAGCCATGGCCGCTAAGCCTGCACGTCCGGAGCCTGTGCTCCGCAACGGGAGAGGCCACAACAGTGAGAGGCCCGCGTACCACAAAAAAATAAAAAAATAAAATAAAAAAATAAAAAGAAGATGCCTTCTTCTTGTAGGGAGTCTACAAGACCTTTTAAATGGATGCTTCAAAAAGTAATAATGATAGGGACTTCCCTGGTGGCACAGTGGTTAAGAATCCACCTGCCAATGCAGGGGACACGGGTTCAAGCCCTGGTCCAGGAAGATCCCACATGCCATGGAGCAAGTAAGCCCATGTGCCACAATTACTGACCCTGCACTCTAGAGCCCACAAGCCACAACTACTGAGCCTGCGTTCCACAACTACTGAAGCCTGTGCACCTAGAGCCTGTGCTCCGCAACAAGAGAAGCCACCACAATGAGAAGCCCGTGCACCGCAATGAAGAGTAGCCCCCTCTTGACACAACTAGAGAAGGCCCGCGCGCAGCAACGAAGACCCAATGCAGCCAAAAATAAATAAATAAATAATTTTTTTTTTTTTTAAAAAGTAATGATGATGATGTGGCCAGTTTCTTTTTCATTCTACCAAGATAAAGAGTTTTTCAGTAGAGGTGCCTATCCTGATGAGGGGGAAGCAATTCAGTCGCAGCGAGTTCCTGGCAGCTTTGTATGGAGATGAAATGTGAGGGCAGCCTAGGAAGGGGCATCAACTGGGGTTCAGACAGAGCAAGGAAGGGAAAAGAAAGAGAAGCACATGGTCTGCCTGTCAGGAGAGTAAATTGCTTCTCCTACTAAGTGCCAAACCCACAGTTAACATCATACTCAACAGTGAAAAGCTGAAAGCATTCCCTCTAAGATCAGGAGCAAGACAAGGATGCCCACCCTCGCCACTATTACTAACATAGTTTTGGAAGTCCTAGCCACAGCAATCAGAGAAGGAAAGGTAATAAAAGAATCCAAATTAGAAAGGAAGAAGTAAAACTGTCACTGTTTGCAGATGACATGGTACTGTATGTAGAAAATCCTAACAATGCCACCAGAAAACTATCAGAGCTCATCAATGAATTCAGTAAAGTTGTAGGATACAAAATTAATATTCAGAAATCTGTTGAATTTCTATACACTAATAATGCACTATCAGAAAGAGAAATTAAGGAAACAATCCCATTTACCATGGCATCAAAAAGAATAAAATACCTAGGAATAAACTACCTAAGGAGGCAAAAGACCTGTACTCCAAAAACTGTAAGATGCTGATGAAAGAAACTGAAGGTGACACAAACAGATGGAAAGATATACCATGTGCTTGGATTGGAAGAATCAATATTGTTAAAATGACCATACTACCCAAAGCAATCTAAAGATTCGATGCAATCCCTATCAAGTTACCAATGGCATTTTTCACAGAACTAGCACAAAAAAAATTTTAATTTGCATGGAAACACAAAAGACCCCGAACAGACAAAACAATCTTGAGAAAGAAGAACAGAGCTGGAGGAATCATGCTCCCTGGCTTCAGACTATACTACAAAGCTACACTAATCAAAACACTATGGTGCTGGCACAAAAACAGACACTAGATCAATGGAACAGAATAGAAAGTTCAGAAATAAACCCACACACTTACAGTCAATTAATCTCTGACAAAGAAGGCAAGAATACACAATGGAGAAAAGACAATCTTTTCAATAAGTAGTGCTGGAAAAACTGGACAGCTACATGTAAAAGAATTAGAACATTCTCTAACACCATTTACAAAAATAAATTCAAAATGGATTAAAGACCTAAATGTAAGACCAGGTACTATAAAACTCTTAGAGGAAACCATAGGCAGAACACTCTTTGACATAAATTGCAGCAATATTTTTTTTTGGATCCATCTCCTACAGCAATGAAAACAAAAGCCAAAATAAATGAATGGGACCTAATTAAACTTAAAAACTTTTGCACAGCAAAAGAAACCATAAACAAAACAAAAAGACAATCTATGGAATGGGAGAAAATATTTGCAAATGATGCAATAGACAGGGGTTAATTTCCAAAATACACGAACAGCTCATACACCTCAATATCAAAAAAACAAAAACAAAAAACAATCAAAAAATGGGCAGAAGACCTAAATAGACATTTCTCCAAAGAAGACATACAGATGGTCATCAGGCACATGAAAAGATGCTCCACATCACCAATTATTAGAGAAATGCAAATCAAAACCACAATGAGATATCACCTCACACTCGTCAGAATGGCCATCATCATAAAGTCTACAAATAATAAGTGCTGGAGAGGGTGTGGAGAAAAGGGATTTGCTAAAATACACTGTTTTAGTGTATTTATTTGGTAAATACACTATTTACCAAATACACTGTTGGTGGGAATGCAAAATTGGCACAGCCACTACAGAAAAGTCTGGAGGTTCCTTAAAAAATGAAAAATAGAGTTACCATATGATCCAGCAATCCCACTCCTGGGCATATATCCAGAAAAAACAAAAACTCTAATTCAAAAAGATACATGCACCCTAGTGTTCACAGCAGCACTATTTACAGTAGCCAAGACATGGAAGCAACCTAGACGTCCATCAACAAATGAACAGATAAAGAAGATCTGGGGCGTGTGTGTGTGTGTGTGTGTGTGTGTGTGTGTGTGTGTGTGTGTGTGATGGAATATTATTCAGCCATAAAAAAGAATGAAGTCATGCCATTTGCAGCAACATGGATGGAGTAAGTGATTATCATACTAAGTGAAATAAGTCAGACAAAGACAAATATCATACCACTTATATGTGGAATCTAAAAAAATGATACAAATGAACTTATATGCAAAACAGAAATAGACTCACAGACATAGAAAACAAATTTATGGTTACCAAAGGGGAAAAAAGGGGAGGGATAAATTAGGAATTGGGGATTAGCAGATACACAATACTATATATAAAATAGATAAAGAGCAAGGACCTACTGTATAGCACAGGGAACTATATTTAATATCTTGTAATAACATATAATGGAAAAGAATCTGAAAAAGTAAATATATATATTTAATTCATATATATATTTATATCTGAATCACTTTGTTTTACACCTGAAACATTGTAAATCAAGTATACCTCAATAAAAAAAAATATATGACAGATCCAATTTCTCTGCATCCAAAATAAAATAAAAATTGGTGATCTGCATAGAATAAACTAAAACTGTTCTGCAAAGAAAGCAGCATTTTCTTAAGAGCTAATGCTTGCCTATGCAAATTGGATGATTCCTCAAACATATTTTCAGTAATCGCCTTTATAAAAAAAAAATCACTACCCCTACTATTTTCCCTACTTTTATTCGAGGAATACAAATATATCTTTCCACAATCTTCCCACCTGATTTAATGTTTCAGAGCTAAGCACTTTCTCCTGTTATGTATGTATTATGTAGTTTATTTGTAATATATCTCTCTTATTGCAGGTAAAGACGTGCAAAGTAGAGGAAATGGTGATATGAATACTTTGGGCCATTTGGTTTGGAAAGTTTCCTTGCCATACTAGCCTTCATCCTTATTATTCTTCAAGCATCATGAATGCATATTCTTGGATTTTTCTCTGGATTCTCCAGAAGTCTAGTAGTACATTTAGTATATTTTTCACCATTGGCATATGTATCTGTATCATGTATGCTGCAGCAATAGACTTTAATCAGTGATACAAATGCATTTTCATTATCATATTTATAATTTTATTTTGGAGTTCTTAAAACCTCTCTACAGAACCCTGGGTTCCAGAAAACCATAGCTGTAGGAAATGGATAGTCATTAAAGGTGAGGGACATAGACAGATCTGCATTTTAAATGGAGGATGGTTAAAGAGGGAACATATTATTAGAACCCAAGAGATCTGTTAGAAGGTTATTGTAACAGACAATGGAGGGTTGAACTTCAAGATATGAATTAGAAAAGATGCAATATTTGAGAAGTAAAATTAATAAAAATAGACAATTATTAGTTATCAGAATTGAGAAAGATGAAGAGATCATTGATAGCTTCTTGCTTTGGAGACCACTGTAATTAATGGGGAGTGTGGTAAAGACAGACAGGAACCTGAAGACAGGGGAGCATGTTTACATTGATTCACAGTGAAGCAGATAAAGAATTTGATTTTAAACACTGTTAAGCTGAGGTACTGAATGTCCAGTGGACAGCTAAATACAGATCTATAATTCAAGAGAAAGACTAGGGCTGGGTTTGAATTTGACAACCAATTTGATAAAGACATGGGAGTGATGGCCAAGGAGAAAGTGGAGACTGAATAGAGAAGAGGGCTAAGGGCAAATTCTGGGGACCGTGACCTGTTATGGAGCATGTTGGGGAAAGAGCTACTGAAAAGTCAAGTACTGTAAGTCAAGCAGGGAAGAGTTAACATTATAGAAGTATGCAAAATAGAGGCACGGAATTAAGGAGAGAGCCAGTACTAGGCCACAGAGAATGCATTTTTTTCTCATTCCGTTTTTTCCTCTTCTAAATCTCTATGCACCTTTACCTTCTGCCATCTCTTATCCAAAAAATGAAAAAAAAAAAATTAAAGCCTTAGTGAATGATTTTACTCCTGTTTCACAAAGAAGTTTGATGTCATCGGGTATGACCTATTTCATATTCTTTACCTTCACAAACCATTCTTCCACATAAATCCTTCTTTCTTTTCTTTTTCCACTCCTAAGGCAACTCTGAGTCCTTTTACTTCTTTTCTACTCCTGACTTTGTTCTTTTATCTCATGATAGCTCCTTTTCCCCACTTCTTCAACAAATTCAGTCTCCTGAAGGCTTCTTCCTTTAGTCCTTAAAATATGAATACTTCTGTCCTTACACTGGCTTCTTAGAGCCTGCTGCTCCCAATCACTGCCCTCCTTCCTTCTTTCTCAACCAGTCTTTATATATATATATATATATATATATATATATATATATATATACACACATACATTTATTTATTTTTGGCTGCGTTGGGTCTTCGTTGCTTTGCGCGAGCTTTCTCTAGTTGCTGAGAGTGGGGGTTACTCTTCTTTGTAGTGCGCGGGCTTCTCATTGCATTGGCTTCTCTTGCGTACAGCACGGGCTCTAGGCATGTGGGCTTCTGTAGTTGTGACACACAGCCTCAGTAGTTGTGGCGCACGGGTTTAGCTGCTTCACAGCATGTGGGATTTTCCCAGACCAGGGCTCAAACCCGTGACCTCTGCATTGGCAGGCGGATTCTTAACCACTGTGCCACCAGGGAAGTCCCCCAACCAGTCTTGAAAGATATTTTTTATACCTACTGCCCCTCTTTCTTCTCCTCCCATTCTCTTCTGAATCTCCAGAGTCGGACTTTTCCTCTGCCCCAGTATTAAATTCCTCAGTCAAAAGTTATCAATGACTTCCTTCTAGCCAACTCCTTTGTCCTTTTTTTAAGATCAGCCCAATCAATTGCAGGCTTCATTTGACATTGCTGATTGGTCAGCCTGTCTTCAAGTTTTTATGCCACTGTGTAGTCCATGTTCTCTTCCTGTCTCTCTGCCAGGTTTCTTTCTCCTCTGGCAGTGTTTCTTCCTCCTCCTAATTCAAACTGTGGGTATTCCCTGAGTTGCTGACCTTGTGGTTCTTTTCTCACTGTACATGCTATGTTCCCTCAGACCACTCATCTACTCTGCTAGTTTACACTGCCATTTCTATTACAATGGCTCTCAAGTCTGTATCTCCTGTCCTGGCAGACTGATTACCTCTGCACTCCCATCCCTCTCAAGCCATCTGTGAATTAAAAGTGAAGACTCCATGCTGAAGACAGAGGATGCAGCTGGTCCAGGACAATACTTTGAGAATCGCTAGCTTACAACAATGGTTCTTAAACTTAGTTGCACATCAGAATCACTAGAATAGCTTTTTAAAAAATTACTTCTACTCAGAACCCACTACATACCTATTAAATCAGAATATCTTATGGTAGGCTCCCCCTGTTAATTCTAATATGAAATCATGGTTAAGATCCACTTGCTTAGAAATAAAGAGAAGTACTCCCTCCCTATCCCTGCCCTCCCCCCCAAAAATCCAGCAGCTTTGGGCAGAGTTTTTTAATCTTCAACCCCATGGTTTCCAAAAACGTCCATAAATTCCATGAAATAATACATAAAAAGGTTGTGTGTAACTGAGGAGGGAGCCTTCAACATACTCTCAGAAGGGTCCATGACTGTCTCCCCCAAATCAAAAATCACTAAAGAAGCTGATTCTCAGGCACAGCTGCCTGCACAATCTCTTACATCTCACACACACCACCACCGCATGTATTTCTAAATCCCTTCTCTTCATACATTGAAGCTTCTATGGAAAATAACTGTTTTACTTACATGGCTTCAAGGCCTGAAATTTTAAACCTTACATATTCACTTAGGCTGAGTAATTTTTTCAAAATGCTTACATGAAAGAAGAATCCAACATCTATCCATCATTCACGTGTTAGCAAGAATTGCTTCAACTTCAGTGTAGTTTTATACTCCCACATGTCCTAAAGTAATAGCTATTTTGACTAGGCAGAGAAAGATGTATGAAGAACTTTGAAGGTCTAAGTAGGGGTCCACAGAGAATTTTTTAAAAATTAAGACACTGAGAACCTGAAACACTGAGGAAGACCTCTGGGTCAGTAGGAAATGTGTGAAGAAAGAAAACTCAGAATACACAAAGAAAAATTTTTAGCAATGATATTCCAGACTGGTTGTGTGATGAAGAAATAGGAAACTTTCCTCCTTTTTTATTTTCCTCCCCCATATTTTTCCCTTACAGACTCCCAAGGTTATTAACTGAGGAATAATACCATCTGCACTGTCAGAGTCAGTTTTGAACAACGTAAAGTGTAGAGCCAGATAGGACTGGCTCCAGTCACAGCTGTGCTATTACTGACCAGGTAACCTTGAGAGATTCAGTTAACCTCTCTAAGTCCAAGCTTTCTATTTGTAAAATGACAGTGATAATAACTACTTAATAAGGTAATCCTGAGAACTAAATTTATGTGAAGAACTTATTACAGGGTTCAAACTAGCAAATATTCAATAAATGGCTGTGTTATCACAACTTGGCAAGGTTACGGACCAAGCAGGCAATTTGTAGACTGATCTAAAAATGCAACTATGTTTCTATGGGAAATTTCCATATTCCAAGCAATTGCCTTTGATACGGTCCTCATTACACAAACATTTAAATGCTAACTTTAAAAATTCAGTTTATTGGGCTTCCCTAGTGGCACAGTGGTTGAGAGTCCGCCTGCAGACGCACGGGACATGGGTTCGTGTCCCAGTCCGGGAAGATCCCACATGCCGTGGAGTGGCTGGGCCCGTGAGCCATGGCCACTGAGCCTGTGCGCCCGGAGCCTGTGCTCTGCAACAGGAGAGGCCACAACAGTGAGAGGCCTGTGTACCGCAAAAAAAAAAAAAAAAAATCAGTTTATTTACATATATACAATGGAATATTACTCAGCCATTAAAAAGAATGAAATAATGCCATTTGCAGGAACATGGATGGACCTAGAGATTGTCATACTGAGTGAAGCAACTCAGACAGAGAAAGAGAAATATCATATGATATCACTTATATGCAGAATCTTTAAAAAAAAAAAGATACAAATGAACTTATTTACAAAACAGAAACAAACTCAGACTCAGAGAACAAACTTACGGTTACCAGGGGGAAAGGGTGGGGGGAGGGATAGTTAGGGAGTTTGGGATTGACCAAAAAAAAAAACATTGCATATCACTATATTTTACACCTGTGACTTACATAATATTATACATCAACTATACATCAATAAAAAAGAAAGAAGAAAATTCAGTTAACTTTTTAAAGGAATTGCTGATCTTTCCAACTGCCAATCCTTTTTACTTATTCAGCTACCATCTTAATCTCACAACTAATATAAACTCCACTCTAAATTGAGAGTTCCTTAGGACTGTGTCTTTATTGAATAATCATTTATTGAGCATCTATATACCAGTAACTGGATAGAAAAATGTGCATACAATACAGTTTCTTTCCTAAATTCTACTTAGGGAAAATGACGTCCAAATACAATCCAATACAATGTGTATTATAATAAACGTGTGCCAAGAAGTATGGGGCATAGTAGAAGAAGATATTCATTTTATTTGAATTGATAAGGAAATCTTAGTAAAGGGGGTGACATTCAAACTGGGCCAAATGTGCATTGAAGTCAATATTAAATGAAACACATTAGGGAATAGAAAGAAATATGTGAGCTGCTACTGCAGGGAAAGATTCATAAGTGGACTATGATTTATTTGGACCCTGAATTCAGAAGATAAGGATAAAAGATGGAACAGCTTGGTATGCATGTAATAGTAAGATATACTATTATTAAATAGTTAGCTTGTTGATGGGAAATATTGGAGAGGTACTACCTTGGAAATAGATTTTGCAGTGCCCTACTAACCAGCAAGGAAGTTCCCTGGACTTGAAAGTTCTAACAACTTCATGCCATATGCAAGAAAAAGAAGCATTGTAGATTCTAAAACCAAGGTGTGTGTAACATGGTAAAAGTAGAGCTGGAGAAAGGTTATTTCAACAGTGACGTTGTGGCTAAAGATGGCAGATCAGATCATGTCGAAAGCAGTTTTGTTAACGCTGGTATGACCTGCTATAGATCTAGACTAGTACGTAGGTCTTTGGAGAGCAAAGGTAAAGAAATAAAAGTGACATTTCATGAATTTTATCTGGGATATTTGAATAATAATATCATCGACAAATATAGCAAAGGTAACAGGGAAGATGATAAATTGTTTTTTTAGTAAACAAAATTTATTTAGTGCTGTCAATATGCCAAGTATCACGTGACAATATCTAATGCTGTCATATACGTGTTATCTATATAATGGGTACATTATGTTTCATTCAGCAGCTATTTCCTCCTGTATATCTCATTTCTCCAAATAAATTATCCATTTCTGCTGGGCAAGATCTTATCTCATGTTTCTTACACATTGTGGAGCTTACCACTATAAAGGACATAAAGTCAGCATTTAATAAAATCTTATTGTTTGATTAAATATCTGAAGCCAGAATTATCAGAACACTAGCCCAAGTCCTAGGTGGAGTTGGCAGTGAATAAAGGAATCTACTTTCCTTTATTGCTATTTAACTTCCTAACAGTGATAGAGTGGAAGAAGTTCCAAACAGTGCCCAGTCATTCTAGACAATAAAACTCTAGTTCAGTTTACCTTGTATTATTCAGTAGAACAAATTTTATGGATCTAAGACATCAAGGGAAATAGTGAGAAATCGTGTTTCCTGTCTGTTTGGGTGTGTTTTTTACTTTGAAAACGTGGTCTTGACCAGAGAGGGGTGGGAGCAGAATAAGAGAGTAAATCAGTCCCATCTTTCATAGCAGCATATTTACTTCATCAAAAAAAATTAATTAATTAATTGGGATAGAAAAAAAAGTTTGAATACCTTTCCTTGACAGGATTCAGGACTTTGATGTGAGAAATAAAATACACATTTACAGTAAGTTTAGATTTGGTGGTGGAATTTAAAGCCCTTGTCCGTCAACATATCATAATGGATGAATGTGACACTTGCATAATAGCACTTGTTTGAGCACTTTTAGAAAGAGCAAGGTCGTCTTTGCAGTGTAGTAAGGGAGTTTAAAATTTTAAGGATGTTTTCTTTTCAGTGAGAAATAACACCTACTCAAAATAAGTTGGAGATTCGTGTTCAGAATCTATGTTGTCAGCCTGATGTTCAGGAATGGTTACAGAAGGAAAGAGAATCTCAAGGTCACTGGGAATAGTCTTTAGAGTATTCTTATAGGGCTTATCTGTGCTCACACGCCTAATTTTTTTCCAAGTGCAAAGAATGGCCACTTGCTTGAGACAGGCCCAGTGCCATCCTTTATTCAAGTTCCTTTATACTCCTCTTTTTAAAGAAGCTGTCAAGTTCTTTTTTTGCAGCTGACAGAAAAGGCCAAATCTACGTACAGGAAGGGAGGCGCAAAAAGAAACTTTTTTGTGTTGATGTTTTACTAAGTGAGCTAAGGAGAATTTTAGAATCATGTAATTTACTCTGGAGGCATTTACTGTACATAGCTATAGTGATGGTAATTTCTTTCATTGTTGAAGTGAAAAGATAACCATCAATCAGTTGTCAATTGGTCAATTGCAGAAGTGATGAAAAGAAAACTGGTAGGAACAATCACTTCTGTGGCTACCTAGACCATTTGGAGGCTCAAGAAAAGTATGGGAACTGGATTGCATCTTAAAAAGGGATTGGACCAGATTTTCAAAAAGGTTAATAGGCATAAATTCCTTGCAAAGAATGGCTTTGCAGTTAAACATAATCAGGAAATGCATTTTAAAAAATGAAAAATTAAAAGACATGGGGTTAAAAAAAGTTTTAAAAAATTTACTAGATATCAGGTAAGTATGCCCCCCTAATCTTGAAGTTCAGTGTGTTCTTAATGGAAAAAATAAATTAGTATACTAATAACCCAACACATGTATTTTAGAACAAATTAATGAAAATTACTTTGTACTCAGTCCTTAGTCTCAATATTGGGCACTTTGAAATAAATAACTTTCCAGGTATTTATCATAAGAAATTGAAAGTCCAAGTTAATTTTGAACACTGTTATTAAGCAAATATCTACAAATATTTTAATTTTTTAAACCTATGGAAGCTCACATAAAGGTTAAGATAAGTTTAAAAATCATTAACTTGCATAAAAGGCAAATGGTACTTTGGGATTTAGTGTTACAAGCAAGATTTCATTTTAATTTATCCTATTTACCTAAGAATAGCAATGTTACTGATTTATTCTGAAAGAGTTTCCCCCCACACACAGTGATTTTTTTTTTTACTGTGGTAGGTAATAAAAAGGATTACAGGCCCCCAGAAGGATGAGATATCATCAGTTTGTAATCCAGCCCATGGTTTCCTAGATACCGTATTGTCTGTTCTGTTCCGCTATGTGAAAAATGTTGAATATCAACAATGGGTTTCAGTGCTGTATTGTTGAGTTTTGTATGAACTAATCTAGCTTCACTAAGGAAAAAAAAAAAAAAAAAGAAAGAAAGAAAAGAAAAGAAAGAAAGAAGAAAAAAAGAGAAAAAAAAAGAACCACAGCTTTGGACAAAAGTCTATAGCCAGTGCATTTGAAACTCCCCTTGCACAAGGGCTGACTGTAGCTGGGGAAAGACAGTTTACTCATTTGCTCTCTCCTTTCATATAGTCAGCTGGCCCTCTTCTCAGGTGTAGATCACCAATTATCATTTCACCTGTTTTGATTCTCTGATGAGGAAAGTCCCAGGACTTATCAGCTGGGATAGGCCTCATTTACAAGACAGCTCTGTTCAGTATTTGGAAGGTAAGCTATTTGTACAACTTCTCTGCTGTAGTGTGCTGGCCTAGCTCTAGAACTTTTGCAGCATATCACTTATTTTTAACTTTCACTTTTTCTTCTCTTTTCTTCTTTTGGAGAAAGAAAGCCTGACAGGTTTCTCCGGAAAAGTGACCATCCATGGAATGAATGAAACGTTCTCTTTCTATTCCAGTAAGTAATTGACTTGTAACTAAAAATTGAACTGGCTGCTATGTCAACTGCAATGTGAGCTGCTGCTCACACAGGTGTTGCTTACTCTTTAGCCTGGAAAGAAAAGGGGCTTAACCTGTGATTAAATTTCAAGTCAATTGACCTCAACATGATAGTACATAGTTCTTACCTGCCTACCGAATGGCCTGAGTCTCATTTTGACCCTGATTCGGGCACCTGCGCTTTTAATGTTTAGTGTAGCTAAGGCTAGAGTTGCTCTTTTGGTTAGAAATAAAGTGGGTGGAGAACAGTTCTAAGCAAATAACAAATGATGGTTAGCCGACTAAGTCTTTAATCCAGTGCTCAATGTGTTCTATTTTTTTAATGCATTAACTATAAGTTCATGTAAATTATTATTCA
Source organism: Stenella coeruleoalba (assembly GCF_951394435.1). NCBI lineage: Eukaryota > Metazoa > Chordata > Mammalia > Artiodactyla > Delphinidae > Stenella > Stenella coeruleoalba. The sequence goes on from NC_137150.1 coordinate 59,528,776, forward strand.
AACTTTTATTTTAAAAGGTATAGATTCATGGGCAACCATTTTATTACTAAAGATACACAGTAAATCCAAATCGGTGAGTTATAAACAAAGGATGTGAGAATTATGATGCTTTCAAATGCTTAAGTTTGATTACATAACCTATCACAGGCTTTCTAAATAAGCCTTGCACTTTAATGATTTTTTTAGCCTTAGGAATTAAATAGCAGCATTGTTTTTCCTGGTTTCTGTAAATAAATGAAAGACTGTTTAACTTTAGCAAAACGACCCTATTTGAGTTCTGGAGACAAACCTGTATCCACTTCCCAAAAGCAAAATAAAAATCAGTGACATCTAAAATTACCATTTACCCTTGAAGCTATTCTCCATTCATTTTATGTAAAATGGTTGCACGCTAAGAATTGGTCTGTAAGATGAGAACAGCCTGGACTGTTGTTTTTTCTTCCTCATTTCCTTTTTAACCTGAGAATTAGAAGAAAGTGCTGATGATGCTTGCTTAACCCTGCTTTTAGTGCCAGCCTGTGACCAGCTCTCTGTGAAACCATTTCTGACCCTCTGCTTGCAGTGGTGAGCCTGAATTTTTCCCCTTCCTTGCCCATCACTGTCAGTCAATTATAGGATTGAACTGAACCAGAAAATCTGGTACAGTCTGGTAATTAGTACAAAGGGTTTCCAGTCTAGTGTAAAGACGGGGATGCAAGAGCCCCAGCAGTCACAGAAATCGTTTTGATTGGCCATAGACATTGCTTTTTAGTGCTGCTCGGTGACTTCCTAAAGATATTGCCTCCTACCCTATAGGTCTTCTCCTTCAAGTACATTATGGACCTTTTATAAAGTCGTGTGTGTGTGTGTGTGTGTGTGTGTGTGTGTGTGTGTGTGTTTCTTTTTTTAGATCCAAATTCTCCCATTTTTAGTCTGTCATTTTTGCCTATCAAACAGACACATTTTGACTTGCCCAACAAAGAACCAAGTTATCAACACTCACAGAAACTGACATTTTTAATTCAGGCTTCATTATGTCTTTGAATTATGACAGTGAAGTACAAAGACATTTTAAGAGTTTTTTCATTATTTTTTTTTAATCCAGCATTGGGATGTTTATCTTTCTTTAGTGTTCATATTTCCTTTTCTACCTTTATTCTCAGTAATATATAATTAGCATTATCAAAACCATCAGCTATTATCCTTTATGACTTTTGACCTTTATTTTTTTAATATGTCTCAAGCTAGAGCACTCTCTAAAATAAGTAAAAACTCAGAGATTTTAATGAAATATTTTAGGGTTATAAAACAATGAAATAATTAAAAACATGAATCTCTTTTAAACATCAACATTACATTATTAGGCAAGTAACATATTATATGATAAAACTACAGTGACAAAATAAATTTCAGAAAAAAATTATTTTGTAAAGCAAACTTGCATTTGATGGTAAGTGCAATTTTATCATCTATATTTCATCACACATTTTTTTAACCACTACTATGGAGTTCCTGGCTTAATATCAATGCTAGTTTTGGGTAAATTATTTTTTGCAGAAGCAAACATCCTCTTTGATTATAGATGACAAAAACTCATTAGTCACACATTAAATACAACGAAAGTGTTTGGTAGCTTGTCAAAGTAACAAATTCCTGCCTTCAAAAAATAGATATATGTATATTTAAGGGTAAATTTAATGTCTGACACCCTGTACAAAACTGCAAAAGCAACAGTGCCCAAAATAACAGAAGCAAAAGAAAGAACAAGGTTTTTCATTTCCAAGAATGCTATCCTTAGCACAATCTGCATCATGGTTTTCATTGCATATGTGTTATGAATCTTCTAAAGGACCATTTATTTACCCACGTCTTAATGGAGCTTTAAATATCTGTTTTATCCTATATACAATCTTATCAAAAGTAGTTATATGTTACTACATCTGGTCCTGATTTTTACCTGTCTGACTTTGCTATTAAATTTCGAGAAGGTTAATATTGCTTTTGTAACCCCTGTCATGAGTAATATATTTTCCCAGTAAACATGTCATAATTTTAAAGGCTGTTCAAGAAGCAGTATTTCTGTTGAAATAGTTTTGCATTCATTTCTGTATTGTTTTTTAACCATAATATAGTGCATGCTTTGAAAAGAATACACATATTTATGTACTTAACACTTTTTGTTTTTAGCAAAACCTTGCTCATTAAGAACTAAACGAGTCTTAGAAAGTGTATAAATGGGCAACTTCTCAGTGACAATATTTGCATTCAATTTTAATTCACCATCAAGTCTATATCTTGAAATGTATCCATAAAGTGACTGAGGAAAGAGTACATTCTGGTAATATTTTTCTATTTTATTTTTTAACCTAAAATATATGTTGAAATTCAAAAGGTGCTTGCCACATGTGGTATGGCAGTATTCTATATTCTGTAATAGCTGAATGCTGTGTGAGTGTGTATAAAATTACAGGGGTTCACAGGCTTTAATATGGACACAAACATTCTTTTCTACCTCAGTCTTACTTCTAGTGGCAGGAGTAAGACTTGGGAAAAACTCTAAAGATTATCTAGCCTTGTGATTTTCAAACTGTGTTTCCTTGAGCTCTTAGGCTCTTTGGGGATACTTAGGGCCATGGGGGAAGGGAGGCCAAGTGGCCTCTTACCTCTTGCCTTTATCTGCTGTGTCTATTAGAGTTCCATGTAGGATGGGATAACCATGCTGGAAGGAAAAGGTAAAAAATTACTGATGGAGGCTATCTTATAGATAAGGAAAGCAGGGTTTACTTAATGTGGCACTCTGAGTCAGTGACAATGTCAATTTTGTAACCCAGTCTCTTGTACCTTAGTCTTAAACCCACTCTACTAAACTACAATAAACTTTCCCTACACATTCATAGGTCTTTTTGTATAGTCATCCTAAGCAGTATTACTAAAAACACACACTAAGAGATCCATAGCTCAATGTTCAAAACCAAGATACTTACTGAGGATACAATAACATGTTGTAGCCGAAAATCAAGCCCTTTGTTTGGCAATACCATTAAATTTTTGGTGCATTGTTGTAGCCCTTACGTAAAATATTGATTCATCTATTATTCAGTAAAGTAATATTTTAGGAGTATTTTTAAACTTTTAATTGTGGTAAAAAAAAAACAGAACATAAAATTCACCATCTTAACTATTTTTCATTGTAAAGTTCACTTCTGTTAACTATATTCACATTTTTGCTTGGAGGCGTTTTGCACAGTGGAAGAAATTAATTAGAACTTAAATTCAAAAGAAAGAGAATTAAAGCAAGTAAAGCTGAATTAAGATGCTACTTTTCTCAAAGTGTGTCTTATGCAATAGTACTACTATAAGACGTGCCAAGTAAAAGAGTAACATGGTCAAATAATCTTTGGAAATGTAGCATGTTACGTCCCTCTCTAGGAAATTTACAGTGAAAATCTGTACCTGAAAAACTCTGAGAAATCACACTGTAAAGATCTCTTTGAATTCTGTATAATATAGAGTATTCTAAACATTTTTCCACAGACTTTCCTCACCTATTCTGCATTTTTTAAAAACCTATTTTTATCCTTCAGAGCCAATGTTTTGTTGAATACATTTTGGGAAATTCTCTAATAGAACTTCTGCAGATTAAAGAAAAAGACCTGTAAGGTAATGTTTATACTATTTTTGTTAACTGGTTTTGTATTTACCAATCCTTTATCCTCATTTTGTTGACAGGATATTAATGGACATCCCATTAATTCAATCACTCAACAAATATTTTAGGCACAGTGCTAAATGCTAGGAGTACAGTAATGAGTAAATCAATCAGAGCCCCTGATCTTACAGAGCTTACAATCCAGGAAAGAAATCACAGCAAGTGGTCTAGTGTCTGAAAAAAAGAAAACAGAAGTACAGGAAGCACAAGCAATTGTAGCTATCCCTGGCACTCACAGCTTATCTGGCTACGTTTGTTTTGTGTTCCCTAATTCTAAAATGAGAGAAGAGGGAAAGGAAAAAAAAAAAGCAGAACATCAATCTAGAAGTTTACAATCTGTTCTTTGAATAGAAATATGCCATATTTTCCTGAGGTCTACTTATGCATCAATTAGATCTATGGTAATTCTCTAATAATCCAAAGATGGGCTTCCATTGTTTAGAAAGAAGGAGATGGGAAGAAAAGGAAGGGAAGAAAAGAAAGCAGAGGAAGGAAAGAAGGAAGGCAGAAAGGAAGGGAGGGAGAGAGGGAGGGTGGGAGGAAACAAAGAAAATACAACACAGTGTTTCCTGCTCTTTCTTCCTATTTTAACTCCCCAGCTATATAAGGAGATGTTACCTTCTACATAAGACAATTCTTTTTCAAGTGTAAGCTGAAGACCTTGTTTGTTCAACAGTCTGCATGTCATCATTGTCTTTCTAATACTTCAAAGAGTATCCCTCAATCAGATTCAACTCTTGGTGGTAACTACGGGTCCTACCTCTGTCAGGAAATACTTTCTCTAATTAACTAACCAAGCTTCTCACTCAGACTCTGACCTCTATGCTGGGGAATCCGTGTCTTCATCTGAGCAGAAGATGTCTCCTAAGCAAAGGAAAAGACAAACCCATGGGCATAGCCAGTACATGATTCTCTAGAACTGTCCCATCCCTAGAATACCTACACAAAAATGTTAGACATAGTCCTACCAAAAGATGCTCTTGAAAGGTTCAGAAAGAGCCTTGCCTTCTTATTGGACAGTTCCCTCATGTCCTGTTTTCTTATGTGGAAGTCAATGACTTGAAGGGTAGCTCCTGTATATACTACTTGAAAATAAATACTGTAGGTTACTGGCCTTTGGTCACAGAGATTTAGGAAGAAGGAAAGGTTGCAAAATTTAAAAGGAAAAAAAAAGGCTTACAACTAAGGGAGCAAAAAGGAAGACCTTATGCAAACTGTGGTTTCTTAGCTATATTTGCTGTCATTGATGTGTCACAGGTGATTCTATAAACTGGTTCTGAGCTGAACTCTCTGGGAAATTACTACTTCGTTTTGTTCTTTCCTTCCTGCTCCTCCCAGCCTTTTCTTTGATGGGAATAATGTGAGATAAGATCATTGTCAGAATACTATAAGGAAAGGACTCAGAAAAGAATTTGGGATTTTCAAGTTAAAATTAAGAGCTGTGTTAATCTGGTTTCTTGTTCTAGTTAGCTGGGAATCAATTTTCTAATTCATTCTCCTCTCTGTCATTTGCCTGTTGATAATATGCTAGGCCACTGCAGTACTTGTCCCTTTTTATTCCTTTTAATTAACTTTTTAAAATCAATTATCATTACTTGTATGGATTTCTAGTCTCTCTTCTCATCACATTTGTTTGGCTTATTTTTTATTTACACACCACTACCCACTGCTGTGAATTAACAATAACAAAAAATCTGCACTCTTCCCTTCCACCTCTTGAACTGGAAAAACAGTTAGCTAATAAGAGGCTAAATGAGCCTCAGAGTATAGAGAAGCTGGAATCCTTAAATTATTTAAATTGAAAAATGGCTGGTTTTACAATCAGAAAGACTCAAGTGGACTGTAAGCCCTACTTGATTGTCCCCCCCTTATCTGGATGATCTTGTAATGACAGCTGGAGTTATCTACCATCAGCATCACTGTCCACAAAAGCTTCTACTCTCTCTGCTCAACTCTTCAGCAGCCCTGGGGAGCTGGAGTTGTTTCAGGGGAGAGAGTCCTAGAGGACTGGAAACTTTATTAAAATGCAAAGCTGTCTCTAGTGACAATAAAAGCTCAGTAAACAGTGATGGATCTAAAACCACAGCACCAGAAATGATCTGCAGAATAAAAAACTGAGATTTCATATACTGCCACCAATTGCCTAGGGTCAGTGTAAAATAAAAAACAATGTGAAATAAAGAGTGGTGTAAAATAAAGAGCAAGAGCTGGAAGGAAAGGAAAATATCATGATTCAACGTGAGTAGTGCAACAAATGACATATGTCAGACCAGGCCTTGCAGACTTGTCTCAGGAAGCAGCCCAGTCGGATGTATTGCAGGAAGTCAGGGCAATGTCTGATCAGAAAGATTAGGGAAGTACCCCCAAAACATTCCTGATCTTCTCTCCGTAAGCAACTCATCCTTAGGCTATAACCATGAGTTTTCTGAAACTTTTTGTGGCTAATAGTTTAGTAGTAATAAGATAGCAATAGGAATCCATCACACTTTTTGAACGCCCTTCACTTAATTTGCCATACGACCATGAGGAATCTAATCTTCAACATATATTTTAAGTTACTTGCCCAATTTAATCGACTGTACTGCAAAATAAAACCTTAAATTTATTTGACACTTTGTCTGTTTAACTCAAGGGATGTCCATTTAACTCAAGGGACTCCACGTATATTACTCACTAATAAGTTGAGAAGTTGAAATGAAAATTAAGACACCAAAGTATAATTAAGTCATTTGTTGTAAGCAAGGAAAATTTAAAAACAAGATCCAGGTGATTTCAATTTGGGTATACTAAGCTCTTCATAAATCCCTCTTCCTTTATCGTGCATTCAAATTCCTTACTAGAAAAAAACCGACTCTAAGCACAAAGGTAATAAATAATATTTAAAATAGCTCAGTACTCATAAAAACCAAAGTAGTACGTTCCATCTGATTTGAAAAACTTTCTCAGGAGAGATTTATTAACACTATCATCACCACCATGACAACTACCCACAGCCACTTATTGAGTGCTTACCGTATTTCTCCCTAGCCCTTCTTTCTTCTCCAAGCCTCATCTTCCCTTCTGCTCAGGAACCTTGAAAAGGAAAAAAGAAAACCAAAGTGTTGATCTAAATTACCTAACTGGCAATTTCTCTTTTTATGCAACTAGCAGGTTCAGCTAGCAAATGAAAATGTTAAATGAAGCACCCCGTTCCTTCATCTTCAGCGGAAAACATTAAAATTCCTTGTCAGATCACAATTACTCTATCAGGAGAACCCCCGAAGTATATAATACTTTTCTTCTTATTTTTCCTAAAAATATTGTGTTTACATTTGACATGTTTATATACTGATTTTTGTGATGAGAAAAGACTGGCAGAATTACTGAAGATTTTTTTCCATTTTCAGTTCAGAGATACCTTAAGGTGTGAACTTGTACACAACCTTCCTTCTCCAATGTAAAAAATCAAGGTCCTCTCTGTCCCCAGAAAAGAGACTGGGCACCAGAACACAGAGAGGCCCCTTTGTCCAGCTCTCCCCCCCACCCCCATTAATATGCACTGCTGCAAATGAGGCCCAGTGAGGAACTCCTTTGACTTGGGAAGCTGGATTTTGCAAAACCCCAACCTTTGTTCCACAGGGACACACTCATGTCAAATGACAGTCCCCCATAGTAATTGTAACTCCACCATGTTCTCCCATTCAAGACAGGGTATTGGCATGCAAGTGAGTGAAAACGATGCTGTTACAAGGATAACCTTAAGTTTGCTGGAATTAATTCTTAAACCCCAGAACTTATTATTTCACATTTCTTGTAACATATCTCATGACACACCAGAGTCTCACGACACTGGGGTTGAAAAATATCCGTTTAGCACAACTAGAAGCCAAACGGGCAGAGCTAATAAAGAAGAGATCCTTAGATCCCTGGAGCTAACCTGAGATGCAAGAGAGCACTCCGAACTACCACTGGCTCTTAAGAATCTTTCAGCAAATGACAGGACCACATTCGACTGCTCTACTCCTTCCACCCTGGTACCGTTCACACGAAGTTGGCTCAACAGCCTCAAATTTATGGCGCAGGGCAGGTCAGAGGGTGTTTACATTAAACTCGGTTTTAAATAAGCTTAAGATACCAAAACGTTATTAACACTATAAAATTAATTTTATGCACTGTGACTCAATTTCTTTTTATTAACTGTATTATTGGCATGTGTTAACTTGGACTTTACATTGAAAACAAAATTAATTTTGAAATTTTCAGCGTTTGAAAATGCAGTGGTTTTCTGGAGAGCTTTTAACAGGGCCAATACTGAGACTATACCCCAGACAAGTAAAATCAGAATATCTGAGAATGGGACCAAGGCATCTGCATTTTTTAAAGCTCCATAGGTGATTACAGTGTGTAACCAAGCTTAAGACCCACTGGTCTAAGGAAGGGGAAAGGGCAGGAGAGAGAGCTCAATACAGGGAGATTTGAGAAACTGTGGTCATGCAGTTATAATTGGTGTTATTTAGATTCGTCAACCTGATATTCTAAGAGCTGCCAATGGCACTGGAGATAGGCCTAAGACATTCCCCAACAGCAGTCATTCCCTGTCTTCCTGTGCATCCATCCTCGGAGCCTTATATCCCTGGGAGCCAGGGCAAAAAGGAAGTGGTGACTTCTACATGACTGCAGAATTCTCTTAAAATTGATTCAGTAAAACCTTTCTCTACTTCTCTCTTTAGAGGCAGGTAGAAGTAGAGAGTCCTACACCTACTACAGACTTCCTCAGAATAGACAGATTCAGACCAGAGTGGAAAAAAAAAAATAGGGACTGTCTACTGCAAGCAAGGTGCTAACTTAATCCTTACCACCACCCCATGAGGCAGGTATTAGATGTGCCTCCATTTTACAGGGGAAGACACTGAGAAAAAGCAACATAAGAAGGCTGCTCAAGGTCATACAGCTAGTACGCGTCTAAGGTCATACAGCTAGTATGCGTCTAAGTCTGGACTTTTTACTCTAAGACAGATGGAAAACTGACCAAGGGTCACCCCAGCCATTCATGGACAGCTGTCTGTGTCAAAGGAATCTTTCATTCTTTAGGTAGGGAATCAAATTAGTATGCTAATTGTGTTCTTTGCTACTATGTGTAAGCAAGCATTATACTCACAGACATAGAAAAGAATCTTAGGATTCAGACACCAGTATGGTATATTTGTCCTTTTTTGAAACATCCTCACTAGTTCTCATGACCAATTTAAGTCTATTGGAGTTTCTTTGATTAAAAAAAAATGTGTGGAATAGCTAAGAGAACCCAGCATATGCATCTAAACTCAAGCTTACGTGGAAACTTTGAAAACAGGGTATGACTCCTTCCTGTAATATTTCTTTTTTGGATACTGAATTTTTAAAAATTTTTATTGGAGTATAGTTGATTTACAATGTTGTTAGTTCCAGGTGTACAGCAAAGTGAATGAGTTATACGTATACATACATCCACTCTTCTTTAGATACTTTTCCCATATAGGTCATTACAGAGTACTGAGTAAAGTTCCCTGTGCTAAACTGTAGGTCCTTATTAGTTATCTATTTTATATATAGTAGTGTGTCTATGTCAATCCCAATCTCCCAATTTATCTCCCTGCACCCTGGTCTTTTCCCCCTGGTAAATGGACATCCTCTTGAATTCATGGTGGTAGGTAGAAAAGGAAAAAAAAAAAACATTTTGTACGTTCTCCTTGTGAAGTCCTAGAGTGTGAGCTTAATTGGGATTTGGCATCAACCCCAAACAGCTGGAACCATCTGTTTCCTACTTTGTAAACTTTTTCCCAACCAGAAATTGCTAGCTACCTAAAGAAACCGCCTAAGGTAAAACCTGGCCTCAACCAGTTTGAAGAAAGCAGTTTATCTTTTATTTACCCAAGCATTGCCTTGAGTAAATTGTGTCTATTATGTGCTAGGCACTGTTGCTCTAGCTATTTCATTTTTACACCTTTCCTAACTTACTGGCACTCCTGTTCCTTTTCCCTGTCCCTCCACACCTCCGGGCCAAAGCCTGCTCTTCTATCATATGAAGGTAAAAATGCTTGATAACAGCTAAAAGTAGTTATGATTTCCAAGGTGACATGCATTTTAACAGTGATCAAATCCTTTAATGCTAAAAGGGCAATGGTCTTATGATATGAGTACAGGCAGTGGTTCCCTGGAGACTGATGAAGCCTGCTCTGCTTGCCACTCTGTAGCGGCCTACTGCTTTCCTGAGGTCAGGTCCATGCCCTTCCATGTTTTTATCCCAAGTGCTTGGCACACTGACCAGCATGTTTGGCACTCAATAATGAAGGGAGCTCTGGCCTGAGGAAAACAAGTTGCAATAGCAAGTTGCTGACACAGACGAATGGAAAGATGCTGGATGAGTTTTGAGCCAAAACACCATGGGGAGAGGCCAGGTGGAGCAATAAGAGGAGATACCCAGTGCCATCATTTGAACGCTCCTAGAAGCCAGTGTCAGTTTTGAGAGATGTCTGGGAGTTCCAGTTAGCTCTAGGATCTACAGATCTGGTTTTACTTAGCAGCTCTGCTGCATTTCAATTTGTTGCATTTTAGATGCAATGGAATTGGGATAACGAGTAACTGAATCATTTTCCAAAAATACGTATTGAGCAACTACTATGAACCAAGAATGATGCAAGGCATTGCAGATACAGCAGCATAAAACCCAGTTTCTGCCCTCATGAAGCTAATATTCTACTTAAAGAGTCTGGTGTGAAAGCATTAATTACATAATTCAGTATTTAATTGGAGTCACAGTAAGTGCTACAAAGGAAAACTGCAGAGTGCTAAGAAAGCATGTAACAGAGAGACCTGACCTAATACAGAAGGTGAGGCAAAGCTTCTCAGAAAAAAGTCATTTAAGCTGATTCCTGAAAGATGAGTATGAATTAGGGAGGCAGAGAATTCATAAAAGGAGTGGACATTTCTAATAAACACCTTTACCATGTGATACACTAGAGCTAATCCTGAGAATTATCTTGACTTCTTTTCTTGATCTTGTTCATGCAGAAAACGTTTTGAGGTCTTTGCAACAAGCTAGCCTATTTAAGGCTCTGAATTCGGACAAAAGGAAACACTGGCACAGAGAAAGAAATTTCCATAGATGTCAACAACTTGCTGAGGCACACACAAGGATACTGTGATCCCATCCATTACTGCTTTTCTGTACTCTCACCTAGGTCATTAGCATGAACATTTGACATACCCCATCAGTACACTCTAGGCCAGCAGCTTTCAAATACTGAAATGGCCACAGAATACACTTTCTATATGGCTCTGTCCAAAAACCTTGGGCAAAAGAAAAGGAGTTGGGAAAAAAGAAATGAGTCAAGGCCCTGAAAACCTCAGAGAGAGTCTGATCTGTGTAAGGGATACTTTACCATCCCACCCACCTTCTTTGAATATGGAGCCAATTCTTTGTAAGTTTGCAAAAAGGCATTCCCAAGCTCATCATGCTATTTTATACATCACCCTTCCTTGGCCCCCTTCTTCAGCTAATTAAATTCTTGTTCCTAAAAACTCACTTCTGGCATTTTATCCTGTTACCCCCCTGTCCCAATCTAATTTAGATATCCCTTTTTTGTACTTTCATAGAATGCTGCACTTTAATACCTCATCACAGTTATATTATAATAATTGATTTACTTATCTGACTCATCTGCTTCTTGTGGGAGGAAGTTCCTTAAGGGCAAGGCTCATGTTTTAATCATTTTTGTATCCCTAGTTCCTAGCAGAGTACTACTTTAAAAATCCACTGAATGAATTAATGTTCATGCATGATACTTTTTTTTCTTAGCCTCTAAAGAGACATGGACACTTAGATTTTACATGTCTAGTAAGCAAGTCTGCTTTTGTACATAGGAAACTTTTGACCCACGCCAGCCTGAAATTCTTCTCCATTTATAGGTAAGCCTGCTGAATTGCCTTAACTAGGCTTTTGCTCTATCGTCTTCCTTTGAAAACATCTTAAGAACTAAATAGACCCGTATACATGGTCCTACTGACCAATATATCAGTCAAGAACACGATTAGTTTTGATGTTCAGTGCTGAATAAGGTTCAGTCATATGCATAAGTCTGATCTTTTAGACAGTGCATTTTAAATAACTTCCATGTTTCATATTCTAAGCTAGAAGCAAGGAAAGAATAAACTATGCCTAGCAAGATATTTATCAAGTAGTAAGTACTTAAATATTTATTTAATGAGAAAAGGAAAGGATACATTAATAAAGGAATAATTGGATGCAGGTATAAATATAGCATAATCCACAGGAATCGTCAAGCCATAAATTAGAATAAGGGATTTATCATTGGCAAAAATGACTAAGCCAACAAACATAAAAAATAAAAGCTATTGTAAAGCCCCATTTTCCAATAAAACAGAATCAAAACATCATTCAAATAGTGAAAGAGTGTGTTTAAAAAAAATACTGGGACTTCCCTGGAGGTCCAGTGGTTAAGACTCTGCACTCCCAAGGCAGGGGGCACAGGTTCGATGCCTGGTCGGAGAATTAGGGTACGCACATTGCACCATGCAGCCAAAATTAAAAAATTTTTAAAAACATACTAACCTGGAGGAGATAAAATTTGATATTTGAAGAGAACGTATTATAAACTCTAAAGAAATCCCCATACAACCCAATCTTTCTTCTCACACCCATCCTCCCCCACCCCAGCACACACAATCACCACCCTCATATATAAGCCTCATGCTTGTCTTGTCTACTTGCTCTTCCTGAAATAACCTTGATTTGAAAAAGAGGAAGTTAGAGATGATAGAGGGATAAAAGAAAGTTCCCTCCAGCTAAAATTCTCCTTCCTTCTCTGCCTGTTATTCTTCAAGATCTGCATAATTGCCACCTCTTCTAATGAAAACCTTTTTTGATCTGCTATAGCCCCCCGGCTAATTGCCCCCTTCATCACCACTATCACTACAACTTACCTCTTCCCCTCTTTTGCACTTATTTCACTATCTTTTATTATAGCTCCCTATATCTGTCCTTTCTCTAGGATAGGAGCTTTCAAAGAGGAGTTGGGTCTCATTTCCTGTTTTTTTTTTAATTTTATCTTATTTATTTTTTATACAACAGGTTCTTAATTAGTTATCTATTTTATACATATTAGTGTATATATGTCCATCCCAATCTCCCAATTCATCCCACCACCACCCCCCCCGCCACTTCCCCCTCTTGGTGTCCATATGTTTGTCCTCTACATCTGTGTCTCTATTTCTGCCTTGCAAACCAGTTCATCTGTACCATTTTTCTAGAGTCCACATATATGCATTAATGTACGATATTTGTTTTTCTCTTTCTGACTTACTTTACTGTGTATGACAGTCTCTAGGTCCATCCACGTCCCTACAAATGACCCAATTTCGTTCTTTTTTATGGCTGAGTAATATTCCATTGTATATATGTACCACTTCCTCTTTATCCATTCATCTGTTGATGGACATGTAGGTTGCTTCCATGACCTGGCTATTGTAAATAGTGCTGCAATGAACATTGGGATGCATGTGTCTTTTTGAATTATGGTTTTCTCTGGGTATATGCCCAGTAGTGGGATTGCTGGGTCATATGGTAATTCTATTTTTAGTTTTTTAAGGAACCTCCATACTGTTCTCCATAGTGGCTGCACCAATTTACATTCCCACCAACAGTGCAAGAGGGTTCCCTTTTCTCCACACCGTCTCCAGCATTTGTTGTTTGTAGAAGTTCTGATGATGCCCATTCTGACTGGTGTGAGGTGATACCTCATTGCAGTTTTGATTTGCATTTCTCTAATAATTAGTGATGTTGAGCAGCTTTTCGTGTGCTTCTTGGCCATCCGTGGGTCTTCTTTAGAGAGATATCTATTTAGGTCTTCTGTCTATTTTTTGATTCGGTTGTTTGTTCTTTTAATATTGAGCTGCACGAGCTGTTTATATATTTTGGAGATTAATCCTTTGTCAGTTGCTTCATTTATGAATATTTTCTCCCATTCTGAGGGTTGTCTCTTCGTCTTGTTTGTAGTTTCCTTTGCTGTGCAAAAGCTTTTAAGTTTCATTAGGTCCCATTTGTTTATTTTTGTTTCTATTTCCATTACTCTAGGAGGTGGGTCAAAAAGGATCTTGCTATGATTTATGTCAGAGTGTTCTTCCTATGTTTTCCTCTAAGAGTTTAATAGTGTCCTGTCTTACATTTAGGTCTTTAATCCATTTTGAGTTTATTTTTGTGTATGGTGTTAGGGAGTGTTCTAATTTCATTCTTTTACATGTAGCTGTCCAGTTTTCCCAGCGCAACTTATTGAAGAGACTGCCTTTCCTCCATTGTATATCCTTGCCTCCTTTGTCATAGATTAGTTGACCATAGATGCGTGGGTTTATCTCTGGGCTTTCTATCCCATACGATTGGTCTATATTTCTGTTTCTGTGTCAGTACCATATTGTCTTGATTACTGTACCTTTGTAGTATAGTCCAAAGTCAGGGAGTCTGATTCCTCCACCTCCGTTTTCTTCCCTCAAACTGCTTCGGCTATTTGGGGTCTTTCGTGTCTCCATACAAATTTTAAGATTTTTTTGTTCTAGTTCTGTAAAAAATGCCGTTGGTAATTTGATAGGGATTGCCTTGAATCTGTAGATTGCTTTGGGTAGTATACATTTTCACAATGTTGATTCTTCCAATCCAAGAACATGGTATATCTCTCCATCTGTTTGTGTCATCTTTAATTTCTTTCATCAGTGTCTTATAGTTTTCTGAGTGCAGGTCTTTTACCTCCTTGGGTAGGTTATTCCTAGGTATTTTATTCTTTCTGTTGCAATTGTGAATGGGACTGTTTCCTTAATTTCTCTTTCTGATCTTTTGTTGTTAATGTATAGGAATGCAAGAGATTTCTGTACATTAATTTTGTATCCTGCCACTTTACCAAATTCATTGATTAGCTCTAGCAGTTTTCTGGTGGCATCTTTAGGATTCTCTCTATGTATAGTATCATGTCATCTGCAAAGAGTGAAAGCTTTACTTCTTTTCCACTTTGTATTCCTTTTATTTCTTTTTCTTCTCTGACTGACGTGGCTAGGACTTCCAAAACTATGTTGAATAATAGTGGTGAGAGTGAACATCCTTGTCTTATTCCTGATCTTAGAGGAAATGCTTTCAGTTTTTCACCATTGAGAATGATGTTTGCTGTGGGTTTGTCGTATATGGCTTTTATTATGTTGAGGTAGGTTCCCTCTATGCCCACTTTCTGGAAAGTTTTTATCATAAATCGGTGTTGAATTTTGTCAAAAGCTTTTTCTGCATCTATTGAGATGATCATATGGTTTTTATTCTTCAATTTGTTAATACGGTGTATCACACTGATTGATTTGTGTATATTGAAGAATCTTTGCATCCCTGGGATAAATCCCACTTGATCATGGTGTATGACCCTTTTAACGTGTTGTTGGATTCTGTTTGCTAATATTTTGTTGAGGATTTTTGCATCTATATTCATCAGTGATATCAGTCTGTAATTTTCTTTTTTTGTAGTATCTTTGTCTGGTTTTGGTATCAGGGTGATGGTGGCCTCATAGAATGAGTTTGGGAGTGTTCCTTCCTCCGCAATTTTTTGGAAGAGTTTGAGAAGGATGGGTGTTAGCTCTTCTCTAAATGTTTGATAGAAATTTCTTCAAATATTTTCTCAGGTCCTTTCTCTCTCTCTTCTCCTTCTGGGACCCCTATAATGCGAATGTTGTTGCATTTAATGTTGTCCCAGAGGTCTCTTAGGCTGTCTTCATTTCTTTTCATTCTTTTTTCTTTATTCTGTTCCACGGCAGTGAATTCCACCATTCTGTCTTCCAGGTCACTTATACGTTCTTCTGCCTCAGTTATTCTGCTATTGATTCCTTCTAGAGTATTTTTCATTTCAGTTATTGTATTGTTCATCTCTGTTTGTTTGTTCTTTAATTCTTCTAGGTCTTTGTTAAACATTTCTTGCATCTTCTCGATCTTTGCCTCCATTCTTTTTCCAAGGTCCTGGATCATCTTCATTATCATTATTCTGAATTCTTTTTCTCGAAGGTTGCCTATCTCCACTTCATTTAATTGTTTTTCTCGGGTTTTATCTTGTTCCTTCATCTGGTACATAGTCTTCTGCCTTTTCTTTTTGTCTGTCTTTCTGTGAATGTGGTTTTCATTCCACAGGCTGCAGAACTGTAGTTCTTCTTGCTTCTGCTGTCTGCCCTCTGGTGGATGAGGCTATCTAAGAGGCTTGTGCAAGCTTCCTGATGGGAGGGACTGGTAGTGGGTAGAGCTCTGGTGGGCAGAGCTCAGTAAAACCTTAATCCACTTGTCTGCTGATGGGTGGGGCTGGGTTCCCTCCCTGTTGGTTGTTTGGCCTGAGGCAACCCAACACTGGAGCCTACCCAGGCACTGTGGTGGACTCTGGGAGGGCTCACACCAAGGAGTACTTCCCAGAACTGCTGTTACTAGTGTCCTTGTCCCCACAGTGAGCCACAGCCACCCCCCGCCTCTGCAGGAGACCCTCCAACACTAGCAGGTAGGTCTGGTTCAGTCTGCTATGGGGTCACTGCTCCTTCCCCTGCGTCCCGATGTGCACACTACTTTGTGTGTGCCCTCCAAGAGTGGAGTCTCTGTTTCCCCCAGTCCTGCCGAAGTCCTAAAATCAAATCCTGCTAATCTTCAAAGTCTGATTCTCTAGGAATTCCTCCTTCCATTGCCAGACCCCCAGGTTGGGAAGCCTGACATGGAGTTCAGAACCTTCACTCCAGTGGGTGGACTTCTGTGGTATAAGTGTTCTCCAGTTTGTGAGTCACCCACCCAGCGGTTATGGGATTTGATTTTATTGTATTGCGCCCCTCCTACCATCTCATTGTGGCTTCTCCTTTTTCTTTGGATGTGGGGTATCTTTTCTGGTGAGTTCCAGTGTCTTCCTGTCGATGATTGTTCAGCAGTTAGTTGTGATTCCGGTGCTCTCACAAGAGGGAGTGAGCACACATCCTTCTACTCTGCCGTCTTGAACCAGTCTCCTCATTTACTTTTATATTTATTCCATTCTCCCTCTCTTCCTTCTTCATTCCTAATCCAGAACCTGGCAAAAAGTAGGAACTCAGAAAATGTTTGTTGCATGGAAGGGAAGAATAAAAGAAAAAAAGGAAGTTTATTTCTGATGAAAAAAGCCATTTGTCTTCTTTCTTCAAAATATTTTGTCTTTTCAAATTCAAGGGCAGCCTTTTTTTCCCTAGGTGTTAGGGTGTGTGCCCTTAAACACCTTACTTTGGCAAAGAGCCCAAATTCCATTTCCAACCAGCTGAGTTATTTTCAGTTTCTATGTGGTTCATTCATGCTTTTCCCCTTCATTGACACATTAACACTCCATGGCGAGTGGGTCCTGTTCAGCTGACAGCCCCTCTCAGCCCCACGCCTCTAAGCTGTACTCACTTCACTAGTTCCCAACTGCCTGCCTCTTGGGGAGCTCTCTGTCATCAGCGTCATCTAGCTGGCAGAGGAGTTGTTTGTTTGCTGTTGTCATACCTAAGTTTGATAATTAACAACATGAAGCAAACTCAGAGAATGAGAGACCTCTGCTAGAGGCTATCTTCTCTTGTATGTTCTTTTCAAAAGCACCTGGCTTGTTTTAAGAAAATGAGAGAAATACAGATAATGAAAGAACTGGACAGATCTAATATCTGCTTAATTTGGTATCTTGTTAAAATCTCTCATGTTTATTCTTCTCAAATACCTACACTCTTTCCCTCCGTGCCCTCTGTAATAGTGAGTCTCGATGAGTTTCAAGCTTGATCTTGTTTTGTAGGTAATGAATTTATACCTTAACCTCACAAACAGCACTAATCCATGAGCAAATTTAGTAATTAAAAATCTAGCATCTCTAAAGCATGGCGTACAAAGGTTTTGTTTATTGGCTTCCAAAAGGAAATCACACATACACACACAACTATTTGTTCCAAGGTTAGCATTTCAGGATTGACTTTTGTGCCTTAGGCCCTTAGTAGGTGCTCAATAACTCCCCACGGACACACTGATTTGTTTTAGTAGCTCCCTGTTATTTCCAAAAAGACAGCATTTTCCAGAATTTTCTGGTCAACAAATGAAATGTACGTTGTTTTTTTTTAAAGCTGTGGAAATAGGATAATTCATATTGCGAGGTTATTTATTACCAGCCAGACCCTCATCTTGCTCTACAGGGCTCTGATAATCACCTATTTCAGAAGCCATTAGCCTTCTGTGTGTTGTAAAGCACTCTTCACTATAATGTGTCTATGCCTTTGTATTCTAGGGGGAGGAATGGTGTGTACTGAAGTAACAGACCTCTGTTGACCAAGTAAGAAAGTCTTTGATGCACAAATAGTTCATTAAACTGCTTTTATTTGATACTGTTGAAATTAAACAGTGTGTGGAATCCCTGCCCAGGTATGGGAACATATAAAACCTTTGAGGATATGTACATTAATTCAAATGCTTAATGTTACTGAAACAGAGACTTATAAGAAAAATGCACATTGAAAGAATGTAACAATCAAAGCTTAGGCACTTATAGGAGGACAGCAGGAGCTGGATTTAACTTATTGATTTTAGAACCACTGTTTTATGAAAAGGAGGCAAAATATTGCTTTTACTGTTTTCAGGTAATAATGACTGTTGTTGCAAATTATGAAATTTAATTAGCTATATAAATGCCAGAGGAACAAATAGTGTGCTATTGTCTTGATATCTTTCCAGAAATTAGTCTTTTAAATAAATTTGCCATATTAATCATCTAAAAATATTTTTGATCACTGAATTAATAGTTTGCAGACTGTTTTCAGGTACTCATTGCCATAGGTGATTGCTTCTTAATTACTACATGGGTTCTTTCTATTCACTCATATTAATTCATGTTTTCTGGCACAGTCCCAAAAGGCAGCCTTGCCCTATATCTTCTAATTACTTCTATAATTGAATTTGCCCACTTTTTCTAACCTATTTTTTAAACTGACTGTGTTTGTTCATGGTTTATTGTGTCTTTTTTGTGTCAGTTCTCTGCAAGCAGAATGTACATTGATTCTTTCCTCGTTTCTCATTAATTTTCAAGAGCTTTGCTGCATGTCTGTTTTTTCAGTCTGTCAGACCTATTGCTGAACCAAAAAAATAAAAAGACTCTTATTATTAAAGGTTAGGTAAAATAGACTGAAGTTAATTAATTCATTAGTAACTCTGAGCCAATTACTGAAGGCTTCTCTTATTTATATACTTGTTAACAAGACAGAAATGAGAAAGGCCAATTACAGGCACATGTCCTTCAGAAGTTCAGCAAGCCCAGAGCTTATGCATTTATTAACACTCCTCCAAAAAAATTCAGCTCATCTATCAGATATGTGAAACTACATTAAAAAAATTGTTGACTAACATTCTATTCCATTCTGTTGATAAATTCTAAAGGGTTTTCCCCCATCCAGATATCTTTAATATGTCTAATATTACTAAATTCTTCTAAAATTATCTCAAAGAGCATTACTTAGCCTTAGAGCAATTACAAAAACAGAAAAAAAAATTATTCTCTGGTTTTCAGTATTTTCTTCTTTCTAAGCTTTTAATTCCTGAATTGGGATACTTGATTAGCAGATTTTACATACTAGAACCCTTTAAATATATTCCACTTGATTTTTATTGAATATGCCAAAACTTTACAACATGTAGAAAGGCAGGTTTTCCCATATTTTTCCTGGTGACCAATATAAAAAATTGTAACTGCTTCATCCGTACAAACTACCTGCACAGTACATACTATAACCATTACTTCCCCTTCCCTGCCTCAGAAATATTTTAATTTAACTGGGGTTGGGAGGAAAGGGGGTTGGTGACTGATTAGTTTTTTATACATCTGTATTCTCTTTATAGGTTTGTGTCAGCATGGGACCAACAAATCAACAGAATGAATTGACACTAATGTCTCAATAAACTGACTGGTTGTTTGGCTGAATTAAAACTAATTTTAGTTATGTTTTTTCTTTTTCTTTTTTTTTTAACTTTTTAAATATTGTATAGATATGGGTTTCCACAGTCAAGTGATGCCAAAATAATGTCAGGGTTTCTGCTGCCTTAGTTTTTCCTCAGTTCCAAATATATTAAAATTTAATCGACTGTTTTATAGCATGATAATAACAATCACAGCATTAGAAAATAAGAAAGAATCTCAGCAGATGATTAGTTCATGTCCTTGATTCTTGGAAGACCAAAGAATAAAACTTAAAAATATGTAGTGTGCCTTATTCAGGAAGCCTTTCTTAATACTTTCTACATCGGAAGTTAATACTTCCTTGGCCTCCAAATTTTCATACCCTCTTATTTATAACCATTTTATGGACCTTTTCACTTTTTACCCTGCATTATAATAACTTGTATCTTTTTCTCTTTGAATTATTACTTAATTGAGAAAGTAACTACATATTACGCACTTTGTAGCCCCAGCACTTAGCACAATGCCTGGGAAATAGTAGGCCCTCAAGAAATATATGTCAAAAGCATTAGGAATAAGGAGTCCATAATCTCCTTTTAATGTGTTCACTGTCAAACCTCCCTCACTGTCTGGGCTAACTAAAGAGTCTCTTGCTTGAAATCAGTTAATGTGTCTTAATTTTATGTGGTAACTACAGTAAATGGGTAACAAATGTTGCATTATTAATTCAGAATGTAGATTTCTCTGCTCAAGATTAAAAATCTATACTACTTTTTCCTCAAATGAACTGTTTCTCGTTCCTTTAATTACTACATGACTAATTTATGTATGACTTTACCAGCCTCCAGTTTGTGACTTTGGGCCAAGACCACACAGGCCCTTGTTACCACTTCCCAATTCCATGTGCAGTGACGTCTCGGTATATTCATCAACACCTGTGTGGAACAGAAATTAGATTTCCCAGACTCCTTTACCTTTTACCCATCAGTTCTTCAAACCCCTGCTGCAGTGACTGGTTTTCCTTCTTTTTTTTTTTTTAATATTGTCCCTGCCTTTCTTTCTTTTCACCCTTCCTTCCTTCCTTCCTTTCTCTTTCCTCTCTGTCTCCTCCCCTTTCTCTCTCTTCCCCCTCCCTCCCTCCCTCCTTTTTTCTTTCTTTCTGCTTTTTTGAAATAAGGTACCTCATAGCTATATCTCCTAATAACAGCACTTCATATGTTTATAATGATTTTCCAGTGTATGAGCTCTTTTCACAAACATCAACTTATTTGATTTTTTCAGGCTAAATATTATGCAGATGATGAAACTAAAATTCAGAGAAGTTAAGTGACTTGCCCAAGGCCACACAGCTAGTTACAATTTCAATTTTTAAATTCCTGATTTGTTTGCCAGAGAGAACAAAATCCAGAAGGCCCCCTTTTCTTATGTAGTTCTTAACTCTTATGTGAGGAAACTACCTAACAATTGGATTTGCAGCCAACTAAATGATTTTTCCAGGAATTATATAGGTCATTGTAAGGAAAAGAAATGTGGCCTAGTAGTTTGATGTGCATATATCATGTGAAAATGCATATTTTGATTCAGTAGGTCTGCATTTCTAATGAGCTCTCAGGTGGCCTGGGGGCTGAAGCTGCGGTCCACGGACCTCACTTGCAGTAGTTAGGCCTAGCGGACAGAGTGAGGCTCTGGAGTTGGGGGGACTTGACTCAAGTCCCGGCTCTTCTGTTTACTGTGACTTTGGGCAAGCTACTTAGCCCCTATGAGCCTCAGTTTCTTCATCCTTAAAATGAGGATAGTAATATGTATCTTACTGAAAGCCAAGGGAATTGACTTGCAACGAACTGGCCTTCTTCCTCTCCATACTACTGCCTGATCAATCTTCCTAAGGTCTCCCTCCACTCAGAAACTTTTCAGTGAGCCTCACTGCCTGGTGAATCATGTACAGACTCCTCCCTTTGAGCCTCAAACCTTCAATGGTACAGCCAAAGTCACCTTTCTAACTTGATCTCTCCTTACTTCCTACTCACACCTTATATGTAACCAACATATTAGATTTCCTATTTCTTCTTCTTGATTCAGCTTTGTTCCACCCAGTCTTCATCATATCTATTTCATTCTTCCTTTAAGTCCCTTTTCCCATCCAGGTTCTTAATGGGAGTGTTTTCCTGCTCTCTATCTCCTCTCATTCCTAACTGCCACACATATCTAGATATGTCTCTCTGGATTTGAATTCTCATAACACTGTTTATATCTATGGATGGTTTCTTTTGTATTCTTTCTTATGTTTTAGTTATTTCTACAATGATCCCATATCCTATTAGACTCTAAGTTCCTGGAGGATGGGGATCAGGTATTGTTCAGATATCACAGTAGTAAGACCATAACTTTGGGGCACACAGACCTGGGTACATACCTCAGCTCTACCATTTACCAGAACAAGTCTCCTAACCTATCTCAGCTCCAGTTTTCTCATCTTTAAAGTAGGGGCCAATAATACCTAACTTGCAGAGTTACTGGGAAGAAATGTTGTACATATAAAATACCTCACACAGTATCCAGCACATAGTAAGAGCTCATGTGAGTGAAACTGAATAGATTAGAACTGAGCATGTAATCCCAACAGAACACAGACATGTATTCTAGTGTATGAACAACTGAACCCAAGCCCAGGCTTCCAATTTATGTGAACATTTTAACATTTTCTTTTCTGGCTATGTTTATATCAGTGTTAAGTCTTATTAGAATATTCCATATTCAGCCCTCTTCAAATCAAAGTACACTTGTTGATCTAGCTCCCAGTGAGTATAAAGTGATAATGGAAAGGTAACACAGTATGGTTTAAAAAAAAATCATATGGTTTATAGTTAAACCTGGATTTGAATCCAAACTGCCACTCTCTTGCAATTTCCTAATCTCTCCAAACTATAACAATCTCAGAAGTTGGATTTAGGATGTTTTCACTTTCTTCCTTGTATTTGTCTATATTTTGGGGATTTTTTAAAATAAAGAGCATATTATTTCTGTAGCCTAGAAACAATAATAATACTATCATGAGTGACAGCAATAACTTTCAATGCTCCAAATCTCCACTTTTGTAAACTGAATTTATATTTTTATATATGTGTGTGTGTATATATATATATTTTTTTTCTTTATTTGTTTGTTTGACTGTTCAGGGCCCTTGTGGATTTAAATGTTTTGCTTATTTCAGTAATTGCTAAGGAGCAGTATATTCTTTTTATATTCTTATCAACTAATTTTAAAAACAACTAAATAGGGACTTCCCTGTGGCCCAGTGGGTAGGACTCTGTGCTCCCAGCGCAGGGGGCCCATGTTTAATTCCTGGTCAGGGAACTAGATCCCGCCTTCATGCCACAACTAAGAGTCCGCATGCCACAACTAAAAGATCCCATGTGCTACAACTAAGACCCAGTGCAGCCTACATAAATAGATAAACAAAAAAATATTTTTCAAAAACAACTAAATATATCAATAAACTATATCACCATTCAGTTTAAGATGGGGGACAAATAGTCTTTTTATAACTAAAAATTAAATTTTGTCAATGTAACCAAATTTCACTCAATGCCTGGACACAGCGTGAGAGATAGAACCAAGTTCTATCTAAACTTAAGGCAGTCAAAGTCAAAGTCACGGCCATAGTCAGTATGTTGTTTTGTTAATGTGGGTAAAGAGGACTTAAAAAAAAAAAGAATATGGGGCAAACCTTGTTTTAATCAGGGAGTATATGGAAAGAAAATTAAATGCCTATATTAAAACCTATTCTTTCAGACTACAAATAACATTTTCCTTCAGCCTCAAGAGACAATCGTAAAACAATGGCTCATAGTGCTTTTAGAACAGGAACTGAAGTTATATACTGTACATGTATTGTCCTATATAGGAGGAAGGCAATGTTTAAAGCTGCTGTCGCCTCCTGGAAAAAAAAAACTGGGATTCTCAGTCAAGTATGTATGCGTTTTCTGTATTTCTGTCTTGTGGGTCTTTATTGTTAAAAATATTTTTATGAAATTGCTCTGTGCTTCAAGCTTCGTGTGGTCTTGTTTGCTTGTTCTCAAAGCTCAAACCATGACATAGTTATGAAACATCTTGAGTTATTAAAAGTAGAGAAATTGTACTTTGTTTGTGAACTGAACAGCAGACCAAGCAATGTCTTCGGAAAGAAAGATCTGATTTTGTATAAAAAAATGTTCTTTTTCATTATAAGCTAAAATGATGATTCCAGGACAAGAGACAGAAATTATCACTTGAAAGCTGTAATGTTGACGCTGTCTACATAGCTGTAAATGAAGTAGAGATTGGTTTCTATTTCTTGGCCTATTTGGCCTTAATGAGTGATCAGATCTTGAAAAGTCACCTTGAGATTTAAGTTACCAGTCTGCAGCATACTGATGATCAACTTAATAACAAAGAGATATTTAATTTCACTTCCTGAGGCATAAACACAAAGTGAGACACATGCCATCAAATGGTTAAGAGCATGGGCTTCAATTTAGACCCACATGAATGTGAGCCCTGGGTCTACCCCTGGCTAACCATATGTGATCTTTGGCAACATAACCTCATGAAGTCTGTTTCCTCATCTGTAATGTGGGGATTCATATCATATTTCATCAGAGTTAAGATGCATATTCTTTCACATTTTAACATCTCTGATATCAGAATACATCTTAGAATAGATGATCTGTCTTGGTTTAAAGCTTTTTTTTCTTACTAGTACATAAATTGTGGAATTTACAATCTATGACATTTGAGATTCAATTAAGTAATATATACTTCATAGAGTTGTTCTGAGATATAAATAATGATATAAAACCTAGAACCTGGCCCACAGAAGACTCTCAATAAATAATACCCATTAATGTTGTACAGTATGATTTTTCATAATCTCTGGCATTTTCCTGTCCTTTAGTCATAATTTTTGTTTGCCAAAACTGGAAGTTAGTTTCTTTGCAAAATCCTAGTGTTGGAATAGTCTGCCTACTGAATTGTTCATCAAATTTCCTCTAATTTCTCTGGCAGCAAGATATTGACCCTAAGGGTATATAAATCTGAAACATGATCAAAATAAAGGTTTGTGAAAGTCCACACTGATTTGTCAGATTAAGTTGTCTGCAGACAAAAAGAGGAATAAAGAGTGAGCACGCTTCACCAGCTCCTGGCCCGTGGCTAGCACTACAGCAGTGTTGTAGAGAGGCAGCAGAATGCACAGAATGGTTAAAGAGCATAGATTCTGAGCTAAACTGGCTGAGTTCAAATCTTGGCTCTTCAGTTTACAAGCTGTGTAACATTGGACAAGTTACTTAACCTCTCTGTGGCCTCCATTTCCTCCTAGGGTTGTTGTGAAAATGAAATGAGAGCTGTCTATAGAGAATGCTTTGTAAATTTGCTATTATTGAAAATACACCCTTCTTGTGTTTAAGTTCCTTAAAAAGGTCTCAGTTTTCTGATACTAAAGGAGAATATTCTAATCAATTTACTTTTCAAGACGGTAACTGTTATAATTCTATTAGAGGCTTATATATAAATATATGTTTATATGTGATATAAAACATATAACACACAAACAGTGCCTTTGAGGTATTTGTAATCATATGACCCAAATGATAAAACTAGTCTACCTATCAGCAAACACATGATTGGAAAAAAAAAATCAAATAAGTCTGAGGTTGCTTCCAACAGCCTCTGGGGTGTCCGTACAATATCTTGTTATGGCTTAAAATTCAGTATACTATAGGTCAACCTGTACCCGTTATGATTAAGAATTTTAAAATGGATGGCCTGCTTCTAACATTTGTTCACTTGTAACCTATATTATTCTAATTTTTTATAGTTGTGAACATGACTGTTGTGCCTAGAACAACTATGGCCATCAAACAAGTATCTCTAAGCACTGAGATTGGGCGTGGCTTTTAACTTTTTGATCACAACTTTAAATATAGAGAATAAACTCTGAAATGAAATAAAGCTTACCAATAGTTAGTCATTATTTTTTGAGTGGTAATTATGTGGTAATTCACTTGAATAATTGTAATCAGTATTATTTTTTCATAACCAAAGCACATTTTTAGCTTTTCTCTGTCTCTCTGTTCAAATTTTGTTCACTCTCTAATGTCTGTCATTAGTGTCAATATCAAGAGACTACAGCACAGTGTGTTAGAATTTTGGTGTCCCAACAACTTGGCTCCAAAACCCAGTCTGTCACTCAATTAACCCCCAAAATCTTTGATAAGATTCGTTCTTGCTCATGTCATAGGTCTGATAAGGGCTGGGTGGCCTTCCTTTATCCTGTAGCTCTGCTATCTAATGCATGCTTCCCACAGTCATCTTTGTAGGGAAAGCAGAACGTGGAGGGAACTAGTCCTGGAAATGACTTATGTCACTTCCATCCAATTCCATTAGCTAAAACACAGTCACACGACTCGAACCAAATTACAAGGGAGGCTGGTAAATACCAACTTCCTACTTGCCCAGTTAGAAATAATAGTGCGGTGAATACACAGCATTTTCTCTGCCACAGCACTTGCTAACTGTATTACTTTAAGCAAGTTACTTAACTTCCCAGAGCCTCAGTTTTCTCATTTGCAAAGTGGTGGTAATAATACCTATCTTGCAAAGCTGCTATGATGAATGAGGAAAGGAGTGTATAGCATGTGGCATATGATAAGTACTCCATAAAACTGTTATGTTTTATTACTAATAATCAATAGTTTCTCCCTAAAACACATACATGCATAGAACCCAAGCCATTGGCACCCAAGTTCTTTGGTCCTCACTGGTTTAGCTCTCTACTGATCATCTAGCTCCTGCCAAGCTTGCTGGGAGTGCAGGACTCAACGCAGCTGAGACTCTTGGCCACGGGACTGATGTCAGTTATAAGGGTCATACTACAGGAACTGGGGTAAGGAGAAACCAAAGCCAGAGCAGTACACTGAAAACGGGCTCTATGTTCTCCAGGAATCTTGGAGGGGGAGACTGACGGGATGAATTAAAGGGGTGGAGGACAGAGGGGAGAACTCACCAGTTGTGTCAACTTATGCTCGACTGGACCGCAAGTCCCAAGATGGCAGCTGCAAGAAAGGGGAAAAAATGAACACATACTGAGTACTTACAATGTAGCAGGCATCATGCTGGGGCTTTCACACGAGAGACCTCATTTAATTCCCACAAAGATCCTTAGGTAACAAACATTAACCCCTGTTTCCAGTATGGTCAAAATAACTCACCCAAATTTACATAGCTAGGAAGTGACATAGCTGGGACTGGGTCTTCAAAATCCTAATGCAGTGCTCTTTGTACTACACCACCACTTTACATCTCCCAGTGATGCTGAATTGTGCTGAGGGCCAGCAGATCTCAGAGAATAGACAGGAAGCTTATCCTCCTCAGGAGAGCAGGAAGTTAACCTCCTCAAGCAATCCCCTCTACCCCTACTTCTCACATGACCAGAACAGCTTAGAGTACAATGGGAGAACCCTCCCAAACACATACAAATATACCTCTATCTGCTTGCTAATATTTGAAATTAATTTCACTGAGGGAGGCAATGAGTTTGTGGATGGGTTTCCATTAACATGTATGTGATATCATTTCTTTTGGGGGGCACACGGAGGGTGGAATGATTTTATTGAATAGAGCAAGGACTTGGATGGAGAAAACTGATTAAACCAAGGCCACAGCTCCTTGATTTCACCGGAAAATGACCCAGAAGAACTTCTGAGTCCTCTGTACCCATGTAAGCCTAGAATATGGTGGGAACTAGTTCCATAGAACAGTCTCACAAAATGAACCCTGAGTACCATGCCATAAAGTACCCTCAGGGTATCCAAATATATTTAGACAAACCAAAGGATTTGGGACTTGGCATTTTACAGGAACAATATGAAGACAGAATTACATCTGCAGCAGTATAACTGAAATGAATATAAGACCAGGTTTTTCCAATCTGTCAAAATAAATTTACTTGGAATTGTGAGCAGCATGAACTCTGTAAGTTACAGTCTCTGCCTCTATTTTTAACACATGTTAGGATTCTACCTACTGATTTGGGCTGATTCTATTATACTTAAGTATAATAGTTCATAAGATGCTCAACATCACTGACGATCAGAGAAATGCAAATCAAAACTACAATGAGGTACCAATTCACACCGGTCAGAATGGCCATCATTTAAAAGTCCACAAATAACAAATGCCAGAGAGGGTGTGGCAAAAAGGGAACTCTCCTACACTGTTGGTGGGAATGTAAGTTGGTGCAGCCACTGTGGAAAACAGTATGGAGGTTCCTCAGAAAACTAAAAATAGAATTACCATATGATCCAGCAATCCCACTCCTGTGCATATATCTAGACAAAACTATAATTCAAAAATGTACATGTACCCCTATGTTCATAGCAGCACTATTCACAATAGCCAAGACATGGAAACAACCTAAATGTCCATCGACCGATGAATGGATAAAGAAGATGTGGCACATATATACAATGGAATATTACTCAGCCATAAAAAGAAACGAAATTGAGCTATTTGTAATGAGGTGGGTAGACCTAGAGTCTGTCATACAGAGTGAAGTAAGTCAGAAAGAAAAAGACAAATACCGTCTGCTAACACATATATATGGAATTTAAGAAAAAAAAAATGTCATGAAGAACCTAGGGGTAAGGCAGGAATAAAGACGCAGACCTCCTAGAGAACGGACTTGAGGTTATGGGGAGGGGGAAGGGTGAGCTGTGACAGGGCGAGAGAGAGTCATGGACATATACACACTAACAAACGTAGTAAGGTAGATAACTAGAGGGAAGCAGCCGCATGGCACAGGGATATTGGCTCGGTGCTTTGTGACAGCCTGGAGGGGTGGGATAGGGAGGGTGGGAGGGAGGGAGACGCAAGAGGGAAGAGATATGGGAACATATGTATATGTATAACTGATTCACTTTGTTATAAAGCAGAAACTAACACACCATTGTAAAGCAATTATACCCCAATAAAGATGTTAAAAAAAAAAAAAAAAAGAAGATGTGGTACATATATACAGTGGACTATTACTCGGCCATAAAAAAGAACGAAATAATGCAGTTTGCAGCAATAAGGGTGCAACTAGAGATTATCATACTAAGTGAAGTCAGAAAGAGAAAGATAAATACTATGTGATACCACTTACATGTGAAATCTAAAATATGACACAAATGAACCTATCTATGAAACAGAAACAGAATTACAGACATAGAGAACAGACTGGTAGTTGCCAAGGGGGAGGGGGTTGGGGAAGGGATGGAGTAGGAGGTTGGGGTTAGCAGATGTGAGCTTTTATATATAGAATGGATGAACAACAAGGTCCTATTGTATAGCAGAGAGAACTATATTCAGTATCCTATGATAAACCATAATGGAAAAGAATATTGAAAAAAGAATGTATATGTATGTATAACTGAATCACTTTGCTGTACAGCAGAAATTAACACATTGTAAATCAACTATACTTCAATTTAAAAAATAATAAAGGGAAAAAATACAGATGGTAGTACAAAAATATTAAAAATAACTATACTTTTTAAGTTCAAAAAAAAAAAATAGTTCATGACCCAAGATGCCTCTCTTACTTGCAATATATTTTAGGACTCCCTTGTCATTTCTGTGAAATGGTGTCTTCCTTACTATTACTTTTCAATGGATACTACTTAGAACAGGGTTTTCACAGTCTACATTGTACTGAGATGCAATTCAGTGTAGTGATTAGTGGTTTTGTTTGAACCCAGGCTTCATCATGTACAAGCTGTCTAACTTTCAGCAAGTTATTCCTGTGTGCCTCAGTTTCCTCATCTGTCAAATTTGGAGGTTAATAGTGCTACTTCATAAGTTCGTTTCAAGGATTAAATAATTCAATATATGTAAAGCAATTAGAAAAGTGACTAACACGTGATAAGAGCCCAATTCTCTAACAAGGACCTCAAGGATGAGGGAAAGGGCCTGGGGGAGAGAAAATCCAAGCTGTAAACACTTTTATATCATGCAGTGGGAATGGAGAAGTGGTTAAAATTTGTCTCACTGGTCTATGTTTCAACAGTTCAGAAACAAAGACCATTGCTTCTCAAATTTTAATGTGCTTATGAATCACCTGGAGATATTGTTAAAATGAGGACCCATCTGTTAGGTCCAAGGTGCAGGTTGAGATTCTGTGTTTCTAACAGGCTTCTAGGTGATGCTGATGCTGCTGGTCTGCAGACCTCACTTTGAGGAACCAGAGTCTAGAGAACACCTATTCTAATTGCCACAAAGGCTCTTTATCTAGGACAAGAAAACTCTCCAGGGATCTTCCTTTAACTTAGTTTCTTTTGTCATTTTGGTCATGGGTCAATAACATGTTTGAAAATAAGTATTGATTCTGAGGAAAAAGGCGTAGATATTCTCTCTTGAATTACATAAAATATTTTTAATCCTTAAGCATTTGATGATTTTTCCCCTTAGGATCCAAAATTGGCTTCTCCTTTCTGTTCATTAATTACAAACTAAAGGACTGAGATGTTTTTTGAGGTAGCCAGAATGTCTCCATCTGCTTTCCAAATAGGGATGGGATCAGCAAAACCAAGCATCCTCTTGCCAAACGGTGACCTTCGCCAAGCAACCAGTTCTTTAATTCTATCCTCATGCACATTTCAAAGGAAATGTAAACCACAAGTTTTGTGTTCCACTGACAAATCATTGACATTTCTCATAAAAAGGTTTTTGATTGTTTAGGAGCTTCAAACTACCAGGCAGTGTTTTGCTAAGACCGAAGTTGGGCCTTCACAAACAGCTAAGTTGAACAGCATTCAGATCTGAAAAGTCTAAATCCAGTCAAATGACCCTTGTTGACCTCACAGATTCAGGTTAAATTAATTTTTAATCATTTAGTCAATTTCTTCACTATCTTCTATAGATACTTCCTCATAGAAAGTTAGGATAGTCAGAGACTTGAACCTGTGTGTGTGTGTGTGTGTGTGTGTGTGTGTGTGTGTCTTTTAAAACATGTCTACAAGCAAAATCAACAAGCATCATTTCTAATCTTTTCTGAAGCCAGCAAAAAGCCCTCAGGAAGAGTGATCCGTATCCCACCATCAAGTCACCTATGACTAATTCTTACTTCTAATTCCACCGAGATTAAGCCAGAGTCTTACAGGAGGAGTGGGCAAACTTTTTCTGTAAATAGCCATTAGTAAATATTATAGGCTTTGTGAGTTATACAGTATATTAGTTTGCTAGGGCAGCTGTAACAAAGTACCACAAACTAGGTGGCTTAAACAACAGAAAAGTATTGTCTCACAATTCTGGAGGCTAGAAGTTAAGATCATGGTGTCCACAGAGTTGGTTCCTTCAGAGGGCTGCAAGAATCTGTCTCATGTCTTATCCCTGGCTTTTGGCAATCTTTGGCATTCCTTGGCTGCATTACCCTTATCTCCGCTGTCATCTTCACATGGTGTTCTTCCTGTGTACATGTTTCTGTCCAACTTTCCCCTTTTTATAAGGATACCAGTCATATTGGATTGGGGCCCATTCTCCTCCAGTGTGACTCCATCCTAATTTAAATGATTACATATGCAATGACCCTATTTCCCCAAATAAGGTCACGTTCTGAAATACTGGGGGTTAGGACTTCAACATATGGGTTTGGTGGGGAGGGGAGAACACATTTCAACCTATAACATATAGTATCTGTCCTAGCTACTCAACTCAGCTCTTGTAATACAAAATCAGTCATAGAAAATCCATTAAAAAATGGGCATGGCTATGTTACAGTGAAGTTTTACTTAGGAAAACAGGTGGCAGGCAGGCAAGCACTAGTTAGAGGAGCCTAGTTTTAGAGTATCTCTGATCCTTTCTGAATATGAAAGAAACCAGGAAGAGATGTGGCACTTGGCAAAGAAGAGAAGAAAAAACTTTTCAACTTTTGAGAATATCTACTTTATATTCTAGTCACAGTGTTTTACATTAGGCTTTAATATGTTATGTTTTTATTCAGGTATAACCTGAGTTAGTATACATAGTTTCAATTAAGCAAACTGGTATAAATTTTATAATGATGACTCTAGTTATCATCATATACTTTGTCTTTGGACTGTTACTAAGTTCTAGAATGACAGAAAAATAGACCTTTCCATTTAACATTATGCTGCATGCTTTGCTTTTTAGTATGAATTGTCCAAAAACATTATAATTATTTGTGATTTTTAATCCCATTAGAAATGTGTGTATATTTATGCTCATGAATACATTTGATATTCCTTTCCATATAATTAATATTTCTAGAATGCCTACATGCACTATATTTGGTTGTGTACAATGAGTCCTGGACAAGACACAAACATTGTCTCCAGGAATTTACTCTGTCCTGGAAGATATACACAAAGGAAATAGATAATATAGTAATAAATATTCAAACATCATCCAAGATTTACATATATACCTGCCAAGTAGGGGGGATTGCTTTGTCCTGCTTGGGTTCATATATATGCATATATATGTGAACCTTGCATCTTCACTTACGGAACCTTAAATGGAACAAAATTAGAGAGTTCTGTAGAGTGTCATAGATGTAAGAGTGCTTAAAAAAGCTTTCACAGAAACCTTGAAAGTTGACTATGTAGTAAAGAAAAGATATCAATCAGCCACATACTATATATTTTATAACAGTAACAGAGGTCATGCTCCCACTTATATTAAAACATAGACTGGGCTTATTAATGTCCTTTTATATTAAGACACTGGGCCTCTGGAAAACCCTGGCACTCTTCCTCTATATGGTTATAAAGATGGCTAGAGTTAGAGGCCAGCATCTGCTTTAAATTTTAAGGGAACAGATGTGCAAGTAGTGAGTGGTCTTATTGAGGATGAAACAAACCCAGTCACAGGTATCAGAATTGGATGTTGGGGGCTCATTCATCTTCAGCAGAGGTGCCCCACAAAATCACTTACTTGGAGTGCCCCAAGATTGGCCTTGTATTAGGATCTGAAAGAAAATACCCACTGGATTTTACCAATTATAAAATAGGTCAAATTTGGGGTCCAAAAAATTGGACCATATGCCTTTAATCAGGTTTGTTACCTAAAAGGTTTTCAGTTCAGACAGAAATTTTCAGAGAAAGTGTCAGCTATGATGATATATATAAAAAATGCTATATGACCTGTAATGTCAGATATATGTGGCTTTAATAATTTTAACTATTTTAGGCCCAAAGAAAACTTCCAAAATCATAATTAAAATGCAGTTGTTCTCTTTATAATTATAGAAACATCACTGCATTTCCTGACTACTATACCCATGACCTTCAATAATACAAGCCAAATCTGCCTTTACACATACAGTGGATTTCATAACCACACATAATTGACTTACTGCCTGAAATAAGATTTGAGCTCAAGGAATAAAACTAGAATTTATTCTACAAATAAGACAGTAGAACATCCCTAAATTTTTTTTATTCTGGAAATTCTTTTAATCTCTTGGATTCCATGGTCTATAGTTTGGAAGCAACTTCAACTATCCTAAGAATTTTGTACACATTTGTTTGGATATGGGGCAGTTTCTCTCTTTTCCTTCTACTTTTCCTAAAATAAAGGGAACGGACATCCATCTTCCCACAGAACTAGAAAAAGAGAATGGAACTAAATGGCTTTTTCTTCTCAACACTTTGCAAACTTTAAAAAAATGAAGCACTACAGCACGTCAATGTAGAATAATGATAATATTAATAATGATGGTGTCGATGATGATAATGATGAATTAGACAATATAATTCTCTTCTTATTCTAAGTGTGAAAACTGAAGCAAAATGATGAAGTGCCTTTCCCAAGATCAGTGGCTCCACAATTAGAACTTGGGCTTTTCCTCCTTTCACACCTCTTCTTCTGAACAAATATCACTAATGTTCATCCTCACCAGGAGAAAACCATACTGGCCCACTCAATGGCCAATTAGAACAAATTGTAAATTAGGACAAATATGATAGGTAATACAAAAATCAAAAGCTCTCTAAAGAAAAGGAACAAAAAACCTGAATAAATAAGCTTAACGGTCCATTGTTTATGGGGAAAATGATGAAATTATCATCAAAATATTCTATGAATTGAGAATGAAGATACATTTTTATGTGGAAAGATTTTACAAAAAAATAAACTACCTAGAAAAGTAAGACTCTTCTAGGACAGTTTTCATAAAAGGGGCATTAGTCTGTGTCTGGTAAGAGAAAAAAAATGCTTTGTGTGACTCTTGGTAAATTGGTTAATTAAGATTCTTCATACTAACCCATATATAAGGGAATGTTTGTGACTCTGCTAAGCATCTGGACATTAAAACTGTGTCCACACAGGAGCATGTTCCAATTATCCCCAAACTGGCCCCACAGAGTCTCAATCATTCAGGTGAAAACACCCCTTTTCTTTAAGAGCAATTTTAGGGACACAGTAAATACTATAATGCTTCTTTTGCCCTGAAAAAAAAAAAAAAACTAGTCTAAATATCAATCTGCAGATGCCAAACCTGTGTTTAAACAAAGTGCCAATCTGCTCCCCCATCAAAACTCTGGGTGAGGTATTGTTTCCACATTCAGGGACATTAGCCCAGCAATGCAGGAAAAAAAATCTTCATTTGGACAGTGCATCTTTCAGACATTCCCTTCTTTTATTGATTTGTTTTCTCCTGTCCCTTTTCTCCTTCTTTTGTTTCCTTATCATAGCTTCAGGTTATTACGTGCAAAGTATTGATGGGAATGGATGGTTTTGGTCGATGGAGAGCTAATGCATCCCTAATCCCACTATTGTTATAGAGTTATGCTTTACTCTGGTCTCTGATGGGGGAAAAGGTGCAAAGCTGTTGATCCTAGTGTTATTTGTCACAAACCCATCCATCAATCAAGCGCAAGCATGTCTGAATGCTGAATGACATGTGGGTCTCAGCTGAAAAAATTCGATAACACTGTATTGTCAGGTCTCTCACTCTTTTTTTGATAAGAAATACATTTGACTGAAATAGATAAGCATGCAACTACTAAAGACTTGAAGAGAGAAAGTGACATATTGGCACCAAAGGTTATATATCTTTGGTATTAATGATACTTATGAGTAAATAAAATGGGAGGGGGCAGCTACAGCTAGAGACATACAACATCCCTAAGGCTTGGTTATGTTTAAGTATTGTCACTCTACTATTATTATTCGGATTTTCAAATATTAATCTGACTGTATTTCACAGTTGGCTACCCTGGTTAAAATGTAAGCAAATGTGCATTTGGTGAAGGTGGTGAGGTGCAGGGAATCAAATATCTCTTGTTTATACTGCTCTAAACAATACAGATAGATCCTTTTTTGTTATGTATGGTAGGTAAACCCATGGAACATTTTTGTGTATATATGAACTCGTAAGTTCACAACTGTCTCCTCTTGTGAGTGAAAGCATTTGGGGGAAAAAAAGCTTTAATTATTTTAAACTGGAAATATATATGCATGTCATTTTAATAGTGACTTAACTTATAATTACAGTCTTAAAGATGGTTTTTGTGTGTCCTTTTCATCCTTAGTTACTAAATTAGGTACTTTAATACATTATGAAAGCCTGTCTTTTCAGTTATATACAATTTTCTATTCAAAGTTATTTCAAGATAATTGCATTTGGAAATAGTTAAAGCATTAAAAACAACACTAGTATAATGTAATTTTAGGGGCAAAATTAATCAACAAATCAGAACATTTTAAAAACCATTTTATTTTCTTGTCATAACATTTTAGAGAAGACAAGTATTTTTTAAATGACCTAAAAAAGCCCATCAAGAAAGGTAACAAAAAGATAGTCCTGAATTAGAGGGCACTAAGATGAATGTTTTGTAGCCATAAGTATCACCACACTATGAAAGTAAGCTATTTTTTCTCTATTCAGTGACTGGGGGCTA
Source organism: Stenella coeruleoalba (assembly GCF_951394435.1). NCBI lineage: Eukaryota > Metazoa > Chordata > Mammalia > Artiodactyla > Delphinidae > Stenella > Stenella coeruleoalba. The sequence goes on from NC_137150.1 coordinate 59,564,355, forward strand.
AAAAACTGCAAAAAAATCAATGTGAAAGTGCTTTAGATTTGTGGGGTAAATTACATGTGCTTGGCCGCTCCATTGTATTTGCCCTATATTCTATACAAGATACTTTAGATGGAACTGTCACATAATACATATACTTTACATTGATTTTTATAGATTTAACAGAACTTGAATTGAACTCCATAATAAGCAAAAGAAACTGCATCTCCTTCAAATCCCTAATACCTGGATTATTCTTGAAATTCACTAAATAGTAACTCCCAATTTTAAATTCATGGTGAGAGACAAAAAAAAAAAAATCAAATTTAATTCCTAATGCGCCTCACTTTCTGTTTTGCTTCTCTTATTGACATTTTTATCTCAACTTTACCACCTCTTTAAAACCATGTTAATTCTTAAAGATTTCCCAGGAGGGCCCATGAACCAGCAAACGGGAGCCAATCGAACCTTTGAGAGTTGCTAGAAGTTCCAAACAATGACCTTTCTATGGACTATTCTCTTGGATTTCCAACTTGCTTTAGTTTGGCCTCAGTTTGCAGTGATTTCTAGGCTGCTGTGAATTCTGATCCCATTCAAATAAAGTATCTGAAGCCACCATAAGGTTCAGGGAGTCCATGGTTATCCCAAGGGCAGCCTCTCCTAGCCAGACACTACCTATGAGGCTCCAAACAACCCTAGTTGAGAGAGAAGCAATTCAGTCCCTAGTCAGAAAAATAGTACGAGTTTGTTCCAATCAACTCTGGATATCCAGGTCCTGGGCTCTGGACAGAACTATAACTTAGTCTCTACATACTCTTCGAATAAGGATTTGTTGAATCTAAGGTGACCTTAGTTCCACAGTGGGTCTCCAGAAAGAATATGGACTTTATAATTTTACTCATGATGATAAGAAACAATAGCAACATCAAGAATACAGGGAACCATCTTGAGATTTGGTGGTATTAGGGACTCATTCCATCCAGAAATGCCTTGGGAAGAAGGATGAAATGTGGGATAAAGGGGATTTATGTTCTGGTGGTATTTTGAAACATTTTTGAAATATTTTAGAAAATATTAAATTTTATAAATAAGAAATGAAGTCACATTGATAATGCCATAACCCACAAGTAGCATTTGTTGCTTTTCTATAATATATATGTGATACAATGAAATATTGAGACATTAATCAATTGGTCTCATGGGAATACCTTTAATATGGCTAATTACACATTGATAATCCTATTCCAAATCTCCTCTGATTAAAGAAAGATCATTAAGAGAAGGTCTATTATTTACAAGTGACTTGAAACCAGTATTTTCACATAAATCAATGTTAAAGATAGCCAAGATATTAAACAATATCTATTTTCCCATGGGACACAGAATTTTGAACTCTACTCCAATGATGAACGGATCTAGAAACAGCTTTTTTCCAATGACTGTGAGATAAAGTTCTAATGCCTTCTGCTAGCCCTACTTAGCACAACAACTGTGTGTGTGTGTGCAAAACCAATTCACTCTGGGAACATTTATTATAGTTAATATTTCAATCAAACCTTTTCTTAAATGGGAACAAAATAATATTAGGAAAAGAGAAAAATATGTATAAAGACAACTCTAAAATTCTACTAAAGAACACAAGAGCAGATTTTTATAAATGAAAAGATATACCATTTTTCTGATTGAGAAGATTCAAAATGATATACAGATTCTTTCCAAGTAAATGTATAAATTTAATATAAACAAAATAAGAACCCTAATACCATTTTTAACCTTAGACAGTAATTCTAAAGTTTACTTGGAAGAATCAATGTGTGATAATAGTCTAAAAGATGTTAAGAAATTTGAGAAAGGTCTTTTTCTACCAGATGGCAAAGTACACCGTAAAGCTTCCATAATTAAATAGTGTGTGTTCTAGAAATCTGTATCCCCTGGGTCTCCAGTTATGATGATGTTCACTCTTACATTGTAGTTTTCTGTAGTCTAAATCACTCTCCAAACCTCAAAGGGGAGAAAATAGGCAAAGCAAAAATATATTTCTTATGTTTCTTAGCTGTGACTTTTTTAAGCTATAAAATTACTAAAAGGAATTATATGAAAATATTTATTTAACCTTGCTAAGGTTAAGTAAAAGCCAGAAACTATAAAGGAAATTTCTGACAGCTTTAACTTTATGACAAAATAACAGCAACAAACTTCTATATAGCAAATAACACTAAGAAAAACTGAAAGAAAAATGGTTGGGGGAGTTCAGATGGCTACAGCATCTCTTAGGGAGAAATCCATTAACATGTACATTTAAAATGTAGATACCCTGTACCCCAGCAATTCCATTTACAAGAGTTTATGCCAAGGAAATAATTGTATACATTGTCAATTATGTGTGTAAAAGGATGTTCAGTGTGGCATTTTGTGTTTATAATTGCACATAAAAGAGGGGACACTAAATGTCCATCAGTAAGTAAATGGTTCAATAGATCATGGTGCTTCCATATAATGGAATACTATACAGCTGTTAAGATGGATAGTATTAAAATTAACCTCTGCTGAGTTCCACTGGCAAAATTCTGAGTTAAACGCAATATCTCATTCAATCCTTTCAACAATGCCTTGATGTAGCTATAATTAGAATTCTCATTTTAAACATGATAGGGCTAAAACTTAGGTTAAGCGGCCCCAAAACATATAACTGTCTCAGTCCAAATCTGGAACTTTTAGAAGATCTGTATGTACTTTCTGTATGACACAGAAAGATGTTAGTGAAATACTAATATGAAAAAGGGAAGTTCAAGAATAATATATAATGTGAATAGAATAATAAGAATATAAATGCGGGACTTCCCTGGTGGCACAGTGGTTGAGAGTCCACCTGCCGATGCAGGGGACACGGGCTCATGCCCCGGTCCCGGAAGATCCCATATGCCGCGGAGCAGCTGGGCCCGTGAGCCATGGCCACTGAGCCTGCACGTCCAGAGCCTGTGCTCCGCAGCGGGAGAGGCCACAACAGTGAGAGGCCCGCGTACCACCAAAAAAACAACAACAACAACAACAACAACAACAAAAAAAAAAGAATATAAATGTGAAGCAGTCACATTTATATAAATAAATGTAAAAACCTAATAGAGAGAGAGAAACGTTAAAATGGTGGTCTCTAGACGGATGGGTCTTTTCTACTTTCTTTTTACTTAACTATATTTCCTGATTTTTCAGCAAGGAACACATATTGCACTTTTTAAATTAATTAAACTAAATAATTCTAAGATACAATAGTGTTTTAGAACAGTGAAGATTATTATTCTAGCAAAGGTAATTATTTAAAATGAAGTGTTTTGAGACTCCCTATGGCTTTGCCTAAAGAACACATTCCCATAAATAGATGCTGTGTAAGTTAGAATATGAAACCCGTGTCCCCTGCATTGGCAGGCGGACTATCAACCACTGCGCCACCAGGGAAGTCCTATGTGGAATAATTTAGAGATTCATACAAATGCTAAGTAAATGAGATGCTACTGTAATTATTTTTTTTCTGAATATAAAGTGAATGTAAATTAACTGAAGAAATAAGGTATCAAAGCATATATACAAGAGAAAATAATCATAGTTCTACTCTTCCAGAGACAACCATCATAAACATTCTTTCAGTGTTTCTTCCATAGATTTTTATCAAAGTTGAGAATTTATTTCACATTCAATTTTTACCCTACATTTATTTTGCTTTGTTATATCATAATCATTTTTGTGTCATCAAAAATGTCTTATGCAGCATTTTAAGGTTGCAAAATATTACATTATCTCAATACCTCAAATTTGGGCACAAACTCACATGCCTAAGTAGGAATCCTGTTCGGCCACTTCCCAGCAGTGTGAATTTGGGCAATTTACTAACATCACTGGGCCTCATCTGTAAAATGTGAATAATAGTACTACCTACATCATAGTTTTATTATTAGGATTAAATGAGTTAATCCATGTTAAATACTTAAAAGTATATTATTGCCCCTGAGATATCACCCTTTATCCTGCCCCAACCACTTTCTGGTCCGCTAGTCTGTGAGGATCGCTACTCATATTCTTATTCTTGCTTACATGACCCTGCCTGGATATTTGATTTTTATGCCATAGTAAGTGTTCAATAACTTTTAATTATTACTGTTGCTACTCATTTTTCTAATATAAGCCATTTAGATTGCTTTCAATCTTTTCATTATTATAAATAATTCTGTGATAAATACCTTTGTAATAAATAAGTTTTTAAAGAAATTCTTCACAATCCAAACTCTTCAGCCATTTTTTAAAAATTTGTTTCAGCTGTGTGCTTTAACTATAAAGCAGTGGATGAATAAATGCTATTTATCCAGAACCACTGGCTTTGTGAATATTTTTTAAGGAAGAACAATATCTATTTCTATAGTTTTCTTTCCTCTCTTTTATTGTGATACAACACACATAAAATTTACCATTACTGACACTTAGTACACTGTTGTGCAATTTGCCAATATGTTGTTAGACCACTTATCCCAAAGATCGTCAAATATAATGCACAGAATGGAAGAAAGAAAAAGTAAATGTTATTAGCCTTAAAATGTCTCTCATGAAAAGGGAAAATTAACTTCCTCATTCTCAAATTTTATTAGGAAACCATTGGGTCCAATCATCAAGTTATAACCACCTTAAATCCTTTCTGGAACACATATACATACATACTTATTAAAACTTCAATTGCCTATATCTCTGGAGTCAGGAAGAAGACAGCTGAGGGAGGACTACCTCTTAAGGAGTCCTATTATATTGACAGTGCAGGCATTGTGGAAGACGGTTAACGTAAATTACCCTATTTAGTCCCTATAAAGACTACAAGTTACAACTATTGTCCTCCATATCACAGGTGAGGAAACAAGTTTGGAGATGTGAAGTAATTTGTCTAAATTTATACAGCTAAAAAGTGGCAGAGATGGGACTCAGTCTCAGATCTGCCTGGTTTCCAAGTTCCACACTTTCCATTATACCATGCTGCCTTGTTGATATAAGTGTGTATTACTATCCCAAGAGAAAGCGATTCTCTGAAAATTATAACAGAAATTCCAATAACCATCTAGATAGAAAATTGCAAGTCTACAAACCAGCGAATCCAGTTTTTGCAACTTTTCTTACTGGTTGATTTAGTTCTCCTAACATTTCATCCTCCTCTATTGCTGTCAATTTACCGCCTGGATATCTCAACATCCCTGAAAGGGTTATTCTGAATGGATTAGGCATTAGCACTGTCAGTTCCATGCCAAAACACACAAGGCTTGTTGACCCAACAAGAAACTGCTTGTAGAGCAGCTTTACCTAAACCAAAACCACAGATCTCAAGAGCTTTCTTCTTCTATCAGTTTTTTTTTCATATTTGACAACAAACATACACAGACTATCAAGAAGAAAGGGAAAAAAATGTTTTTTCACTGAGTTACTAGAATTTAGTGATAGAAATGAGCAGTGAAAAGTAGTCTTCAATTCATAATCTCATTCTATCCAAAGCCTTGTATATTTGCTCATGTTCTTGAGTTTTCCATGATGCTTAATTTCTCATTTGCAACCCAAGACTAATTTAAAACTGTTCCTAACATTTTTATATAGAAATCCCTTTCTGCTTCACCTGCTCTTACCTTACTCTCCTTGCACCCCTCATTCCCATTCCACCCATACCCTCTGAGGTGGTGTATGACTTTCCTGAGGTATTACCAACCTTCTTCAAAGAAAAAGAGCTAACACATACTGTAAACCTTAGGAAAAAAAAAATCCTTCCTAGATGACCGCAATTTACAACCATACTATTTAGTCTCAACAGAAATTATCAATTTTAAGTTAACTGTCAACTCTTTAGTGGGGCCTGCGTTCTGCTCTGCTGTTTAATGTTCAGTGTTTTAGGGCGGGGGGTCAGCATGTGTCCACAGAGAACAATACTCTTTTTTTCAGAATGACATTCATCTGCCCAGACAAAACTAACTCCGTCAGCAGAAACAAGTCACAAACAATGACTGTGCAGATTTACAATGACATCTCCATTAAAATCTAGAACTTTCCATGGCATTTTAACCAAAAAAACAAACAAACCTGTGAAGAATTAAGTTTCTCTTTCTCTTTCCCTCCTTTCCTCCCTTGCTCCCCCTCCCACCCCTCATAGTGATATCAATATTCTGTGTAACTTGGATGTTCCACAGGTTATTATAGTAAAAAGGCCGTGGGCTGTCATTTCACTCTTTCAGTAGATAAGGTAGAAATATACACAAGAAAAACAAAAGTTTTGGAGAGACATTTTATAGTTTATCAAGGTATCAATACTAGTAACTAATTACTATAACCAAAAAAAAAAAACAAAGCGTTGGGTATGATTATCATATAGAAAGGACTGCCCCAAATAACATTATGACAGGCTGCTGACTTTCAGATATTTTGACTGTGGGACACTCAATGCTCCTTAAATTGCACCATCAACATGGTTGCTTATTCTACCTAAGGACAGTCGGATTCAATTTTCTATGGTGTGACTACAGAATATAAAAAATCAGCCTATATAATAGTTTGAGTCAGGCAAATTGTTAAGAAAAAAATCACTGAAACCTATCCTTTAGGCAATTTGGAAAATATTTATCAAAATTATAAATGCATATATTTTCACATAACAATTCTACATCTAGGAATTTATTCTAAGGAAAAACCTGTGCATAGAATGACATTTTTTTACAAAGTTACTCATGTCGTCATTGTCTATAACACTAAAATATTGGCAATAACTTAAATGTTCATTAATAAGGAATTGTTTAAATTGTAGTAGATTCATGCAAAAGAATATGAAGCCACAAAAAAGAATGAATAAACTCTATATGAATTGATATAGAAAGTTCCATAAAGAGATAGATTTAAATTAGCTGTTGAATTGTAAAAACATAAATTCTTTCTGGAAAACTATGCAAGAAACTGATAACATCAACTGTGAGGAGGGGGATTAGGTGGCTAGGGGTCAAAGATGGGAGGAAACCTTTCTGTTTTGAATTTTGAACTACAGTTGACCCTTGAACAACATGGGTTTGAACTGCGTGGGTCTACTTACAGGCAGATTTTTTTCAAGAGTAAACAGTATAGTACTACACAATCCGCAGTTGGTTGAATCCTCAAATTTGGAACCACAGATACCAAGGAACCACAGATATGGAAGAACCATGTACAGAAGGAACCACTGTAAGTTATACCTGGATTTTTGACTGTGCGAGGGGGTTGGCATCCCTAACCCCACATTGTTCAAGGGTCAACTGTTTAGGAAATAGTCTGGTCAATTAGATCAAAACAATTGATATGGACAAGGCCTCAAAAAATAAAACATTATAATTCATGTATCTTTCAAACTGCCCTGCAACAGAAAAACTGCTGTAAATATTCCTCTTATAAATTTTCTCAGATTCCAAGATCTTAAAATTTAGTAAAAAAATAAAATAAGCAAATCAACAATTGAAAGGCTTTAATTATATTGTTTATAATACATATACCTACACAAACACAATGAAAGGCAAATTAATCTTTTGCTTTTCGCAATGTTACAAACTTACAATGTAGGCATCATTATTTATTTTATCAACTAGGAGAGCAATGATCATTCTTCATTCTCTTAAATATATACTGAGCACCTACAAGGTATCAAGTACCAGGGTGGATTCTGGAAATTCAGTGTTGAATAAGATAGTCTTGGTCTCTGACCTCCTGGACAGTTCTGGTACTCTAGCTATTAAGGACAGAAAAAGTTCCTTTTTTAGAATGATACATGCAATACTCAATAGCTGCCTTACCCTTTCAGTAAAATAGTAAACATTCAAATGTAAAATGAAAACAGCTGGAGCAGCTGGATACAATTTAACTTTACATTAAAAAAGTCCTCAGACATATATTACTACTCCTCTCCACACTCATGAGTAACTCCTGTTCAGGAGGCTCAGTGTGTAAGAACAGAGTAGGAAAAGACTCCCCTCTTCCTCGTGTCCCCATCTTCTTCCTGTACATGCACACCCTCCTTGGCCCAGAAAGAGGAAAATACAGGAGGAGTGCTTTTAACAAGCTTCCATAATGTATGGTTGGATTAAATGATAGTTTACTGGATATAAGCTGTTTTGTGATATGCACTCTATTTTTAAGAGTCTAGAAACACGTTGCTTAAAACTTGTGAGAAAATGATTGGACAGTCCCTGTTAGGATTCACTTGCATACTTGCTCCTTTTATTTGAGTTGAGATATACAATCACAAATCTCCCCAGACTAGTAAAGCATACTTTGGTGAAACGTGACATAGAGGATGGTTTTCAAAAAGCAACAGCAGTGAGAGGAGAATAGGGAGAATGAGGTGAGAGTAACTTCATCCTCGAGTGCCTCCTGTGCACATGAGAGACATTAATTATACTTTAGAACTAAGATGCTCTCCACCTGAGACAACCAAAGGCAGGGATGGAGAGTAGTCCCCAAATGAGAAAATAAACAGAAAACATGAATGGCTAGTTGAGGTACATTCCATTCAAGCCTGAGTAAATCACAGGAAGGAGATACTGGTGAGGCCCCTTCTTGGGGAATACCTGGACTACAAAGATGGACGAACACTATAATCACAAATAGAACATCAAGGACTTCCCTGGTAGCACAGTGGTTAAGAGTCCGCCTGCCAATGCAGGGGACACAGGTTCGAGCCCTGGTCCGGGAAGATCCCACATGCCGCAGAGCAAATAAGCCCGTGCGCCACAACTACTGAGCCTGCGCTCTAGAGCCTGTGAGCCACAACTACTGAGCCTGCGTGCCTAGAGCCCATGCTCCCCAACAAGAAAAGCCACCTCAATAAGAAGACTGCGCACCACAACAAAGAGTAGCCCCCGCTCACCACACACAGCAACAAAGACCCAACGCAGCCAAAGATAAATAAATAAATAAATAAAATTTATTTAAAAAAAAATAGAACATCAAGAACATGTTGAATAGCTAAACTGGTCTCATCACTGCTAATCTGATGAAGTCTTTGCTTCCATGATTCTTTTTAACAATTAAAGGACATATGCTCTTATGCAGGTATGTGCACATGTTTCACAAGCAATAGGCCTTCAGGAAAACAATATACACTTTGCAAACCCAAATTCCTCTGCTGAACGAGAGAAATTATTTTCTAATAATAATTAGAAATGTTTGGGGGGAACCTTTAATTATTCATAAACAAGGAAACAACCTTTATTATTTCACTGCATTTCTTTTGGTTACCAGAATAGTGGATATGATTTGAAGCAACTACATGTCACTAACTTTATGCTATAAAGAATTCCAATCTGCCTCATAGTTTTGCAAGACCACACCGTTTCAGATGTCTAACACACAGTAGAAATAATCAGTGAGTGTTGTACCTCATGTGTTGAGACAGGGCGGGGGAGTTGGGGGAAGGAACATAAATATGCTAACATGAGATGAAGTGGTGAGAGCAAATTTACTGTTGAAAATTCTAATATCCCACAGAAACAGTCCTCTGTTGTCTACTTATCACATATATATATTGGACACCAAAATTTTTTATTTATTAGAACTCTACAGGCTTTTGTATATTTGTAAATTAAATCATCAAGATGCAACTCTCTTATGACAATAGCCTATAAAGTGGTATTTCTTTTGGTTTATGGGGAAATTAAGTCCTGTAAAGTGAAGAGAAATGAAACCTAAATCTTATATTTAATCATATTTCAAAAAGCTAATTTGACCAAAAAAATAAATTCTTATGAATCTCATTCATACTTATTCCTTACTAAATTTTGACTGTTTGGCAAAATAACTTATAAGAAACAATTATAAGCAGTTTGGTTTTTGTTTTGTTTTGTTTTTACTTTTTCTTACTGTAATATAATTGATTTATAATATTGTGTTAGTTTCAGGTATATAGCAAAATGAATCAGTTATATATGTACATATATACATTCTTTTTTAGATTCTTTTCCCATATAGGTTATTACAGAATATTGAGTAGAGCTCCCTGTGCTATACAGCCGATCCTTGTTGGTTATCGATTTCATATATAGTAGTAGACCTAGAGATTATCATACTAAGTTAAATCAGACAAAGAAAAACAAATATCATATGATATCACTTATATGTGGAATCTAAAAAAATGGTACAAATGAACTTATTTATAAAACAGAAATAGAGTCACAGATGTAGAAAACAAACTTATGGTTACCAAAGACAAAAAGGTGGGGGGGGGATAAATTTGGAGATTGGGATTAACATATGCATATATATAATACCAGTTTGTTTTTAATAAGTATAAGCAATTTAAAAGTAGGCCTGATGCCCAATATCCTTGATGAACACAGATGGCAAAAATCCTCAACAACACACATTAGCAGGCTTCCCTGGTAGCGCAGTGGTTAAGAATCTGTCTGCCAATGCAGGAGACATGGGTTCGAGCCCTGGTCCACATGCCACGGAGCAACTAAGCCCATGCGCCACAACTACTGAGCCTGTGCCCTAGAGCCTTTGAGCTGCAGCTACTGAAGCCCGCGTGCCTAGAGCCCGTGCTCAGCAACAACAGAAGCCACCGCAATGAGAACCTGCACACAGCAACGAAGACCCAACGCAGCCATAAATTAATTAATTAATTTAAAAAAAAACACACATTAGCAAACTGAATTCAACAATACATTAAAAGGATCATACACTGTGATCAAGTGGGATTTATTCCAGGCATGCAAAGATGGCTCAACATCCATAAATCAATAAACATGATATATCATGTTAACAAAATGGAGGATAAAAATCATATGATCATCTCAATAGATGCAGAAAAAGCTTCTGACAAAAATCAACAGCCATGGGCTTACCTGGTGGCACAGTGGTCGAGAATCTGCCTGCCAATTCCGGGGACACAGGTTCGAGCCCTGGTCTGGGAAGATCCCACATGCCGCGGAGCAGCTGGGCCCGTGAGCCACAATTACTGAGCCTGCACGTTTGGAGCCTGTGCTCTGCAACAAGGGAGGCCGCGATAGTGAGAGGCCCGCGCACCGCGATGAAGAGTGGCCCCCGCTTGTCACAACTGGAGAAAGCCCTCGCACAGAAACGAAGACCCAACACAGCCATAAATAACTAAATAAAGCAAACTGTCAACAAGTAAAAATAAATAAACACTATTATATTCAAAAAAAAATCAACAGCCATTTATGATTAAAACTCTCAACAGAGTGGGTATAAAGAGAATGTGCCTCAACATAACAAAGGCCATATATGACAAACACACAGCTAACACCATACTCAATGGTGAAAAGCTAAAAGCTTTTTCCCGAGATCAGGAACAAGACAAGTATGCCCACTCTCATCACTTTTATTGAACATAGTATAGGAAGTTCTAGCCAGAGCAACTAGGCAAGAAAAAAAGAAATAAAAGGCATCCAAATCAGAACTGTCATTATTTGCAGATGACATGATACTGTATATAGAGAACCATAAAGACCCCACCAAAAAACTGTTAGAACTAATAAATGAATTCAGTAAAGTTGCAGAATACAAAATTAATATACAGAAATCTGTTGCATTTCTATACACTAATAATGAGCTATCAGAAAGAGAAATTAAGAAAACAATCTCACTTACGATTGCATCAAAAAGAATAAAATACCAGGAATAAATTCAACCAAGGAGGTGAAAGACGTATACATTGAAACCTATGATATACTACTGAAAGAAACTGAAGAAAACACAAAGAAATGGAAAGATATTCCATGTTCATGGATTGGAATAATTAATATTATTAAAATGTCCATACTACCCAAAGCAAACTATAGAATCAATGAAATCTCTATCGAAATTCCAATGGCATATTTCACAGAACTAGAACAAATAATTCTAAAATTTCTGTGGAACCACAAAAGTTCCCAAATGGCCAAAACAATCTTGAAAAAGAAGAACAAAGCGAGAGGTATCATGCGCCCTCATTTCAAACTATACTACAAAGCTATAGTACTCAAAACAGTTATGGTACTGGCACAAAAACAAACACACATATCAATGGAACATAACTGAGAGCCCAGAAATAAACCCACACATATATGGACAATTAATTTATGACAAAGGAGCAAAGAACATACAATGGAGAAAGAATAATCTCTTCAATAAATGGTGTTGGGAAACTGGACAGCCACAAGCAAAAGAATGAAACTCGACCACTATCTTACACCATACACAAAAATTAACTCAAAATAGATTAAAAACTTGAACGTAAGCTGTGAAACCATAAAATTCCTAGAAAAAAAATAGGTAGTAATTTCATTGACATGGGTCTTAGCCTTGCTTTTGTGGACCTGCGTCCAAAAACAAGCGCAACAAAAGCAAAAATAAACAAATGGGACTACATCAAACTAAAAAGCTTCTGCACAGCAAAGGAAACCATCATCAAAACGAACAGTCAACCTACTGAATGGGAGAAGAATTTGCAAATGGTATCAGATAAAGGGCTAATATTCAAAATATATAAAAAACTCAAATAACTCAACAACAACAAAAAATTTTTTTAATGGGCAGAGGATCTGAATAGACAGTTTTTCCAAAGAAGACATACAGATGGCCAACAGGCACATGAAAAGATGCTCAACATCACTAATTATTAGAGAAGTGAAAGTCAAAACCACAATGAGATATCACCTCACACCTATTAGAATGGCTATTATCAAAAAGACAAGAAATAACAAATATTGGAGAGAATGTGAAGAAAAGGGAACCTCCATACAGTGTTGGTGGCACTGGAAGTTGGTGCAGCCACTATGGAAAGCAGTATGGAGATTCTTCAAAAAATTAAGAATAGAACTACCATATGACTCAGTTATTTCACTTCTGAGTACTTATCCAAAGAACACAAAAACACTAATTCAAAATGATACAGGCATCCCTATGTTTACTGAAGCATTATTTACAACAGCCAAGACATAGAAACTACCTAAGGCTCCATCGATGATGGAATAGATAAAGATGTGTTACATAAATACACAATGGAATACTACTCAGCCATAAAAAAGAATGAAATCCTATTATTTGTGACAACATGGATGGACCTTGAAGGTATTATGCTAAGTGAAATAAGTCAGATGGAGAAAGACAAATACTGTGTGATTTCATTCATATGTGGAATCTAGAAAAACAAATGAACAGGGAATTCCCTGGTGGTCCACCGGTTAGGGCTCTGTGCTTCCACTGCAGGGGACATGGGTTCGATCCCTGGTCAGGGAGCCAAGATCCCACATGCCATGTGGTGCGGCCAAAAAAAAATTTTTTTGAACAAACAAAATAAAACAAAAACAAACTCACTGAGATAGAGATCAGATTAGTCATTAACAGAGGGGAAGAGTAGGGGAGTGGATGAACTCGGTGAAGGGAGTTAACTTCATGGTGATGGACGGTAACTAGACTTGTGCTGGTGATCCCTCTGTAGTGTATACAGATGCTGAATTATAACTCTGTACACCTGAAACTTATATAATTAAAATTTTTTCAAAAATAAAGAAGGCCTGATTCAATATGGTACAGAATATCATTAAGATCTTTGAAAATTAGTTTTTCAGGAAAGATGATATAGATAATCTTTGGAATCACTTTCCAACTCTATTTCTTGGTGATTTTAAGGAGCTGATAATGATTTTATATCCATAAATAAGTAACTAGAAGTGAAATTCTTTGCATTAAGAAAAAGTTCACTAAAATTTTAGAATTACTAATGGATTTAGGACCGTCTTAAACCATAATTCTGTTATCTTCTAGTTATCATGTAAATTCTAGTAGTAGTAGCTGATAAGCAATACAAAATCATTTCACCATCCATACTGTAGTTCGCAGAGCAACTGACAATAAATAAAACTATGTTGCCTAGGTTAAAAGAGGCCTTCAAAAAACTCTAAATTTATTCGCTATTCCTAAAATTCATCTTCTTGGTGTTCTACACGGTCCTCTACCGCTACTTTCCCAGCAGCTACCTTCTCTTTCTTCTTTCATGTTCTTCGTTCACCATATATTTATGGAACACCTACTAGGCACTAGGACCAGAGCAGCAAATAAAACAGGCAAAGAGTTTGTACTCCAGGTTGAATTACCTTTGAGCCTTCATTAATCACCAGCTGCTCATACCATTCCTAATTCATCAAAGTTGCAAAAGTGATAATTCTCCTCTCTTTAATCCTAAATTTAGCTGACTAAACATAAAATCCCATTTCTTTAAGCCAAGCCCATAAAATAATTTCAGAGTCATGGCAAGTGTGACCTTTCAGTTAGCTTCTTCCTTAGCCCATCCATCCCAGGCCAAGGTCACTTTTCACACTTTTTAAACTCCCTTTCAATTCACCTCATGTTATATGTTGCCCATTTGAATAGATTTATTCGTTAAGTTTTGTGTATATATAGCAGACTATATTTAACTGTTAATTTAAAGCATATGTCTCAATGTCCTGACAGAACATTAAACATTTAGTAAATTAAATGTTTTTTGGCACTAAATTTTCACTCTTTATGTAGACATTTTAATATTGTATGAAATAGAGTTCCTATACTTCTGGATTTCACAACCATAAAACTTCTAAAAACTAGAGATGTACAAAAAATCGCCACCAAAAGATGTTAAAAACAATTATCTATCGTCACTGTTATGTAATAAACGAATGAACATTTTAACATTTAAAAGTAGGAATAACATATTCTCAGTATAAAGGATAGTCCTAATTTAAACTGGATAAATTTAATGATGAAAAACTCACTATATTGTCCTAATATTCCTATTTCACCACAGATAGGTGAAAATTTAATCATGAATCACTACTTAGGAACCACTGGTATAGATAATGCCAAGTGTAGACATATCAATTATTTTAGGAACTGCATTTGAAAATATTTGTGAAAATTTGGCTACCTTTATTTTAAATTTTAGATTAAATTAATTATTATTAGGCTTTGCTGACAAAAATAATTATAAGTTCTTAAGACAAAAAAAAAAATCCCACCTCTGTTTCTAGGTAAGGTTTTAATAAAGCCATTTTAGAAATGAGAGAATCTATCCTATTTTTTAAAAGCAGTTTCTAAGAGCTTCCAACACTTCTCAGGATAAATCATCTTGGAGTTTTCCAACTGTGTTGGAGAACGTTGAAGATCTGCTATAGTTGTATATGAGACTACAAGTTGTGTCTGTAGGGGAGCAAAATATCTGTTACCTATTCAATAGTTTGATTTGCATGTACTCTCAAAAATGAATTCTGGAGATAGAAATCACACGTTTCCATAAACATTCTCAGGCAGGTAGACAATATAACTTTTCTATTAATGATGAAAAACACCTTTGATGGACTACTCCATAGCTGTATTCTGGCTCCTCCCATGTGTGAATGGGAGGCAGTCGCTGCAAGGGAATTCATTCCAACTGTATGGGAAAATAGAGCAGTGACGCCTCCAAGTTTGAAATGATGACATTCCCAGAAATTTCTATGCAACACCAAAAAAGATTTAAAAATTGATTCCATCCCCATTTGAATGATTTCTGATTTTTCTTCTAAACATAAAGATTTACATCCTTTTTCAAAAATAAATCTTAATTTAAAATAAAAATGATAGTTTGTTCTCATCACGTAGAATAAATTCAAGAGAATGTTGACCTTAATTTAGTTATTAAAGTTGAGTCTGTAAGATAATAATTATTACTTGGAAAAATAAGGAATAATTTAATGATGAAGATGCTATATCAAAAATGAATGCTATAACATGCTATATAGCACAGGGAACTCTACTTAGTGCTCTGTGATGACCTAAATGGGAAGGAAATCCAAAAAAGAGGGGATATATGTATACATATGGCTGATTCACTTCACTGTACAGTAGAAACACAACATTGTAAAACAACTATACCCCAATAAAAAAAAATGAATGCTACAATTACGTCAATTATAAATATGCATTTTTCATTAATGAAAACATTTTAAAAAGTGGTAAATGTACTATTTTGTATCAACATATGTATATGCCCATAAAGACATGTAAAACTGTAAAAAGCTTCATCAAACTGAATTTCATCTTTGTTCTGTTTTCCAATTATATGTCAGAAATTTGACACCATGTAAATGTATGCTGAACTTGTTGCCCATAGGAAAAGAAAAAAAAAATAGTAAGAGAAAACTTATGGCAGTTACAGTATAGGTACAAGGAGTTTACAATAATAATTTGTATTATGTATGGTAATTTATGAATTTAACTGAGAAAACAGTAAGAGGCTTCTTATTCTGTTATTATTCACATACATTAAATATATATTACATTCCAGTAAATATATTTTGATTTACTGGACTCTCAGTTCTTATGGGATATTTTCTATCTGACCAAGTGATTGACCAGCATAGGAACAGTATGCAAATTCAGGAATCAATGGATCAATTATAAAATCTCAAGCTCTGTGACCTGTCCCAGAACTCAGCAATCCAGCTTCTGTCTACATGTACACAAAGATTTAAATAAATTTTTCAATTTTTAGTCAGTTTATTTGGTATAATATAGACAGTATTTTACTGTTTCTAAAAAAAAAAAAAAAAAAAAAAAAGGCATAATTCAGAACCACCGGCTCTCATACAGATATCTGTCCATTCACATGGAATAGGTCTTTCTTCAAACATATTTTTATTCAGCTCTGGGAAGTGGAGAATGAGTGGAAGCTCATGAAATGAAAATGACAAGAGAGAGGAAGAAAAGAAGAATAGGAAAGAAGATACTGTCCCAAGGAAGAAAGAAAAGAAGAATAGGAAAGAAGATACTGTCCCAAGGAAGAAAGAAAGCTAAAAGTGAGTTTTATCTCACGTGTACCATTATCATAACTACGTAATAGTAATGCAATGTCACTGTCCATTTGTTTCACTCATTCATTCAATATGTATTAATACATTCAATCTGTATTCAATATGACTACTGAAAATAAGACACCATTAGGTACATCATTTCAATTTCACCTCATCAGAAAACAGATGGATTCTTCTTCCCATTTTCTATCTTTGTAACCATAAAGGGAAATTTAGTACTTGCCAGGTAGTATAAAGCATTTTTTTAATCCGTTAAATTAATGGGTAATATAGTCAAATTTTTTTCAAAATAAAATATATGGTGATAGATAGATACATGGACAACCTATGGACTAGGAGAAAATATTTGCAAATGATGTGACCAACAAGGGATTAATTTCCAAAATAAACAGCTTATGCAACTCAGTATCACAAAAACAAACAACCCAATCAAAAAATGGGCAGAAGACCTAAACAGACATTTCTCCAAAGAAGACAAACTGATGGTCAACAGGCACATGAAAAGATGCTCCACAACGCTGATTATGAGAGAAATGCAAATCAAAACTACAATGAGGTATCACCTCACACCAGTCAGAATGGCCATCATTTAAATGTCTACAAATAATAAATGCTGGAGAGGGTGTGGAGAAAAGGGAACCCTCCTACACTGTTGGTGGGAATGTAAATTGGTGCAGCCACTACAGAAAACAGTCTGGAGTTTCCTTAAAAAATGAAAAACAGAGTTGCCATATGATCCAGCAATCCCACTCCTGGGCATATATCCAGAAAAGACTAAAATCTCTAATTCAAAAAGATACATGCAAGCCAACGTTCATAGCAGCACTATTCACAATAGCCAAGATATGGAAGCAACCTAAATGTCCATCAACAGATGAATGGATAAAGAAGATGTGGTTCAAATCTGCCAGTTCCTTGATTCTGAACTTCCCAACCTCCAGAACTGTGAGAAATAAATTTCTGTTGTTTACAAGCCTCCTAGTTCATGGTATTCTGTTATAGCAGCTTGGACAGACTAAAACAGAATGACAAACAATAAACTAAAATTTAGCAAAGTTAGGTGGTATGTCAGATGGTTATTAAAGGTGAATAAATGCCATGGCTGTTGGTGGTGGCAGGGGCTGGAGAAACAGGGTGGTCAGGCAAGGCCTTTCTGAAGGAGATACTTGGATGAACACCTGAAAGAGGTAAGGAAACAAATCATTCAGATATTGGGAGAACGCTTTAGGTGGGGAGAATAATATCATTTTTTCAATATATAATTCTATTAAAAGAAGGAGTGTGACAAATAGAAGAAGAGAAACTACATATGTAAGAAAAAATCCCAAGAGGATATATATTATACAAGGAAGTGAACAGTGATCATCTTTGGGAATCCGTATGATTTTTTTCTCTTACTTTGATTTTGTTTATCTTAATGTTTTGAATAGCTGTTTACCAGTGCTAGTTACATAATTTGTGGAGCTCATTGCTAACTGAAATGTGGAGCTTTTGTTCAAAAGCTAGAAAAAAGTGCTGTTAGCAGTTCAGAAACATAACGCTTTTTCTTTTTTTTTTTTTAACATCCTTATTGGAGTATAATTGCTTTACAATCGTGTGTTAGTTTCTGCTTTATAACAAAGTGAATCAGTTATACATATACATATACCCCATATCTCTTCCCTCTTGCATCTCCCTCCCTCCCACCCTCCCTATCCCACCCCTCTAGGTGGTCACAAAGCACCGAGCTGATCTCCCTGTGCTATGTGGCTGCTTCCCACTAGCTATCTATTTTACATTTGGTAGTGTAAAGCTTTTTCTTTTCTTCCACGTTCTTTTTGTCAATTTGCCGTGGTGTTTGTTTTGTCATTTAATGTCATTCTAAACAAAGCAAAAATTTTTAATTAAAAAAAAAAGATGTGGTATATACGTACAATGGACTATTACTCAGCCATAAAAAAGAACGAAATATTGCCATTTGCAGCAACATGGATGGACCTAGAGATTATCATACTAAGTGAGGTAAGCCAGAAAGAGAAAGACAAATACCATATGGTATCACCTATACATGGAATCTAAAAAAATAATACAAATCAACTTACTTACAAAACAAAAACAGACAGACATAGAAAATAAACTTATTATCAAAGGGGAAAGAGGAGGGGGAGGGATAACTACATATAAAATAAACAAGGATTTACCGTATAGCGCACAGAACTATATTCAATATCTTGTACTAACCTATAATGGAAAAGAATCTGAAACTGTACACCTGAAACTAACACAATATTGTAAATCAACTATAGTTTAATAAATAAAATAAAATAACCCACATCACAATGATACATTAAAAAAAAACAGTGGCACAAAACCGCTTTATCACTGTCATTCATCACCATGCAGGGAGGAAGCCTAGATTCATTTAAGAATGTGCTCAATGAGTCAGTAGAAATTATTAATTTTATTAAATCTCAACCCTTCAGTACAAGCCCTTTTTAATACTCTGTGTTATAAAATGGGAAGTATGCATACAGCACTTGTGCTGCATTCTGAACAAAGGACCGCTGATTATCTCATGATACTATGAGTTGCACCTGAGTTGCAAGCTGAACTACTAGCGCCTTTTTTCATGGAACACCATTTTTATCTGAAAGAAAAAACTGCAGACAAACTATGGTTTATTCAGACTTGGGTATTTGATATTTTCCCAAAAGTAAAGCGAGTCTATAACCTCAAGGGAAAAAAATGACAGTTGCCAATGATAACTTTCAATGAAAACTACAATTTTGGAAAACCTGTATCCACTGCTGTGAGCATCGCAGCTTCCCAATACTTAAGTACTTTTCTGATGAGATCAGTGTTATAATTAACAAATGTGATTTTTTTTAATATTGTATATGACATGCATAACTCAGTAAACCAACACTTTCCAACTGACCAATGCATGAAATTACAAAATCATGCATGGATAAAAGATTCATCAAAGTACAAGACATGCCAATAAATTTTAATATAACAAACTACAAAAAGTTCATTGATAATAGTTTCAGATTTCACACTGAAAGTCACCTTCAAGAAACTATCACTTGTCGAGCTTTGGTGCAATATCAAAGACAAATATCCACGATTAACTGAAAAGGCTGTTAAAATACCTCTCAGTTTTCTAACTACATGTCTATGAAGCTGGATTTTCTAGATATACTTCAATCAAAACAACATTTTACAAGAGATGAATGCAGAACAAATATGAGAATCCAGCTGTCTTCTATTAAGTCAGACATTAAAGAGATTTGTACACATGATGATGCCACTCTTCTCACTAAATGTTTGTGTTGCAAAATATAATTATTTTTCACTTAAAAAATGTTATGTTAACATTTTATGGTTTTATGATAGTTATTTTTAAATTATTAAATATTTAACATTTTTATTTCTAATATGGTAAATAACAAGGGCTCTTTGGGATCCTCAATAATTTAAGAATATAAAGGGATCCCAAGACCAAAATGTTTGAAAGCTGCTGAAAAAGAGTTTGTCTCTCAGATCACTGAAACCTCAGATCAGTCAAGGAAGTCATGCGAATACCCTTCATGCGAATACCCTGATGTTTGCTAGGCACATACCTGTAATTTTACTTCTGCCTGGAATACTATGAGTCTCTCTCAGGAAAGAATAGGAGTAGAGAAGACACCTCAGAAATGCACAGTACAAGAAAAATGTTTCTTTTTTTATTATAAAATAATGTATGACAAAGACAGCCACTGTAGCAAATGACTGAAAACCACCTAAATGTTTGGTTTGTTGTTAGATTTTGAACTTCAGATGCACAGACAGCAGTTTGATCTAATTGTGGCCTTAGTTTGTCTGCATGTTGTCATCATTGGTCCATGTATGATCCCTTTCCTTTGCTTTACTTTTTCTTCACTTTGCTCCTTACTTCACTCTTTCTTCAAGTTTCACACTCATTTCCCTCCTCTGAGTATTAACCCATTTTAAAGAGATGAGAATGTATATTTAAATGTGTATAGTATTACAAAATAGGTATAGTTGTTTTATAAAGAATTATGTGTGTTCTATTTAAATAAATAGCATTTGTGCTATAGCTCTCATTATGTTTCCTATTTTATCTTTCATGATTATGTTTTTAAGATTTTTCCATGATCAATGAGTTCACTGCTTCTTACTGCTGCATAGTACTTCATAGTATGCATCCACTATATTTTACTTATTGATTAAAATTACTTATCGGATGCACCTAACTCTCTACCTCCATTAGTGATATTATAACATCCATGAACATGTCCTCACTAAACCTTTTGCTAGTTCTCTGGAAAAACAGATCCATGAGTAAGATTGCTATGCATATGACTGTACAATTTATATCCCCATCAGCAGTGCAAAAATCTCCACTATTCCATATCCTCTCCAATACTTGGTATTATCCACCTTTCTAACTGCTGCCATGCAAATACTTGTAAAATGATATTTTATTGTTGCTTTAATTTGCATTTCACTTCTTTATAATGAACTTTAGCAACTCTTCATATATTTGCTATTTATTTAGACATCTTCTCTGAATTATCTGTTTAACCTCTTATGAATTTTTCTCTTGGGGTCTCCATATTTTTCATGTTGGTTTAAAGGGTTCTTGCATTTGGGGGATATTAGCCCTTGCTGCTTTTAAACATGGCAAATATCCTTTCCCAATCTAACATCTGTTTGTTAACTTCATCTGCGGAACACTACATTGAACAAAATCCTTAACCTGTGGTGTACCCAAATCCAGCCACTCTTTTTTGACTTACAGTTGGTGCTTTTGAGATTTTGTTTAAAAACCCTTTTCTGGGGTGGGAGAGGGATAAATTAGGAGGTTGGGATTAACATATACACACTATTATATATAAAATAGATAACCAACAAGGACCTACTGTATAGCACAGGGAACTCTACTCAATATTTTGTAATAACTTATAAGGAAAAAGAATCTGAAAAAGAATATATATACACATATATATGTGTATATGTATATATGTGTGTGTATATATATATACAACTGAATCACTGTGCTGTATACCTGAAACTAACAAACACTGTAAATCAACTATACTTCAATCAAAATAAATAAATAAAATTAAATTTAAATTTCCTCCCCTTTGGTCACAAAGATCTTATTTCACATTTTCTTCTATTATCCTCTACTATCTTTATATCTTTATCTTTTTTTATTTTATATATATATATATATATATATATATATATATATTTTTTTTTTTTTTTTTTTTGCGGTACACGGGCCTCTCACTGTTGTGGCCTCTCCCGTTGTGGAGCACAGGCTCCGGACACGCAGGCTCAGCGGCCATGGCTCACGGGCCCAGCTGCTCCGCGGCATGTGGGATCTTCCCGGACCGAGGCACGAACTCGTGTCCCCTGCATCAGCAGGCGGACTCTCAACCACTGCGCCACCAGGGAAGCCCTATTATATATTTTTTAAAATTTTGGGCTGCGTTAGGTCTTTGTTGCTGCGCACGGGCTTTCTCTAGTTGCAGCAAGCTGGGGCTACTCTTTGTTGTGGTGCGCGGGCTTACCATTGTGGTGGCTTCTCTCATTGTGAAGCATGGGCTCTAGGCGTGCGGGCTTCAGTAGTTGTGGCACGCGAGCTCAGTAGTTATGGCTCATGGGCTCTAGAGCACAGGCTCAGTAGTTGTGGCGCACGGGCTTAGGTGCTCCACAGCATGTGGGGTCTTCCCAGACCAGGGATCGAACCCGTGTCCCCTGCACTGGCAGGCGGATTCTTAACCACTGTGCCACCAGGGAAGTCCTATATCGTTATCTTTATCTCTCATATTATTAGGTCCTTAGTCTATCTGGAGCCAACTTTTTTTTTTTTTTTTTTTTTGCTGTACGCGGGCCTCTCACTGTTGTGGCCTCTCCCGTTGCGGAGCACAGGCTCCAGACGCGCAGGCTCAGCGGCCACGGCTCACGGGCCTAGCCGCTCCGCGGCATGTGGGATCTTCCCGGACCGGGGCACGAACCCATGTCCCCTGCATCGGCAGGCGGACTCTCAACCACTGCGCCACCAGGGAAGCCCTGGAGCCAACTTTTACGTAAGTTAGCAGTCTATATTTTTCTCCATATAATGATCCTCACATCATCTACTAAATTATTTGCCTTTTTTCAATTGCTTTGTGATACAAGCATTATCATAGGTCTTTATATATACCTAGATCTATTTTTAAACTCTCAATTCTGTTGTTTTGGTTTATTTACATATTGCTGGAACAACAGCATCATCATCACCATCACCATTTATAGCATGTCTTATCTGATGATTGAGGGTGACTGCTATCTTTTTGGCTCATCTTTTCCTATGCACATATTTAGAAATTTGGGGGCCATAAGCCATCCATATAAATTTTAGAATTTGTTGTGCTTCTCAAAATTCCAGTTAGAATTTTGATTGGAATTTCATTTACTTTGCATGTGTACTTGAAGAGAATTGATAACTTTATTAGGTTAAATCATACCCCCATGCACACAGTATCTCTCCCCATTTATTCAAATCTTATTTATGTCCCTTTCTATTTTTCTACTAAAGGACACAAAAAAAGGAGAATTTATGTTTCTTAAAATAATACCTTATTTTTATTATAAGAATAGTTTGTCTAAAAGGAGTGCTTTTTTGAGTTGATATACAAATATACAACTTCTATTAATCTTGTTAAACTTTTGTTAGTACTCATAGTATGTTCATTCAATTGGATTTTCTATACAGATAATAATATCACCTTCAAATAATGATTTTTATTTCTTCCAATCCTAACATGCCTTTATCCTGCCTGAAAAGATAGGTGGGACCTCTAATATTGTTTAAATGGTAGTGAAAATTGTAAACGTCTTGTTCTTCATTTCAATGGAAATGCTTCTAATTTATTCAAGTTTTTTGTAAATTGGGAAGTCCTTTGATACTCCTAATATTCTGTAAATTTTTCATAAATAAGTATTAATACTTTATTCTGAAACTCTTATCATAGAGAAGATGTTTTTTCTGTGTCTCATGAAATCATCATATGATATTTCTTCTTTGATCTAATACTAAAGTGAAATACATTGATACATTTTTTTCTGACGTTGAATTATCCTTTCATTCTTGGGATAAATACTACTCGATCAATATGTACTTTTTAGGGAATTCCCTGGCAGTCCAGTGGTTAGGAGTCGGTGTTTCCACTGGCAGGACCCGAGTTCAATCCCTGGTCGGGAACTAAGATCCCGCAAGCTGTGTGGCACAGCCAAAAAAAAAAAAGTAATTTTTAAGATAAACTATTGGATTTGGTTAGCTAATATTTTATTTAGAATTATTGCACTCACATCCATAATGAAATAGGTTTATGCTTTTCTTGTCTTGTATCTTCCTTATCTGTCTTATATCTTCATCATCCTTATCTTGATTTGATAATCAAGATTATAAAGTTTCATACAAAATGAGCTGGCCAACTGAGCAGCTACTTTCTTGTTCTTTTTTTTTTTTCCATTTTCTGGAGCAATTTATATAAAATAAATATTATTTTTCCCTTGAAAGTTTTGTAAAATCCCACTGGAAAACCATCTAAGCTAGGGGCCGTTTTTGGTGGAGAGGTTATAGATTCTTTTTCTTTAATCATTATTTATACACTGACGTACTTTATCAATTTTGTATTATGTGAATGCATATGTTATGCAGAAAATTATGACACACACCTTTAAAAAACCAGAGAAGTAATACACAATAATGTTTTTAAATTCATACAACACAGTTTGTGCCAAATATCTTCCACTTGCCCATCCAGACGCTTTCCCACCCTGCTCTGCCTCAGGAGGCTGCCCTGTATAGGCATGTTGCCTAGACATCTAGCTCCCTGACTGGATTAGGCCAAACTGCAACAGGAAATCCAAGGCAGGGACAAGAGTATTGATTCTCCTCGTCTCCTTTCTGGAGGTCCCTTCAGGCTTGTTTCCTTCTTGACCAAAGTCACAGCTCCTCCCAAGGTGGTTTTCCCTCCACCACTCTTTGTCTCTTATTTCCAGAAATTGCTCCTTCTCTTCATCCTTCTGGGCCTTAAGGTGTTAACAACCCCGGGATACTACACTAATCTTTGTGATATCCCAACACCTCATCCACATGTTTGTAAGTAGTCTCTTTATTAACCATTTTTGATTATCCTAATTTGAAAGTGCCATCTGTTTCCTCCTGAGATCCTGACTGATATGCAGGTAATAGAGAAAATCCACCTCCAACTCCTCCAGATTAACAATTACTAACAGTTTGGTGTATATCCTTCCAAACACAGAACATATTTGTGACACATATAACACCAAAAACATGCAGATAAAACACAGACAGTGTTTTTAAAATGAGAACTTGTTTTAAAAAGTGAACATTTCTGGTTGCTACTGACGTCACCTCATTTTTTTAAACTCTTTCCTTTCTTGGTCCCTACAACCCTTCACAATTCTGACACTCCTTTAATCTTTTTGACAGCTCTACCTCTGTCTCCCTTTATGGGCTTATCTTCTTCCATTTAAGTGTTCAGGTTCTGTCCACAGTTCTCTTCTCTCACAACCTTCTCTCTCTTTTGGAGACTGTGTTCCCCATGGAGATTCAACTATAATTACAATGCAAATGATTCCAAGATATCTGTCGCTAGTTCTGACCTCTCTCCCAAGTTCCTCCGTTTTCATCACTCTCCAATAGCTATATTCACCCTGAACAAACTAACAACTATTCAAATACAACAGGATCCAAACCAAATTCACATCTTTTCCACTAACCCAGTTCCTCCACTTGACTCTCCTCTTTCTACTCCTAATACCATCATTCTCCTTGTCATCCCAGCCCAAAATTTGGTGTCACACTTGATTCTTTTTTATTGCTATCCATCCCTTCTACTTTGACAAATTTTAGCAGTCCCTATAGCCACAATATTCATCCAATATTCATTTCCTCCTTTTGGTCACAACAGCCAAAATCGAATATGAGACTCTTATCCTGGAATCTCACAATACCCTCCCAACTCAGCTCCCCATCTCTAGTTTTTCCCCCCCTCATACCTAGCCTTCCAACAGACTGACAACCTAATCTTCCTAAAAAGCACAACATTTCTATGTTCTAAATTAAAAAATAACTGCCCAGTATTCCCTGAATTTTAGTCTCTACTTCATGGTTTATACCCAAATGTCTATACTCTATGATCTTAAACCTACACAAGCCTTCATCCCAGTACTTCCACCATACTCCTATCACAGAGCTTTAGCATATGCTGTTTTCTCTGCTTATAAAGTCTTCCTCACATCTCTGCTGGTTTAAATCCTTTAGGGTCCAGCTCAAATTCTACTTCCTAATGTGCCTCCCTTGAGACATTAATCATCTTCTTTACATTACATGTGTACTGTCATTTTGTTCACCAGATTAAAAGTTCCCTGAGGGTCGGAACTATTTCTTAATCATTTTTGTTTCCCTCACAGCACCTATGTAACCCCTTTACAGTACTGGTAGTCAATAAATAATAATTAATTCTTGAATTAATCAAAAAATGAAAACAAATCATCAGAAAGAAAAAAAAAGGTTTTCTTTCCTTTAATGAAGATTCAGAAACCATTTGCTTTTTGTGTTTTTTAAATAGTTTTTTTTTAATGCATGCATGCCTATATTCTGTAACGGTTGTTTATTTTAAATTTTTAAAAGATTATAAATTATATAAATTACATACAGGAGACAAAGTCCAACATAAGGCATGATTGATCACAACATGAACCATAACTGTTGTATGATTTCTAACCTAAAGTAAGTATGACTTTGGTACAAGCCAGTCTTTCTTTAAAGAAAAAGGAGAATAAGAACCCTGGGCCTTTAACTGAAAGACTCTATGTGGTCACTTCCTCTTTAGTGACACTACTATCCAAACCTACTTGAATGGAATTACCTTAATTGTATTTTTGCAGATAACCAGTGCAGACAAACAACAAATATGGTACTTCTGGCTATCAGAAGTTGACTGTATTGAGCGGCCAGCTCATCTTAAAAGCTACGCTATGAAGTGTTATACAGTATATAAATAAAAGAACAACTTGTGGCTTCACAGATGGAGTGACACAGGTGGCTAAATAATCTGTTTATTACTTCAGTGTGAAGAAAAGATTGAACATTTTCCTGCCTTCATTCCTTCCTTCCTAAACCCATCCTATGTGCCAATCACTATGGTAGGCACTGGGGATATCAAGTAGGATAAAGACGTGAACCCTTCTTTAAAGGAGAGACAGAAAAAAAAAAAAAAAAAGGAGAGAAAATTGTAAACAAATGATGGGAACATAATCTAAATGTAAAGTTTGTGCCAGGCATAGCAGCAACACAGAAAAAGAAAAAAAATTATCGTTACAAACAGTTTTATTGTTGAGAGCCTTTGCTAATCTAGTTTTCTATAAATTACTATAAAATATCACCCACCAGATAAAACCAGGAAAAAAGAATATATTATAACACTTAAGTATTTGAATAATTTATAATGGCTACATTACTTAGAAAACTTCAGTTCATTTCGGCAAAATGATGAGATCACTGGTCTCAAAATTGAAGAAAAAGCATATAGGGCCTGAAAAGAACATACGATTGTAAGCATTTAAAAGTGAGGGCTGGGGCTTCCCTGGTGGCGCAGTGGTTGAGAGTCCGCCTGCCGATGCAGGGGACACGGGTTCGTGCCCCGGTCCGGGAAGATCCCACATGCCGCGGAGCAGCTGGGCCCATGAGCCATGGCCGCTGAGCCTGCGCGTCCGGAGCCTGTGCTCCGCAACGGGAGAGGCCACAGCAGTGAGAGGCCCGTGTACCGCAAAAAAAAAAAAAAAAAAAGTGAGGGCTAAACTAATAAGGACCTACTGTATAGCACAGGGAACTCTACTCTATAATGGCCTATATGGGAAAAGAATCTAAAAGAGTGGATATATGTATATGTATAACTGATTCACTTTGCTGTACACCTGAAACTAACACAACATTGTAAATCAACTAGACTCCAATAAAAATTTAAAAAAAAAAAAAGAAGATTGTACTTTTACTATTTAAAAAAAAAGTTGAGCACTAGTCATAATTATTTTCTGTAGTCAGGAGGGAAAATGCCTGTTTACTTCATATTTTAACAGCATACTTACCTGCCTGAGATTTCTTATCTCTGAACTAAATAAATCATTTTAATTTCAAGCAAGCCACAAAGCATTATTTCTCAAAATACGTATTTAAGTAATTGCTTACTTACTTGGCTTTTTCCTCTCTAGACTGTGAGCTTCTTCTAGGACAAAGATGATTGCCTATTCATCTTTATATCTACTGCCCAAGCACAATTCCTGGCACATAACAGAGAATAAACACTTGTTAAAGGAAAAATGTAAATACAGACCTTTAGATCCTTTCCAGCTCTCAATATTCGAGTTTTTTAATGCTCATCATTTGCATCCTTTTCTTATCCTCCTCCTACTGGTAAAAACAAGGGGGTATTTCCAAACAGCCTAATTTATGGTATATTGGTGTTTCAACAAACTAAAGCCTCAAGACTTACTAAGAAACTTTAATTCTCAAAAAAAATAAGGAAGGAAGGAAGGAAGGAAAGAAGGGAGGAGGGAAGGGGGAGGGAGGGAGGGAGGGAGGAAGAGGGAAGGAAGAAAAGAAATCTTCTATTTATATTTCAACTCAAAATTGTACACTTCTTGAAAATGTTCCTCTTGCTGGATATCTATGGGATACCTTAAGCAAATAGAGAACTGCACATATGGCCCTAAACATCACTTTAAATGACTGTATTTATTATTTATATTTTTATCCTCAATTTTGCTGTAGTTGCTGTGAATGGCTTGGAACATGCAAAATATGCTAAGCAAGAAACACAGCCCATACCTGAAGAGTTAGCAGTTGAAAGGCACAAAGAGGTACAATGGATTTAAAAGCCTCTTGAAGAACAGCCTTTTGCTGCACAGATGCCAGGCAAGACAGTATGTGGCAGGAAAAGAGTTGGGGAAACTGCTTTAAAAACCTATTAACTAGGAATGTGAAAAAGCAGGGAACAATTGGGAAAGGAGGGAGGTGCTCACTGCTTAAAAGGCTTTTAAATGTGACCATACGTTGGTTGGCTTTTTGCCTGCAACATAAAATGAGGATGGTGTACTGAATGGCTAGATGGCTGCTGGAGGTGGAATGAATGGAAGCTAGGCTAGGGAGTCAAGGCTGAATTTTGAGATGCCACCCTGGACCGTGTGCAGCTGTTGAGACAACTCTCAGCAATGGTTTAGTGAAGTAAACACAACATTCAGTCAGGCTGCTCAATCACCCTTTCATTTTTATGTTTTTCTTGATCCCATAAATATGTGCCTATGCGGTCTTTGCTGCAGATAACAAGGAGTTAATAAATTAGCCAGCCAAACAGGCAGGAATGGAGAAAAGCCACAGAACTTAGAATTGAACAGCTGACAGCAGATTCTGCAGGTGTGAGATGGGAATCAGCTCTGCATTTTCCATGTAGCACAATTTTCTCTGTCTGGGCTGTGGCCTGATTTCTGGCCCCTTCAGGACAAGCTGAGTTATAAGGGAGAGAATTCCAGGGGGCTCTGCTCTATGGTCTTATGAACTCTAACCTTCTTTAAGAAGGAAGCAACCTCCTATGTTTAGACTGACAATATTACATGTTGGCAGTGGCCTTGTAAGATTTTAGTTTTATATTAGGAAGGAAAAATACTCTAGATGCCATCCTTCCTAAATAAGAAATGGTGGATTAAACTGCATAGCACAATGAATCATTCTCCTGCACTTGGGTGTCAAGGGGCAGCCTGCGCGCGCGTGCACAGACACACACACACACACACACACACACACACACACACACACACACACACACGTGTGTGTGTGTGAGAGAGAAAGGGGATCACTACTTGCACTGAATATATAAGTACCACAGCAGATAGTAAGATCATAACAGGGTAGGTGGAAATGAGAGAAATGGACTGCATTACAGTGCATATTTCTAATATACTAGTTTATCATATTCTTCTAATCATTCCACTTGCTGGTAATGGACATTCAAGGCTAAACTCCACATTGTGGCAGTTCTTCCAAATCTTTTTGACCTACAGTGGTAAAAAATACTAATTATATAACACTTGAAAGGGTTTAATATGATCCCTTGATTAACAAAACATTCCAGTGTTTCTTTCTGTATAGGGCTCTGGAGTGATACAAAAGTGATAGTGACTGATCAGATTAATAATAAAAAATGTTAATTTGATTTCTCTTTACACGGTGAGTATGGTCTACACATCCAAACCCTTTTGACTAAACTCTGTTATAAGGTATGTGTTTGGAATAAGGATAGAAAAACTCAGATCTGAGGCTCTTTTCTAGATAGGCTCCGGGAAGGAAAGGTAAATACCTTCAGTTATCAATATTCAAATTAGAAGCTGGTACCTACTATTAAATCTCATTTTGAACCTTCTCTTTCTCTGAGGCCTACTTTATGTCCCTAAAATCCTATGTTTCCAGTTTCTCCATCTAAAATGGAAGATCCTATGATTTAGACTATAAAAGATTAGCTACTTTCAGATATACTGCCCTTAGCGAGCTCTGAAAGTCTCCCCAATCCAAAAATATATTCCATTTCTTTGTGAAGGTCTAAAATTTCATCATTAGAGATTTAATATTTAGTGTCTTTGTCCCTTTATGACAAATTTAATTTCAAAACACACAAAAATTAAACAAACATAAAAATCCAAAAATATGTGTACTACAAATGTAATTTTTAATTATCTGTGGACTAAAGATCAGAAAGGAATATAGAAAATTTAAGTTATGTTGTTAGGTTGGTTGTATTATAAAGGACATTTTTCTTTAAAAGTTTCCCTTTAATGTGTTTGTAATAAATATCAGTAAGGAAAAAAATTAATATCACTTTTAAAGACTCTAATTCTGCTTGACTGCTATATCTCTCTAACTGTTGGAACCTAAAAAATAAAAACATAAAATTTAAAAATTAAAAAAAAAAGATTACTCTCAGTTATATATAGATTTTGGAAGAAAAACATAAAACAACAAATATTCATTTAGGAGTTAATGTATATTTATTACGGGGGAGGCACTTTGTTGAGTGATACAGAGGATACAAAAATGACTAAGATCTGTGCTCACCTCCCCCTTCAAAGAGCTTCTGGCATAAAGCTAGTAACTTTAAAGAAAAAACACAATGTTATTACCAGTCATTACTACATTAGGTTGAATCTATTTATTAGCCATTTGTTTCAGATTTTGAAAACCGAAGGATGGAGCAAGCCTGGGACACTACCTAGGAAAGATCAGCCTGGATTAAGATACTTAATGAAGGAAGATGAGGGCAGTGGGCACAAGCGGGGAGAAGCGATAGCACAAAAGAGGGAGAAGATGAGAGCACGCTGACAGCAAACTATGCCTATTTCAGAGGGTTGATTAGAGCTAGCTCTGACTTCCAGCAAATAATTTTCAACATACAAAATGGACCCTAACAAAGTATTATTTCTATCAATCAAGGAGAACCAAGTAATCAAGGAGGGATATTTAAACACAAATATACCTTCATATTCACAGTATAAACTCTGAGATAGTGTGTATTTCCTTATAAACCACCACTGTAGTGAAGATGGTTTTAATCCAATCATTTTGAAGCTCACTCTGATATGATATTGCAGATACCCTTGTTCTATTATTCTGTCCCAAATGTTTAAAACCTGATGGGAAAAAAGTAATATCCTTAAGGTGTAGAATTCATCATTAGAAATAAAGTATTTTCCAAGTTGTTTGGGAAATGGGTTAATTTCTCTTCCCCCCCCCCCACCTTAGACATCAAAATACATTGACTTCTCCTCAGTGGTAAAGAAATATGGCACTAAGAAGTACCAAATGAACTCACTTTAACAGACTTCAAAACAATACTACTAAGCAATTATTTTTAAATGTTTCTCTCTGCAAGACTAATTTCTTACAGCTGATAACTCTCTTTAGGAAGTACTGACACTCACAAGGCCCTAAATTTTCATTTGGTCCCTAATACCCCATTTGGTAATCAATATCTTCATTTACTCTTCCCTGAATCCCCATAAGCCTTATTCTTCATCAGTATGTATCACATTTTTCTTTTCCTTTAGTCATTTTCTTTCATTTTTAATCCTTCCTTTCAGGCCAAGTTGTCTGCCTTTTATATCTATATTTACTTCCTCCTTCTCTTTCTCATTTGACCCTTTCCAGACCTTTAGATTATGAACGTTGACATCTGTGACTCACTTTTTTGCCATGCTGGCCCTTCATGAATAAAATTTCCCTCCTTCACAAGACTGTTCTAAGCAAGTATAATTTTAAGCATCCATGACTATTTTCCAAATAGATTCACTTCATTTGATTCTTCATGTGTTAAATCAAATGTGTTCAAGAATATGATTCCCTACTCCTATTCCTATTTAGTATTTTCTGTGAGTCTCCTTTATTATACCTTTCTATTGCAGTGTGGAAACTTGAGCTATCTGTGGTCTAGTCTGAACTGTACATGGGACAGTGATAATGACCTTCTGACCCTACAGTTCTTCCTGGCTGTGGGTAGAATTGATAGCACTTTTTCAATTTCTCCCTTGTCTTTGCTTGAACATACTGGAATTACAACCTCTGATAAAGGCAACATCCCCTTTGTAGTGGAAACAAAAGGAGTGTGTAATGAATTGGTTAAGATTACATTGCATGTTTAGATGATGAAATCCAACTGCAGCTCAATTCCTTTATTTTCTCTAGCTGGGCCTGATCTTTCAATAAGACATTATTGACTGGCATCTTCCCCAGAACAGGTGCTTTGGAATATAGTCTTGCTGCTTCGAGTTTACACTGAAACACAACTATTGTACAGGTCAAGGGAATCAGATGTGAGACAATAATTCCCAGTACCTCAGGATGAGCACTGTAGATGACCCATATCCAGGTGGCATTAAAACAATGAAGTGTCCCTGGATTTATATGATGTGCCAACCCTTTCAAATTAACTTTAGTTACTGAGATGGCAAGATGTGAATTATAGTTTTATATGCCATTTCTCTGCAAAATTCTAGGACTGAGAAGAGCAAGGAGAGGGGAGGGAGACAATTTTTTATAATTCATCAATACAGATTTTGCTACACTGACATTCTAAAACGAATTATTAATCTTTATGAATATGGAATCAATTAATGCCACAATTGTGTGGTATTAAACTCTTTTTATCACAAAACATATCACACCTTTGGTTGCTCTGAAAATCAAATTACTGGCCTCTTCTGCCCTCCCTCTTATTTAACGTGTACTTTTATCGTTTCAAAAAAATCACTTAGAATTTTGCTTTTCGAAATGGCACAATACCAATATTGGCTGCAGAAAATATTTAAAATGTGTGTTTTTCAAAGAATGATCAGATCACTTATTCATCTTTTAGAGCAAAATGACTATATTCATCTCAATTATTTTGCCAAGGATTGTAACACTAATTTTACTCTTTCTAAAAATTAAAATAGCAAATAGTTTATATAAGGTGTTGATAATTACCTATATTATTGTACTGCTGTGACAGATGTTGGCAAAAAAGCCTAAAATGCCTACAGCTGTGCACTCCATGACATCTAGTTTATACTCAGACAGAAGGCTAACAGATGTTCTGAACTGTCACTTTGCCTAAATGTTTTTAAGTCTAAGGACCTGCTTTATAATTCACCAGAGTCTGATTTTGTTTCACATAGGTCCTCAGAATTCCCATCTGTGACAATTAATGTTAAGGACATTGACAAATCAACCCCTGTGTTTTCCCTCTTCTTTAACAAACAGGCATCAGTTTATATATGAATGGTGGATTGTAAACGCTGCTTTTATGTACATCCTAGTTGTGAAATTCTTTCCTTAAACATAGATTTTATTGGGCTACCAGAATTCATGAAGGTCTGTTTTGAGCTGGTGTATGGAAGGAGCCAGGAAATCACCCATTCTTTTCTTTTCGCTAAATTTTATGTACCTTGTTAGTAAAATGTTAACAATCTCCAAAGACACTTATATTTTTTCCAGTGAATAAAAAACTGTTTTGTTATTTTTATTTCAGTATTTTAATAACTCTGCTCATAACAATAACTATTAATTGCGCAGTCTGTTAGGATAATGAAAGAACAAAATAAATGTCATTCACAAAGCATACAGCACATCTTCTCCTGCCTGACACCCTAATACTTCCTCTTCCCAAACATACCTTCAGATCCTTCATACAGAATTACTGCCCCGTGCAAAGGCCATCACTGCCTTATTTGCTGTTGCTCTTAATTTTAACAAGCTGGATTCCTGTAGTACACTTGCTTAATAGTTTAAACATTCTGTTAACAATCAGGTGTTTGGCCTATCCTGTTTCTCTTCCATTCTGTATAGAAATATAACTCCAAATAGTACATCTTTCTGGGTTTGTTTCTAAATTAGTCCCCACACTTAATTATGAGGATGAGAGGGATGCCTTATTCCTCTTTGTTATAGGCTAAGCTCTCAGTAATCCCAAACAAAAGAGCCAGTTCTGGAAGATATAGGATTTGCTAGCAGGATTATGGTCTCATAGATAATGATGTGCAGTCAGCAGAAGCGAAGCTTTATTTTAATTCAAATAAGCTAGTAAACAAACCACTGACAAGTCTGCTGGTGAGAGTAACTGGCTGCTGTTGCCACATTGGCAGCTAAATTATAGAAAATCTATTATACCCTGTTCACCATATGTTTAATTTAATACAAGATACAAATTAAACTATCCACAGTGCCTATTAAAATAACAATACATTTTTATATTTTAATGTCTTAAAATAATTTTTACTGACCTTTTAAAGGGTGGTTTTGCTATAGGTGATTATCTAGGGGGGAAAGGTAGTTAATAGAAGGCAAAAAAAAATTAATTGCCTTTCTGAGAAAATAAAAATATAAATGTTCACTGGTTTGCAGTTGTTAATAAGGTTAATTAGCAGTCATGTGTTCTGTTATTACTATATTTCCCTCCCACCCTTTTGGTTTCTGAGGCTGGAGTTTTAAGAGTGATACTTAGTTTGACCTATCTGAGTCTGTCCTCATGAAATCATTACCTTGACCAAGCCAGCCTATGGGTAGCCTTAAACCTGATGCCAACTGAGACCTAAATGCAGAAAACTGAGTTTAAACTCTAGGTTCAACTTTGGTATGGCACGGGAAAAAGACATAGAATTTTATATCCCTGCTTCAAATCAATCTCTTCATAGCCAAAAGATCCTAAGGAGAGCCACAATTAGGAAGCTGCCTTCCAGAAAAAGGAGAGAAGAAAAAGACAAGACCACACACTGTTCACAGTTTCCTCCTGAACCCGCAATAGTCAGTAACCAGTGGTGCTTGCCTGAGTCTATTTGAACTCAGTTTAGCAGATTTTAAAGACCATGATGGGTTTTAGAATTATAGAGCTGGATTTCAAACCCAGATCTACTGTTTCCCAGCCACAGATATTTAAATCAGC
Organism: Stenella coeruleoalba; assembly: GCF_951394435.1. Lineage (NCBI taxonomy): Eukaryota > Metazoa > Chordata > Mammalia > Artiodactyla > Delphinidae > Stenella > Stenella coeruleoalba. The sequence continues at coordinate 59,599,717 of NC_137150.1, forward strand.
TGGATCTTCCCTTACTCTGTTTAAAAAAAAAAAGGGAGGGGATAAAAATACCAATTTTATAAGATTATTATGAGAATTAAATAAGAGAAAGTATCTGGTACATAATAGATGGCCATTAAAGGTCAGCTCCTTTGCTCTTATTACCCTCAAGCAAACAGAATGCTGCTCTTTCTTCGAGGGTGAAGGGAGAGTGTTAGGAGAAGGGATTGGAAGGGAAGGTGTAAATAGAAATTCTCCCCAGAATCAGTTTCCTTGGATCATTAACTTCTTTCCACAGGCAAAACCTTAAATGGGATGCTCCTTTTCTCCCAAAATTCACCACAGTTTTTACTCTCTTTAAGACTGTATCAGCAAATGAACTTATTTACAAAACAGAAACAGACTCACAGACATAGAAAACAAACTTATGGTTACCAAAGGGGAAGGGGCGGGGGATAAATTAGGAGTTTGGGATTAGCAGATACACACTACTATATATAAAACAGATAAACAACAAGGACCCACTATAGAGCACAGAGAACTATATTCAATATTTTATAATAAACTATAATGGAAAAGAATATGAAAAAGAATATATATATATGCATAACTGAATCACTTTGCTGTACACCGGAAACTAACACAACATTGTAAATCAACTCTACTCCATTTAAAATATATAAAATATATATATATTATATATATACACATTTTAAAAAAGAAGAAGAATGTATCAGTAAGCCATCCATACCAACTGCCCATTCTTGGGCCTCTGAAATAGAAGGGCAAAGAATAATCACACTTTGGGATACCTTTCCAAACATTTATGTACATACAGCTTTTGCAATGGGTCTGCAAATGTGTTCCTGGAGCTGCACTATACAAATTCTGGTTCAAATGTAAACTTATCAAGTCCAACTGTGTACTGGTAGTTACAATACTGCAAAGGTGTACCTTTGGAAAATATCCTCAGTTTACGTTATTCTTGAGGTCCAGCAGATGATGATAATATTTTAACTAAAATGCAAGTTAATTTATCTTGGGAGCATGGTACTAGTAAGACTGCGCCAAATGGACACAAGACAGATATCCCACAGTCCTTTCCCCTCGCTCCACTACCCTCAGAGGTTGAAAGACCAGAGACATTTCCATTTACTGAAACTCTACAGTATTGATAAAGTGAGAAATTTTTTTAAAAGTCACAAAATGTGTGGCATATTTTATATGTTCAACATTTTTAAATGAACACTCTTAACACATAAACACAAACATATGATTGCAGGTATAATTTCATTTTGTATATATCAAGAAAAGTTTAAGGAACGCTACCCACAGGCCTTACTCCTACCTCCAGCTTTCCCCTTAATTATAAAAACACACCCTTCTTAGTCCGTTCTTAGAGTAAAACAAAGACTGGGGGAACCTCAGAGAGTTCCACAAGTTGGAACACGAGTGGGGAGGGAGACCACGCTGCGTCTGTGACCACTGAGGAAACAGGCCGCGTTTCAACCTGCGGCCCCCCCCCTTCGACACCTGGGCTTCCCAGGTCGTGGCCGAGAAGCCGCGAGCCGCCTCCCCTGGGAGCGCCCGCCCTCCTCTCCCACCTTCCTTCCCTGAACCCCTCGAGTCGTCGAGTTGCCCACCGCCCAGCCCTCGGGGAGGACGCCCGGCTCCCCACGCTCCCAGGGCTCTCCCGGGCTCGGTCTCCACACGCGGCGCACTGGGGAACGAACCGAACCCGCCACACTGAGCGCTCGCTGAAACAAGCGGGTCCCAACACGCTTGAGCCTAGAGTCAGGGACACGCGCCCGCCCGCCCCTTGGGGCGCCCAGAGTGGGAAAAGGCGGCCGGGAAAGCGGGCCTGCAGGCGCCCGGGACCCAGGCTTCCACTCACTCGGTCAGCGCCGCCCATCCCTTCGCCGAGGGCCTCCGCCCTCCCTCTCGCAGCCGGAGCCGGAACCGGAGCCGGAGGCGGGGCCGCACGGAGCCGCGCCGGCCGCGCCCAGACGTGCGGGCCGCGCCGGGACGTGCGGGCCGAGAGCGCGGGAAATGCGGCGGCGCGCGAGGGCCGACGGGCAGGCCGGGATGCCGCGGCTCCGGGGCTGGGGAAGCGCAGCCAGGCCGGCCGAGCCTCCGCTTTCCCACGCGAGCGCAGTCGGGTCAGGCGGACCGGTTCCGCAGGGCCCCGCCAGCCTAGAAGGCCGGCCCGACCCAACGAGACTTGTTCACCCTCGGCCCCAGCTGCCCTCGGGTTTCCGCTGACCGAGGAAAGGCTGCGGGAGGCGAGAGGGCCGAGCCTCAGCGAGAAGTTTATTCTAGTGGCTCTGAGAACTGAGGTTTTCTCTTCACACACTCGCGCGCGCTCCCGGGTTAGGTTTTAGAATCTAAAGACCTTGCATTTAAACCACGTCCCTGCCCGGGTTGTGTCCGGCGGAGGGTCGCCCTGGCCGCGCTCCCCTGCCTGTCATTTTAAGAGCTCATCAAGTGGCGGGCTTGTGTGGTGTTGGTTTTGTCTAAGTGAATAATTGAATCGTGTTGTGCGAGTTGACGGGAGCAGCACGTTCAGAGTCCCGTGGTGTATTTGGAGGCATTCGCAGCCGGTACCCTCCGCAGGCTGGGGAAGCAGTCGCCCTCCGACCTGGCGCGGGCGGCTCCTATCCGAGCCCCGCTGGCCGGCACTCGGCCGCCCGCCCGCGAGCCCTTGTTCCCAGAGGGTCCCCGGGGCCCAGCCCGCGCCGAGGCCGTCCGAGTCCTACGTTTTTCCGTGTGGAGAGGTAGAGCGGCCAGTAGTGAATGACGGATTGCCTGCGAGAGGGAAGCTACAGTTTTCACGGTAGCTGATGGCTAAAGCATGGCACTGTGCCATCTCTGTGAAACTCATGATTTGTACGGTCACTGGTTCCCTGGAACATCCAGACCCTGATCGTGCGTACAGTGTTTCCTTATAAGCAGCACTCGCCAATTTAAAACCAGGTCCCGGGTGCCCCTCTTGCTTATCCCCTCTGCCATTAAATCCTCTTCTTTTATCCCCTCTCTACTTTCCTTTCCTTTCCCTTCCCTTCCCTTCTCTTCCCTTCCCTTCCCTTCCCTTCCCTTCCCCTCTCCTCCCTTCCCCTCCTTTCCTTTCCTTTCCTTTCCTTTCCTCCCTTCTTCCCTCCCTCCCTTTCTGCCTTCCTTCCTTCCTTTTCTTCTTTCCTTCCTTCTCTCCCTTCCTCAATCCGAGTTGTTCTTGCTGAATGCATCCCAGTAGGGGGGGCAGGGGGGTGAGTATCCCCTCCCCACCCCATCTCCCCAGTAGGCTTGTTGCTTGTGGAACTGGAGAGCTCAACTCTGCTCCCAAAGCCCTTTTGAATAGTGAAGTTTCCAGTTCAGAGCCACCTATAAACGCCCATAAATCAGTGCACACGGATTCCCCAACCCCATCAGAAAGCCGTTTCTATAACTTAGAATTGTTTTGGTGGTGTGTGTTTGCTCTGAGAGAGGAGCTGACCAGTTAGATTAGTTTTTGGATACAGAAAGGTTGCTGTTGTTGTTGTTTTAAGCAATTTTCCAGTTGCATGCAACTGGTTCTTGATTCCCTCACCTACTAAGGCAGTTTGTCACTTTTGCCCTTCACCGTGACACATTCCACATTTTTTAGTTATAGGCTGAAGTTTTCCCCCATGTCAGATAGAATGTCACTGCAGTACAGCTTTTGAGACAACTTTTGGAGACTTACCTACAAAACTGTCTTCCTATCCTTAACCAGAGAGTGAGGCCACCTGAGAGATTTTAAACTTCCTTGTGACTGGGATTGAATAGATCCAATTGATAAGATGTGTAAGGTTTACTCACTTTTAGACACCTTAGGGTACTCACTGATGCCTTCCTATCTTACAGACTTAGATTCAGCCCCGAGCCCCTCCCTTGCTGGAAAGAGGACAAGCAGTCCAGATTCTTCTTTCAGTTATATGAAAAGGAAAATAGCTTTCATCAGGTTGGGGCATCCTTTATAAGTTTTGATATCAGAAAAAAACGTATGACGAGGGAAGCAGGAAGAGATTATTCCGTTATTTCAGTGGATTACTTTTGTAGTGCAAAGTTATGAAACACTGTATTAAACATTTTACATGTACTGTCTCCCACTCCACCTTTAGTTGGAGTAGGTATTTCTACTGTTGACTTTCCATTTTGCATAATGCATCCCCTCCCACCTTTCCAACAGTGAGCAAAGCAACACACTCCTCAGCCTATTCTATTAAAGTTTGCTCTTGATTTACACTCTCCACTCCCTCCCTCCACCAACACACACTTATATAGGCACAGTTTTCTTGATCCGGAGAGTGTTGGGATGTGTATAACTTTTTAATATTGTCCTGACTTTCATTCCTTTTGAACTAATATTAAGGTGTTCACCCTGAGATATAAAATGAATTATTGAGAAACAACCATGTGAAATATTGTTTAATTTTCTGTTTTATTGTTTGTGTTTGTTTTTCAAGTTTTGTAGGAAAGGCTTTAATTGGTGTCTAAGTAATAGTCCTCAAGGATCCCTTATTAGATTACTTCAGACCAGTTGTAAACCAATAATATTATTGTTTCTGAAAGGGAAGGTAGAAGCTAAGATCGGTTCTGTCAAGAGATTCATTTGAGGGTTTATCTTTTATTTTGAATGGTTTGTGGGAAGAAAGGGAGGACTAAATGGGGCAGGGGGCAGAGATAGAGAACCCAATGAAAACTTGTTTTTAAGATTAAAGTCATTTCCCCAGACTACTGTCTTGCCACAAGTGACGATACACAGAGCAGAAGTCATCAAAGTGGATTACAGTCACTCTGGGCTATTGGAGGCCCAGAGAATCCTGGCATTAATTCCTATAGAAAGGTAGAGAAACCTAGCCATCTTCCCCTGCACTTCCCCTGCAGCACCCTCATTGCCTAAGTGTTCAGGGCTCCAAGTTGATACAGACCTCAGCTGGGTCTAGGTGGCAGGGCTTCCCCTGTGAGGGGAAGCAGATGTTCTCTGTGGAGCTGAGGGGGAAACAGGGTGGCTATAAGAAGCCTGAGGGCATGGGACACTGTAGCAGGAGGGCTGTGGCCACCAGTCCCCTGGCAGGATAGCAATCAATGAGTCAAAGCTAAATAACAGTGAATGAAAGAGAGCCAAGAGTAGGACCCTTTGGGTGCTAAAGTCTAACCTTTAGCTTGTTCCACTCCTCCCCATGGCATCCCACCCTAGGTTTTCTGGGATTGGAGACCTAACTAGAGGAGAAGGGGAGCATGGTAAGAAAACATGCCTAACCCCTGTCCAACATGCATGCACGGGTGGAGCTTGCAGAGATCAGGAGACACATCTCAAGTCCTCAGTGATCTGTGTGTCTGGCTTGTGCAGTTATGCATGGCCAACAGAGAGTGGGGAGCGGTGGGGAGGAAACCTGGTTTTCTCCCGTCACTCTATCTGGGGCTGGTGTGTTTCCTCTCCCCCCAGCCCTCCACCTCACCCCATCAGGACCAAATAGAATTGAAACTCCATTGCCTTTGCCTGCACTGAGCCTAAAAACTCAGTATTTGATAAGGTTCCTGCACCATTGATACAATTGCAGACTTTTTCAAGCCTCCTCAAAGAGACAGATGTTTGGGCTGATTAAGAATCGAGGAGGAAACCTGCAGCTGCACCAAGGAATAATCTATTGGACAAATATTTTAATAAAAAAATATGAAGAGATCAGCCTGACCTTGCAAGGTCTTCTGCTTTAAAAAAATCTTTATCAAACCCCTATTCTATGGCTTCAATAAACAGAACCCATTACCTCACGGCATCTTTTGTTGGCCCCATACAAGAGAGAACAAAATGGTTATTCAGGGGAACGCTTTCGATTTTTATTGTGGGTAGCCTGCACAAAGAGCCGTGTTATTGTATTTAAAAGAACCATCTGTAGCAGAAACAATGGCATCAAATTATCTTTGAATACCCACTGAAAAAACATAAAGCTTTTTTTTTTATTCTTCTTCTGTACGGTGGGGGGATAGAGCAGTGTTAGGATAACTGACTTTTTTGTTGTTCTCTGGGTGCATTCTTCTCGCTCCCCCTCTCTCTCCCCCTCACCCTCTCTCTCCTCTCTCTCTCCCTCTCCCTCTCTCTCTCTTTTAAAAAATCAGCCATTTGGGGTTTTAAGCCATAAACGATTTTTCTTGTTGCAGGGGATTGCAGTGGCAAAGCTAGGCTAGGTCTTGGAGGCTGGTGTAAGGCGAAGCGGTTGAAGGCAGGAGGCTGATGGAGAGACTGGGGGGAAGAAAAGCCGAAATGGATTCACGGTGCTTTGGATGGAGGATGAGAGGGGAATTGCAAGCTCCTTCAACTCGTTCTGTCCGGTGAGAAGTGATCAAGCTTGGGCTGACAAGAGGCTCAGGGAGCCCTCACGTTCTTTCGCTTTTTTACCTGCCAATCAAACTGCTACAAGACAACACCCTGATCTGACATGGACATGTAAGTAGCTTGCAACCCAACTTTGACATTCACTGCTAGCTCACTCCTCTCCGCCCACCCCCCCAACTCACTTTCTTCTCTCATTCTATTTTTTTTTCTTTTGACCTTTAAGAGATGTGGAAATACACCCTGTGTGGCAGTCATTTAACGCAGACAGATTTAAGTCTGAAAGCGTTAACTTTTGGGATTAAATACTAAGTTTGATTTCTTTGACAAATGCAGAAATGAAATGACATTATTTTATTCTCTTCTGAGCAGTTTTAGCACTGAGCGTAATCAGCTGCCACGCAATAGTGTGTGTGTGTTTCCTTTTCTATGAAAATAAAGAAATCCGTGAGCCTCCAGAGAGAAACGCAGAAATGAAATTTTCAGGCTTCCATTTAAAAAAATATTAAAATCCAACATTTCATCCCTACAAAGAACCTTCTCCATACCAAGATTACATAGAGTGGAGAGAGTGATTTGAGTCAAAAGGTATATATCATTAAGGGGTTGCTACCGTTTCATCTGGCATCTTACTATTTTGGTGGTGGCTGGGGGGAAGGATGAGAAAAGAAAAGGAAAGGGACATGGCGACACCTTGTTCTTTATGAGAGATTGACATTGAGGGGGCTAGAGAAGCAAGAGGGCAGGATAAGCAAGAAATATTACCTGAGAGAAGGAATTACAGAGCATGGCGAAGCTGGAAGCTAGGAGGGCTTCTGTGGGAAGTTGTGCGAGGGAGCGGGGCTTGCTCTCTGGCGCCCTCTAATGGCAACTAGAACCAATGTTTTACTTTCTCAATTCAGTACTGGGAAAAGCAGCTGGGTTTTTGTTGCTGCTGTTGGTGGTTTTCTCCGCAGACTTAGAAACTAGAGACTATTAGTGGAGTAAATTGATTGTTTTCATCCCGGAAACTTATGTACATGCCTTAAAATTATCAATATCTTCTCCTCAAACATTCCTCCTCTCCCGAAATTTTGTTAGAGTAATAGGAGAGGCTAATGGCAAATTGACTTACGGAGGGTGGCCCATGCCCAACTAGTAATTCGGGGAAAGGGATTCCTTTCCTACCTGAACAGCATTCTGACTCTTCTAATATACTCGAGAGCTGTAGCGGGGTGGGGTGGGGAGGGATGATTTGGAAATTGCAGATTCTGACACGGGCTCATTATAATACAATTTAAAGGGGGCTCTTAGGAACCTCTGTTATTTCGACATGTGGTGGTAAGGGGGCTTTCCTTCCCGCCTCCTTTTTCTTTTTCTTCTTTCTTTCGTTCCTTTTTTTTTAAAATTTGGTAGATAAAGGTTAATCTTGGGCTGAATGATAGAGCTATGATTGACAAGAGAAAAGGTGTTGAGGGCAGGTCGCGCTGTCTTATTTACAGCCCACTGCTTGCTGTAGAGTCTTTGTTAGGACTGGAAAGCTAATTTAGTGCTGATCAAAAGCACCACAGAGTTAAAGGACTGGTAATGACTGCTAATTTCATTTCAGCCTCATGCATCCCCAACTGCTGTAATTAAAGACACGCTATTTAAATACAGGTGAAGGTTTTTTTTTCTTCTTTTTTTTTAAGTTAGCGTGGGGGTGGGTGGATTACAATTTTGTTTAGATTTCATCTTATACTTGGGCATTATGTAGTCCAACATCAAAAAAATTTTTTTAGAGTCGCTTCTTGCCATTTATACCTGGCTTTGCAGAATAGGCAATGTGAAATGTGTCAATCACATAAAAGTCCCTATTTAAAGAAAGAAAGAAAGAAAGAAAAAAAAAAGGATGCAGAGGAGTAACTGTTTGGGGGCATTTAAATATTTAGGTCTCTTTTTTCCCCCTTCAAATTAATAGAAGGGCCTTCGAAATAGCTAAAGTATTTGAAACTTGGAGCAGGGTGAACAGGCCAAAGGGATCAGTGTCAGCTTTTTAAGTACTTCTAAAAAGATCATGTGAACAGATGGAAAAATATATTTTTAATTAAATAATTTCCCCCACACTGTAGCTGCAGTGTTGGCTCAGAAACCGTGTAATTCCCCCACCGATAGGAGTTTCTTTATGAGAACATCAAAGGATAAAAAGCTCTACATTTTCGTAGTTGGTTAAAATTGATAACCACCGCCCCCCGTACACACACACACACATACCCATGCACGCACACACACCCCAAAAAAGAATTTAGCCTTTAATCTCTTTTTATCCACGAAGACTAAAGCTCTGTACTCGACCCCGCGAGCGGCTCTCGCCTTCAGGGGCTAGAACCCGGCTCAGATGTGAAGCGTGGCTGAGCCGCTGCGCAGGTTCGTGGCCAGCGACCCCTGTTGGACACAGTAGGAGCTGCGCAGCGCCAGTCCTAGAAATCACTAGAACCTTGCTCTGGGGTTAGAGAAAACTTTTTATTACCCTCCGAAAAGCAGATGGGAAGGGGAAACAAGTTCTTATATCCTTGAAAGATAATATAAGTTTAATTCAATAAAATTTTAAAAGGAGATAACGCAATTTTAATTTAATATAAAATAAAGACGAATCTCTTCACCCTCCTCACATCCTGGCAGCCACTTCCTACCCCCGTTTGGATTTGGGACTCTTTTTAAAGATTTAGCGGGGCTAAAACAGGTAGAGAAGCATGATTTTAAAAGAGAGAGAGAAAGTGAGAATTTTCCTCTGTAGCAGTGGAGAACCAAGCAAAAGTTACTTCTCCCGTTTTGTCCACATTTCAGAAAATAAAACGAAAGATGCTGCTGCGTGCTGTTTTGACATTGTCAGCAGCATCTTGAATGCCCTCAGAGGCCCTTTCAAGTATAGTAACAGTAACGGAGTCTCTGAGTAAACGAAATAATTTGCTCCTTTAAAATTTTATTTTCAGAGTGTAATTAAAAGGTCAGTCTCTTCTTTGAATGTTTCACTTCCCCAAAATCAATCTTGATCAAACTTTTCCTTTCCCACCTAGCAGTTAAATTCTAGATGTTCTTTAAGAAACAGGTGCCTGACACCTCTCTCTCTCTCTCTCTCTCTCTATTTTCCTAAACTGTAGGATTCCAGGAAAGGTGTGCCAATGATAAAGAGTATTTTCTTTTTAAATTCAGTATTTTCATTGACCAGGAATTCAAATTATCCTAGGAGAAGAGGAGTATTTTTGCACTTTCAAAAACTACCTGTCTACATGAGAAAGAACTTTGACTTTTTCTTTGGTCTGAGAGTGAGGGCAAAAGTACACTTTGAATTCTTTCAGAAAGATAAAATGACACATCCTCTGAACTTAAAACAGTGGGAAAATATGGGTTTGTTTAGGTGTTTAAGATCAAACTGAAACAATGTGTGTGCTAAAAAATGAACACAAGTGGTCTCAACAAGGTGTTTGATGATTTGGACCTTGAGGATTGTACGTACAATTTTAACTTTTAGATAAAAACCTCAAGAAGTTTATGGCTTGTTTGTTTGCATTTTTTTTTAAGTTTGCCTATTGAAGGAAACTAGCCTCATTTTCATGACAGAATTACTTCTTAAAATATTTAATACTGTGGCTACTCAAGTTGTTTTTAACGTTGGTCTTAACGTTCATTCTTCCCACCTCCCACAGTCAGCAGATCTGAGATTGTGTTTTCAGGGAAATTGCTGCTCGGTGAGATGAGAGACGCTTTCTCCCTCTGATGCCAGAATCGAATCTCGGCTTATGTTTCTCAATAATGAGTTCGGATACAGTGGCAGGGAGAGACTCGAGGCTTTAAATCAATTTTTACCCGGAATTCTATGGAAATGACGGGCAAGCGGGATTCTCTGCTAGAGAGGCCCCCTCACCCTTTGCTTCACCAAAAGACTAGTCCCCAGTACAGAAACATTAAGTCCGGGCCAACTTTGGTGCCAACCCCGTTAAGGTGACAAACAGTGCTCTGACAGCCGAGGCCCCAGGCTGCCCGTGGCGTGGGGAGGCCAAAGCCAGCAGAATCTTGGAGGTGCCCAGCTAAAGAGGGCATATGCTTGCTGTTCGGAAGTGATGTAGAATTTGCAAAAGCAGGGGCTGAGATTTCACACACGCCCCTTCTGCCCCGCGGGGGTCCCAACCTATCGGGAGAAGTCGAGGGGAGGAACCGCACCTGGCTGAGGGAGGGCAGGCAGTGCGCCCCCAAATTCCCAGGACCCAGGGAGAAAGCGCAACCCCTAGTTTAGGAAAAAGAACTAAACAAGTGGGTGGCCTAGGCCTGGGAATACCACCCACCTCTCCCAGCACAGTGTCATTTCTGTGGTTTCACGCGGCCTCAGCCCCTGCTGGAATCTCACGCCCCACGGCGGCAAGCAGGAAAGCAGCCCTTCCATCTTTGGGGCCTGGGGAGGGGGCAGCGAGTGACTGACTCCTTAGCAGCAGGCAGAGCCGCAACGCTGGCAACCCGCTGCGTTTTCTCCGCAGCAGCAAAGCGCCCTTTAGGGGCGGGGCGGGCATTTTTGGTCTCTTGTCCCAGTGTCCAGGCCAGAGCCCGAGCCTGTTGGCTGGGCGCCCTGCTTTGTAAGTGGTCAATCTTGCCCTATTCTGAGGGCGATCTGGGAGGATGGGCCAGCCTAGCTTTGGGCCCACTGAGTGCCAAGTCCTCAGTTCCCTCTCCCCTCCATCCCTCACACCTTTCCTGGTGAACCCGAACCTCATTCTGAAAGCAAGTATATGGGTCTTGGAGTTTGGTAGCTATTTGGGGATGGAGAAAATGATTGGTTATTAAAACCAAGATTATAAGGATGAACCCTCATTTATCATTGTTTGCTCTTTTACTTTGTCTTTAAACTTTGAAGATCCTTTAGTTCACTTGATCCGACCCTGAGACAGACAAGGCGCCAGGGAGAAAGCACAGCCCGGCTTGGGAAGGAGCTGGGGTATAGACAGATACTCATCTCTCCACCACTCAGCAGGCAGATAAGCACTGCCAGACTGTGGGTCCTAATCCAGGGCCCAGCTGCTATGTGGGTTGCTGAAGGGTGTTGAAACAAGTACAACTTGACACCATTGAGCCCACAGTGCTTGTCAATAATCTGTGAATTAGGTGCAGAGATTGTCACCGTAGATCATAACAGTTTCTGAAGGACTCATTACAGCCTATCGTGTCAATGATCTTCAAATTAAGGGGGGGTGGGGTGAGAGGGAAAAGGAGTGGGGAGAGCCTACAAAAAGGGAAGAAGGGTGGGAGGGGAGATAAAAGTCAGAGCCCCAGCTCCGAAGGAGCCTTTAAAGATTATCAGGCTAACAATCTGAGAATTCCATTGGGATGGGTTTGGAAGCCCAACTCCATCTGAGCCGGGGCTGGAAGGGGGGGCACTAGGGCTTGAGCAGAAGTGGACCCCTGGGAAGGCAGACTTCTCAGACATTTCTTTTGAGAGCAGAAGAGCTTTTGGGAGAGGGCTCCAGATGTCGATGGGAGGCCTTGATGCCAGTCCGCCCAGGATGGGTGTATACTTTCATTTAGAGCACTTTCCAGGGCTAGATGATGCTGCAAATCTTGGAGAAAAAGTGGGTAACAGTTTTGTTTAGAGCTGATGGTGATTGTAGGGTGTTTTTTTTTTTAATGGCTTGCTTTCAATGTCTTTTCATGGAAACAGGTGAAAGTCTTTCTTCCTTTTCCTTTGATAGTACTCCTATCCCTCACGCACACGTTAAGCAGAGCTTTCTTCCCCCAACTTGCTTTTTGGGGTGCCAAACACCTCTGCCTTCTGGGGTTGTTGAGTTGTCATTTTTTTGTGACTTTGTATTATGCCTGACTGTACTTCAGGAAAGGGGATTTTGCAGGTAACACAGGAGCAGTATGCACCATGAGATCTCCAGAAGGAAGAAAATTAAATCCCATTGCTCTAGCTTGGAAGGGACCAGGCTAAGGGAAAGATGTTCTCTCTGCTTGGTAGACTGCCAGTACAGTGTGTGTGGAGCCCGGCACACACTGGGGTGTCATTTATGTGTCATTTAATATGGCCTAGGGAAACCTTAAGGAGGGCTTACGTTTGTTTTTCACACAAAAGTTGTGGTCATAACTAAATGAAATAATCACAGTTGGAGAATTTGAAACAATCATCTTTTTCCTAAAATGAGGGTAACAGCCCTGGTCACTGGAAAATTAGGATTCTAAGGAAACCCTGTTCCTTTGGTATGATTAATTGCACAAGATAGTGTGGTGAATCAGGGAGCTTTGTATTTAGACTCCCAAGCAATGATTTAGAAGTGTGAAAAGGCCCATGGGTTTTTTGGCCCATTTGCGGTTCCTGGTAATCTGTTTGCTGGGTTTTTATTTTTGTTTTTCATTTGCTTCTCCTAAATTTTAATATCAAAATCATAGGTTCATTTTTTCAGTGCAAATGAAAACCACTGGTGGCAGCTGTTTAAATTTTCATTTTGTCTTTTTAGAAAGAGAATTTCTGTTTAAATAATTAGACTATTTAATGGCCACACTGAATTTTTCCCTGGACAATAGCTGCAGTGCAGAGACAGAATCTTATGTTATAATTGCTTGATCATTCAGAAATGGAAATGAAATTGTGAAGTGTGAACCCTCTTTTCCAGAAAATATTTAAGTTGGAATATATAAAGGATGTACATATATAATACTGTAAGCAATATGATTATTATCATATATAACCCTGAAGACATACACAAGTGATTGTGTATAACTTCTGTTGCTGTCATTTGAAAGGGGAAATATATTTAGTTTTCTAACTATTGAGTTCTTTTAAAAATGTATTTATTTCATCAGTGGGAATTACATGAAAGAGAATGAGTATAAAAAGGAGCTGAATGCAGAGCAGCCCTGCATTCCTTAGGTTTCAAGAGTCCTTACAGCTCTTGAGTGAAATTATTTGGTGAAATTGGGTCTGGACTGAAATAGCATTTGTTATCCCCTCGTTCATTTGTTATGTGTAATACCACTTCTGGAAATTAAAGGCAAGGTGCTGAAGGGAGAGACAAGAAGAAAAAAATATGATTAAGCAATTTTAAATTGTCAATCTACCATGCATCCATATGCATATCTATGCCTTAATAAATAAAAAGGGATAGAAGTATATGCTAGCTCTTTGTATTAGCTAGAAACATTTATTATTTCTGTTCCTGTCAATAATCCTTCATGCTTCCAAAATCTGACAAGTTTGGCCATAGGAAGAAAATGGAGGATATGTAGATGAAAGAGTTTCTATCATTTTGAAAATTGCTTTATAAAAATTGAAGTATCCCCTCTAGGATTTCCTGTGAGGGATCCGTCACAGTCTAAAGCAAATGAAGTTTGATAACAGTACAATTCTATTCTAATTTTTTCTCTTACTTTCAATATTCTAACTTTTTCCAGCTTATTTTTTATTGATTTGGGGGGGAATATATGATGCTCTTTTAAGGAAAAGAAATCCTCTAATACCTTTCTTTACCTTCATTTATCTATGTTTGTTTCATAAATCTTGGAGAATCAAGTGTTGATCATTTTGAAAGTCTTATGGCGTAATCCAGTTTGGAGTAACTGAGGTTTTTTGCAGTTTAGAAGGGAGAAGGAAGCATTTTAAAAATTGGCTTATACGCGATTTCCTTACTTTTTAATTCCCAGTTTTCTTTTTTCTTGTGTTTGGGGATAAATGTCAATAAAACCTCATCTTACCAGATTGTACCAACATTGTCCAAAACATTGAAATTCTCCTTTATTTTTGGCTTTTAAAATCAGGAACTTTCCTTGGGTTGCCATACTTCTCTTTTTAGTTTTATTTGCCTCATACACTACTGGTATGATTTCTTTCATTCCAGTATGATCACTACTATGGTCACTTTCCCTGGAGCTGGTTGGAAGGTTAGGATCTGAAGGAAACATGATTTTAAAAAAGGAGAAAAAAAACCCCTTCATTTGGCCAAATCTAGCTCCTAATATATTTAACAAATTCCAGAATTAGAAATCCTCTCTGTATATTTTCTTCTATTTTTCTCTCTTTTTTTCCTTACGTAATGAAATTAAAACTTTTGGAGCCCACAGTTGACATTTTTCAGAAAATTGAGTTATCAAGGCAGTAATTATTTCACGGGGAGATAAAACTCTCATAGCCCTAACTGTCAAATAGGGCCCTTTTCAGATTTTAATTACAAAATAAAATTAGTCTGCTCTTCCTCGGAATGGTTTGTGAGTGGTTAAACAGAGCTTTCCCCCCAATACTGGTGGTCGTCAAACTCTGCTAATTAGCAATGCTGAGAAATTCCAGTTAACAAGGACATTCTCCAAGACTCTGCAGGTTCCCTGCCGTTTGCCTTCATTTCCATAAGAAGATTAAGAGAGGAGGGGAACACACTCAAATGCAGATGCAGAAAAGAAGCGTTTTTTAACAAGCATCATAATAGTAAGATGCTTGGCTAGTTCTCACCTAATTACTGCAAGTTAAACCTCTATTTGCCACTAAGGAGAAAAAATAAGTCTACAGTCCCCTGTCTCCACAAAATTGTTAGTTGGCTTCAGCTATAACACTTGAGGAGGGATGAGAGGAGTTTAGGAGGGAAATATCAATGCAAAAGATTTTTAAATAAAACTGAGCTACACTTAATCAGTTAAGGATTTGGAGTTGGGGCCTATAATAAAACAAAATCAAATCAGAATATCCTGGGAGTTAAGGATTTTTGTTTTTAATTTCTAATCTTACTCTGAAAGTGTGTAGCTTTCTGCTGCCCAAGGAAGGGAAATGTTACACTGTCTTAAGATTAAGCACTTGCAATTTTCATAAATTGTGCCAATGACAACATTTTAAATTCTCAGAGGATGAAGCACCCTCTTCCAAGTCTTATTTTGATTCCCCAGTAGTCAACGGTGTATTGTTATTAGTACTGTAGCCGTCTGTTATAAACCTAAAACAGAGCTGCTTCTGTCATCTATTATGATTGTTATAGTTATTATTATATTTAGGGCCCAGTGATGGTGCTGGATTGAAATAGAGTGGCCGGTGATCTGATTTTTTTAATGCATATGTTCTAAAAAATCTAATGAGAAAATTGTTTCTGCTATCACCATCTTCTTTAATCTTATTTTCATAGCACATTATTATGCATAAACGCCAGCCACAGTAGTTTATTGCCTGGATAAGTACAGCAGGCTTAATTAAAATAAAGCTGTAAATAAATGCAACCAATGATAACACAATTGTAATGTATTTCCATAGCTTATTTATATGATAAAAGCAATTAACAAAAGACCTAGCCAGCCCCTTTAACCTCTTAAATGCATTATTATAGAGTTCAGGCACAAACACACGCATCTGAGAATGTATAAAAGCTTTTATATATCATACCAAGGAAAAATTTGTGCCTCTTACTATTACCTTTAAGAGAGAGAGAAGATTAATAACATTTGCTTCTATAACCATCCATTATTAATATTTATTTGAATACATATACACCACCATTACCCACATCAACCCCTTGTGCTTTTTTTCTTCAAACTTAATTATCCATAAGCTTTTTTTTAGTTTTCCAAATAATGCTATTAAGCATAGACCAGTGCGTACACAATCATAAAGTGAATGCTTGGCCTGCCCTTCATGGCGTCTGGACAATCATAATTCTTCATATGTTGAATCTCATAATTTGTACCTATTTTCTCCCACGGTTTAACCTCCCACTTATCTCGAGGTTATATGTACATTTCTAAGTTAAGAAAATTAAATCTGACTCTTGTGATTTGGTTCCATAGCTTATACGATATATTAACTTTTCTTTTGTTTAGATTACGTGTAATTAATTTGCTCTCACTCCCATCCCCCTCATTTTATTTTTCTTTAATTATTTCCAAACACCTTCCTCTAAAGGTGAAAGCAAGAGTCTTGGGAAAAGTGAATTCACCAGTAGGGGGCGCACCAGCCACATCCCTGAAACCAGACGCGCTGAAAAGCCGGTGGCCGCCTTCTCTTCTCCAGACCTTCTCAACCCTTTCTCTTTCCTAATCTCCAGGTCCTTGTTTAGCTTAATATTACACCTCGAATAAACTGAAGACACTGCTTTATTTTGAAGAGTACTATATATTTATGAGTTTTCAGAAGGCTAGTCTCATCCTTCCCGGATTCACAGTAACTAAAACAAAACATAATTTAAGAGCAAAAAAGAGAAACTGCAGGGGCAGGAGAGGTTGATTGGAAATAATAATTTATTAAGAAAAGTCTGCAACTTTTTCACAACTTTTCTGGGTTTCCAGTGAGCATACTTATCTTGAGTTTGACAAAAACAGAAAAGCCTGAGAAGGTAGGGATTGGAGAAGTTGGAGGTTATCGGAAGAAGGTTAGTAAGGAACAAAACAATGCACAGTTTTGTAAAGATAATAAATGGAACGTGGCCGACAGATACTATTCAGTACATTTTATTAGGGTGAGTAAGGGTAGATCGGGGAGGAGGGAGGCGGAGAGAGTGTTACAGAAGAAAGAAAATAAGTAACCCTGATGGTTTAAGCCCTTTATAAAAAAAGAAATGGCATCGAGGTTTTGGGGTTTTTTTTTTCCTCTCCTCTCCCCGCCCCCCCCCCCCCCCCGCTTTGTAGTCAAGTGCATTTTAGCCACAAAGATCCCAACAAGAGAGTGGAAGGAAACTTAGACGGGGCTTTGTTTGACTCCGTGTAGCGACAACAAGAGAAACAAAACTACCTATTTGTAACGGACGTGCTGCCATTGCTCTGCGCATTGAGCGCCTACCTATTGAAATCTTTACGTCGGGACAATGGGAGAGCGGCTAAAATTACCCTCTTGGGTCCTAGGAGGGCAGGATTCCTGAGCCCCTACTCCCGCCCCCCACCCCATCCTCCTCCAGCCCGGGCCTTGCCGGGCTCCCCCCTTCCCCAATCCTGGTCGCCTTCCTCCTGCCGGCCTGGCCTGCACCTGTGCCTGGAGAGCACCACCCCCGCCTCCCAGGCCCGGAGCCCCCTCCGGGGTTAGCCCCAGCCCCAGGCTGTCGGGGCGATGGGCCACCGCGGTAGAAGTAGGTGGGGGAAATGCCAGGGCTGGTTCTGCTTGAGTCCTGGGAACTCTGCGTGGGAGGGAGTTTGTGAGTGCGGCTCAAAAGCCACCTCCAAGCAGTGCCCTAGGATGCCAGGAAGCTGAGATTACCCTCCCCCATAGACAGCACTTCTGAGCGTCCTTCTGTGGATCTTTTTCTTCCCCCAGTCCCCTTTGGAACCCCACACCACTGAGATCCCTCCTTGGGGGAAGCTCAGGAAAATGGGAGAGAAGACGAGCGTCCCCTCTGCACCCGACTGAGTGGAGAACGATGGGTGGGAGATGTGGCTGGGGTGAGAGCCAAGCCGTGGTTTCCGGCCCAGAGGGCTGAGCTGGGCAGGGAAGAGCGTGGATTCGGCAGCTTACCCAGGCCCGGCCCGGCCTCAGCTCTAGAGGCCGCACAGTCCGAGCAGAGTTTATTTTTAAAACCGAGCGAATTACGTGGAAGCAAGGAGGGCTCTGAGGACAGAGCTTTCCGTCTCCTAACTTCTTGTCGGGACAGTGTGAGAAGGGGGTGAGCGAGCGTCTGCTCCCGTGGAGGGAGAGGGGCGAGCGGAAGAGCCAGGTTAGGGAGAAGAGCTAGAGCGGCTGGATTTGGGGGCTGTGTGCGGAGGAGCGGGAGAACAATGACACGCCAACTCCAGCAAGGCCGGTTTCCTGAAATACTAGGAGGACAGTCGCCCTGAGCCACCCTCTCTGCCCTCCCCCACCCCACCTCAGCTTCTCGCGCCCCCTCCTCATTTCAGCAGCCCGCACCAAAGAGTAAATCAAGATTAAGTTTAAAGAAGAAGAAATCGTAGTCTTAGTGCTGTTTACCCACTTCCTTCGAAAAGGCGTGTGGTGTGACCTGTTGCTGCGAGAGAGGATACAAAGGTTTCTCAGTGGCTGGCAGGCTGGCTGTGGGAGCCGCCTCCCCCTCCCTCCTCCCCGCGCCTCCCCCCGCCTCCCCCGCGAGGCCGGCGGCGCGGCAGGCCCCGCCCCCTTTCATGCAAAACCCGGCGGCGAGGCTGGGCTCGAGTGGAGGAGCCGCCGCGCGCTGATTGGTCGCTGGAAACCCATTTATTCCCTGACAGCCCCCGTCACATGGATGGTTGTCTATTAACTTGTTCAAAAAAGTATCAGGAGTTGTCAAGGCAGAGAAGAGAGTGTTTGCAAAAGGGGGAAAGTAGTTTGCTGCCTCTTTAAGACTAGGACTGAGAGAAAGAAGAGGAGAGAGAAAGAAAGGGAGAGAAGTTTGAGCCCCAGGCTTAAGCCTTTCCAAAAAATAATAATAACAATCATCGGCAGCGGCTGGATCGGCCAGAAGAGGAGGGAAGCGCTTTTTTGATCCTGATTCCAGTTTGCCTCTCTCTTTTCTTCCCCCAAATTATTCTTCGTCTGATTTTCTTCGCGGAGCCCTGAGCTCCCGACACCCCCGCCCGCCTCCCCTCCTCCTCTCCCCCCCGCCCGCGGGCCCCCCAAAGTCCCGGCCGGGCCGAGGGTCGGCGGCCGCCGGCGGGCCGGGCCCGCGCACAGCGCCCGCATGTACAACATGATGGAGACGGAGCTGAAGCCGCCGGGCCCGCAGCAAACTTCGGGGGGCGGCGGCGGCGGCGGCGGCGGCGGTGGCGGCGGCGGCAACTCCACCGCGGCGGCGGCGGGCGGCAACCAGAAGAACAGCCCGGACCGCGTCAAGCGGCCCATGAACGCCTTCATGGTGTGGTCCCGCGGGCAGCGGCGCAAGATGGCCCAAGAGAACCCCAAGATGCACAACTCGGAGATCAGCAAGCGCCTGGGCGCCGAGTGGAAACTTTTGTCGGAGACGGAGAAGCGGCCGTTCATCGACGAGGCCAAGCGGCTGCGAGCGCTGCACATGAAGGAACACCCGGATTATAAATACCGGCCCCGGCGGAAAACCAAGACGCTCATGAAGAAGGATAAGTACACGCTGCCGGGAGGGCTGCTCGCCCCGGGCGGCAACAGCATGGCGAGCGGGGTCGGGGTGGGCGCCGGCCTCGGCGCGGGCGTGAACCAGCGCATGGACAGCTACGCGCACATGAACGGCTGGAGCAACGGCAGCTACAGCATGATGCAGGACCAGCTGGGCTACCCGCAGCACCCGGGCCTCAACGCGCACGGCGCCGCTCAGATGCAGCCCATGCACCGCTACGACGTGAGCGCCCTGCAGTACAACTCCATGACCAGCTCGCAGACCTACATGAACGGCTCGCCGACCTACAGCATGTCCTATTCGCAGCAGGGCACCCCTGGCATGGCTCTTGGCTCCATGGGCTCGGTGGTCAAGTCCGAGGCCAGCTCCAGCCCCCCCGTGGTTACCTCTTCTTCCCACTCCAGGGCGCCCTGCCAGGCCGGGGACCTCCGGGACATGATCAGCATGTACCTCCCCGGCGCCGAGGTGCCGGAGCCCGCCGCCCCCAGCAGACTTCACATGTCGCAGCACTACCAGAGCGGCCCGGTGCCCGGCACGGCCATTAACGGCACACTGCCCCTCTCGCACATGTGAGGTCCGGACAGTGAACTGGAGGGGGCGGGTTAGAAATTTTCAAAGAAAAAGAGGGAAATGGAAGGAGAGCAAGAAACACCAAGGAGAAAAACCCGGTACGCTCAAAAAAAAAAAAAAAAAGAAAAAGTCATCACCCACAGCAAATGACAGCTGCAAAAGAGAACGCCAGTCTCATCCGCACTCACGCAAAAACTGCAATGCCGGCAAGAAAACTTTTATGAGAGATCCTGGACTTCTTTTGGGGGGACTATTTTTGTACAGAGAAAACCTGGGGTGGGGGGGGTGGGGAGGGCGAGGGAATGGACCTTGTATAGATCTGGAGGAAAGAAAACTACGCAAAACTTTTTAAAAGTTCTAGTGATACGGTAGGAGCTTTGCAGAAAGTTTGCAAAAGTCTTTACCAATAATATTTAGAGCTAGTCTCCAAGCGACGAAAAAAAATGTTTTAATATTTGCAAGCAACTTTTGTACAGTATTTATCGAGATAAACATGGCAATCAAAATGTCCATTGTTTATAAGCTGAGAATTTGCCAATATTTTTCAAGGAGAGGCTTCTTGCTGAATTTTGATTCTTCAGCTGAAATTTAGGACAGTTGCAAACGTGGAAAGAAGAAAATTAATCAGATTTGGACATTTTAATTGTTTAAAAATTGTACAAAAGGAAAAAAATTAGAATAAGTACTGGCAAAACCATCTCCGTGGTCTTTAAAGGGGCAAAAGTTTTAGATTGTACTAAATTTTTTTAACTTACTGTTAAAAGCAAAAATGGCCATGCAGGTTGACATCGTTGGTAATTTATAATAGCTTTTTTTGTTTCCCAACTTTCCATTTTGTTCAGATAAAAAAAAAAACATGAAATTACTGTGTTTGAAATATTTTCTTATGGTTTGTAATATTTCTGTAAATTTACTGTGATATTTTAAGGTTTTCCCCCTTTTATTTTCCGTAGTTGTATTTTAAAGATTCGGCTCTGTATTATTGAATCAGTCTGCCGAGAATCCATGTATATATTTGAACTAATACCATCCTTATAACAGGTACATTTTCAACTTAAGTTTTTACTCCATTATGCACAGTTTGAGATAAATAAATTTTTGAAATATGGACACTGAAATTATGCTTGAGTCTTTCATTTATTTGGATAACACTGTGATTATGCCCAACTCCTCGGGGGATATACTGTGCTCAGCCAGGAAAGCAAAGTACCTAAAACCTTGGTATTCTAGTCCAGTAGCATGTGCTAATGTTAAGTGCAACAAATAAATGGCTGGATGATTAATTGAATAAGTACTCTCGAAAAAATGGAAATGCTTATGTCATTTCCAAAATAGAAACTAGGGACATATATTGTAAATCCACCCCCTCGTTTTCTAAGCAACATGAATAAGCATGATGGGGACTTCAACTGATTTATGCCACTTGTTGCCAGAAAGGAGTCAATTCTGAAAAATTTCATGTAGCTTAGCAGATGGGGTATTGAGCCAAATCAGAACCAGGTTGGCTGGTTTTGTTTTCGATTTCTGCACAGCACAATGGCCCTTTGGAAACGTGGTTATGGGGGAAAATGATGCTTCTTGTATAGGAATAATTGCAAACTAGACAAGCAAAGTACTCATCTGCTGGGTGGGTGTTTGGATTACTCTGGCCCTGCTATTGTCTAAGAAACAAGTGGTTTGCTTTCTTTGTTCCCTAACTTCAAAAACTTTCTTTTCTACATTTTCCTGTTTAGGGGCGAGGGAAAGCAAAGAGCATCTTGCAAAACTCCCCGACTTATCACAGCTATTTATTATTATTATTATTTATTTTCTTTTTTCCTCTCTCTTTCTCCACGAATTCTGTTTCTTAAATTGGCAGCGCGGGTCCAAGCCTGTAGCCCCAAATCGGATAATCTCTGCAGCTGATAACAAGCAAAAGAGAAGCCAGGCAACAGCCATATTAAAGAAGAAAACAATCAACTCTGAGGTAGATATTTTACTTTGTCCGGTCTAATCACATTTGGAGATGATTGTGCTTTTGATCTGTTGACCATGTTTTACTACAGTAGTAGAGAAGTAGGGGGAGGGGGAAAGGGGTGGAGAAACAGGATTGGATTTGTTGTTTTCTTTTGCCCTAGGAAAGGTAAAGAAAGACTATAGTTGTCCTCAGTGGGAGCGCAAAAGTTGGGGAATCGCCGTGGTCTTTGAATTAGCGATGTTTCTGCATCACAACCGACCCGCGCACTTTGGCGCAGTCAGAGAATCTGAAAGACCGACTCCGGGACTTTTCTTTTACTCACTACTTACCTCGCTTATCTTCCCCCACCGAAGGGGACCAGGAGCCTAGGGTCCAGCATTAGGAGCGTGGGTTTCCTTCCTACAATTTCAAGGGCTTGTTGTGTGAACTTGCTACAACTTTGGAGAAGTTGGAATCCAGCTGCGCCTTTCACCCTTGAGTAAAGTATCGGCTGCAGCCACTAAGTTAGTTCATCCCGTTGGTTCGCATCTTCTCGTTTTCCAAGGAAGTATTTCTTTCTCTTGGTGTTGTTAATGTTAGTTCTAGACTCAGCTGAGGATATTCTCGTATTTTATGTATTTTTATTTCGTATGGATTGCTTTATTTTAGGTGTTTGTTGTTTTTTATTTATTCCTTTTTTTAATCCTCATTTTAAGGGTAATATTGTACTGGGAAAGGACAATTATTATGCCAGTTCCCAATTCTAAGTGAGGCATTTCCCCCCCTAATTAATGCAGAGACTCTAAAAGAATTTCCCCCGGCCTGGCCAGCCATTGTAATGCATATACGGATTATTCACGTGGTAATGAGCACATTCGCCAGTTCTTGCTCACACATACGAATAAAAGAAACTTTGAATAAAGATCCAAATGATCTTGCTGGGGGGTGGGGAGAATATTCCTGGAATTCGAACCAATCAACTATATGGTGTGTATATATTTGAAAAGTAGAGATATATTAGAAATATGTATTGGGGTTTAGAGTAATTGCACTGCACTAATCTACCAGTTTAAAAAGCCCACAGGATCAGACTAAAAAAAAAAAATTTTTTTTAACTTTTTGGGAAAATGCTCAGGTTCAAACATTTTGCAAGAGGGAGGAGAGCAATATTGTGGGAAGTTGAAGTAGTTTTGAATGACTGTTACTGTCTGCATAAAACGAGAGAACTCTCATTCCCCCTCCTAGACCTCCATATCTCCTAACCAAATGAAAGCCAGAATATTTTGTTTGCAGATATAAATTCTTTTGATAAACTGCATTTGAGGAAAATGATACATATTTCATCACTCATTTGATTGGGTTAAATGTTTCCCCCAAGATGTGTAGTTTCATGGCTAGATCAATATTGAACATATGATATTTTAATTATAACATGATTTCCAAGAAGGGGGTAAACTCTTAAGCTTGCCCAGAGATGATTATCTCCCAGTGCTAAAGTTAGTTGTTGAGTGTTCAGTTTCTTCCTCGGGATATTATCCTGCTCACTAAAACCATTCAATTTGCAGTCAAAGGGGTGAATTTAATGTTTTGTTAACCTTATACACAGAATAGAAATGTGCAGAAGGATGAGATTATAGTTTGTTCCCTCTGCAATTTTTTTCTCTCCCTGCACCCACCCCCCCCCATACTTTAAATAAAGAGTGTTAAAATATTGCTGAGCTGTAGTAGATTAGCAAGGTTTCTTGCCAATGCTGGGAAGCCGGTATTACAGACGGTCCCAGGGGGAAATGGCTCACATTAACCACTAAATGAATATTTGACAAGGGCTCATTCGGAGGTATTATTACTATAAACGTGTCCCTACTGGACTTTTCAAGGGTCAAAGAGCAACGCTTCAATTAATTATTTAGTCTGCTAGTAGATTTGGTTGTAATAGCTGTACTTATTTCTAGAACCGACACAATCTTACAGTAGGAAATCTCAGGAGAATCTTCTCCATCAGCAATGCCTTGGATTGAAATACACACAGAGCCCTGGCATTCTATAGCTGACTTTTTCATAAAACATTTTTCTGGACTGGGGGTGTGTGTGTGTGTGTGTGTGCGCGAGTGTGTATGTGTGTATCGGGGGAGGGGGATTATAGTCTCTTTTTCTATTTTATTTACCATTTTTGGTTTAGAAGAAAAAAAACAAGAGCGTAATAAGTTGTCTTAATTTCTACATCATGTCTAGCATAGTCTTTTAGGACCTTACAATGTGGAGAGAGAGGGGAGGAGATTTATTTATAACCTTTGCCTTTTCTAAGTGGAGATGTCACAGGATTTCGGAAACAGGCAGGCTCTGAGTTTAGAAAGGGTACACATTCCTGTTTGCCAATAAATTTCGGGTATTAAAATGGAAGACTCCATAGGTTGAGTACTCTGAGTTCTAGTAGTCTCAAAGTAAATTGGGGTACCAGATAATCCCTCCTCCCCTCCCTACCTATTGGTCTGAACATTTCCAGGTGTAGTGGGGGGTGAGTGTTCCATTTCTGCCATGTCATAAGTTCCTCTGTGACCCCAGGTAAAATGGGAAGGGAATGATTTTGTGAGTAAGATTCTTTAACAATAATATAAGGTGAATGAATAAGAGATAAGCTGCAAGGGGTGGGGGGGGCGGGATGCAGTAATTACAAACCCAATTCATTCAGCTTTTCAGAACTTTTGTTGTGGGAGCTCCATTGACGGGGTTTTGAGCTGCCACTTTTCTCACATTATAAAGAACTGATCAGCGCCTCAGGGGCACAAGAAATACTGCTTAACTGTATAGTGATGGGGTCTTCTTTTAGAATCCTTACAAGAAGAAAATTAAACAGTGCCTTTGTGTGCACAAGGTTTACTTTTCAGCTGCTAACAGTTTATAGCTAACTGCTCTGAGATTGAAGTTTGACTGTGGTTTGATCGCCTGCTAGTTGGCACTGGTTATTTATTTATTTGTTGTAATTAAAATATTTTTAATATTCCCCCCCATTTTATTTCTTGCTTTTGGAGAATTTTGCAAAACAGTTTCTTATATTTTGTTTTGTGGAAGGAATTTCTTCTGCCCTGAGCTTTAGCAGAGGCTTGAGTTTACATTCTCCAGCACTTCCTCCTCCCACACCCCACCATTATTGCCTTAAAATAATTTGCATCTCACTGTTTTTTATGCTGCCTCTCCTTGCTCTCAGAGCAAAGGCTGCCTTTCAGGACAGCTACAAGTGAGATTGGGGGTGGCGGTTGATTTCTTTCTTTTCGTTGCTTTCTTTTTTGACCGAAGTTGGAAGGTGGCTGGATGGATTTCCTTAGGGACCTCGTCTATGAGGTGGATCCCTTAAAGACAGGAGAAGAGGGAGAAACTCCTGACCTTTACTATGAGAATATGGATTAAAGTCCAAAGGGAAACAGCTTCCGGAGTTCTAGAGTGAACAACTGTGGAAAGAGCTTTCCAAAGATAAGGAAATTGCCCAAACCAGAGAATTGGTTTAGTATCTTTCATAGTTATTTTCTATTAAAAACTTTCCTTGAAATATGACCTCTGATATCACCCAGGGAGACTTTGTAACCTCTCTCTCTTCTGACGATGCTCTCCGGTTTTACAATTTTTGTTTTCAATTTCTTTATGTTTGGCTTACTTGGACTTTAGGAAATAATGGACTCGACTTTCTTATTTTAACTAAGAGAAGAATTCTCTTTGGGTGGGTGGGTTACTAAGACAAGGCCACGATTTTCATTGGCAGAGAGCTCTCTTTATGTATGCGGGTCTAGATGGATTTTATTTTTACATTTTGGTGCAATGGTGATATTTCTGATTCAGTGAGCGGTGCACTCAGTTTCTCTTCAAAAGCAAATGGAACGTCCTCTCATTTCAGGACGCAAAGATATTTGCTACTTCTGGGATTTTGGACTTGAGATGCTTGCTCTACTTTGCAAAGAAGTGTCAGGTGATTTAAAAGGTCCAAGGAGTCGCTCGTTTCATTACCCTCGTCTGCCTGCATGTACAGAATGAAATGTGCGCTATTAGTAAAGATTTCGGCGCCTTGAGCTATCTTTTGCCTCCCTACCTGGCCTTGGGTGCGGGGCGCGGCGCAGGACTGTGAGCGCGCGGGCCTCCCACCCGCTAGCCCTAGGGAGCGCGCCGCGCCCAGCGCCCGGAGCGGATGCGCGGGCAGATGGAAGCTGAGGCGGCCAAGCGCCCGGCGGGGGACCTGACGTCACCGCGGCCCTGGCCACGGCCCCCTTGGGGCTCCCTGGGAAGGTGCTGCGGAGGGCTCGAGTTCTCTCCGCCCGAACCCTGCCCAAACGGCCCGATTTCCTTTCTCGGCCCTTGACCGTGCCGCGACGGGCAAGTTTGCAAAGTCCCTCGCCCCTCCGGAGTCCTCTATCTCCTGTACCCCAGCCCACTCCACGTTGACCTCGTGACGCCAAAGATGGTTCTAGGCCCCAAGCTTCCCACATTAGAGGTTGACTGACTCACGTTCTGCCTTCCTCTTGACTTTAATCTCAGACCCTTATTTTAAAGGGGTTATTTGTCCCTGTTTGGTGCCAAGGCTCAGCATGAGTTGTCTCGCTCTTAGCCCTTCCCAATGCCAGAGGCTGCGCATTGGCATGGCTGTGGGAAGCCACAGGAGCTACGTGGGCTCCCCGGAAAGCCGCACCCCTCTAGGATCAGAGTAGGTAGGGATGGGAGGATGCAGATCCTTCACTTCCCCATTTATAAAATAGGGATAATATATAGTTACCTCGCAGAAGATGAGTACAAAGCCACTGACGCTAAATAGGAGTAATTGATAGCTATTACTTTTCTTACTGTCCATTGGAATTAGGAGCTAGGAAGGCAAAAGCTTCTCCTTTTAGACTCCAGAGATCAATACAGAAATTCGGGTTCTTCCTCTCCTTTCTGGTCTTGAGCGGTGAAATTAGCCTTGTTCAGACCACCCTTCTTCCTTTTCCAGTGCCCTTCCTGGCTTAGGGTTCGCCTAGGAAGTTATCCTGCAAACTTGCCACCCCTGGGCTTCTTCCTGAAGGGAGGGATGCCGACATTCCGGGCAGGAGCCGCCCCCCCCCCCCCCCACAGAAGGCAGAAAAATAATTACTGTATTAAAAGGAGCGGTGAATTCTTCCCGAGGGTTCTTATCGCTGGCGGCCAGGCCAGAGCGGGACTGCGCCCCCATCTCCACCTCGTGACGTCAGGGTCTGCAGGGCCTCGGGGATGAAATGATTCGTTTGAGTGTTCCAGAAAGGGCAATGCGAACACTTGCAGGGAGAGGCCAGGGGAACTGGTCTCCATCCCCAGAACCCAGCTCCAGCTTTTGAGGCTACAGAGGCTGTTGCCCCTCAGCATAACCAAACACCAAGTAGCCAGAGGCTTCACTACTTACATGGTCACGCACACAACACTCATCACTGTGTCACCTTGGCACTCGATATATTTATATAAACATAAATACATATTTATATATTTACATATATAGGTAAACAACTATATAGTTATTTGATTTGCTAAGTAGAGTTTGTTGTGAGGTCTGAATGAGTTGATTTGGGTTTACATTTGTTTTGTTTTGAGACGATCAACGAGTTACACTAAAAGCCTTTACCAAGTACACCATATCTTTATTTTATTTAGCCCTGCATAAGTTTCAGTGGTGGATGGAGAATTGGACTCCCCAAAGTTTTCCGGTTCTAATATGGAGCCATGGTTGGGACAATTGCTTCAGGCTTGCCATTGCTATGCCATTTCCATTTTCTCATTCCTTCTCCACTCCTAATAATTTGTGTAGCTTTTAATAATCTTTTGAGAATCAAGAAAGACTTGCTGAGAGAACGCCTTGGAACAGTGATTTAAACTGTAGATAAGAAAGACATTTGGTCCGTGCACTCCATGTAAAATGGATAGAATTATTTGTTGAGTGAAAGCACCTCTGCATTTCTCAAGTTTTGTTTACGAACCGATTTAATTCATTGACTGCCCTTGCAATGGGAGGGGTTCTGGGAACTAGGCCTTATGTTCTGATATTGGTTCAGACTAATGATTTACTGAGAATTAGCCAATATTTCACATGCAGTCAGTTTAGTATCAACTCACATCCAGGTCGATTTGACTATCACACATAACTCAAATCTGGGTTATTGCATAACATTACAGTTTAATCAGCCTGAAATACTAAATGGCAAACTTGTGTTTTCCTTCTGCTCAAAGTCCTCTTCCCTTTCTTTGTTTTCCCCTTACTCCCACCTTCAAGGAAAATATCTTAAAATTAAGTTTTCCTTGTGAGAGTTTGTTTACTCCAACTTCCGTTAAACTAGGCTAACACGCTCTCATCAGCTTTCTAAACACTCTCTCATCGGCTTTGTAAAATGGTGCAAAAACGTCTTGGAGTCTAAGATGGCAAAATAAACCTGAGCATATGGGGGGAAGACATCGTTGTTAGAAAATTGATTTAAATATTTAGCTCACACTTCAGCCTGATGCCTCCCGTACTACTCTTTCTTGCTTTGCTCACTGCCCGCCCCTGGCTCTTGGGTACCTCACTTCTATTAGCAAGCTGGTTCACCAGCATAAATAATGAATGCATTTCGAGCTGCCCTTCTGATAAGATAAATCAGGGGCTTTTCTCTTTTGCAAGTTTCTGCTTTCATTCCCATTAAAACTTCTCCATGCACCATGCTGCAGTGTCTTTCTGCAAAACTTACTCTGCCCATGTAAACTATGGAGGTATGTTTTCAATAGGAAACATCAGGTAATCTTTTTTTCGAGAAGCCTTACAAGTTAAGGATACAAAATATTTCATAGTTAGTTGTGTGAGCTTCCAAATTAGCTGCATATAAAGTATTTTAAGATTTTTTTGGCTGTCACTGGCTGGCAATACTCATTTTGTGTGTGTGTGTTGGTTTGAAAAGCAGGAAGAAATGTAATGAATTGAGTGCTGTCAGAGATGTCTTCTGTTTGAACAATCTGCGATGGGCTGAATGGCAGGGACTCCCTCATCCAGTGCAGGTGCAGTAGAGCTGGGGAAGGGGGGAGGGGGGCTCCCTCTGTTCAGTCAAAAAGCACCATTCTCCACAATAGACCACACACTGACAGCCAGCGTGACATCAACTCACACTTTCATACTTTTCCCCCATCCATAGTTCTGAGTTCACAAAGTGGCCATACAGTAGCCTTGGTTAGGTTCCTTTAATGAACATTTTGTGGCTCCATGTCCGACATTGAAATCTGCTGAGCCCTGGGAGGAACAAATAGATTTTTAATCGCGAGTTCCAAATCAAAATGTATAGCCATAGATATTTAAAGTTAAGCTGGTCTCTCCACTCTCTCCCAATATCAATGCCCACAACAGCCCCCAGATGATCTGAAAACTCTGAGTTAAAAGTTCTTCTGAGATTTACTAGGTTCCAAGGCACTGTTTTCTGATGTCTGGAGAGAGACTAAACAGGAAAGGAGGGAAGGCACGGATTTCGTGTATTTATTTAAATTTAAAAGAACCCTAGTATTTTATTGTGCTTCGTGAGAGGATTAATCCTGCAAATGAACGAACATTAATCTTGTGGAGTGGAGTCTGTCCCCTTTTGAATTGGTTTTACTGGGAGATAGAGAAGGGGCGGGGGTAGGAAAGGCAGCAACTGTTCGAAAACTCTCGGCAAAGATGCGACCACTCTTTGGCTGCCCCACCACTGAAGGGCCGGACCTTGGGGAGATTTTACTGTACATCTGTTTAAACTCGGGCCTCGGGGCCTCAAGTTTTAAATGGAATTATTGAGGGAGGGAACGCTACTAGAGAAACTATTCTTGTCAATCCCTTCCTGCCCCCATTCCCCACCTGGTTCCTACTCTTCTCCGCCCCACCCCCTTCTGACACTTCTTAATCTGGGATCCGAGCATTTAGTAGAAAGTGGGAGGAAAGAAGGAGGAAAGGACCTTACGGGCAAGGAAGGTTCCCCCACCGCCGCCGCCGCGCGGGGAGAGATCCCCACGGCCCTGCCACTGGCTGATTTCCCTCTGTCCTCGGACTTGCTGAAGCATCGCGCCGAGGAAAATTGCTCCCTGTTCGCTTATTAAAAACCATGTAACCATATACATTTTCCACCGCGGCAACAAAAATATCAACTTTCGAGCCCTCGGAGCAAAACCTTTATCATTCGCCTGAACATTGTTGTACAGTGGGTGGGGGGAGGGAATAGGCAGACCTCCCAGGGCAGAAGCCACAGCTCTACCCAACTCCCGCCTCGGGCGTGGAGGCAAGGAGTCGGGAGTCCGGCGGGGCAGAGCGCAGGGCCGGAGGATTTGGTGTGCAGGGTGAATAGGGGCCAAGTTCTTTAAAACCTCACATAACACAGGAAGAGACGGGTCTTACCATCTCTGTGGCGCCCTTTGCTTGTGACTACAACCAGTTGCCCGTAGGCTGCGATGAGTATGCCTACGGCGCCTACTAAAGTCTGGGCCTCGGACGAGAGGCGTCTCCCTCCCCTCGACACGCTGCCCTCCACTGTTTGATAGCTGCCGCGTCTTCCGGCAGGTACACACCCACAATTAATCTTTCTTATTAGAGCCTCCATTCTGCACCCAAGGGGCGACTCAAACCTATTTAGATTTCCTTGGTTGGCTGCACAAATTTAAGTGGGCAAAGAGTTATAAACCTAATAACAGAGGGCGAGAGAGAGAGAGTGATTTGAGTAGAGAAGACGCAAGATTCACTAGGCGTGTAAGGATGCTGCGGGCCATGCCCTCCCCAGGCCCCCGCCTCGGGGTGCGCTCCAGGCTCTGGGAAAGGCAGCAAACCTCCCGCGCACACACCGCACTCAACATCCATACGCACACCTACACCCCTACCCTTCGCTCACTGAGATTGCCTCTTCCGCATTTCTTACAAACCCCTCCCAGAAAGGCGGAATTCTCAGAGCATCCCAAACCAGGGAACTTCCAGAGAACCAGGGAAGGTTTGCACTGTTTGGGATTAATTGAGAATAATTAACACTGGAGACCGTTAATCACCACTTTGCTGCTCTCTCCCTCCTTTCTGGTCTGCGGCGACTGCCTCTCTTGCTCCGGCTGCCGGCGCGGGTGGGTTCGCTGGTGAAAGTGAAGACGTCGCGGTAGCTGTCACCCAGTTCGGCTGTACTTTTTTAAACGCTCGCATATTGTTTGATTACTAATTCGAGTTAATATGATCTTTATGGTAACATAACAGTGGATAATTGGCCTTTTTTCCTGAACAACAATGTAAATCACAATCGCTTTATTATTTAATAACGTCAAACGCTTCGTTGGATTGGCCCCGACCGAGAAGACCTTTTCTTTCTAGACAGTGTTGTGGAGGAAGAACAATGAAGATCTAATTGTGGAGATTTCATAAGTTGGCTCCCGTAAATGAACAGCTTAGATATGGAAGTTCCAGCAGATGTGGGCACTATTCGCCGTAGAAACTCTACCCCCAACCCCCAATGCATACAGCCCAAACACTCTATTGGAGGTTTTTTTTGTGGTGGTGGTCCTCAGATCCTAGCAACCACCTAAATCTTCCAGTAGCAATTAGAGCTTTTATCGGGCTTGCTCTTCAGCCCTTTATATTGCCGATTTAGCATCAGGACATTGAGTCCACATACCAAATTAGCGCAACTCCTGAAGAGCCACAGCCACTAATGCGCCCCTTCGGTCACTTTGGTTGTTGGACACTGAGAGCACCGGCCTGGGGCTCTTTAAAAGTCTTATTTTGTTTTGATTTGATTTCAAAAAACGGATTCACCAACGCAGTGTCTTGGAATATACTTTTTCAGGCAGAGTTTTGCCAGGGGCACGAGCCATTATTTTGCTAATTGCTTGCAAGAGCGGACGAAACCCAGAGACCCCTCAAATGCAGATGGCAACGCTTGGGAGGAATGGGTCCCCGCTGCCCGAAAGAAAGATTAGTCACATTTGCCCCCAAAGCTTCAATTCTAATGGCTCTCCGTCGCGGCTCTTGCCGTAGCAGGAGGACGGCTGTCTCTGGGGTCTTAAGACTTCGGAGTTCTTTGCAAATGGGGAACCCTCACCATTTGGAATTCGGAACTAGGAGAGAGACTCCGAGTCTACAGCAGATTTTGTTTTTGTGTGTGCCCGCCTCTCCATTTTATTCAACTTCTACTGCCTGTCGGGAGGCAGAACAATTCGCCCCCCCCCCCCAGGCCCCAGCCCCGCGCCCGCCCGCCTCGCTTCTAAGATAAACAGGAGGTGCGAAATGCTTCGCCTGCACACGCGCCCTCGGGGCCCCTCTCCCCTCATCCCCCGCGCACCGACTGTGCAGCTGTCCTCGGCCCAGACCTGGGTGGAGATACCCCCCCTTCTCTTCCCACCCGCATTTTAAAACCATCACATCGACGGTTCTAGAGTCATGTTCACATTTTTGGCCCCCTTCCAATTTCTTTCCGGTCCACTCTCCCCCTTTCTGAGAACCGAAAAAGTGACAAGGAGAAGAGTTGGGAAATTGAGAGAAGGCCATGTATTTTCAAGTTATCCCCCCATCCCCCCACTCCCATCCCCCGCCCTGTTAAAAGTGTATTTTACCACAAGGAGTGCATTAGGAAACTTTCCCTAACAGGACTTGGGCGCAGTGTTATTCTTCTCTAGGGGCCCGCTGGCCTCCCCGCCCCCGCTGGACAATGCGCGCTTTGAGGCTCGGTGGCCTGCAGGCAGCGGGAGACGAGGGGACTGGGCGGCCTTCCTCCAAGGGGCCCGCAGCTGGGGGAGCGCCGGGCAAGGAGCAGGGCCGGGGAGGCGGGCCACGCAGGAAGAAAAACCATAAAAGCAGCCCTCCACAGAGGCCCGCTTTAAGGACGGGAGGGCAGGGCGGCTGGGGAGGGGTATGTGAGAGGTTTTGCGCTTTGTTTCTTTCTTATCCCCCCCTCCCCGACCCCCCCCCCCCATCCAAACATTTTATTTCGACACAGAATTAGGCAGCCTAGGTTTTCCAACCCCCTCGCCCTCACTCTTGGGTACCTGGTCTCTGGTTAATAATATCTCAACCCGGGTCTTTAACGCTCAAATCGACCCAAGCCTGGCCCCAGCCTTTCTCAACGCCCACTCCCCCCTCCCCGCTCGGGGTGCCAAGCCACAGGAAAATCCCCCCGGCCAAGCATTCTGGGACGCTACCTTCTAGTTTGGGGTCTTTTTTTTTTTTTTTTTTTCCCCAAAGAGAACACCACCATCCTCCCCTCCAAGCAGCCTTAGGCTAGGACCTCTGGAATCAGCAGAAGCCCTCGGAGGGTTACCATATTGGTGGAAGCATTTGTCTGTTCTTTTAAAACTTATACCAAACCGGGCGCCAGGGCCACGTGCTGTGCCTTCGAAACGCCGCCGCGGGCCCTGGCTTTCAGCGCCGCGGAAGCCTGGCTGGCGTGGAGCGGGCGCGGAAGCCACGGGCAGGGGTTAGGGGCCCGCGCTGCGCCGCAGGTCCGGCCGCAGCGCTGAGTGAAGCGAATTATCTGGAGCGTGTTTGATCTGGGGCTGCGTAATCAGCTTCTGCTTTATTTGTTTGTTTGTAATCTCATATTTAGCAAGCTGGGACGGTGGCAGCAAGGGAGAAAGGAAGGGATAGAGGAGGGGGCTTCGCAGTAACCACACCCCTTCCTAATGAGTTAATTTCCATATTTGCGCCTCCGGCATCTAGCGCCCTCTTTTTCCCGACGCTACCGTGTTGTTGAGTCTTGCGCAGCGCAGACGCCTCCACTCTGGACTGAAATGAAAAAGCTCGCGGTGGGAGCAGAAAATTGGTCTATTGATACATTTGCTCCGAGTGTTGCTTGATCTTGGCCTCACCGGCCGCCGATTGTTCCCCCCACCCCAAATGGGGCGCACACGGATTGCCGAGGGCTCGCAGACACCTAGGCAGGTAGCAGACAGAAACTGACCTTCCTGCCTTTTCCCGTGCTCCAACTGTCCGACCCCACGTCCCTTCCTTTTTACCCAACTCCAGATTTTTTTTCTCTCTCTCAAGGTGAGGGCAGTAAGGGCAGGGTCGCATAGAAGCGGGGGATATAATCCCAAACGAATGAATCAAAAGTGAAAGTTTCAAAGTAGATCCCCGATCCTGATCGAGAAAAGTAATGCTATCTTGCACTCGAGGGAGTGTGCTGGCCCGAGTGTGGGTATATAAGAGAGGGAAGGAGAGAAACTGAGGTTGTGAAGTTTGTCTGTACTCTGAGTGGGTTAAAAGTCGTGGCAAAGACAGTGAAGTTTTGGAAGACACTCAGTAGAAAACTCAAGGCGGGTTTCAGGTGCTTCTAACCTGGTTTCCTATACATTTTCGTGGTGAGTGTGCTCAGAAAATTGGAGAAACAGACTTTAACAATGGACTCACTCCCCCCTGACCCCCATCACACCACCCTCCTTACTTTGCCGCGCGCGAACTAGGGTGTGGGCTCCGGCTTGAGCTCCAAAATAGCGTGGTTGTCAATTGCGAGCTGTAGCAATATCAAAGTGAACTGTCCCAAGTAACTCTTGTCTAGAAGCTGGGAAGAAGCTTAAGCAGCTCGCTTTAATGATGATTTGTAGCTCGGCAAGGGGCACGGACAGCAAACACCCCGCAGGTGTGTGCCGTAACACCACCATCCGGACTTGAATGTAGATTACTCTGGCGATCGTTTGATCGGCCCTTTGAAACCTTTTACAATTGCCTGTGACGAACGGCCAGTCTCAGTTTTACTCTGAATAATGCCTTGAGGGTAAGTCCTTCGGGCTTTTAAAGAGCGCCAGTATTTTTTTTTTTTAAGAATAAAAAAAGAAAAACTTTCGATTTTGGTTTAGACATTGTCAACTTTGAGTCGCTAACAAGCATCACTCAAGCTATTCAGTACTTAATGACCGTTACCTTTGCTGTCTTACGTATACAGACGTACATATACATATATATATATGAAAACGAAGTCATTAATTTTGTCTTCTTTAGTTCCAAACTGCCCTGCCTGTTTATAGATGTTTGTATGGATGTTTATTATAAACCTGCATTATTATTATTAATGCCATTGTTAATCTTGTCTTAACTCTCCTTCTGTATTCTCTCTGAATTGTATCTGTTTGGGCAAGTGAGAGTTTAACTTAAACATTAAGACTTTCCAAAGTAAAACTCTCTAGTTTAACCCTCGCCAACACCTTCGCACCAACCCCCATCACCAAAATGAAAAAGGTAGTGCTATTCAACCTTTAATATTTACTTAGAGTGTTTACATAAGAGGAGGAAAATGAACTTTTGTCTGAAATGTGCAACAAGCGGCACTTTGATTTCATAAAATACATGTCAACAATTGCAAGAGCTTATCCAACTAGGGTAGGGGGTGGAGGGTGGGAGTGCAGTTGAATTAAAGGCCCATTCCTGCCACTTCAGACTACAAAGGGTTACACATAAATAAGTGCCACATTTGCCTATTGCAAAAGTTTCCTCGGTGCTTTCTAAGTCACAACAGGGGAGGGGGAAAGCTGTCGTTTATTATCCAGCTCTGGGCAGGAGCAGACCCCAGTACCACGAGGCTCTTAGCTTTGGCCGGCAGAAGAGGGGTAGCCTTTCAACAGCAGCCCCCTTTGTTCTCCTGATCTCTTTCCCAATTTCAAGCTTCACTTGCACATCCCAAGTTTGTGTGTTAATGACGCTATTACCATCTGGCTTGCCCTACTTTCCAAAAGATATAAATCTCCTAGCTCCATTGCTCGCATTATCATTTAAGTGCCACCATAGCCAGAAGAAAAAGATGCTTTCAAGACTCCAGATTCTCTTGCACTGACTACCCCTGGCATGACTCTTCCACTATATTTATAGACTATACATTGGGTGCAGGAGAGCCCCTTGAGAGACCTGATTTCTCAAAAGCTGTCCCTCCAAGCCAAGGAAGACACGCTACTGGGTGAAAGGAAGGCTTCAAATAAATTTCTCCTTAAAATATTTTTGTTTTGTTTGCAGCAGGCAGATCATATGACCCGACATCGTTTTACATGCCTGTGCCTTCCTTTCTCCCGATTTAGGTTTGTAAAAAGTCGTGGTGCAACTGCCGGACATCCAAGACGTACCACTCTTCTAACCCTGTTTTGAGTGGGAGAATAGACATATCTTTATGGGTGTGGAGACAGGGGTGAAGGGAGAAAAAAAAGCCCCGTGAGGCAACTTTTGAGAGCTAGGCCAACTGCATCCCTTCTCTTAAACCCTTACTTTTATAGTGCCTGCATAGATGTGTACATGTTGTGGGATGTACATACCTCTAGCTATAGATCTAGATCTGCCCCTCCTTTCCTAGGTAATCAGTGATTTGCGTGTTTTGAGCACAAAAGCTGAGAAACTACAACAAAAAGAGTTGGGCTGGCTTGTGAGTGGCTCCACAATGACGTCATGTATCTGGCCAGGTCTGAGTGAATAGAGCAGAGCAGTCTGCCTCTGCGTGTGTGGAGTCTAGGCTCAGGCCGCTAGCTGATTTGAACAGCTCATTTCCCTTTGAGGGCTTTTACTGTTTGTGGCCCTAGACAGCCACATCCAGGCGCATCTCTCTCCTTGTGATGTACTCTCTCTCCTTCCCCATGCTATCTTCACAGAGGTGAGTTCCACTAAGGTCAGCCAACCCCACAGGCTGGAAGTGGAATTGGAAAGGTGAACTTCCCAGGTTCCTAGGAGAAGCTCTTAGAATCATCAGGATTTGAGCAGACCCCTGTCCCTGTCTCTTAAAAAAAATCTTATCTGACAGAGAAAGCGTCTTTAATAAAATACATTCTTCTTGAGGGATGAAAAAAATCACCTGTAATATATTCCTAATACTTTGATCTGAGCACAGAAGGTACCTAAAACAGTGATTAATTTATATCACACCAGTGTGGCTGTTTGCATGCAAAAGCCGCTTTTTTTTCCCCAGTTCACTTTCCTGCTTTTTCTCCCCAAACTCAAAAAAGATCTTATTTAGAAATGTGTATCCCTATTTTTTCCTTTTGAGAATATTATCAAGTTGATATGAACAAACTGCAGAGGATATACCATTTAAGTAAGATGCACTTTTAATCACTGATCATTAAAATGGTTATGTTAAATATACTCAATTACATGCATGACTTAACTCTAACAGTACTTTCTATTCTCCCAGCTGCTCACGTATTCCTTAACGATAGTCTGCGGTAGAAACTTGATTATGCTGAATTCATACATTTCGATGGATTTCATCAGCCTAATTAATGCCTCAGTGTGGTCCTGGGGTCTGAATGAACCCTTTACCATGTTTGAGGTTAAAGGCAGTATTGGAATGTAGAAGGTTTTTCTTTCTTAGTTACTCATGAGGTACTTTGGAATTCCACTAAGCAAGGTAGGTAGCAGTTGTTAAACATAGAGCAAAACAAGGACACCCATCCCGATGGCAGATAAAATGAGGCTAATCCCTCATCCTTACTTCCACTCAGTATTTCTGGATTTGATAGACAATCTCCAAATATTTAGTAAAGAGGAAGTTACCACCTGTCCGTTGTACCTTAAAACTATGCTAAAAAGGAAAAGTTGAACATAGATTTATAACTGGTGGCTAAATAAATTTCCTTTGATTCATCAAGGCTGTCCCTACTCCCCGCCCTTCTTCCTGCTCCCATAACTTTCAGACGACTTTCCCCCTCCATTTCAACTTTCATGTTTCCCAAGGAATCACTCAAGGCCAGTGTTCCTGAGAAACTCCAGTCACCCCCCCGTGTGGGTAACTGCATTCAGTCTTTTCAGGTGTAAATTAACATCTGAATACATCTCAACCTTACTGACCCTTGCTACCACCGTCACCATCCGGGCCTCAGCAGAGTCTCAGCTAATCTGCACTGCCACAGTTGGCAGGGCAGACTGAGGTTGGATTTCCCAAACCCCACCCCCCAAAAAAAGGACCAAAAAGTGCTCGTGTTGCCTGTGAGATGAGTACTGATATCTGTCCATGTCCAATGAGACACCTGTGGAAGAATATCATTTAAGACATATTTTCT
This sequence comes from Stenella coeruleoalba, assembly GCF_951394435.1. Classification (NCBI taxonomy): domain Eukaryota; kingdom Metazoa; phylum Chordata; class Mammalia; order Artiodactyla; family Delphinidae; genus Stenella; species Stenella coeruleoalba. The sequence goes on from NC_137150.1 coordinate 59,637,497, forward strand.
TGGTGGTCAAGGAAAGAAGTGTACAGAAAGAGAAAGAAAAAAAGAGATGGCGGCATCTTTAAGAAATGTCCCAATTTCGGCAGGTGAAACTTGAAACATTTACCTCACTTTGAATTCCCAAGGACAAACAGTTCATGCCAGAAGAACTTCCCTCCAGCAGGGGATTCACTGACTCAGATCCTAGTGGCAGCAGGGCCACATCATACCTCAACATCAATATGATTGAACAGGAAGGATTTGAGATCTATAACCAAATTACCACCTTGGAACTTTGGGCTTGTTATGCTAATGTAATGACTTCTGTAGTAAGAGTATATTTTCAGAGTTGGAAATTAGCTTTTTAGAACGCTTTGTGTAATGACAGACATTAGACAGAAGAGACAAATGTGCCAGCAATGGTGGCACAATACTCCTGGCAAACACCCTGGACCATTTTAACAGATAAATGGAGACCCAGATAGTATGTTCATAAAATTAAGCTGAGAGTGAGTTTGGGGAACTGGGTGAAAAAACAGGTGCAGCTAGAACACTGCAGTGGTGAAGATGCTCTTGCTATACCCCGCTTTTCTCTCAGACCTAGTTGAGTAGCACCATGCATTGCTCAGTCCCTTGGGGTGGATGCCTGGGTAGAAAAAAGAGAAGTATTACATAAATAGCACTGCGAACAAACAGTTCTTCCAGCTCATGGTTTGTGTGCTCTTAAGTTTAGATTGCAGACAGTAAGGGAAAGAAATATTTTCTGTGTGTGTTGAGGGGGAATGGAGTTGGGGGGGGGGGGTGTATGAAAGCATAGAGAGAAATGAACAACTTAACAGTTTAGAGCCATGTATACACTGGGGTTGTCTAGTACGTGTCTTGTACCCAGAGTATCAAATCTCTGCACTGTGTGATTAAGAATTCAGGCAAATCCTCAAGTTTGTGGTATCGACTTCATGTGGTTTATGTCTTAAGAATCGAGGACAAGATGGTTTAGTGCACCACATTTCTAAGTAATAATAATAATACTCTCCAGTGTATAGGGCTGGGATAGGATCAGTCATTTCTGATCATTGTAAACAAGGTAAATTCACACACTGAAAAAGTATCCAAGAAAAGAACTCTTTTCATCAGTTATCTGGATGTCCTTAATGGACATCAGAGCTCAGTCAATCCCAGCCTGGTCATTGTGTGCCTAGTTCTTCCCCTCCCCGTCCCCTGCTCCAACCCTGGCCCCACCCACCCAGGACAGTTACTTTGGAAATAAGTGACTTGGTTCCTGGATGGGTTTTCACCCCTTCTGCATGACACAGGTTCCAAATGTCAACTTGCAGCTATGGAGAAGCCTGTGAACTATGATAATGGATAAACTCTACTGTGTTAACAGTCCCGTTTGGGGCTAGTGCAAGGTTGCCAAGACAAAGTCTGAATGACTTGGGGGTTTCTGAGAACTTGTAAAATGAGGCCAATTTGAAATGTTGGCACTGAATGCTGAGCTTTTTATAATAGCCCACGTTGTCCCATTTTCTTCTAGAGTTGAATAGGAGTAAAATACCTGGCTGGATGCAGTGGTTCTCTGATGACAAATGAACTAATTAGAGGTGGCATTTCTTAGTTCATCCCAAAGATCTTAGCCGTGGTAGATGTGGGAAATGCAGGCTCCAATAGCTTTAGTTTTAGAAAGGACAAGTTTTACGCCTTCATGCTTTGAAATTATAAACAGAATTTGTCTCACCTAGCTTGCTACTGTCTGATCCCCTGTAGCACTTTTCTTTGTATAGGTGGGTCCAAGTAGGCTAAGGGTAACTGTACTATTTAATACGTCAGTTCACTGGCAGAGCAAATCTATGAATGAGATTACCTTTCACTTTTGGTGCGTAAAGGATTCACAGTATGCCAAGGTCATGAGGCTTCTTGGCAAGGTTCTTGTGAGATAAATTAACCTTTTAATCACATAATCTATCAGGTGGGGTAGATTCCACAGTAGGTCCACCCAGTACTACTTTTTTTTTTTTTAATGCCAGTGGTCAAAGAAGTCAGTGAGTTAAAAGTACTACATCGAAGATGAAAGGGGAGAAAATACAGATAAGGAAGGATGACATCTTCTTCATGCTCTCACACGATATGGCAGCATGTACGTGGCAGACTGTAGAGAGAAGGCCAAAATGCAACTAGAGACAGGGACATTGAGGCAGAGAAGGAGCTTGCTGGAGATTATGGGTTCCTGCTACTTATGATCAGATGCCATTCAGTTACTTTGGAGCTGAAGGATTTATATACTGCAGAAATCCTGATCACATTGATGGTAATGATGTAGGACTTCAAAGGATGGGTGTTGAAGTTGTTGAACATTTAGTTTCAGATTTCAACTCCAAAATCCAAATCTGAATTGCTCATTGGTTCAGGGAGGGAAATGCCTCATTTGAAATTGTCGTAAGCTCTATGAGAACAGACAGACTTAGATGAGGTTAGAAATAGCTTTGAATCCCAGATCCCAATACTCTTATACTACTTGATTATAGAAGAAAAAAGGAGCACCTGGTCTCCAACAAGGAGAGAAGCCTATCTGAAGTATCTCAGCAGGTCCATCCTTAGCCGATCACAGAGACCACTGACATTTAAGCCGTCTGGGTAGTTCTGGTCTCGTGTCATCCAAACAGCACATTTTTCAAACTCAGAAATGCCAGATCGTGTTATTTCTGTGGCGAGGGGCTGCTTAGGATCTGTGACAGCTGAGTTTTTCCTATTGATTATGTGACAATGCAGTTCATTTATAGAGTTCAGGGAAATGAAAAAAGCTTCCAGTGTAACAAGGAGACCCTTAATTCAAATGCTGTGTTGTATTTAAATGCAGAAATCAAAATTCAAGTTGGAGAAAGTGGAAGAGTGAATTTAACTGTGAACTCAAACTTTTATAGCTAAATCAACCTCCGAGGAGGTCTGTGACTGATAATTGAATCTGAAGCCATATGATCAGGTGACTGGTTTGTAAACAAACCACGCAAGAAATCATATCTTACATAGAGAATTCATATTTAGATCAGTGTATGTGTTTCAAGTTGCTCCTAAATTTAAAACACATAGTGAATCCAAAACGTAAAAAACAAATCAAAGGGCACTCTGTGAATCCGGTGGTGGGGGGGGGGGCGGGGACGGGGGGAGTTGTTGATAGAGGCACTGACATGCAAACACTCTGAAAGATCTTTTTCAGATTTATCTTAAATTCTAAAATGATGTAATATGCACACATTCTTCCAATGCATCCACAGGTGAAAATATCATCATTATTTCTCTTGAGCCTTAATTCCTAATGATTTTCTCTGTCGCAGGATACAGACAGGCTTGCAGAAGTAACTAGACGTCCGACACACGCCAAAGTCTTGCGGGCCCAGGATTTCAAACAAAAGAAAACTCGGGTAACGTTGACTTTAAATCAAGGGCGCTTGAGACCGTAGACACGCGCACCCAGCGGGTTAATTGGAGGAGAGGGAAGAGAGAAGCTCCTCCTGCAGTCTGTATGAGTCACGGGAAGAAAGAGAGCCAGGGCTGGAGCAGGCGGGTGGGAGCCCAGCGGGCCTGCACTGCGCGCGGTCCCTGGTTCGGGGGCGGTGTGGTGCCGGGCGGGGGCGGGGCGCAACCTGGGAACCGCGGACCCGACTGCGGCCCGCGCCTTGCCCACCCGTTCGTGCGTCTTGCTTCTTTATTGCCTGCAAGCCGTCCTGAACGTTGAAGGCGCGATTATCGACAATTTGTCAGCCCGAATTTGTCGCTAGCAATAACTTTTGGTGGCGTTTCACTCTCAGGCACTTGAGTTTTCGGATGAGGAAACTGGTGGTGGGCGAGCACTGTCCTGTGTTCTGCTTCTCATTTCCACGTGGCCCAGGCAGCAGGCAGAAGAAGGAGAAGGAACGTTAATCCGACTGCAGTGACTCCAGCACACAAGCCATGGGTATCCAGGGGAGAAAACTGGTTTCATGTCCTACAGAACTCTCCCCTTCTCCCGAGGTCCTTCATAAAAGGGTCCCTCAACTCCATCTCCCAACCCCCCCACCCCCAAATGTGTGTTCTTGGGCCCACAAGTCATTTCGGCAACCTGGGACTAAGTTATGGTTTTTTTGTTTGTTTTGCTTGCCTTTTCCTTTGCGTTTGTGGGTGCGGATGTCTCTCAAACACCCAGAGCCAAGGCCCTCACTCTAAACTTGAACCCTTCACCTTTGTGTCCCTCTTCTTCCCTTCTTCTGGGACTGGTGGGTGCGGTGGCCAAGAGGCGGCCTTTCCTGAGGATGGAGCAGCTGGGGCAGCTGCGATGGAGCAGCTGCTGTGCCTTGCCCCTCTTTTCTCAATCATTAAAATTCAATTTCAAAATTTCTGTCTTGAACAATTTCCTAAGGAGCCTATGAAGGATGCCAAAAGAGTGGGCCCCTTTTCAAGCGGTCGTGTCTCAGCAGAAGGCAGCCACTGGCCAAGTTGCCCTAGGCTGTGCCCTTCTGGAGCAGTGCAGTGGACAGTGTCTAAAACAGAGGGCTGTGCCCACCTGGACTGAGGGAAGAGGTCTGGCAAAGTCTTAAGGCAGGTCAAGAAGATGGGGAAGGCAGCCAGCTTTTCCGTCATCCACACTGTCGCTGGAGCACAGCCTGGTTGGTCCTGGGGGTGGAGCTCAGAACCAAGTGAGAAGTTCTCACTCTTTAATCTCACAATTCCTCACTTAATTTCTTCACCAGCCTCTCATCCTTGATTCAAAAAAAAAAAAATGTTTGTATATCTGAAAGTTCCCTTCTGCTAAGGAGTTTCCCTTAACAGCTCTTTCTCCTTTGGGTGAAGTCTGCTTCTGGGAAAAGGGGAGAAGACTAAAGTGTTTTGAGAAACAAAATGATAGATGCGCACACATAATGTGGTGTAGGTAGCCGAACTTCACCAGGAGCCTCGAGTAGCCAAGCAAACATTCTTCTGACCCAACCTCAGAGTCTTTTTTCACTCCCTGCTCCAAAACATTAACATGTAATTAGTACCCAAAATGCTTTCCTTAACTAACACTCATTGGAACCTATGGAAAGGATATAACATTTCTTTGAAATTCTAGATGGGAGTTAAGGACTACCTGACTCCTATTGCCTTCACCTCTTAATCATACATAACTGTCTTCCTAATTTACCAGCCTCCTTCCCTATAAAAACCCCTCAGCATACCTCTTACTTTTTCTCTACCCCTTACTCTTTTTCCCTCTGGGGCCCTGAGCCAGATTCTCAGAATTAAATCATGATCTTCTCCCAAATGCCATAACAAGTTAGAAGGGGAGTTTGGGGATTGCAATGAAAATACATGATATAGAAAGTAAATTTTATAGTTGAATGCAGTTGACAAGTGGCAGTTTGGGGTATCAGCAATGAATTCCCCATTTTTCTACAGGCCTCTTTTTACTTCATTTTTAGAATCCACTGATCCTAATAAAAACAAGTTAAAACTGAACTAAATTAGAGAAATATTAAAGAAAGACCAGATTAAGCCCTTTCTGGACTGGCAGCGATCAAGTCTTACATAGCTCATGGTTATTTGGATAGACTTTCATACCACTGGAAGCTTAGACTAACACCAAAAGCCCTGCTTCTCAGTATTTAATTATAAACCTGGCAGAGTGCGACTCTGTACCAATTAAAAGAAAATCAATCAGTGCCTGTTAGCCATAACAAATCAATAAAAACAATTAGCCGGAGAAATAATATTAACAACATACCCTTGTTACCAAAGTTTCTGAGAATTTTGAAGCTTCCTACAGCACATATTATCATATTGTTTCACTACCTGATTTTGTGGAACTTCTGCTTGTGTGGTACCTAAAGTTGTTTCCTGGAAGTGTAACTTGAATGAGTTTTACAATCATTTTATACCATAGCTCCAGAATAACTCTGTCTTCAAGGCTCTGAATAGGTCTACTGGTATGGGCTTTTAATATCCTTTCTGCCAGTGAGGAGGCCACAGGTTGTAGTGGAGAACTTACTAGACTAGAAGTGCTGAGCAAGCTTTAAGTTCCAGTTGAGGCATGTAACTAACAATGTGTAAGGAAGGAAGTTTATGTTCCTGGCTTCATATTTTGCATACGTAAAGGAAAGAGATAGGACCAGATAATCTCTTAAATCCCTCCCAATCCCTCAATTCTGTAGTTCTATAACAAACTGGTGAATTTTCAACATAAGAGAAGACCCAGGTCTATGGATCTTCTAAATATCTATTTCATTGTCCTTTTAGTAGAAATTTATGCAGAAAGCTGACAAATGATTTTTGGTCTTTTCCTGGGAGAGATCCTAACTTTGACTTGAGGGAACCAAACTAAGAGACTTGGCACTCTTTTCTTACATACAAATGAACCAGTGTCTTATGCTTCAACTTCTTTTCCTTTTCAGATCCAACTTAGAAATAATGTTTCACTCAAGATAAGGTTTGTAGTTTAGGAGATTCTGGTCTGGCTTGCCTCACTTTAAGACTTCTATCGTCTCTTTTCAAAACCTGAGGAGGACCTCATTTCCTGTTTGATAGTTCTTCATGCTTTGCCAGCCTCCGGGTCTTTAAGGAAGCTTGCCAAGAGCTCCCGTCTGGGGAGGACAGTCTGAGTTCATCATAGAGAATGAGCTGGCACCACAGTTGTAGTGACTCACCAACCTCATTGCCCCCTTTGCAATGGCAAGAACCACACTATCTAATTGAAAGACCTGTGTTTTAGCAAAGTGCAATTGGATCACATGGCAAAATCATCTCAAAATACATCTCCAGTCTTTCCTTTCACTGGATGTTTTAACACAAGACAAGAAAGGAAATTATATTCTGAATTATATTTTCGGTTCTTTTTTTTTTAAATTAAGATTAATTAACAGATACTTGGTTTTATGTCCATTCTGTTCTAAGAATTTAGTGGTGATTACAAAGCAATGAAAATAGGTCACAGCAAAATGAACATTCAAGATTAGGTTAAAACATTCCTCTGAAATTTCAGTATTCATTTCTGGAGTGTCAGTTACTACATTTCTGTAATTCATCATTTTTTCTTTCTTGGCTTAGAGTCAAGATGAGAAATGATATTCAGACCAAAGACATTGTTTTGTTACGTACCCACCGCTTTTTAAAATGCAAACCCACCCTCTCCTCACCAATGCTTAATCATTTGTGTGTGCTTATGTTCACACACAGACACACCCGCACATGCAGAGTTGCTGGAGGAAGTCCTTTCAAGACTTCCAGGACCTGGATCATGTAAGAGGCAGATGAGAAAATTAAAGGAGGGCCAGAGAAATAGCAACACTAAGAGTCCATTATTTCACTTTACAAAAAGTCATTAAACAGTACACAGGCATTTTTTTTTAAAGCAAGTATTATTATAATTAAATAATATCATACTTCTAAATTATTATGATTCTTATCTAATTTCAAGTCACATATAGGAGCCATTTAAAAGTATTTTGCATTACAATCTGTCACCAAAAATCAACTAGTAGAGTTTTATAATGTGCATAGGTTTACCCCATGGGGAATTAAATTTTAATTCATGAGTCTTTCCATTGTTGTGGAACTTTAGGACAAGATAGCATTTGGTATTAACATAGAAGAATATTCTATGGCTTTTTTTTCACTTTAAATTGCTCTGAAAGAAACTGCACCTTGATTTTTTTCCTCCTAGTATTCTTTTGTTATGTTAGAGTATTTTCACGACATTGTTTTTAATGTAAACATTATTTTATTAAGACATTTGGTAAAAAATTTTTTAAACTATATAATAATGGCCCCTTGTTTTTCTCCTTTTATTATTTCAAGCAAAAATGGACACTTTTCTCTCAGGAAAAAAAGTATCGAGTATGTTTTTGACCCAAAAATGATTATTTAGTTACAGTATTTTTCCCCTACTAAATTAGCATTTATGGTAGATCTTATTTGAAAGCTGATTATTCTCAAAGAAAAGCAGAGAGGTATCAGAATTTCCAAGTAAATTAGGTTGTTTAAGACGTATTTTAATACATTATTCAAATTGTTGTCAGATATTGGTTTAAAAAAAAAAAAAAAAGCAGTATCTGTTCCAAATGTGAATTTGGTTTTTGAAAGACCTTACAAATTCCAATTTCTTTAGGACAGCAGAGGAGATTAAAGTCATAGACAATTTAGAGCTACTTCAGTTTTTTTTTTTTTTTAACTTTAACTGTGATAGGCATTTCTGCAAGGTAGGTTTTAACATATTTTTTTCCTAATTTTTTTTTTTCCCTCCTTTCAGTAAGAAGGATAAGCTTTTAGAGTACCCAGTCACCGTGGTAACTGCCAAAAAAATTCTCCTGAAGTTTGAAGAGGTCAGCTAGCAGGGTCAACAACTCTGGCCTCTCTCTGAGCTCGGTCTAGCATGCCCCAGCCTGCAGTTGGAGTGTCAGGCCAGATCTGACCCTGGGAGGTGGACTATTCCGGCTCTGATATAAATTTTTTGAGTCAGTTCATGGCCTGGACTCTCCAGGTGGCCTCCAAAATCGATTTTGACCCCCTGACCCTGTCTCATGGAGGCATAGCCTCCACCCTAAGTAAGGATTTAGCCAGGAGTGACAGCTTTCCACTGAGTGTTATTGGGGACAGTATAAACAGTTTGGAAAGCAAGTAAGGAGGTGTGAGTGCTAGAAATCATTAAAAGCACATTAAAAAACAATTAAAAATTTTTTCTTTGCTTAAAAAGAAGTTTAAAATGTGTATTTCTTATATAATTCCTATGTGATTTGTAAGATTTTTTAAATCAAAGAAGAGGTTTGAATATAAATACTCAAGAAACCACACATCTTCATCCTTTTATATAGTTTGTTACAAATATGCAAGTAAGATAGCCTGACTTGCAAAAAAATAGGTACAGCAGGGATGTTACAAGTAGGGAAAAGGGAAGCTAGTTGTTAAAATACATTAGTAGATAAAGAATTTCAAGTATTTTATTTTTTTCAAGTATTTTAAATATTACATTTCATGTGCTTGTGTCTTGAACTGTTTACAATGTGAAAATATGGAATCTTAAAAAGAAATAACCACCACCTGAATGAAGATAAACTTGCGCTTCACTTTAAGTGCCTTGCTACTTTGTAAAACAAATAGCCAATACATTCATTTGGATATAAATGAGATAAAAATTATCAGTAGGGAAAGACAGATCTTATAGAGCTAAAGAGGAGAAAACAATAAATTAGTTGTGTCTCTGAATTAACTTTAAGTGTTTTCAATAGTTTAAGATATCAGAAGCTTGGAAAATAATGTTTGTAAATCATCAGTGATTCTTTTTCCTTCTTCTTCTTCTTTTTTTTTTTCCCCCAGGATGCCACCCTGAAAGTTTTATTTTCTCCAGGAAAGTAGAGTTCTCTCTGAGAGCTCTAGCCTGTGAACTCAGTATGTAAATGTGGTCATCAAGCAAGACGGAACTGCGAATAGGGAAGATTTTGAATGTTTCTCTTTCTTAAAATCCTTCACAATATTCCTTCTTCCACTGGTACTTTGCTCAAAGTTTCCCCCATTTCCCAGCTCTGATGAAATGCCTCTAAAGCAGCCCTGCAGTAGCTAAACTGATTGTACTGTGAAGCTGTTGAGATGGCATTTCATCCAAATCCTTTGTAAAAATTAGATTTTAAGTAGGGGTGAATGTCTTTTTGGGGAGAGGGGACTAGGGAGAGTGGAAGAAGAGGGGGAAGGGACTGAGCAGTTTATACACATATATACTCTTTGTGTTTGAAGGCCTCTGTGTCTTGGCTTCTCACTATGTTAAATCCCTATTATAAAACTTATCTTCACAAAGCCTATTATAGTATTCTGAGAACAAATTGGACCATGAATAACTTAGTTGGAAGTGCAGATTATTTTCTACTCAGGGAAAGTTAGAGATGACAACAGCTTAGCTAAAAGAATAGTGATTAATCTTAAATAGATGGATTTCAAAGTTTCACTCTTGATGAAGAATACCTTTTATATTTCCCCTCTTCAGACTCATGTTTCCACTTTCTTTGTATTAAGAATTGTCCTAGTGATTACATTGTCCACCTAATACAGCATGGCTCTAACTGTAGATCCTTTTCTTACAGGTTGTTAATCTGTCTGAGAGGTGACCAGAAAGACACTCTACTTCCTATTGGTTAAATGTATGTTTTCGAAGTGGTACCCATGCTTAGACATCAAACTCACTGTTAGGAATATTTGCATAAATCATAATTTCTCAACTAGATAAAATTATTACTTCAAAACATCTTAGGGGCTTCCCTGGTGGCGCAGTGGTTGAGAGTCCACCTGCCGATGCAGGGGACACAGGTTGGTGACCCGGTCCGGGAAGATCCCACATGCCGCGGAGAGTCTGGGCCCATGAGCCATGGCCGCTGAGCCTGCGCGTCCGGAGCCTGTGCCCCGCAACGGGAGAGGCCACAACAGTGAGAGGTCCACGTACCGCAAAAAAAAAAAAAAAAAAAAAATCTTAAATTTGTTTAATGCCCTATAGCTTACAAAGAACTTCTCGGTTCATAATTTTGTTTGATCCTTAGAATAATGTTATGAAATAAATATCATTAATGCCATTTTACCAAGGAAGAAGCTGAGTCATTGGCATACTGTGATCCAGCTGATAGATGGAAGAACTGGGATACTAACTCAGATTTTATAGTTTCTCTTTCAAATGATTAAACTATAGCAATAGGTTTTTAAATTTTTTATGTGTTCTATATCCCTGAAAAATCAAGATTTTGTATTAAAGAGCAAAGTTTTTGTATTTCACAAAAAAGTTAAAAGACACTATTTAAAAAATTCTATTCATTTAGAAGTGAATTTTGCTAATTATTGTTTTCCTTTGTTTGTGTGTGTCTATCTGTCTATCTATCTATCAATCAATGGTCTTTCAGAGTTAATCTCTAAAAGTCAAACAGGGGCAGCCCTCTATAAATTAAATAACTACCTGGAATTTTTTAAATGTACATGAAAACCATGAATAATACTATAGGTGAGGTTTCCCTTCTAGTGGTTTTTGTTTTTGTTTTGTTTTTTAGCTCTATTGAGTTATAAGTGACAAATAAAATTGTAAGATATTTAAAATGTACATCATGATGATTTGATACAAGCATACATTGCGAAAGGATTCCTCCCATCTAGTTAACACATGCATCACCTATGTATTTATCTTTTTTTTTTTTTGAGGAAAACATTTAAGTTCTACTCTCTTAACAAACTTCAATTATTCAATAGTCTTATCAACTATAGTCACCATGTTATACATTAAATTTACAGACCTTTTTCATCTTATAGCTGAAAGTTTGTACCCTTTTATCAACCTCTCTCTAATTCCCTCACTCCCCAGCTCTGCCTTTAGTGTTGATAGACTGGTATCTTTTGATATCTTAGCAAGTCTGGATAAACAAAGTTGTGAAGGGCTACTTTTTGTTTCTCTTGGATTTTTACTTTCCATGTTTAAGAAAAGTTTACAAACTACTCTAGGAATGATAAATAAAAGGTTTAGTTAACCTGATATTGATGTAACCTATCTAAACATATAGGAATCAAGAAATACAAAAGGATTACACCATGTGATTCTAATTAGATTTTTAATTATATTGTCTTAATTATGTAATGTAGGTGTGTGGATGTTAATATGGAATTTTTTTTTTTATTTCTTAAATTGTATATACCTAACTTAGTCATTTTATGTATACTTAAATCAAGGCCTTTGCCCCTGAATTTTGCTAGCAGCCAGGCAAATCCTGTCAAACTTTTTAGGATTAGAAAAAAATGAAATAGTGTCCAGAAAAGGAAAAGCAACAGTTCTGGTTGAATGCTGCATATTGTGTATCAATAATGACATACATATACTGTAACCTTTTTTGTGCCAAGGTTTTTCAATTAAAACATGACATTAGACTGAGAATTGTTTATTTTGATTTGGAAATAGATGTTCAAGCCCCCAAAGTCAAACTTCTACTGTTTTCTCTACAATTTGCAAATTAAGAAATGCAAAAATAAAACTCTCATATTAACATTGATATGTTTGCTTAGATGTCCTTTGAAATTTTTGTTTTGTATATTACCAATCTCATTCATTTTGTTCATGTCTGTCTTTAACAGCTACCACTGTCCAAAACAAGTTTTTTTCCTTTTCTTCCTCCCTTCCTTGCCCACTTCTTCCCTTCCTTTTTTTTTTTTTTTTTTTTTTTTTTTGCGGTACGTGGGCCTCTCACTGTTGTGGCCTCTCCCATTGCGGAGCACAGGCTCCGGATGCACAGGCTCCGGACGCACAGGCTCAGCGGCCATGGCTCACAGGCCCAGCCACTCTGCAGCATGTGGGATCTTCCCGGACCGGGGCATGAACCCGTGTCCCCTGCATTGGCAGGCGGACTCTCAACCACTGCGCCACCAGGGAAGCCCCCTTCTTTCTTCTTGTCTTCTTGTCTTCTCTTACCTCCCTCCTTCCCTCTTTTCTGCCTTCCCTCCTTCTTGTGTTACTCATTAGTTTCTAGGTAGTTTTTTTAATGTAGGGCAGCTTAGGTTAAGGGGCTTATATAATGCAGTGTATTATGCCAGGTGGGTATTTGGCACATCATGACCCTCACTACAGTTTAATGTACAAGTCAGAGAACATAAGCACAATATCAAGAGTTCTCTGACAACCAAAACCAACTCCTAGGGATCAACTTTTTTTTTTTAAGATTTTTTTTTTTTGATGTGGACCATTTTTAAAGTCTTTATTGAATTTGTTCCAATATTGCTTCTGTTTTATGTTTTTTGGTCTTTTGCTGTGAGGCATGTGGGATCTTAGCTCCCAGCCAGGGATCAAACCTGCACCTCCTGCACCGGAATGCGAAGTCTTAACCACTGGACCGCCAGGGAATTCCTGGGATCAACTTCTAATGTTATAGATTCGGGCGATGTCCCTCTTGCTGTCTTTATAGTATTTCTAAGTCACCTAAGCTATTGGTTAGTTTTTTTTTTTTTTTAATTAATTTATTTATTTTTTTGTCTGCGTTGGGTCTATGTTGTTGTGCGCAGGCCTTCTCCAGTTGCAGCGAGGGGTGGGGGCCACTCCTCGCTGCGGTGCATGGGTTTCTCATTGCGGTGGCTTCTCTTGTTGTGAAGTATGGGCTCTAGGCGCGCAGGCTTCAGTAGTTGTGGCACACGGACTTAGTTGCTCCGTGGCATGTGGGATCTTCCCGGACCAGGGCTCAAACCCGTGTCCCCTGCACTGGCAGGCAGATTCCCAACCACTGCGCCATCAGGGAAATCCCTACTGGTTAGTTTTCATGTAAACTTCTCATGTTGCAAAAGAGGAAGATGAAGAAAGAGGAGGAGGAGAATTATTTTAGGAATCCAAAAAGAAATTTTGTCAATTGCTACATAAAATTTGCTTGTAAGTACATAAAAGCACCACACTAACATTGGGAAGCATAAATAAAGATCAGAGATTCCTCATTTTTCTTTTAAATTGCTCCTGCCCAATATACTGTGGTATCAAAGATATGTTTTCTTTCTTTCCTCCTCTCTCTCTCTCTCTGCCCCCCCTCCTGAAGCTGTTATCAATCTGGGCAAATTAATGTAATTTGGGAAAAATAGGATTTTCTTTTAAATGGTACAAACATTTTTCCTAATGAGGTTTTTAACCAAGTCAACCAGGCACAGAAATGTTCTGTATTCTTCTGAAAGGAATATTATATATCTATGTAGTAGAAGATCACAATGTATAGTGAAAATTCAGTCAATTATTTGCATATTATAATATCAGATTTTTCTCTCTCAATATTGTGAATATATCTCATATAATTGACTGCTAATAGATACAATTCCTGATTATGGAACTTAACTAGAGAAACCTGTTTATGTTGAGTATTGTTGAGTGTCTACTATCCACTGAATAAGCATAACTGACTACCTCTATAGTAGGTATACGGTATTCCTTCAAGTTATCCAAAGATGAAGAGACTAAATCCTTGCCATCATGGAATTTTGTGGAAGTAAAGATTAGAATTTAAAAATATAAAAAAAGCTCAGGGGCTTCCCTGGTTGGCGCAGTGGTTGAGAGTCCGCCTGCCGATGCAGGGGACGCGGGTTCGTGCCCCGGTCTGGGAGGATCCCACGTGCCGCGGAGCGGCTGGGCCCATGAGCCATGGCCGCTGAGAATAAGTTATGGTAAAAGTATGAACAAACAGCTATGAAAATATGGAGTAGCCTGGATAAGCTTGATGGAGAACATGGGCCCTGAAGAGTGGGTAGGACTGTGATAGACAGATATGAGACCATATTCTAGGTAGAGGGGAAAGGTAGAGAAGCAAGATTGTACAGTGTGCCATAGAAAATTATTTAATGGATTTAAAATAAAGTTTCTAGAACAACACAAAATGAGGCTGAACATTATCTGTTTTAATGGGCCATTCTATACTTTATTCATTCAGTAAATACTGTCATCATTAGTGCCATGAAAACATTTTACTAGTAATAAAAACATTTAAAGAGAGTTAAAATTTAGTGATGAGGATTAAGTGTGAGAAATCTAGCACTTCTCATACTAGCTTACTCCTGGATCTGGGTGTCTCTGTGTTCCTCAGTATCCTCATCTGGATGTCTATTTCTCATATTTTTTTTTTTTTTTTTTTTTGCGGTACGCGGACCTCTCACTGCTGTGGCCTCTCCCGTTGCGGAGCACAGGCTCCGGACGCGCAGGCCCAGCGGCCACGGCTCACGGGCACAGCTGCTCCGCGGCATGTGGGATCCTCCCGGACCGAGGCACGAACCCATGTCCCCTGCATCGGCAGGCGGACTCTCAACCACTGCGCCACTAGGGAAGCCCTATTTCTCATATTTGTGAAATAACATTTCAATTATTAAATTGAGGACTTGTATGGAAAATCAATCATTCTTTTTCAAAGATATTTCATGGGGCACTTCTTATGTGCCACTTGCTCTCAGAGTTCCATTATAGAGTTACAAATAAACATTGCATCTTAAAATGTATTGTTTTTAAGTGAATGAATCTTCAGCTTAAGAGAGGAAAAAAATCATTTTTTAAATTCTGCCATTCAGAAGTTCTACATTCATGCTTATGCAAGTGAATGAAAGTTTAGAAATACATTTAAATATGTTTAAAAGGCTACAGAGATATCTTGCAATCAGGAAGTATCAGCCAATTGTATGAACAACCTCAAAATCTTTGATAAAAAGATATTAAATGCAAGGAAGCAGGGAATAAAGACACACTAAATACATTCTAGCAACATCATACTCATCCTGTAATAATCAAAATAGTAAACTAATACAAATGTTTTTGGTAATGTAATGCACAAGAATCCAGGAATGGATTGTTTGTTATAACTGTCAATCTTCCTAATTAGAAATCCAGGCCCAAGAAATATTTTACAGGGGAAATGTAAACACCAAATTAGAATAAAATATGAGGCAAATACTGTGGATGGATATGAGAGTTTGTGAGGGTAAAAGAAACAATATCTGTGGCTGGTTGATTAAGTTGGATAAAGCACTGGTTAATTGTCCAGAATCATATATTTAATTTCAATTTAACTTTGCCCTGCTACATAGCCGCAAATTATAGCCCTGCTCTAACAGAAGCCTTCACATATAAGCTCCTTTCAGTCAGTAAACAAAACTTTTGAGTTTTGAGGAGACAAAGTGCTATGTAGGTGCTGTTGAAAGAAAAAGGTTTTGCAATTTAAGAGGAAAAGGTGTCATACACCCCGCCCTCAAAGTTACAAGCAATATTCATGTTCAAGGCCCCACCCAAAGTAAATTATTGACATTGCTTTTAATACCCGCTTAAGGACCACTTGTTTGTAAAGCTTTTCCTTTATAATTACTGCATCTCTATATCATATGTCCCAGTACTCTACTTCTAAACTTGACTATGGCATAGTAAACAATACAAAAGTTTATAGAAGTGAAAGTGATGTGTAGAATAAAAAGTGAAAGTGCCCTTTGTCACTTCTCCAAAAATGTGTATCTTCCAGATCTCAGATAGAAAGATGGATGGATGATGGATGGATGGATGGGTGGATGGATTGATGAGTGGATGGATGGAAAGATAGACAGATAGATGATAGGGAGCTGATAGGTTGTTAGATAGACAGAAAGGCAGACAGATAGGTAATAGTGAAGAACATAGACTCTGGATCTAGACAGTCATGGGTTGGGTCCCAGCTTTACTACTCACCACATGTATCATCTCATCTGAGTTTTCTCATCTATAAAAGTGAGGATGACAACAGTACAATCACATTGGGTTATTGTAAGGATTGCGTTTATATGTGAACAGTTTAGAGCAGTGCTTGGCACACAGCAAGCATTTTATATAGGTTAACTACTCATCATTATGACCACATATATATCCTGACTTTTTTTTTAAACAAATGAGGTTTTATTATGTGTTTTTCTCACTTCATAATATGTCAGGGAAAACATTCTTATAACACAGATCGACCTGTTTCACTCTTTGTAACTGCTGCCTAGTATCTCACAGTAGGGTTGGATCAAAATTTCTTTAACCATTCTCCTATTGATGGCTATTTTGGTTGTTTCCAGGGGTTTCTGCTTCAAAGCCACTACTAATATCTTGTCCTTGAGTATAAAACAAGGGATGCAGACGGGGCAGGCGTATAAGGTATCCCCATTTTATAAATGACCAAAATGAGGCCCAGAGAAGTTTAACAAACTGCCTAAGGTCAAATGGCTAATAAGTAACAGAGTTCAGAGGAGAACTAGTTTAACACAGTTTCACACTGTCCTACCTCAACATTTCCCATTTGATTTAGAATAGCTTCACAAACACAGTGGTCCTTATGTCACAATAAGACATTTCTGCTTTCTGAAACAAGCACCAGGCAGCTACAAGTTACTGTGCTGACAAAGTGGGCATGAGTAGGAGATATAAGGGAATATGCTAAAAGACTGAATAAAATAATAAACCTGGCCATGTCCTAAGTACTAAAGGTAATATTAAATTTATGGCACTAATCTTAAAGGCTTAAATGGTTTGAAATCAGGATAAATAAAATATGGTGGTGGGAGGGAGAGTAGAGAGGATGACTTGCTATTTGACGATTCGGAAGAATATTATTGGGTTGGCCAAAAAGTTCGTTTGGGTTTTTTCTGTAAGATCTTATGGAAAACCCGGACGAACGTTTTGGCCAACACAGTATTTGAAAAACTGCCGCATTTAATTCTAGTCTTCCCAGATGGTACACCCTTGATTAACTCTGATCTGGCGTTATTACGACTGATACTTATACCCCCCCATATCCAAACTCTGTAACCTATCACACTCTATTAAATAATATTAAGATAATCAAACCTTCATTAACTACAAGTACATATAAAAGCCAATTAAATTGACTTTAAATTATTGTGATCTTAGAACATATAGTCCATTTATAATACAATGAAGCCTTAGCCAAGTATAGTTCTCTCTCACACAAGAGACTATTGTACAATGACTTCAAAGTGTACAGGGCTCGTTGTGGAAATACCCTTCTTATAACCCACATTTCTAATTCCAGCAGTATTTAACTTTAGAATTTTATTCTCAGCTAGGTCATTCAATGTCTTTAGGATTGGGGGAATGACTTCTCCAAGTTGAAGTTTTTTCCTATATAAAACAGGGTCAGTGTGTTTATTTTCTTGGGAAATAGGTGAATTCATTTTGTTGATGTTTATCTGAAAGTTTGAGAAAGCCTCAGAGATGCCAGTTGTGATCTTTTACTGCAAGGGGAGCAATGCCAAAATTTAGAAATGTGAAGGACGTAGGGTGACTTATAGCAGAGAATGGGAAAAAAATGAAGCACCATGGCCTTTTCCAGATATATTTCTTAGACAGCACGGTGTCAGTTTATCAGTCTGTTATTTACCTTCTGCCTCTGTTTCTGAATTGTGATAATGTGTAAGAAGCTTACAAAAATACTTATCAAAATCAGTAGGGTACAATGCAACAATTTAACTCCTAATGACAGCCACCTCTAACTATGAATGACATATAATAAATTATGTTTGAACTGGATTTTCAGCTGCAGATCCTTATTCTGCCACCCAGACAGCCCTATAAAGTTGCACTTGTGGCCTTAATCCCACTTGGATGTGTGCCCTACTGCCTCTACTTTCCATCATTCTGGTGCTTTAGTCTTCTTGAATAAGTGAACAATCTTTGTTTCTGTACCTTATTAGGCCAAAGACCATAACAGCTAGTGATGGCATCGGCAGGCCCTGCGGGCAGGATTCTCTGCAGACCCAGCCAACCTCCAACAAACCCCTTTTTATACTCCTGTTTCTAGGAAGAATTATGATGGCGGTGCCCTGCTGTTGATCAGTCAAATCTGTGGTAGGCCTAGAGATAAGTCCTGTAAGTGTGGTGTACTGTAAAACAGCGGCTCCCATTCATTAGTAGCTTGTGTGTAATAAACCACCAAAAAAGGGGGGTGGATTGGGGAGGCAGCTGCAGTGTGCAAGAGCAAACAACGCATCTCATTCTTGGGAGCCAAAACTTTGTAATTTGCTACTGGGCAACCTGCTCTCGCTGACATTCTTTCTGATAACATAGTAGTGCCCTATCTGTATTTACAGCTTGAGTACTAAGCCAAAAGATTCTATTTGGTAACTACGTATACATGTTATAACAGACTGTTATTAAGGAAGAGATGAAAAATACTATCAAATTGCTTCTGGCGAACAAAATGACTGGATTCAAGGGACATTTTCCTCTACCAGCTGATAACCTGAAAGACATTTATATTAGCCATTGTCTCACAGTACTAGTTTTATAAGGATGATATTTCAAGAGATACCAGCTGAAACACACAGAAGGAATATCCCCTGGGAATGAGTTATGCTTCTTCAGTAATATATTTTTTAGACACAAAAGTGTTCATCGAATAGAAAGCTATTTGAGGGTTGCTTGTCTTTTTAAAAAGACAATAATTGATTGATTTTTTAAAAAAATCAATAACAGTATAAACAAAATTTTATTTTTTTGGTTAACTGTCTAAAAACAGTGCTTTGCAACAGTACTACAAATGACTCATCTGCCTAAACCGAAATATAGGAGGCAGTTTAATTGTGAAAGGATGACGATATACCTGTTGGGGAAGAAAAGGGAAAAAACTATCAATAAGCCCTTTTAATTCAGGATGGGTTAACCTAATAAAAGGGAGACATACTTGAATTTGCTCACGACTACTTAATGAGAAGATGAAAAAGTGCTGCAGTTTCTGTAATAAACTCTTTCATTTTACCTCCAAAGCAGGTGCATGGCATTGTGATATCAACACTGTACTAGTTCCTCATCAGCCCCCCACTGCTCTGCCAAATAGGAATGGAAGACTGTACATTCTAGGCATTTTTTTTCTTTAACACTCCGAACCCAGGGTCAGGAGAGTGGCTATGGCAGAGTGGAAGGCATGCCAGTTGTTTTGGAATTCTTGCAGGTGTTTAAAAAGCAAAGATTCTTTTCAGAGGCACATCTGCATTTGTCATATGCCATTTGTGCTAAAGCCTGTGGTGTTTTTGTTTGCCGGTTTGACAGATTGACATGTAATGGCCAGGACCGTTGGGCGGCTGCTCCCAACAAAGTCATTCTGATAGCTAGAGTTCTCTAGAAATCAACTCGCCCGAATTACCCATGATTTTTCTCCGCCCTTCAAAGGAAAATGCGTTGTTCTAATGTTCTTTCGGCTTTATGTTTGCTTTCACAATTCTTTTTCCTTTTTTTTTTCTTTCTGGTTTCATTGTTTTAAATTCTAAATTGAGATGAAATAGGGATTTTGATGGGATAATAACATCTGCAAAGAGTTTTCAAAATCAACCAGTCGTTAACATTTACTTAGAAGAGGTTAAAGAGATTTGTGGAGTTTAAATAAATACTGGGATATAATAAATTTAAAAAATTAAGAGAACATATCTGTGTCAGTGATGGATAAGGGAACCTAATAGAGGCAAAAATGGCAACTTTTGAACTCTTTAACATTTTTAAACACTAAAATAAAACTACTTTTGAAAACTTCTTTCCTTTTACATATTAGTGAACAATATACCTGAATTTATATGTAAGCATGTGTCTTATCAACCATGTTACCACGAAGCCAAGTAAATATGTGTGAAAGCAAACTTTAGTATGGTGTCTTTTGTTGACAAAGTTAAATCAGATATCCTTATTAATATTCTCCATACATAGGTGGTGTCTCACGGAATTAGGAGTTCAGAGCTCATGCTTCAAGTATTAACTTTACTGTTGATGTAAGTTTCTGAATTCATTAAACTGTGGTAGGCCTTCACCCTGTCACCCTATTTGGAAAATATAAACTAACGAAGGATTACCAAGTGTTAATCAAGCGAATGCAAAATGTCATAAACATGTTCATAGCACCCCTTTAACATTTACTCCATTGACCTAAACATTTCCTGGACATACATCTTAACTTACCTACATAATACCACTTTACTGGAAAGGACCATTCCTTTTGACAAAGCATCTCAATTTGGGTGTCTTATTTGTCAGTTTACTCTCAGCTCCACAGATCTATCTGCATAATCAAGTTTCCATGGAGTCCTGCACTAGAGAAAGAGGAAAGGCAAAACAAAACAAAATTAGAACTGGCGAAGGGAAACTAGAAACAGCACATTGCCATGGTTTGGGTGAGAGATTATTAAAAACCAGAAGCCACTGGCTAAACTATAAAATGGAAAAATGGCAGCTGTTTTTCCTCTTATATTAACAAGCTAAGTTCTAGATATTTGAAAAGTTTTAATTACATTAATTTCATTTACTAATTTTTTTTTTTAACTTTCTGAAATAAGGATTTCTTTCCTGTTACCTCAGTAGGGACCTGGGCTAAAGGAAGTAGGAATTAAATAAACTCAGGTCTCTACAGTTTGCAGTTAGGTTGCCAGATGTGGAGAATAAAAAATAGGACAATCAGCTAAATTTGAATTCTAGATGAACAACAAATATATTTTTTAGTATAATATTGCATGGGACATACTTATACTAAAAATATTTGTTGTTCATCTGATATTAAAATTTAACTGGGTGTCCTGTTTTTCATCTGGCAATGGTATTTGTAGCAGAGCTTGAGTAATGACAAATTCATGATCAGAAACTTCATGGTTTAAAGGGCTTAGGTGTTTTTTTTTTTTTTTTAAATAGGTTTTATTTTTCTGGCGTTCCTAATTTCCTTAAGACTTTCTGTCACCTTTTTAGAGTAATGGGATGAATGATTGGGTACTTGCCCAAATACAACCAGGTGCTTTCCATTTATTATCTTATTTAATCCTCACAGCAACCTGAAGAGGCAGATGATGTTATGCCCATTTTACAGATGAGAAAACCAAGACCCAGAGACATTAAATCATTTTTCTTGAGTTAGACAACTACTAAGCAGGAGAACTAGGATTGAAAACCACGTTTGTCAGATTCCAGAGTTGGGACTTCTCCTTTTAGCTGCACTAGCTTATTAAATGTGAACATTCATTAAAGTCACAAATGATGTAATCAGTTAATTTCAACTCATATTAAACACTGTCACATTGCTAGTCATCTGTGTGTGTGTATGTATTTGCCTTCTCTTTCTTGCTAATCTCAAGGGCAGTGTCAGCATCTCATACTTCTTAGCATCTTCCCTTAGACAATCAGTCATATAATTTTATAATGTCACATTAAAAGAATTCATATTATTTAAGATAATCAGAAGTTTGTCTTTTGTTTGAACCAAGTGTGTTTTCATTATTATATAAAATTTATATAAAATTTATATCCAATAGCTTTCACCTAGTACATACTCTCTGACTCAATTTGCCCATTGTTGGTGTATTCTGTGTTGTTGCACTTCCAAAGCTTTACTTGCTGTAAACTACTCACAAACCTAAAAAAAAACCCAAAACACAAAAAACAGCATTTTCCTTGCTAAAATACCAAAATAGAAACAATTATTGCTTCAATAACTTAGATGGGTCAGGGCCATAAAGTATTGAATTTTAGTCTCTTGTCTCCCTGGAAATACTTCAACCCCTGGTTTACCTTTGCCTGTGGTGCCCTGTATGATGTAAATACTATTATACAATGACACCCCTCCCCCAGTCCTTTTATGGTTCTTTGATATTACTTAGAAGGTGATTACATAGCTTCATTTATCTCTTTGAATGCACAGGTTTCATGGTCATTAAAATAATCACAGACTCATCAGTTCTCCCCATGCTTAAATAAGATCAATACAAACCAGAACAAGAGGCTTCAACTCCTCCATTCACCAAGATTTCTCTTTCCCTTCTCCTTTCTTTCATTCGCCCTCTTCCCTCTGCTTCTAATCCTTTCCCTTCTTTCCCACCTTCAACCACAGCGTATAGAAGAATACAATGATTTTTTTAATAGTTCTTTCTGCAACGAGTCAGAACAATTATTCAGTTGTTATCCAAGACATAGTGAAGTGTTGCCTTTATACAACTGGTCAGAGGCAGCTGTAGCAATTTTGGTGTTTGCTAGAGAAAAACAAACCCTGCTGGCCTGGCCTTAAAAACCAGTTCAGCAATGAAATGGTTAATAGGATGAGTAAAGGCTATTTTTAAGTCTGGCTCCCCTCTCTGATACACTCTTGAAAACTCACCCTGTACTGCAGAAATCCTAAATTGCAGTGCCCTGCACCCCACTGAAACTCTTCAGTCTGCTGTAAGTAAGCCTCAGCATGGGCAAGATTGGGGGTGAACAGTTGGAGGAGGGGCTCAAGCCCTGGGCCTTTGTAATGGAGGGGCGCAACACTGAGATCCTGCCGAGAAGGAACACAGAAACCCTCAAGGCCTAGAGAAATAGACCCAGACAAAAGCCCCGTTACATGGTTGCAAATCACCCCACTGCTGTTATTTTATTTACTGTGGTCTGCAGGAGGATTGTTTTCTCTTTGCAAAATTTTTAAGCTTCATGGGCTTTTCTCCTCCACAACAGCGGTCACTTATACCACAGTGCCACATAGAGACAGCCTTCACCTTCAGCTTTCTCAAGGAAAGGCGAAAAAAAAAAAAACTTGCGTAGTCAGGATGCAGTATTTCCAATCTTCCAGTTCTTTTCCAAGGATAAAAGATTGAAGTGCGTGTATTTAAAATATTGACTTATATTGGTTCTATTGGCGTGATTTTGTTCAACGTTTTTCTGGCTTCATTTAATTTTTTTGAAGATGACACCTACATTCAAGCTTTTGGACATAAATTTATTTAGATGTGGGAAGGAAAGAAAAGGCAACACAATTTTGTATTGAATCAATCAGAGATATATAAATGAATAAGCATTTTTTCCCCAGTAAAATAATTTTTTTATTCAGTTTCAGAATTGATAGAAATGTCATCCTATCCCAACGGCAAGACATATGCTATGAGTTTGAGGTTTTTTGTCCGAGGGATAGGAGAGGATGAAGACTGACAGAAACGGTTATTTTAAAATCTAAAGAGAAAGAACTGTCTGTGAGGGCAAGAGTCTTTTTTGTACAAGTTTCTTCGGGTATTTGTAAAAAGGGCTTCTTGCCTCATTGCAGAGGGAGGGAGAGAGGTCTGGGGAGGTAAAAGCAGCTTACTTCTCTGTATAGAAATACACGGTAAACATTTCTCTACAGTTGAGTCAGAGCTGCGAGCTATGCCTTAGGGTAGCTGAGGAGAAGTGAGAGTCTCTTCACAGTAACCAGAGCAGCAGAAGGCTCTTCCACTAAGGCGGCTTGTAGTGTCACGCCTAGGAAGCTGAAAGGGGAACTTGCAATAAGTGTGCTCAATTTAAGAAAAATAAAAAAGTGAAATTTTCCAATGACAAATCCACGGAGGTATTTACAAGGTGTTTGAGCAGGTAATTAGCACCCAAACCAGGTTTCAGGAAATAGTTCTGGTCACCTCAAATGAAGAATATATAATGAGCTGAAGAGCTTGATTTTCAATGGATGATTTACCCAGGACAATAGCCCAAACAGAACCGGGTAAAGGGTTTACAAATGGTAACTTGAGAAGCAGTGGGCTTCCTTCCCAGGAGCTTAATTCTGTCCCCTTCTCCTACCCTGTCCCTTCTCTTTAAACTCTCTCCTCTCTTCTTCCATCACTTTCACAAAATACATGCCTAACATAACTTTTCGTGAAAAGTTGAACACAGTCCTTAAAAAAAAAATTCTGTCAAAGAAACATAGGGAGGGTGCAAAAAATACAGAGTAAATTTGCCTGTTGGCATCTAGACCTAACTAGTTCTGGGTTATTTCAGGCTGAAACTTTTTTTGCTTACTTGCGGAGGCTTATTGTGGAGTCTTTCCTTATCGGAGTTTCTTGCACTGGATAACAAGCAGTGCTGAAAAGATTATCCATTCTTTTCAAAGCCTATTCCAGAAGACTGACAACACGGAGAACCAAAGATGACTATATAAAAAATAGTCCAACATTTCTTAACTGACAACGTTACATGATTTTGTTGATTTAAGAAAGCCTCCTTACCCATAGGCACTATGGTTTACTCTGCTGCGAGCATTAATATTTCTAGAAAAATAATATCCTCCGCCATAGTAACTCTGGTAGCAAAATGAATAATAGTAGTTAACTTTCACCTACTGGAGCCTCTTTGCATATTGAAAGTTGAATTTTACTTTATTATAATCTAAAATGTTTATGTGATTCTTACTTTGCTCATTTATGGTTAAAGTCCTTCCCATTCTCTAATTGCTTCGGGTATACATTTAAAGCTAAGAGAAGGTAACTTAGACATTCTTTTATAGACAAGGAAATAGGTTCAGAAAGTTCAAATTACTGACCAAGGTCACCCAGTGTCAGAGCTTGGGCCCAAACTAAGATCTCCTAATTCCTAATTTTGACTGTTTTTCCCAGGGCTTTAGACCATCTTCCTATGTGGTTAATAATCTTCGAACACTGCCTAAGAATACCAATTTCTACTGAGGCATGCTCTTTGTCATTAAGTGCTCCAGCAAACTGTTAATTAAGATTGTTTTGAGCTGTTTACCAATTTAAGTGATGTCAGATACTTCTCTTGGATTCTGTTAGCCTCTTGGGAATGGCAGAAAATTCTGTTGATTCTGTTGCCTGTGGTTTGACCATCTGTTCTAAATCATGATTGTGGCTGCCATTTGGAAATCCATAATCTGACACTGTTACTAGAATTGTACATTTAAAATGCATTAAGCTCTTTGTGGGTCACAGGTCCTTCATAAGCTCTCCTTAATTTTATAGGATATCCACAGAGAACGCTAAATTTTGGAGCTGAAGTGTGTTGATTGAAAGAGCAAAGCAGAACCTTTGTTCTCTTTCCCAGCATTGTGGAAGCTGTTTTGTTAAAGAGGTCTGAGATAGAAGATAAAACACTGGGACTTCCCTGGTGGCACAGTGGTTAAAAATCTGCCTGCCAATGCAGGGGACACGGGTTCGAGCCCTGGTCCATGAAGATCCCACATGCCGCGGAGCAGCTAAGTCCATGCGCCACAACTACTGAGCCTGTGCTCTAGAGCCCGAGAGCCACAACTGTTGAGCCCATGTGCCACAGCTACTGAAGTCACATGCCTAGAGCCCGTGCTCCATAACAAGAGAGGCCCGTGCCCCGCAACGAAGAGTAGCCCCTGCTCACAGCAACTAGAGAAAGGCCGCGCACAGCAATGAAGACCCAAAGCAGCCAAAAATAAATAAATAAATAGATTTATTGAAAAAAGAAGATAAAACACTGGAAGGTGCATCTGAGGACAAAGCACAAAACAGTCAGGAAGTTTGGCAGTAGGGATGAAGTCCTAGGTATTTCTGGTCATCTTTACAAAGTCCTCCTGCAAGGCACACTAGGTGCTCACGCAGAAAATGATCAACACTCCTCAGTGTGCACAGGACTACAGAAGACTTTCAAGAGGTATTCTGTCTTAAGATAAATGTTTACTTAAAAAAAATCAATTTGGATGCCACACTTTGCACTTTCCAGAGTTAATTCTTAGTACCTTAATGCCCCTAATATCTTCTGTCATTCAGGCTATTATAACCCTAAAGGTTAAAATTTTTTCTGAAATAATGAGTCAATACACAAAAACCACATAGAACAGTGCCTACTCCATAGTAAGGGCTCTGTAAATGTTTGCCATTATTATTCATGTGTTGATGTATCCTCTACTGAGTGCCTGTTTCAGTCAGTGGAAATACAGTGAAGTTGAGGGTCATGGGTCCTGCGCTCAAGGATTTTATAGTCCCAAGAAGGAAACAGATGGGTAAATTGGTCATAACAGTATGCAGAGATGTTGTAGGGACAGTTAGGCGGGGCAAACAGACTTCCTGGGCCCCACCCATCCAGGTGGCCCAGAAATCTGTATTTTCAAAAAGCTCCTCAGGCAATTCCCAAGTAGCCCTGGAGGGTTTGCCTAATCTAAATTAGGCTGGAGGAAAATTCTGGGAAAGCCTTTCTAGAGGAGCTGATATTAGAACCGGCATCAGGAAGAAGGAAGGATATCCTTGGCTGAAGGAAAATTGCTCAAAGACGGATATGAAAGAGCCTCTGCTGTTTGGAGACCCGCTGGTTAGATGGGTCAGGTTGGAGTGAAGGCCTTGCGGAAAAGGATATATAGGTAGGATGACCATATATATCATTACTCAAACCAGGACCCTTCTGAGAGTGAAACGAGGTGTTATGAATCATTATATGGGGAACAGGAGATGATGCTTAAGGAGCAGCAAGAGCTCTGAAGAGATTCTGAGGGTCCTTCAGAGTGGAACTCTTTAAGTATTGCCCAGGGCAATGGCAACCATTGAAGAATAGGGCAGACTGATGACAAGATCAGGTTTACATTTTAAAGTTTTCCCAGCTGTCTTGACCTTGGAACATTATTCTAAGTGAAATGTGTCAATTTTAAAGAATGATTCATGTTTCTACAATTTCTTTGAATATGTCATTTAGCTTTAATCTTTATAAGAATCCTAATGTAATGCTGAAAATGTACTTAGCGATTAAAATTAATGTGAAGGTGGCAGTCTGAGGAATCCACAATGCTAATAACTTGTCCTAGAATAACATTATTTCATTTATATAACAATATCATGTTCATTCATTCATTATTTTTTAAACACCTAAGACTAACCATTTACTCCTCTAGGTACTGGGGAAGCAGAGCGAATGAGGTCCCTGCCTTTACGGAGCTTACTTTCTAGCAGAAGAGATAGACAACAATTAAATAAATATGCAATATAATTTCAGGTATTGGTAAGTGTTGAGGAAAAATGCAATCAAGATAAGGGGTTAGGGGCTTGAAGAGTGACTAGTAGGTGGGAAGATGTTATTTTATTTTATTATTATCTTTTAACATCTTTATTGGGTATAATTGCTTTACAATGTTCTGTTGGTTTCTGCTGTACAAAAAAGTGAATCAGCTATACGTATACATACATCCCCACAAGATGGTATTTTAATAAACTCTGATAGAGATAGCTTCCTTGAAGGAGTGGCATTGAATGCAGTGAGGGAGTGATCATCTGAGGTTCAAACGAGGAAACAGGAAATGCAAAGGCCCCGAGGTAGGAACAAGCTTGGTGACTTGGAGGAACAGAAAGAAGAACCTCGAACTGCTTTTGGATCAGGCCACTCCCAACTCCATCCCGAGGCCTGCAGGGCTTCACATGATCTGGCCTTTACCTATCTATCCTTCCTCCTATCTGAGTTTTACAGTTTGGGAGGGAGCTGTGGTCTGCAAGTGGAGTGTCCTCAAGGAGGGTAAGGGAATCCTAGCACACCAGATTTCCTTAACCGTACACTCCTAACTCTGTTACTCTGACAGCACTTTTTCAAGAGAAAGAACTCTAACACTACAATCTACTGGCAGAGTGCTTTACAAATACCATTTATTGAAGCCTTGTACAAGCACTATGAGATTGGCAATACTGTCGCCATTTTGCAGGTGAAGAGACTGACTCAGAGAGGTGAAAGAACTTTTCCATGGTTATATTGTATTAAGAGGTGATTTCAGGTCTTTTCTCCACAAAATGTCTTTCAATGCCTTGGAGCCATAAGTCATATTAAATAGGGTATGCCAATGGTATATTCCAGTTAAAAGTCAGTTCCTGACAGAACCTCCAAGGCACAATTTGTGGAATAGCGCTTTCTTTTTTTTCCATGAGGAAATCTCAAAGACTAGGATATAAACCTTGTATATAGTGGAGTACAAAAACAAAACAAAGCAAAAACCTACAATAAAGAAGAAAGCCAGGATTCTAATTCTGATGCTGCAACTAGTTAACTCTGTGACCTTGGTATGCCCCTTAGTCCACCTGAGTCAAGTTTCCCGATCTGTAAAATGGGTGTTATAATTTAACTCTAGCTCAGGTACATGTGAAAGTGCTTTGAAAAGGAAAATGATATACACATAAAAGAACTTATTAAATTCCCAGAAATTTATTATAAATATATATATTTGGCTATTAACAAAATGCCCTAGTCAATGATGGGTTCAATTTCTGAGGTTTGGAATATTAACACACACACATACACACACACAACTATTGGAGTGGTAAATAACTGTAAACTCTCTGTTAGCTAAATGGTAGCTAACACCCTTGAAGGGTGAATGGTATTTTCACCCTTCAGTCTTTTTCATCCATGAACTTTAAAGACTATTGAGAGGATAAGAAGCTGTTTAGGCTACTGCCAAGTAAGATGAACTGTGGGGTGCCTTCTTTTTAGGCACTAGAAAAAGAACAATTATTTCTGGAAACTAAAAAAAAGACAGAGAAGGAAAGGAAGGAAGACTGCAGGGCAGGTAAGAAAGAGAAATTTCTATTTATGCAAGGCCATTTGGCCTTCTGTGGAGTGACAGTTTAATTAGCTCGTTGTGACCAATTGTGGTCTAACCGTGCTATAGTTGGAGGTAGGCATGGAATAGAAGAACCCAACTCCTTAACATCCTTAATCCTAAGGAGCTGTCTATTGAGGCCTGCCTAGCCTGCCTAACAGAGAAGTCTTTAGCTTCTCTAGGCACTTGGCCTCCTGGGTTGAACTTGGTATTGGCCATCACCATTGTCCCTGCAGTTCAGGGAGGAAGGCTGGCTGAGAGTCCAAAAAGTTCATTTAGGAAGAGTGGTTGCAGAGCTGCTGTGGAAAGGTCAGTTAACCTAGGGGGTGGCTGTAGCCTTTCAAAACAGGGTCAGTATGGTGTAACCTCTTCTCTAACTTTTCCAGTCACAGTTTTAAACTTTTGTATGGTTTCCTTCCCCAGAAAAGTGTGTTACTGAAAGAAAGGAAAGAAAAATCAAAGTCTTCAAACATGTCCCTGTCAACAGTAATCTTTTAGAACTGAAAAAGGAAGGTTCTACCTTGGAGAGTTTAAATGGAAAGGAAGGAATCTCACTATAATACTTACTATTCAGAAGACTGAGCAAGAAATTAATTATTGTAACATTTTTCTTCTTCAAAATTTCCCCTTCTACCTTAAGATCCCAAATATCTCTTGTGTTTTCAGATAAGGATTAAAGATCTTTCCCCCTGGGACCTAGGGTGGAGGGGGCAGCTGATGATGTAACCAAGAGCATGGGCTCTGAAATCCCATCACCTAGTTTGAATTCTATCTTCTCCCTCCTCGCTCTGTGACCATGGGGAGGTTACTGCTTCTCCATGAGACTTAGTATCCCCATCTAGGACATGAGACTATTCATGCCTGTCTATTAATTGGGATTTAATAAGATTTCAATGAGAAAAAAGATGCAAAATCATTAAGATCGCACACTTAGTGAGTTAGTAAGTGTTAATTCCTTTTCCCTTTCTTCATTATTTGGCAAAGCACCCACAATTTTTAGTGAATCTTTCTAAAGGGCAATCAGTAGGAAAGTATTTTGATCTGACATTTGCATGGCTAATCTTCGAAGTTTCCCAATTTTTAGGGTCAAAGGCAACAGGCAGAAGTTTTGTTTTTTAAAGTAATTAATTAATTTTTATTTTTTGGCTGCGTTGGGTCTTCGTTGCTGCGCGCGGGCTTTCTCTAGTTGTGGCGAGTGGGGGCTCCTCTTCATTCCGGTGCACGGGCTTCTCATTGCGGTGGCTTCTCTTGTCGCAGAGCACGGGCTCTAGGCATGCGGGCTTCAGTAGCTGCAGCGCGTGGGCTCAGTAATTGTGGTGCACGGGCTCTAGAGAGCAGGCTCAGTAATTGTGGGGCACGGGCTTAGCTGTTCCACGGCATGTGGGATCTTCCCGGACCAGGGATCGAACCCATGTCCCCTGCACCAGCAAGCAGATTCTTAACCACTGTGCCAGCAGGGAAGTCCCAGAAGTTTTGAATAATAATTCATTAGGCTGCAAACCCCTTAGCATTTGGGAATACTTCTTTCACATTTTTATATAAGGCTATTCATTCAATATTTATTATGTGCTAAGAACTGGTTTTAAGTGATTTATATTTATTCTTTCACTTAATTATCACACACCCTGAAATAAAGCGTTTCTATTTCCATTTTAGAGTGAGAAAACTAAGGCTCAAACTCTTTAAACACTGTACAGCCCCCTTGGAACCTGATGCAAAGGAGATACTCAGTAACTAATTGATGGTCGAGTTAATAAATTGGCCTGTTACACTTGCAGAGCCCTTTCAACTTACACATCCTCTTCACACACTGGACCTTGTTTTATCTTTTTTTTTTTTCAGGCAATCAAATCATTCTTCCCTTCTCTTCTGAATTGGGAGGGACCTTATTGCTTTTAGATACAACTTAAGTGTCTTTAAATATTAAGGGTTTTGAACTGAGGAAGAAGGGTTTTCTAGTTCACTCGTTCAGATTGGTAAAGACTTCCAAAGGGAGGAGGGAGAAATTGGCAGGAGCATGCCCAATTCTAAATAGCCAAATCTGCAGCTTACTATGTTCTGTTCCTTGCTAAGAGTGGAAAGCCAAATGACAAGACAAAAGATGAAAGTCAGTTTTGATGTTCAAGTCTGCTTTGGTGTCCTTGTCGTCTTGTCATAGATCATTTATATTAACTTAGCATAATTACTTTAATAGTGATGCATATTATAAATAGACTAATCATCCTGAATGTAAACTGTAGAAATTAAACAAATTAAGTGTTTAGCTCAAAGGTTTTTTTTTTTTTTTTCCTTCTCTTCTTCTTCTTCCTCTCCTTCTGTGTCTCTTCCTGAACACAGGCAGCCAGAGATTCAGGCCCCCAGATTTCTCTCTGCAGAGTGTACTTTACCTTTTGGATGGGACTTTAAAGACTTTAAACAGCTTGAGACTTATAGTTTGCCACAGGAGCATGTAGCAAATTCCTGTTTCTACTTTTTGAACCAGGAGCTGGAGTATAAGAGCCCTGCGCAGGAAGTCGCAGGTGGTGGGAAAGGGGAAACAAGGTCATTTTCAACCATGTACATTGAGGTTGTACCTTTAAAGTCAATTCTAAATTTAATTGAAAGCCGAGGGCAGAGAAGCCAAGATCGGAGCAACGTGGTGATTTATTCTGAAGCCTGTAAGAAGTCATGCAGCTGAATGTGGGATGAGCTGGAGCTTTAATAAAAATGGCACTGGGGAAGTCAGCGGGAAGAGGCACAAGAATGGAACTGGGTTAGATGAAGGATCTCCAGGCCTAAAAGGGAGCAGGGGTCTGAGAGAGCAGTGTTTGCCCAAACTCTGCTGTTTTTACCATGATGGATGCGCGTAAGTAATCCGCATCAAAAGGAAAAACCAGGATCAGACAGAAGCCACCAAGACTCTTTAGACAGTGAATTTTGCATGAAATCATTAAGGTGCCCAAATTGCAGAAAGGCTATGGAATGAATGGCAATGAGAACTCATCTAATATTATTTCTAGCTGAAATTTAGCTGAAGAAAAATGACACGTACCTTTATTAAAACACTACGGGACTTGACAACAAAGCTCCCACACATTTCTATGGGTGTTATTGTCTACAAAATTATATTGAACCATTGCTACAGAAAATCCGTAACATGTTCTCAGAATCGAATCTTCTCTGTTGACAAATGGTTAAGGAACAAAAACAAACAACAACAACAACAACAACAAAATCCAAAATGCAAACAAAAAAAAAAACCCCAAGCTTGTTAGCAGATGTTATATTAGAATGAGAACTGGACTAGAAATCATACTTCCTGTGTTCTAGGCTCTCTGATCTGAGGGAAGGGCTGGTTGTCCCTCCAGTGGTAGGGACTATATGATCTATACCCTTGACTCTAATTTTTATAGACTCTTTTTTTTAGATCAGCTTCACATCTTATTCAGCATCGGTATTATTATTCATTTTAATCTTACTAAAAACATAGTACATGTTCATTGCAGAAAATGCAAAAAAGAATCATGAAGAAAATAAACATCACTTGTAATCTCACCGTCCAGAGATAACCACTGTTAACATTTTGGTCAATATCACTCTGATTAAGTTAACATTCAAAGGAAGGTTTTACCTCAGAGAACCAGGCACTGCTTCCTGTTGAGGAATGATTGTCACAATCAGAATTTGGATGTGGTAGTGGTGACTCTTTTAAAAGTCTTTTCAAGAATGCTCGCTAACTTTGAGTAAGTCTTTTGCTCATTGCTATCTCTTCTTTCTAGCTCCCTGGTTCGTGATATGGAGATCTGTGCCATCTCAGAGGAAACTACGTGCAAGGCTCTGTCTGGATTCTGTGAATCATGAGCTTGTGATCACCAAGTTTCAAAATTTCCTAGAGGAGTTTTTTGTTTTTTTTAATTAAAAAAATTTTTTTTGGCTGCCCTGCATGGCATTCGGGATCTTAGTTCCCTGACCAGGGATCAAACCCATGCCCCCTACATTAGAAGCACAGAGTCCTAACCACTGGACAGCCAGAGAAGTCCACTAGAGCAGGGATCCCCAACTCCTGTTAGGAACTGGGTTGCGCTGCAGGAGGTGAGCGAGCGAAGCTTCATCTGCTGCTCCCCACCACTCCCCATGGCTCCCCATAGCTCCCCGTCGCTCCCCACCACTCCCCACCACTCCCCACCACTCCCCATCACTCCCCGTTGCTCCCCATTGCTCCCCATCGCTCCCTGTCGCTCCCCATCGCTCCCGGTCACTCCCCATGGCTTCCCGTCGCTCCCTGTCGCTCCCCACAGCTCCCCGTCACTCGCGTTACCGCCTGAACCAACACACCACCCCACCCCTCCCACCGTCCGTCGAAAAATTGTCTTCCACGAAACCAGTCCCTGGTGCCAAAAAGGTTAGGGACCACTGCCCCAGAGGAGCTGAAATATTTATTTGTGTGCGGGTGTTTTTATGTAATATTTGGGTAAGGACTACACAGCAATAACAGAAACCTAAAAATAATTAGTATGTTGGGGTACTGAAATTATGAACAACTTTCTTCTAATTATTTCCCTTATTCTTGTTATAATATTTGTGCAACCAGTGAAAATAGTAAGGAAAAAAGGTGACAATGGAGAGGGGCAGCTGAGGAAGAGGGAGTGGGCGATAGCCAACTCTTTAGAAACAAGCAGTTCTGTAGGTGGCAGACTTTCGAGTTCGAAAACTCACAGTAAAAATGCTTTTGCATTTAAGTTCACTTGGTTAGAAAGTTAAAAGATCTGTGTTCCAATCCCTTTGCTACCTGCTGCTTATTTTCCCTGAGCTTTAATGTCCTCATCCATAAATGGGATCATAACACTGCTCTTACCTACTTTATTTTACAAAGATGTAAAAGGAAAGTTTAAATGAAGTAATTATGTGAAAAAAATGTTATTTAAAGATTCTGAGACGTTGTGTATTGTAATTATATTTGACAATTAGAATTACTTTGATTAGGCATAGAATTTCCAAGTTTCTAAGGGATTATTCTCATGATAATGTTGGTTCTGTTACAGCTGATGGTGTTTAGTTTCTTTCCCTAGTCAGGGTAAAGCCATGCAAATGTAGGCATGAATTTGGAATCAGATATTATGCGTGTTTGGGACGCCTTGGACAAGTAACTTAGGCTCACTGAGCATCAGTTTCCTGTTCTGTAAAATGGGGATAGTAAGACCTACCTTGCAGGGCTGCTAAAAAATCAGGAATAATACATGTAAAGCACGAAGCACTGAGTTGGCCACACAATAAGTACCCGATCTACGGTGGCTGTTACCGTTATAACAGGATCAGTTTTAAAAATAGTCTCCTTCAGCTCCACTCTCACAGATGATATATAAAAATACAAGGACATGTTGCTTAGAAGATCCTGATACACAGTTATTCCAGTCCTGGGGAAAACTTTCTAATTCAGGAGTCTAGGAGCAAAGCCAATACCTTAGTCTTCTAAGGATTCTGTTTGCTGGTGATTCTGTCTTGAAAAGGCACTTAAACATAGTCAAGACAAAGTTCATCAGCAACATGGGACTTGACTCTAAACCATCAGCCTAGAGATAGACTAAAGAAGGTCAAGAACGTGTGCCAGCTTGTATCAGGAGAAATATACACATAGTCAAAAGATTTCTGTCAGCATGTTATGCTTCCGGTTGTTTATTCAAAAACATATCTTGGACACTAATCATGCGTTATCCAGACCTGGGCCAGCTCTGGGGGTGCAAAGCTGAGGGGCATTGTTCACTGTGGTTATTATCAGTTTCAACTTTCAGGTTGGGAGTTAGAGAGACATGGGTTTGAATCCCAGTTTAGCGGCTTAAGTGACCACTGCTCACCAGCTGAGTGACGTCGTGCTGGCTGATCCATCTCGCTGAACATCAGTTTTCACACTGGTAACTTGGATAAAAACAAAGTGTCTGTTTTGTTGACAAAAGAATGAACCGAGAACATGAATGAAAGGGCCTGGGCCAGGAATATATTAGGTCCTCAGAAAATGATGATAGTGGTTGTTGTTAGTAATGATGAGATGCAGGCTTCATCTTTGAGGCATGCTCAGCATAGCAGCAGGGAAAATGTCTATGGATAAAGTCCTGAGTAAAAGCATGTGCTCACAGCGCTTCAGTATTAGGAAGGTATGAGTGATGAAGCCCACGTGAAGAGGACACAATCAGGCGAGGCTTCAAAGAGAAATACTGGAGCCTCATCTTGAAACTGGGGTAGAAATTCTCCAAGAGGAAAGGGAGGGAGGGCAGTCCAGGCAGAGGAGGAAGCACAAGGCGGGCACAAAGTCTGAGACTTGGGCAGGGATGTCATCCCGTGTCTTGAGCATAGCACTGTCACGTGGTTAAGAATGGTGGGAGAGTAGGCGGAAAGGCCGCGCTGTCCACCAAGACGCCACTGGTCTCAGTGTCTTGAGCAGGAGGCAGACAGTGAAGTTGTGCTGGACACCCTCCGTCTGGTCCTCCAGATTCACCCTTTGCTCACCTCCGTCTGCACATGACCTAGGGACTGACTGGCTGTGGACCACATCAACAGGCTCTCTTGCCCTCCAGCTTCCAGTAGGCTTTGGCCAAGGGGCACAGGGAAGAAATCAAAAGGAAGAAGACTAAGATTGGGGTATGTATTCCCCTGATGGAAGATCCCAGCCCCTGTCGGGCAACTTTTTCACACAGCTCTCTCTCCCTGGGATCAGTGAGCCCTCCCTCTCGTGGGGTGAAAGCACCAAGGTATGGGACCATCTCTTATTTTACGAACAGTCCTTTCATTACCTTTCCCTCAGTTACCCAATTTGAGGTACCAAATGTTTCCTGCCAGGCCCTGAACTGATACATAACTTAAATAAGTAATACAATCAATGTGTTTGTGGGGGAGGCTAGGGTAGAGATATCATGGCACTAATGCCGAAAGACATGACGTTCCAGAGCATACGATTTGTGTGAAGAACAATGGCTGGTCTGTGTTGTTGCGGCTGCTAGTCTGGAACCACATGGAGACATGGATAGCTTCTTGGAGAGTGTCCTCAGCCTTGCCTCCAAGCGAGACACTCATGACATAATTGAAGGGCGACACCGTCAAATGATGTTCTCTGTCTCCATGGGTGGACTGACTTCAAGAGGAAGACCTTGAAATAAGCTGTCTCATGTCAAGATTGTTCTTATTAGGATAGCTATGGAGATCAGAAGTGGGAGTGGTTGTGTGTGACCGATGCGGCAGACGTATGAAGAAAGCCCCCTTTTTTGGCCTGCTTTACTTTGTAAGGAATCAACAGAGTTTCTATTCCTCACCCCTGCCCCTCACCTTTTATTCTCTCTACTCCCCCTCCTGCCCATCCTGTGCTCTGAGAAAGATGGGAGGCAACCTGGAGATGGGGAGAGTTTGAATTTTGAAACTCATTTATATATATATATATTTTTTAGATGTTGGGGGTAGGAGTTTATTAATTAAGTTATTTTTGCTGTGTTGGATCTTCGTTTCTGTGCGAGGGCTTTCTCTAGTTGTGGCAAGCGGGGGCCACTCTTCATCATGGTGCACGGGCCTCTCACTATCGCGACCTCTCTTGTTGCGGAGCACAGACTCCAGACGCGCAGGTTCAGTAGTTGTGGCTCACAGGCCTAGTTGCTCCGCGGCACGTGGGATCCTCCCAGACCAGGGCTCGAACCCATATCCCCTGCATTAGCAGGCAGACTCTCAACCACTGTGCCACCAGGGAAGCCCCTCATATGTTTCTTATTACAAGAATTGTAGACAGCAGTGAGGAGGAAGGAGAGATGGGGTGAGAACGTGAGGGAAGAGAGCACTAAGTGACTTTCACTGAGCAGTAATTACAGTGGAGAGTAGAAGACCATTCTCAGACCTCTGAGGCAGAGCTGGAAGCATTTCCTTCAACAATCATCGAGTACTGAGAGCTATGTATGTAGGTCACTGACGGGTTTGGGGAAAGATAAAGTGGAGTGGAGTGGAGGTAGTGTGGGAAGAGGGCTGAGACCTGTACCCGCATATGTAAGTAGATGAAGGAACTGGGGTGGGGTTTAGAGGACAAAGAGATGAGTTCAGGTTGTGGGAACTGGATCTTTGAGACAGTATTTGAATCTTGAAAGCTGGGCAGATATATGGAAGTAGCAGGGAATTTCTGGGCCCTTCTTCCCCATCCTTGCCACCTCCCTTGCCCTGCCCCCTCAAAGCACTGAACCCGCTTCAATGTATGTAGAGAACAATTTCAAATATTTGATAAATTATTACATAGATAAAATTTACCCGGGATATGCTTCGGGGTGTATATGGTCTAGGACAAATCATATTTTGCATAGGCTATCTTCATCACCTCAATCACACCAGCAGTAAATATTTGCTTCTAATTACAGAATACACAAATACTTTTTTAAAAACTTTATTTATTCTTGGCTGTGTTGGGTCTTCATTGCTGTGCGCGGGCTTTCTCTAATTGCAGCGAGCGAGGGCTACTCTTCCTTGTGGTGCGCAGGCTTCTCATTGCGGTGGCTTCTCTTGCTGCGGAGCAGGGGCTCTAGGTGTGCGGGCTTCAGTAGTTGTGGTGCGTAGGCTCAGTAGTTGTGGCGCACGGGCTTAGTTGCTCTGCAGCATGTGGGATCTTCCCAGACCAGGGCTCGAACCCGTGTCCCCTGCATTGGCAGGTGGATTCTTAACCACTGTGCCACCAGGGAGGCCCCACAAATACTTTTTGATCATAAAAAAGTCCAAGCGTTACAGAAGTTCCCTTTGAAATCACTGCCCACAAACCCATATTTACTTCTAGAAATATATTGTCCTGTGTGTGGGTCTGTGGTTACATAATGGTATCATACTGTGCTTTCATTCTACACCTTGCATTTATCACTCAATATATCTTGGAGCTTATTGTGAGTTGCTTCACAGAGATCTACCCTCATTCTTTTTTAATCCTGCCTAGCATTTGTTTGTTTCTTTTTTTAAAAAATAAATGTATTTATTTATTTACTTATTAGGCTGCGTTGGGTCTTCGTTGCTGTGTGCAGGCTTTCGCTCATTGTGGCGAGTGGGGGCTACTCTTCGGTGCAGTGCGCAGGCGTCTCATTGTCGTGGCTTCTCTTGCTGTGGAGCATGGGCTCTAGAGCGCAGGCTCAGTAGTTGTGGTGCACGGGCTTAGTTGCTCCGCGACATGTGGGATCTTCCTGGGCCAGGGCTCGAACCTGTGTCCCCTGTATTGGCAGGCGGATTCTTAACCACTGTGCCACCAGGGAAGCCCTGTTTTTTTCTAAATATAGTTTTGGAAACACTTTTCATAACTCTTTTTGTAAACTTTCCTTATGGTAAAAATCATCCAGAAATATTCAGGGTCCTCCCCAAGAGATTCTATTTCCACAGTAGGACTGGGAAGGGGGTTGGAGAAATTATTTTCAGTCAATATCCCAGGTGATTTTATGACTCAGCAAATCTGGAAATACTATCATGGTTTATTTAACCATTTCCCTATCAAAGGATGTTTAAGTAACTTGAATTTTTTATATTACAAACAGTGCTTCAGTGCACATCCTTGTACATTCTTCCTACTGAGGTTGATACTGAGAAATGCAATTGATGGGTTATGCGGTGTGTGCATATTAATATTAGATACTGCCATATTGCCTCATAATGTGGCTGTAGCGATCCCATCACTGTCTCAGTATTATTCTTCTTGTATGAAAAGGATGAATTACATCTAATCTGTCATCATGTCTTAACATCAAGTTTTACCAGAACCCATCTCATAACCTGCCTCTCTCAATCTGTTCTTTAATATTCTAGTAAAGGGAATTAAAGCTCACCCAGATACTCAAGCCAGAAATCTCGTTCCTCTCACTTCGTCTCACTGAGTCACAAAGCTTATCAGTTTTATCTCTTTAATATATGTAGACTCCTGAATATCTGCCATTACTACCTAATTCAATTCTGTCTTCTTTTTTTTTTTTTTTTTCTTTTCCATCTTAGACAATTTAATAGATCCCTCATGGATCTCCTGGCTCTTCCTTCCACTCCCGCCCTAAAATTTATACATATTAACTCTATCAGCTTACTGATTACAACTCTTCAATGCTTACCAGTTGGCATGAAAACCAACTTTAGACTTAAGAATTTGCAAAGATTATGAAATCAACCATTTTTTGCCCATTTCTATCCTGCTTGATAGAAATGTTATCTATGAAGGAATTGTTTGAAGGACATGCAGTTTATCCAAAAAACCATAAGCAATACTTCGCTGATACTATTGTGGTTCCTTATAGAATTACTTCCTATGAGTTATTGTTTCCTCTGTGTATCTTTCTTTTATTTATTTA
This sequence comes from Stenella coeruleoalba, assembly GCF_951394435.1. NCBI lineage: Eukaryota > Metazoa > Chordata > Mammalia > Artiodactyla > Delphinidae > Stenella > Stenella coeruleoalba. The sequence goes on from NC_137150.1 coordinate 59,676,558, forward strand.
TTTTTAATTTTTGGCTGCGTTGGGTGTTTGTTGCTGCCCACGGGCTTTGTCTAGTTGCTGTGAGCGGGGGCTACCCCTCGTTGCAGTGCACAGGCTCCTCATTGCGGTGGCTTCTCTTGTTGTGGAGCACGGGCTCTAGGCATGGGGCTTCAGTAGTTGTGGCACACAGGCTCGGTAGTTGTGGCTTGTGGGCTCTAGAGCGCGGGCTCAGTGGTTGTGGTGCACAGGCTTAGTTGCTCTGCAGCACGTGGGATCTTCCCGGACCAGGGATCAAACCTGTGTCCCCTGCATTGGCAGGTGAATTCTTTTTTTTTTTTTTTTTTTTAATAAATTTATTTATTTTACTTTATTTATTTTTGGCTGCGTTGGGTCTTTGTTGCTGTGCGCGGGCCTTCTCTAACTGTGACAAGCGGGACCTACTCTTCACTGTGGTGCGTGGGCTTCTCATTGCGGTGACTTCTCTTGTTGCAGAGAACGGGCTCTAGGCTCAGTAGTTGTGCAGCACGGGCTTAGTTGCTCTGCGGCATGTGAGATCTTCCCAGACCAGGGCTCGAACCCGTGTCTCCTGCATTGGCAGGCAGATTCTTAACCACTGTGCCACCAGGGAAGTCCTTGTGTATCTTTCTTTTAAGAAGCACTGCAAAAAATTCTCTATATACCCCCCAAATCTAGAACAATGCTTTATTTACACAAATATTGTCATATATATGTGTTATATATTTTTATATATATATGTGTGTTATATGTTATATATGTGTGTTATATGTTTTTATGTGTTTATATAGATATATCACATAAAACGCACACACACACACACACACCAAATTAAAACTGATAGGAAAAATCCAAATTTAATCATCTACCCCAGGATGTCTTTTCTGGTTATTTTTATCTACTATACAGACCTACTTACTCTTCCCTGCATGCGCCGAGCTTTGTTATGCCTCTGTGCGGTATTCTCTGCCTGGACTCCTTCCCCCACTCACTCTTGTTAAGCTGAGGAACTCTAACTCAGCCTGAAGACCAACTCAAAGTTATTCCCTTCCGGTAAGCTGAGATACTCCTTCCTGTGCTCCCACAGCACGTTATATATCAGTCTTAGCATTTCTCACCCTGCTTTGCAGTTATTTGTTTTTGAATCTATCCCCCCTCTAGATAGTGTGCTTCTATAGGGCAGGGTAGATGTCTCCTTCATCTTTATATCCCTCACATTGCCTAACAGAAACATGGAAGCTCACACGGCAGTTGCCTAATAAGTATTTAGTGAACAACGGAATCTGTAGCCCTAGATCTTTTTGGTATGAGCAGAGGCAACTTCTTTGAGCCTTCCTTCTATTCACTGCAGCAACCTGGAGCCCCTGAAATGGCCATGATTGCCCAAACTGCCCTAACTTCAATCGACAGCTATGATTGCAAAAAAAGAGAAGTCCTGAACTGTGAAGAACATTTCACCCCAGCCCCTGGCACAGAACACACACGGCTGGAGGTGGGTGGCCAGAGGACACAGCCTGCCCTGTCTGAGGTTATCCTTCTGTCTAATGGCCTGGGTTGTGGGGTAAGGACAGAAGCTGGACTGGGGAAGTTTGAATATGCTGTATCTTTTTTTCTTGTGACAGCACCACCTCTTCCTAGGAAGGTCTCCAAAACCTTGGATAACAGGTTATACCGCAAAAGGGCCGTTGGCTGAGTTAGTGTGTGTTTTTTTAAATTGAAATATAGTTGATTTACAATATTATATTCATTTCAGGCATACAATATCGCGGTTCAATATATTGGCAGGTGGATTCTCAACCACTGCACCACCAGGGAAGCCCGGTAATGTATATTTTGAAAAAGGAAGCAAATTTTAAAAAATAGAAAGTAAACCAAGGACACATCACAATCAGTAAAATAGAATGAGGAACAATTGGGTATAGAAAGAAGGAAATTGGACTTCCCTGGTGGCGCAGTGGTTAAGAATCTGCCTGCCAATTCAGGGCACATGGGTTTGAGCCCTAGTCAGGGAAGATCCCACATGCCACGGAGCAACTAAGCCCGTGCGCCACAACTACTGAGCCTGCGCTCTAAAGCCCACGAGCCACAACTACCAAGCCCTCCTGCCACGACTACTGAAGCCCACGCACCTAGAGCCGGTGCTCTGCAACGAGAGAAGCCACCGCAATGAGAAGCCTGCGCACCCCAATGAAGAGTAGCCCCCGCTCGCCACAACTAGAGAAAGCCTGCACACAGCAACGCCCAACGCAGCCAAAAATAAATGAATTTATTTTTTTAAAAATGTGATGAATGTAGTTATAAATACATTAAAAAAGAAAGAAGGACATCTTCCTGAGGGCTTAATAGATATCCCATGGGTGTGATAAAGGCATAATGAAACCAGCAGTTTTGACTGGGCACTGTGCAGGGGAGGGGTGGGGGCAGGGAGGATGGCGCCTGCTGACTGCAAAGACCTTAGCCTGGACTTTGGGTTAGGCTTCCCAGGAGACCTTAATTAACCACCCAGGAGTTTCATTCAAGAATTTTCGGGGGACTTCCCTGGTGGTGGAGTGGTTAACAGTCTCTCTCCCAATGCAGGGGGCCTGGGTTCAATCCCTGGTCGGGAAACTAGATCCCACATGCATACCGCAAATAAGACCCGGAGCAACAAAATAAATAAGTAAATAAATATTAAAAAAATTTTGTTTCAAGTATTTTCTAGCTTTCCTTGATTTTTTTTTTTTTTTTTGGCCACACCCTATAGCTGGTGGCCGTACTCTGGCTTGTGGGTGAACCCGGGCCCTCGGCAGTAAGAGGGTGGAGTCCTAACCACTGGACCACCAGGGAATTCCCTCCATGATGATTTTATTTTATTTTATTTATTTTTTTAAACAAATTTATTTATTTTGTTTATTTTTAGCTGCATTGGGTCTTCGGTGCTGTGCACGGGCTTTCTCCAGTTGCGGGGAGTGGGGGCTACTCTTCGTTGTGGTGCGCAAGCTTCTCATTGCGATGGCTTGTCTTGTTGCGGAGCACAGGCTCTAGGCACACGGGCTTCAGTAGTTGTGGCTCGCAGGCTTCAGTAGTTGTGGCTCAAGGACTCTAGAGCCCAGGCTCAGTAGTTGTGGCACACGGGCTTATTTGCTACAAGGCATGTGGGATCTTCCCGGACCAGGGCTCGAACCCGTGTCCCCTGCATTGGCAGGCAGATTCTTAACAACTGTGCCACCAGGGAAGCCCCATGATGATTTTAAATTTAGGGTTTTCCTCAATTTTTGAGCCTGAGTTTCTGTTTATGATTGAATTGGTGCCAAATTGTGTTAACTTTCACTGTATCCAGCTAACAAGAAAAGATCACATAAGAGACACATACCACGCAAAGGCTAAAGAGTTCCAGCCAGCTATGGAAGGATTCACAGAAAAGCAAGGAGAAATTGGGTCATCACCCAGCACCCAGTGGCCTGGTTGTGAGGACCCATGAGAACATGTGATAGCATGTGCTCTCAAAGAGCCGTGATTCGGTTTCAGCAAAATGTCACCAGTGTCACATTATATTAGTGTTCATTTGAATTCTACTGCTTTTGTGATTTGGTTTTCATTTAAATTTATTTTTACTTTATTGTTGCTTGAGTTCTATGTATAGAAGGAGTTAACAGATACACAAATAATAATATTTAAATAACATCATGATAAAAATAATCCAAGTCAGTGCTGGATCCCCAAGAGTTTGGTGTTTTGTTTCTCCTTTGAAAGCGGTTTGTACATTGACTGAGAAACATTGATCTAAAGTCTCTCTTGAAACAATTGGGCACTGGTGTAATTAGAACTCTGCTCTAAGGGCAGAAAGTCTCTGGCTGCTAGACTCCTATGATGGCCATGTGAGAGGTGGGATCCTTGGCCATTTGACATGGGAGCTGACGGTAACTGTCCAATATGGACAAAAAGCCTTATACATTAAACCTCATTTAATCTTCACAACCACTACTGTCCTGATTTTACAGATGGAAATAAATAGGCTCAGAGAGGTTAAGGAAGTTAAGCATGGTCAGATCTAGAGAAGTGCTATGATCCAAATATGTATAGCTGTAAAACCAGTTCCACCTTTCCCATTTAAATTTTTATTTTTTTGTTTTTATTCTTGTGTCAAAGTTATACGTGCCCATAGCTTATAGAATACAATGGTTTCATACAGTTTATAGGAAAAAGCAATAGTTCTCTACCTCCTGGTCCCCCACTTCCCTCTCCCCAGAGGGAATCACTTTCATGTATCAGCTGCTGCATTTTTTTTTTTTTTTTGGCTGCATTGGGTCTTCGTTGCTGTGCATGGGCTTTCTCCAGTTGTGGCGACCGGGGGCTACTCTTCGTTGCAGTGCACGGGCTTCTCATTGCGGTGGCTTCTCTTGTTGCGGAGCATGGGCTCTAGGTGCGCAGGCTTCGGTAGTTGTGGCACGCAGGCTCAGTAGTTGTGGCACGTGGGGTCAGTAGTTGTGGCTTGCGGACTCTAGAGCGCAGGCTCAGTAGTTGTGGTGCATGGGCTTAGTTGCTCCGCGGCATGTGGGATCTTCCTGGACCAAGGCTTGAACCCATGTCCCCTGCATTGGCAGGTGGATTCTCAACCACTGCGCCACCAGGGAAGCCCCCAGCTGCTGCATTTTATATTTACCTCCATGTTTCCATATAACATGCTTAAATTGCTAACTTCCTGCTTTTTCAGTTGTAGATGCCAACTAATAACTTTCCGCCCTAGAAGATGAGGTTAAACTTCCTCTCCCTCTACCCCCACTCCACTCATTCACATACCACCCTTCACATCCCCCTCTCCTCCCAATTTAATTATGTTTTAATTTTTGTTTGGTCAGCACCAGGGTTTACATTACAATGACTATTCACAGCTGAGTCATTTTGTAAACCATGATATTGCTTTTTTTTTTTCCTGTATAAGTTTTGTTTTCCCTGATAATTATCTTACCTTCCCATTTGCTTTATTTTCTATGTATTTTGCTTTGTTTTCCTTTAATCAATTCAATCTTTGGTATTTGTCTTCCCTCAAGATGTGTAGACATCACATGTTCTACCAATTTTATCTCTGCACAGATTCTTGCCAGGGGTTAGATATAAAATTGGTTAGATATAAAATTTGGTTAGATATAAAATTCCACATTAATAATCATTTTCCTTTAGAATTTTGAGGGCTTTACTCCATTGCTTTCTAGTTTCCAGTGTTGCTATCTAGAAATCTGAAGATCTTTTATTGTGACCTGTTTTTTCTTTCTCTTTAGAATCTTGTAAGATCTTTCTTCATCCCAATGGTATTCCATTTTTCTATAATATGCTTTAGTGTGGGATTGTTTTCATCCTTTTTGCTGCATACTCAGTAAGTCCTTTTGAATCTGAAAACTCCTGTTCTCTCTACTAGGAAAAATATGAAAATTATTTCATTGTAAGTTCCTACCTTCCATTTTATCTGTTCTTTCTGGAACTCCTATTCTTTGGATATTGTACCTCTATCTTTTCTTTCCTATTTTCTATTTCTTTTGTCTTTAGGTCTTTTTGCTTTATTTTCTGCAATAGTTTTATCTTCCAACTCTACTGTGTTTTTCATATTTTTGATTTCCAGTAATTCTTTTTTTGTTTTCTGAATGTTCATGAAAAAAAATTCTATCCTTGTTTCATAATTGCTATGCTTTATCTGATAGTATTGTTTTGTTTTGTTTTTAGTTTTCTTCTCATTGTATAATCTTTGTTTGATTCAAATTCCTATTTTCCACCCATAAGTTTTATACTATTTTAATGTTATTAGAGGCTTTTCTGAGCAGTCTGTCGGTCTTGCCTGTCTGCTCATATCTAAGCTGTTGGGGGTTTGTAGATAGAGCTTCACTAGGAGGCAAGGTGGCTAAACCTTCTAGCTGGGGAAACTCTAGGGTCAGTATCTTTAGATTTTTCCCTTTGGGGTTGTCTGAGAAGGTGCTTCCCTATTTTGGTTATCGGGTGAAGGCGTGGCAGGATCTGAGTGTAGAAAGAGCACTGGCAGGGTGTGTGCTGATGTGGTGTGCATGTGGAGTGTCTCTGCATCTTCACCTTTTGACTCACTACAGCACTTCTGTCCTCAGATGTGCCTGGTCTCCCCAGCCCAGAAACCCTGTTTTACTCTCAGAGAATAAATCTTCAGTCTTTTGCAGGGATGGGGAGGAATTGACACCCAGCTATGCAGGATGCAGGGAGGAATCTGGAGTTCTCTAGGAGAAACAAAATAACTTTAAAACACCCACACACACTCTTTTTCCTAATAAAAGACAAATATCTACTAAAAGTAGAAAAATTATAAAGTAGACCCAGGCAAAAAAGGAGAAAATAAAACTACTCCTAATTTCAATGTTCAAAGATAACCACTGCTAACTGTTTGGTATAGTTCCTTCTAATCTTTTTATTTGTGTGTGCATTTACGTATGTTTGCTTGTTTTACTTTTTCAAGCAAATTTCTGATGATAAAATAAATATTACTTCCTAATTGTTTTCTACTTACGAATATATCATAGGAGTTATTTCAGGAATGGCCTTTAAAGAATATCAGCCTTCTGTTGGCAAATGCCTCTTGGAATCTAATAGCAAGCACGATTGAATTAGTAAGCCATCTCTTGAATTTAGAGGTCAAATCCTGCCCATGCCCCCATGTACACATTTTATCCTTTTAAGTTAGTTAGTAGGGAAAGGGAAACATTCACTGAAAAGAAGTAAAATGTCCTTAAACCCACCAAAGAGTTTTAGGAAATGCACTTGGTTGCATCTTTAATTCAGCCCTTTTCACTAGCAACACCAATAGTTGAAAGTGTCAGGAACTCACTGTGAGAGGGGGAAAAATTAATTTGTTATCAAAAGGTAATAAGATGAGGCCTTGCTAACTCAATTCCACTGTTCTGTAGAATTAACTTCAGCAGGTCACATGCTATCAATACTTGCATTGACCTAAGTCAAACAGGGTCAGAACAGATTGGGCATAAAAGAAGTGCGCATTTCCTGACACAAGGGGTGGAGGTGGCAGGTTTTGACTTCTTGTTTGATTTGGTGAATCCCTCTTCCTCCGTTTATCCCTTTCCCCCAGCCCTGCACACACCCAAAAGAACGAAACCTTGTTTGCTAATATGTCAGTAGAAGAACTCATCAAAATAGACAATGCAGGTTAAATATCCTTCTGGGTATTAGTTATATGAAGCACAACTACCTGTTGATATTTGGGGGAGTCTGTTGGAGGAACCCACTTATGATGCCCTGCGGGTCGGTTGGCAGGGCAACTTGAACATTCTTTGTCACTGGGCCTTCTTGCCACAGACTCATCCCTCCCTCTGTGTAGGGGTTAAGAAGGTGGGGCTGCCCCCGTCCTGCCCTTTTTCATGCTCCCTTTTCCTGGACTGTGCATTGCGTGCTGTGGTGCACCATGGCCTCCCTCCACGACCACTTGCTCTGCACACAGGGCCATCTAAGTCCTGGCAGCTGGGCCGTTTCCCCATTGCCTTGGTTGGACCAATCCACTTATCACCCTGGCATTCGAGTTCCCTCCTCCCAGTTCAGAGGATTCCAGGCCTAATTGTGGGGCAATTATCCTGGCTCTGAAGGAAGGAGTAAGTAGGAGGAACATAGTCAAAGAGAAGAAATGATGAAGTGAAAGGGCTACAGGTGACCAGGTGGGGAAGGACAAGGGAAAACCGCAGGAGAGAGACAAAAGGGTGGAGACAAAGCTTCCACCAGTTCACACAGAAAAGTTCAAACAGTGTCTGGAACTTTTCATAAAGTTAAATGTGTTTAATTATTTTATTCTGAGATTATGAACTCTCCATTGTTTTTGTGTTAGCATGTTCGTTCTTTTATGAGTTGATGGAATTGAAATAAGGAGTTGGTAAGTGGGTTTGTAATTTTATTATTATTATTATTTTTTAATGAAATTGTATTGATCTGGGAAATCCCAGTGCCTAGCAGAGAGGTTAATGACCCGTAATGACTTTAGAGTCTAGGCTTAAACACTACTTTGTGTCCTTGGGCAAGTGACTTTACTTTCTGGGTTTCAGTGTTCTCATCTGAAAATAATAATCAGTGCCTGACAGAGATTAAAGAAGACAATGAAAGACACTTGTTAGCACAACATAGAGCTCAACAGTGTTAGCGCTTATCATTATTAATATAATGATAAAAGATATTTACTTGTACTTGGGTACTTGTTACGGTGAACAGGGCTAGCTTAATGTGTGGGAGCGGGTTTTAAGTGCTGGCAATCTGGTAAACATTTGGGAAGACTGGGTTGAATTTTCTCTAATATAACTGGAAAAGCAATGGGCTTGGTGGCAGGTCTGTGCTCACATCCCAGTTCTGTGATGTACTAGCGGAGTGACCTTGGGCAGTTGACATGAGTCTCATTGGTCCCTCATCTACAAAATGAGGATATTAATGCTTACTCTTCAGGGTTCTTGGAAGGCAATCATTGGTAATAGTAATGTCCCAGCCCAGTAGGTAGTTGTTGGCATAATTAATCCTCACAACAACCCTTTAAGGTAGGTTCTATTATTCCCCCTAGTTTAAATACTGCAGGAAAATTTAGAATAAGGAAGTCAAGTAACTTGCCCAAGGTCACCCAGGTGGCAGAACCCAAATCTGAACCCAGACTGGCTTTCCAAGGCTGCTCTCTTAACCACTAAGCAACACTCTAAGGATAAATGTGCCATTTGGAGATGTTCTGAGGATGCTTACAAGGGAGTTAGATCTGGGAGAAAATGCAAATCACAAAGGTAAAGGCATCTATTTGGAGAAGGAAACTTCTTTTCCTACTGTCTACTTTCTTCATGTATATTTCGGAGGGACGGTGATTTGAATTTGTTAAATGTTTATATGTACACATAGTAAGCAGTTAATAAACATTTGTTTGCCAAGTCAGAATCCAATTTGGGATTAACATACTAAAATAAAGTTAACTCCTAAAATAAAGACTAAGGCACTGTCTCTGCCCTCAGGGGGTGGATAGTTACTAGGGAAGAGAGATACATTGTAGGGAGATAAGCTTTGGAGGTGAGGTATGCTGAAGAGACTGGGGGTAAAGGACAGGCTGGGGGTGCGGGCAGTTCAGATGAACTGTCTCCAGAAGAGAGTACTGAAAGCTGAGTATGAGTTAGCCACATGAAGGTGAGATGGTGAGATAGAGGCCTTCCAGGCCAGAGGTTGCGAACTGGCAGCTTGGTTTGGGTTGGCAGATGTGTTTTGATTATTCACAATTGAATTACTTGCCAACATGTAGAAACCGGAAGACTTCACATAAATACCAAGCTTTCTGGCTTCTCTTGAAAAATAGGAAGATCTGGAGTCCCTGGGCCCACATTCCTGCCAGACCACAATTGCTGGACCTGGGTAAGGGCTGCCCCTCTGAAAAGAATGGCTCACCAGTATTGTACCTGGCAACCTAGTTTTCTATTCCTCTCTAGCAAGGAGGCCTGAGAAGCAAAGAAACAAGGTGTTTGTATTGACAGGGGGTTAAAGTTGCTTAGATGTAAAGTTTCTGACATAGAGCTTCTGAAGAGGGGCCAAGTAAACTGATGAATGATCTTAATGGATTTATAGGTGGCCGTGACCACAGAATAATTATGAGGAATGCTGTAGGAAGAACTGTTTCCTCTTTTCGTGGCGGGGGCGGGGGGGGGGGGGAATTCATTTTCCAGCTCAGATGAGGGAGAGTTTCTTTTAACCTTAATTGATCTAAGGCCTTAATATGAAATTCATATACTTTATTACAGTGATCCTCAAGCTTTGCTGCTTTTAAAAATACCAAGGCCATTGTATCAAACCCAGGCATCCAAACAGTTTTAAAAAACTTGCCAGGTGACTCTGCTGAGCAGCTACTTTTGAGAACCAGAGGTTTAGCGTCTGCCCTTTCCTGTTGCTCAGTCTCCCTGAAGCCCTGGCTCACCTCCAAGGAGTGGTGGGTCAGTGACAATGTTGTCTTTCAGAACGTCCATTTCCAGATGGCAGGGAAGAAGCTCCAGCTCGACGTCGAAGTGTGTTTTTCCCTCTGATTCACAGGAAAGACCAGTTCAACCCCGGGGAGAAGCAACTTCACATGCTGAAGAGACTTGCTGCTTTTTGACCCCTGAAGCATTTTTACCTGAGAGTTCTGACAACTTAAATAATTGGTATGCTATAACTATTCTGGCTGACAGAAGTGTGGTTTAATGCTGATGAGTCATAAAAACATGTAACAAACAGGCTTCAGGCTAAAGATATCTAAATTAAAAAAAGAGAGAAAGGAAAAGAGAGAGTGACAGAGACAGGAGGGGGGAAGGAAGGAAGGAGGGAGGGAGGGAGGGAGGAAGGAAAGAAGGCAGAAAAAGCAAGCAAGTAAGCTAGTTCCCTCATTTTATTCCACCGACTTGTTTGACACTTTTTTTTTTTTTTTTGGCTGTGTTGGGTCTTCGTTGCTGTGCGTGGGCTTTCTCTAGTTGCGGCGAGCAGGGGCTACTCTTTGTTGTGGTGCACTGGCTTCTCATTGTGGTGGCTTCCCTTGTTGTGGAGCCCGGGCTCTAGGCACGGGGGCTGCTGTAGTTGTGGCTCTCGGGCTCTAGAGCTCAGGCTCAGTAGTTGTGGCGCATGGGCTTCATTGCTCCATGGCATGTGGGATCTTCCCGGACCAGGGTTTGAACCCGTGTCCCCTGCATTGGCAGGTGGATTCTTAACCACTGAGCCACCAGTGAAGTCCCTTGTTTAACATTTTAATCAGGTTTCTACCTTCAGGATAGCAACTTAGTGACCTTGGCCATGTTTCCAGGTGTCTTGGTTCTTTGGGATGACTGACTTATATAACACTTGGTGTGCACAATAACTTGTTTCAACGTAAACCAAAATATTTTTTCATAGCAGTATTTCCATGAAAAAGAATTGCTGAAATATATTCCCAACTACCTAAACTCAGTCTATACTTTTGACTAAAGCACTGAATTCTCTAGTCCCCAAGAAGAAATATCAGTGAAAACTGTAGCCTCTGCCTGCATATAGTAATTCATCGTAGCAATACTTTTTGGCCAACATACAAATGGATCATTGACTAAAAATGATGAAAAGTGAAGACTTCCTGAACTTTTTTTCCCCTTCTTAATCATCTCACGTCTTGGAGCTAAAGTATCTTTCTGTGAGATTTAAAATGAAAAATACCTGCCGATGCAGGGGACACGGGTTCGTGCCCCGGTCCAGGAAGATCTCACATGCCGCAGAGTGGCTGGGCCCGTGAGCCATGGCCGCTGAGCCTGCGCGTCTGGAGCCTGTGCTCCGCAACGGGAGAGGCCACAACAGTGAGAGGCCCGCGTACAGCAAAAAAAAAAAAAAAAAAAGAAAAAAAATACACGTTACAAATTTAGCAGCTCTAACTTCTTTGCTAAGACAGAATGTTTGGATGCAACGCTTATTTCTGGGGCAGATCACACAGGCACTTGTCTGATCCTTGAAGAAAGTGATTCAGGATAATGGCTTACAGTGGGGAAACTTGGCAGTCGCTGGTTGACTACAGAACTTTTGGAGCTAATCAGAATGTTGAATTGTCTTCAGCTTTAAAAATGATTTTGTTTTAACATATGTTAGCTGAAGCAAAAAATAATACAGTAGGAGCTATGCGTCTATCAGAGTGACTGACAGATTGAAATTCTCTAGAAAAATAGATTATTTTCCCTCAAAGAGAGTAAAGTTTTGGTTTTCAAAGTCAATCAGAAAACTAACAATTTGGACAGGAGAGGAATCAGCTTCTCTTTTTGAGACAGTATATTTCTAATGATTTTTATGGAGACTATAATAAGGATCAAGAAACAAAAGCTTGATATGGACATGTTTTTAGCTAGCAGATTGAAAAGAAATAATGGCATGAAATAAAGCGTTTTTTTTTATACTGACAAAGTTCTCATTCTTTTATATTGTCTGAAATAAAATTGATAAATTAAAAAAGAAATCTGTAACAGTTCAGTTCTCCAATACTAGCTATGTTTTTTGTGGTTAAAACTTTATCATGTATACTTTCCTGTGTATTTTTTAAAATTTTGGGGAAGATTCAAGTTTATATAGCAATCTTCCAAATACTCAGTATATATGATATATATATATATATAGAGAGAGAGAGAGAGAGAGAGAGAGATACATAGATAATATTAAAAATTAAATTTTAATGATAAGAAACCTTCCTGATATTCAGATGTCAACACAAAATTTAAAATGTGATCGTTTATCTTAGCAACACTGCTTCTAAGACCACAGGGGCAAACACACTGAAGAAGACACTTGAAACAGTATATTTGTAGAAACATCAGCATTTTTCAATAAGGAAAGGAAAAACTCCCTTACATATCTGCCTGCCTCATAGTCTTTAATTCCCTTTCTATAAAAAGGCATTTATGGGCTCGAGTCAAAAAATAGGTCAGCATGTGGAAAAAAGTTTCAAATGCAAACAGCCCTGTTTCTCATTCCTCCTCTAAGTGTGGCATCTCACCTGGATGTTCTCTGAAACACCAGCATACTTTTTATGTAGTTTCTATAGCATCCTTCCTTAAAGTCCTTGGGGTACCTCTGTCTTCTCTCTCATCCCTGAGAGGAACATGACTTTTTTAAGCAATGGTGCTGTTACCCCCATTTGCAATGTTCTTGTCTTGTCGAGTTTTAAGCCCTCCCCTCCCTCCTCCAGCTGGCTAACTCCAGGCCCAATTCAGGTGTCATGGATTCCTTTCCAGGGGTGCGCTCCCTGACGACTCCTCCCCGGACAAAGTCTGGATTAGTATCTCCTGGCTCCCCTGGCACCTGTGTCTGGTTGGCGTCACGGTCTGCACTCGTGTATGCTAATTCTTTATTCCTCACCTTTCTCTCTAGACTGTCCACGAAGGCTGTTTTGTTCACTGCTGTGTTCACAGTGCCCCAAACAGTGCCTGGTAATAGTAGCAGTCAATTAACATTAGCGGAATGAATAAATAAATGAAAGGTCTAAAATAGAATTCTCAAATGATAGAGGTGTAACAGAGCCACAGATGAGGAAAACTTGACTGAAATCTGGTTAGCAGGTTGGTAAGCCATGCTGGTTGACCACACAGCTCCCTTTCATGGGAAATGGGAAAGTAGACATCAGTGGTTGGCACGTTTAGCTTTGGAAGCGACCTCCTTTAAATCTGTCTCTCCCTTTTATCTCCATTAAAGAGCCTCCCTGGATCTATAATAGACAAGAATATAAAAGCATCATTCTCTTTCTCATCCCATCCTGTTTACTCAGCAACCCCAGACCCCGCCCCTGCCTCAGCCCACATGTTCTCTATTAATAAGCGTTAGGAGAGGCCAACCTCACCCAGCACAGTTTCCCCCCTTTCTTTTCTCATCAGGGAGGCCTCAGCCAACTGCCAGAACTCATGAGTGAAAGGCCTTGCCTGCTCTTGGGAGCTCTGGGGGGAGGGTGAAGACAAAGGTGACGTCTGGGCCTCCAGTGTCTCTGAGACCCAAGTGGCCTCAAGTGTTTTCAGATCAGCAAGCAGCTCTCTTAGAATCTGGTGAGAAGCCACGGCCTTCACTTGGGGGAAATTTAGAGGCACGTTTTAAGGAGTAAACATATTTACTATAACTAGAAATAGGGCCAAATTCTGTGCCTTTGGAAAAGTCAGTAAAGCAGACACACCCTTGTGCCTTCTAAGTGAATTAACATACTGTATTCCGTTGGAGGGCCGTTTCTCTCTTCATCTTTCATTCCTGCCCCGGGGAGCCGTCTGTACTTGGAGGGTATGTGCACAGGATAACTCACTGTGGACCGAGGACTTTCGTGCTCAGCCCTCGATGAATGACCCTTTCATACACTGGGGGCTCCCTCTGATTTTCTCACTAACCAGAACTTAGCTGGGCCTAGAAATTTCTAATGGCAGAAAGGTTCACACAAATGTAAAAACAAAAGGCAGTGGCTGAATTTTCTACTTTTTGTTGTTGTTGTTGATGTGGTGGTTGTTTTTAACCTGTAAATGCTGTCTATTAATCCATGATACAATATTATTCTCCTTAGGGTCTCATGCTTACCTTTGATAAAAACAGATGAAAAGTTCAAGTTATTTTAGGGCTTTGGGGGAGAGGTGCTGCATGAATTCTTCTTTCCGAAGGGCAAAGTCCTAGAGTCCAGGAAGAGTTAATACCTTCATAAGGTGAATAGTATACTTCCTTCTTAGCAAAGGCTGAGGCCCAATGCTTGATTTAGAAAAAACAATCAATTAAGTAGCTGGAGTCATGCTGTCCATCAATATGATTGGCAGTCAACTATACCAATCAATGGACTTATTTACATTTGAATCTCTTCCTTGTTTTGTGTAGTCTTTTGGAGACTCTTTTCCTTTTAAGATTTTTACTTTATTATTTTCTGTTTATACGTTATATATGCCTATTGTAGAAAAAAATTAGAAAGTATAAAAAAAAAGCGTAATGAAGGGAAAAAACCCACAATGTTAACACCCAGAGACAAACAGAGACCATTAACATAATGGCCTGTTTCCTTGGAGAATTTTTTCAAGCCTACTTTTTGATTCCTGCCTGCCCTGCTTCGGAAATGCTTTTTCTTTCCCCAGTTTTTTGCCAACAAAAGAGAATCCTTGTTGTGGCCCATCTGAATGTGAATAAAACTGTCCAGCTGCTGGTTCTCATGTGGCACATAGTAGGCACACAGGAAAAGTTTACTGAATATGACTGATTATTTCCAGAGTCCCAGTGAACTAATTCTTGAGTAACTGGTGGTATTCATCAGCTGGACCACGTGAGATATGAATTGAATGCTCGTTAGAAAGAACAACATGCTATAGAAATGTTAATAAGTATGTGTTTTAATAGTAACTCAGCAGTTGGGATGCAGAAACGAAATTAAAGAAGATGAAAAGTTATTGAACTCCTGTTTTCTCGCCCAAGCACCGGTAAAGGGTAAACTCTGGGAAGCCATGGGACTCCAGACTAATCTGAAATCCAAGCCTGTACATTTGGTTTCCACATTATATGTCACCTAAACCTACTCAAAGTCTCCATTAAGGACTGAGAAAATAGCCCTTATTTTATATAGAATAAAATTTGGGGTTCTGAATTTCTAATTCATGCCTCTTATTCAAGTTCCCACACAAAACCTAACATTCAGTGTTTGCAGCACCTCCACTGTGTTTCAGCATATCCTTTTCAGATCATTCACCAGACAGCATCCTACAGCTCTCATTCATAAAGTCCAATTATAAGACAAGAAATGTCAGGAATATACACTTTGAGAGTGGGAGGCAAACAGAACAGTACATTGTGACTTTGTAAGAACAGCCATGCATTTCCTCTGGGCTTGTTTTCAGTTCCTTTGTCAGCTGATTACATGGTCTTTTATAATTTCTCATCTACAGAATGGAGCTATTTGCTTGTGGATTATTTGAAAGACCCAGGCTTATGCAAAAGAAAAACGAAGTCATCGTGAGGTAGAATGATATTTCTGGGTAGTTGTTTTTGCTTTTCTTTTTTTTTCACGTAATTATGAGAATATAATTTATAATAGTGACTCTTTAGATGTATGAAACAAATAAATATTCTATTAATTCAGTCTTAATGCATATGTAAAGCTATATAGGCATTTGTTATTTGTGTAATTGCATTTATCAGTAATTTCATTTATTTTCATATAAAGAAGCTTATCTTACATGTATTTTGTTTTCAAAGCACACCAATTTTCAAAGCATACAGAGTGTGCTTTTTGACTCCTACAACAATCTTTTTAGTTTAGACAGTACCTTATAGTTTACAAAGTGCTTTCATTATATATTATGTTACTTAATTCTCATAACACTCCCCCAATATAAAACCGGTCAAAGTACTTTGGACTTTAAATCCTCATCTGTGGCTTTACTCTTCCATCCAGCCCCATAGATAAGTTTCCTCTGCCTTGTATCCCTTTACTTGATAACTTTTTGAGACAGCTCAGTGTTGTCTCTTCCAAGAAAACTTTCCCCAGTAAGTTAAGTTGAAGTGACCTCATCTCCTCACTGTGTCCATTTACTACTCTATAAATTTAATTTTATAGGAAGTTTTTTAAAAAATCTAGTTATTTGGGCTTCCCTGGTGGCACAGTGGTTGAGAGTCCACCTGCTGATGCAGGGGACAGAGGTTTGTGCCCCGGTCCAGGAAGATCCCACATGCCGCAAAAAAAAAAAAAATCTAGTTATTTTAAAAAATTCACACTGCACAATGGGAGAGGCCACAACAGTGAGAGACCCGCAAAAAAAAAAAAAAAAAAATTCACACTGCACATGACTACATTCTTGTATAATTATTATAAAAACCTCATGGCCCTATGAGTCAATAACCACTTACATAAAAAGTTAAAAACAAATAAAAAATTGTATTCTCCCATGTCAGTATATATAGGTCTTCTGAATTCCTTTAAAATATTGTATAGTATTTCATAGGATGAGTGGTCTCTATCAGCACATTTCAATAGAATTTTCTGTAATGATGGAAATGTTCTATATCTACCCCATCCAATATGGTCGTCACTTGTCCCACGGGGCAACTGAGTACTTAAAATATGGCTAGTGAAACTGAGGAACTGAATTTTAAATTTTATTTAATTTAAATTTAAATAACCATATGTGGCTGGTGGTTGCCATATTAGACAGTGGAGATTTATACTTTATATTAAAATTGTTTGTGGGAATTCCCTGGCGGACTCTGTGCTTTCACTGTTGAGGGCCGAGTTCAATCCCTGGTCAGAGAACTAAGATCTTACAAGCCACACAGCCAAAAAAAAAAAAAAAAAAATTGTTGGAACTTCCTTGGTGGTGCAGTGGTTAAGAATCCACCTGCCAATGCAGGGGACACGGGTTTGAACCCTGGTCCAGGAAGATCCTACATGCCATGGAGCAACTAAGCCTGTGCGCCACAACTACTGAGCCTGTGCTCTAGAGCCTGCGAGCCACAAGTACTGAAGCCCACGTGACTAGAACCCATGCTCCACAACAAGAGAAGCCACTTCAATGAGAAGCCCACACATCACAACGAAGAGTAGCCCCTGCTCTCCACAACTAGAGTAAGCCTGCGCGCATCAACAAAGACCCAATGCAGCCAAAAATAAATAAATAAATAAAATGAAAAATACAATAGCTTAAAAAAAAAATTGTTTGCTAGTCATTTAGATTATTTCCAATTTCCCCTTAAAATTCAGTGTTGTCCAGATGTAGAGAACAAACGTATGGACACCAAGGGGGGAAAGTGGGGTGTGTGTGTGTGTGTGTGTGTGATGAATTGGGAGATTGGGATTGACATATATACACTAATATGTATAAAATGGATAACTAATAAGAACCTGCTGTATAAAAAAATAAAATAAAATTCAAAAAAAGAAAAAACTAAGTGTTGTCAACTAAGTAAAGCATTAGAACAAAAAGGAATTATTTTTGCTTTCTTACATGTATTATTTCTTGAGAAGCTTGCACTCATTTTTTTAAAAAATATACATTTATTTATTTATTTATTTTTGGCTGCGTTGGGTCTTCGTTGCTGCGTGCCGGCTTTCTCTAGTTGCCGTGAGCGGAGGCTATTCTTTGTTGTAGTGTGCGGGCTTCTCATTGCAGTGAGAAGACTTCTTTGAAGTTCTACAAGAAATTATTGCATGAAGTAGGTAAAGGACATATACTAAAGACATTTTCTATATGAAAGAATGCTTTAAAACATACATCAAATAAAAATATTTATGTCAGTTTTATTATAATAGTAAAATATTGGAATCAATCCTATATCTAACAATGGGGAATTGGCTTCAATATTTTATGATCCTCTATATATAATGAAGCGCAAAGCAGTCGTTAGAAATGATGATGAAATCATAATTTATTGTGATAAAAATGTCTATGATATAATTTCAAGTGAAAAAAGAAAGGTTAACAAGTCAGATGTATACTATGTTTCCTTTTTCATACGTATACATGCACATGGTTTAGTGGTGAGTCAGTCTACCTGGTTGAGAACATGGTCTTTGGGGTCAGACTGATCTGGGTTTGAATCCAGGCTGTGTCATATACCATCTGTGTGACTTTGGACAAGTCTCTCACCTCTCTGAACTTTGGTTTCCTCATTGCTAAAGTGCAAAGCTAATATTTTTATCTTATGTTAAATAACATATGTAAAGCACTTAGTACATATGTAGTATTTAATAAATGGTAGTTGCTTCTCTAAGACTCATACGTATCAGGCACAGAAAGAAATCAGAAATGATATTGCAAGATGATATTCCAAGATGTTGAAAGTGATCATCTCTCAGTTTTAATTTAGTTTAATTAATTGTAAGCAACATTGACTTCTTGAATATGAAAAAGTGCATTAAGGGCTTCCCTGCTGGCGCAGTGGTTGAGAGTCCGCCTGCCGATGCAGGGGACACGGGTTCGTGCCCCGGTCCGGGAGGATCCCACATGCCGCGGAGCGGCTGGGCCCGTGAGCCATGGCTGCTGAGCCTGCGCGTCCAGGGCCTGTTGCTCCTCAACGGGAGAGGCCACAACAGTGAGAGGCCCGCGAAACGCAAAAAAAAAAAAAAAAAATTATGTATATATGAAACAAAAAAAGTGAATAAACCCTATATGTAATCTAGAACTATGCCAAGATAATAAATTATAGCGCAGTATAGGTAATGTGACCCCATTTGTGTGTGAAAAAAAAATTAAAAAAAAATTTTTTTTAAAGAAATATAAAGTTACTTTTGGTAAGTGATTATGGATGACCTAGAAAGGAGGGGCAGAGAAATCTTTTAATTTTACTTTATGACTTTTGATTCTATTTTAAGTTTTCACATGATTTTATTCTAAAATTTTTATTGGGACTTCCCTGGTGGCACAGTGGTTTGGAGTCCACCTGCCAATGCAGGGGACACTGGTTCGATCTCTGGTCCAGGAAGATCCCACATGCCACGGAGCAACTAAGCCTGCGAGCCACAACTGCTGAACCCTCGTGCTGCAACTGCTGAAGCCCGCACGCCTAGAGCCCATGCTCTGTAGCAGGAGAGGCCACCGCAATGAGAAACCCGCGCACTGCAGGGAAGAGTGGTCCCGGCTTGCTGCAACTGGAGAAAGCCCGTGCGCAGCAACGAAACCCAATGCAGCCAAAAGCAATAAATAAATAGAAATAAATACATTTAAAAAAAGAGAAAAATTTTTAATTAATTGTTAAAATAATAAGTGCTCCGAGATCTTTCAACAGAAAGAAAGATAAAAAGAGAGAGGAAGAAAAAAAACTGCTTTTCATTCAAGTCTACCTTCGCCTAGTCTGAAGAAACACCATTTTCAAAGCTGTAAAAAGGACCTTGCAATCACTTCAAAATTTGGCAACTTTCCAATTCAGATGAAAACTGTGACAGTTCTGCCACTGTATCATAATTGTGAAATGTTTGACTTTTTCTACTAAAATATTACTAATATTTATTGAGCATTTATTAAGATAAAAAAGAGAAAGGTGAGAAAAGGTAACTTTCTTAAGAAAGAGAGCTAATCTTTCACCACGTTCTCGTATTAAAAAACATTACAGAGGGCTTCCCTGGTGGCACAGTGGTTGAGAATCTGCCTGCCAATGCAGGCAACATGGGTTCGAGCCCTGGTCTGGGAAGATCCCACATGCCGCAGAGTGGCTGGGCCCATGAGCCATGGCCGCTGAGCCTGCACGTCCAGAGCCTGTGCTCCGCAACAGGAGAGGCCGCGACAGTGAGAGGCCCGCACACCGTGATGAAGAGTGGCCCCCGTTCGCTGCAACTGGAGAAAGCCCTCGCACAGAAACGAAGACCCAACGCAGTGAAATAAATAAATAAATAAATAAAATAGATTTATTAAAAAAAAAAAATTACAGAAAAACAGGTATGGCACTTCTCACGTATCTTTTTTGGCTTCTTCCCATAATTTTCTGCCTTTTCCCTTTAATATGAAATTCCACAGATCAAACTCAATAAACTTAAAAAAATAAACCTAGGGAGTTCCCTGGTGGCCTAGTGGTTAGGATTCTGGGCTTTCATTGCCATGACCGCGGTTCAGTCCCTGGTCAGGGAACTGAGATCCTGCAAGCCATGCGGCTCTGGGAAAAAACATAAAAACAAAAAAGCCACCTATTTCTTTCTTAATACAGGAGTAATAGGTGTTCATTATAGAAAAGAAAAATAAAACACTTATAAGGCCACCCCAGAGACAATCGCTGTTAACATATTGGTGTGAAATCACACTGGTATTTTTACATGTATGCTATATTCTGTTATCCATCACTAATGGCTGTATGGTATTACCTTTCATGAATTTACGAGGATTTATATAATTAATCCCCTATTGCTGGACATTTAGATTGCCTCTAGCTTTTTGTCTTTTTTTAAATAAATTTTATTTATTTATTTATTTATTTTTGGCTGCATTGGGTCTTCGTTGCTGCGTGTGGGCTTTCTCTAGTTGTGGCAAGCGGGGGCTACTCTTCATTGAGGTGTGCGGGCTTCTCATTGCGGTGGCTTCTCTTGTTGCAGAGCACGGGCTCTAGGCGTGTGGCCTCAGTAGTTGTGGTACACGGGCTCAGTAGTTGTGGCTCACGGGCTCTAGAGCACAGGCTCAGTAGTTGTGGCGCATGGGCTTTGTTGCTCTGCGGCTTGTGGGGTCTTCTCCCCTGCATTGGCAGGTGGATTCTTAACCACTGTGCCACCAGGGAAGCCCTGGCTTTTTGTCTTTGTGATAAACATTCTTATAGTTGGGTATTTGTGTACAACTATGACTATTTCCTTGGAATAAATTCCTAATAATGTAACTGCTGAGTCAAAGTTCAACAAAAATTTAGGATTTTAACGCATCTCAATAAATAATTGTTAAAAAGAATCAGTGAATGGTTGTGAGCTTATGGCAAAAAGGAGACATCTGTGGAGGAGGTATCTGCAGTCAGGCTCAGAAGTTGAGTTGGTGGATGGATAACTAGAGAAGTTCTTAAGCCATTTTGGGGTCAGGAGAGTAAAAAAGGTGGAAGAATCTCCACATTCTTATGAATGCAGTGTACTAACTATTCAAAAAGGAGGCTTAACCTTCTTATTACAGCCAGTTCCTGGTGCTGCTCTACAGTTATCTCATAAAAGAATATTTAAAACACAGAAAAAGAGCAAGTCTTTATCCAGCCTCTCTCCTGCAATTGTGACTGTTCAGAATCTACTCAACTTTCAAGGAGTAGTTTAAGTCTTTCCTTCTTCATGAAGCATCCCTGACTCTCAAGGATTTCTTCCTTTATTAATGCATAGCATCTCTTGTCTTCATTCTCATATTCAAGAATCATTTTTGAAACTACTTTGTGCCAACACTCTGCTTGTTTATCACTCTAATCTTCACAAATATCATATGAGGTGGTTATTATCATTCTCAGTTTATACATGGGGTCCTGAAGCTGGGAGATTAAGTAACATGCCACTGTGATACAAAGAGGCTAATTCAGAATGAAACCAAAGTCCTTCACTCTCTTGAACTTTTGAAATCTATTTTTCCTAAGAGGTAGGAAAAGGCAGAAAGGGAAGCATATACAAAAGTAGAGGGAGAATGAAAGTGAAAAGAAAGAGCAGTGGGTTAGGGCATTGCTGGGAAGACTTCAGCGTGTCTGGCACAGAGGATCCTGGATGAAGTGGCAGGAGATGCAGTTGGGAAGGAAAGCTGGGGCTGGGATCTTTTTTTTTTTTTTTTTGCGGTACGCGGGCCTCTCACTGTTGTGGCCTCTCTCGTTGCGGAGCACAGGCTCCGGACGCGCAGGCTCAGCGGCCATGGCTCACGGTCCCAGCTGCTCCGCGGCATGTGGGATCTTCCCGGACCGGGGCACGAACCCGTGTCCCCTGCATCGGCAGGCGGACTCTCAACCACTGCGCCACCAGGGAAGCCCCAGGGCTGGGATCTTGTTGAATGCAGAAGCACATAGCACAGTGAAATTT
The DNA here is from genome assembly GCF_951394435.1 of Stenella coeruleoalba. Taxonomy (NCBI): domain Eukaryota; kingdom Metazoa; phylum Chordata; class Mammalia; order Artiodactyla; family Delphinidae; genus Stenella; species Stenella coeruleoalba. The sequence continues at coordinate 59,698,480 of NC_137150.1, forward strand.
AATAAGGGCAGTTGAATCTTACAATATGTTGATGATTCAAACTGTCTTTGTTAAAAGATTTGTCTTCCTAGCTAGACTGTGAGCACTGTGAGGTCAGTGGTTGTTTTCCGTATCTGTAGGGTCCAGCACAGTGCCTGGCCTATGGTAATGCTACATAAATCTTTGTTGAATGAATTAATTAATTTATGAAAATGTTCTCTTGGGAACCAGCAGACACAAAACCAAACCCAAAACAAAGCAAAACGCTGTTTTTAGAATCAGAAGACCTCGTTTCAAGTATCTTCTCTCTAACTTACAGGTTGTGTGACTTTGGGTAAGTTACACAACGTCTTTGAATAGTTTATTCATCTGCAGATAATACTGACCTCAAAGTGTAATTGTAAGGATTAAATGAGATCATACTTTTGAATTACTTAGCACAGTACTTGACAAATTGTAGACATTCAGTAAATGTCAGTTTCCTGCTTCCACCAGCCCACTACCCAGAATTGAATCATGCACTAGGAGAGCTTATATTCAGATTTAAGGAATAGCCTCTACTTCTAATATTTAGTGCTATTGTCAGACCGTGGGTGTCAATTTAATATTTTAAAAAGATGACTACTGTTTAAAGCATGTATTTCTTTTTTTAAAAATATTTATTTTGGCTGTGCTGGGTCTTAGCTGCGGCACACAGGATCTTTGTTGCGGCGTGCAGACTTCTTAGTTGCAGCGCGCAAACTCTTAGTTGTGGCGTGCTTGTGGGATCTAGTTCCCGGACGAGGGATGGAACCTGGACCCCCTGCATTGGGAGGGCGGAGTCTTACCCACTGAACCACCAGGGAAGTCCCTAAAGCATGTATTATTAAGTACCACATACAGGTTCTCAATAAACAGATGTTAAATGAATGAAGGAATGAATTGAATCCTCAGAGTTTTGTCAGAGTATCTATAGCATTCTCAGGATGTTAGATATATAAATACATCAGTCACTAGTTGATCATGTTGTCTTTAGCTGATTTGAGAGACCGCACTCAAAACCATTAAATTCCTTTTGTTTTGATTCTGTCTACACCAAATGAACTTCTGATGACCAGTTTCCAAGCTATCTTGATATCTTGAATAAGAGGACCTTGGAATCAATGAACAGGAGTAACATCTATTTAAAAATGGCATGTTGTCATCTGGCTTAAATCTCTGTTTCTTTCTTTCCTAATTTAAAACAGTTTTATTGAGGTGAAATTCACATACCATACAATTCACCCATTTAAAATGTATGTTTCAGGAAGTTCCCTGGTGGTCTAGTGGTTAGGACTCAGCGCTTTCACTGCGGTGGCCCGGGTTTAATCCGTGGTCGGGGAACTGAAATCCTGCAAGCCACGTAGCACATGGGCAAAAAATAAATAAATAAATAAAATAAAATTGTTCAAAATATTAAAATATAAAGTGTACATTTCAATGGTTTGTAATATATTCACAGAGTTGTACAACTATCACCAGAATCTAATTTTACATCTTTTTCTCATCCCCAAAAGAAACACTGCGCCTATCAGCATCATTGCCAAACCACCACTACCTCCCCAGACCCAGGCAAACACTAATTACTTTGTCTATAGATTTGTCTATTCTGGACATTTTATGGTTATAAAAATCATAATGTGTATATATATATATTTTTTATGACTGGTTTCTTTCTTTGAGCATCCATGTGTGAAAACACATTCATGGATGTGTTTTCATCCATGTTGTAGCATGTATCAGTTCTGATTGCTTTTTATAGATGAAAATACTCCATTGTATGGATATGCCACATTATATTTACCCATTCGTCAATTGATAAACATTTTGGGTTGTTTCCACTTTTGCCTATTGTAAAGAACACTGCCATCGCCACCTGACCCTGTTTAAAACTGTTCAACGGCTCTCTTGGAGGAAGCCGCGGTCTCCGCTGCAGTGGAGCCTCGGGCCATCCGACCCTGCTCCTGACTCACCACTGTTCGCTCTCGCCCGAGGAACAAGTCGACCAGGAAGCCGTGCCGCAGCCATGGCATTTAAAGATACCGTAAAGCCCGAGGTGGCGATTCACCGGATTAGAATCACCCTCCCCAGCTGCAGCTTGAAGTCTTTGCAGAGGGTATGTGCTGACCTGATCAGAGGCACGAAGGAAAAGAATCTCAAAGCGAAAGGACCGGTTCGGTTGCCTACCAAGACTCAGAATAACTACAAGGAAAACTCCTTGTGGTGAAGGTTCTAAAGCTTGGGATTGTTTCCAGATGAGGATCCACAAGTGACTTATTGACCTGCACAGTCCTTCTGAGATTGTCAAGCAGATCACTTCCATCAGTACTGAGCCAGGAGTCGAGGCTGAAGTCACCATAGCAGATGCTTAAATCAACATTTTTAATAAATTGATAATCAGTTGTTAAAAAAAAACACACACAATGCCTTCCCTTTTTTCTATTTATTTATTTAGGCTGCTTTGGGTCTATGTTGCTGTGCGGGCTACTCTTCGTTGGGGTGCGCAGGCTTCTCACTGCGGTGGCTTCTCTTGTTGCAGAGCACGGGCTCTAGGCGCGCAGGCTTCAGTAGTTGTTGCACGTGGGCTTCAGTAGTTGTGGCTCGCTGGCTCTAGAGAGCAGGCTCAGTAGTTGTGGCACACGGGTTTAATTGCTCTGCGGCACGTGGGATCTTCCCGGACCAGGGATTGAACCCGTGTCCCCTGCATCGGCAGCCGGATTCTTAACCACTGTGCCACCAGGGAAGTCCCCCCTTTCTTTTTTTTCTTTTAAGAAGATGTTGGGGGTAGGAGTTTATTAATTAATTAATTTATTTTTGCTGTGTTGCGTCTTCGTTTCTGTGCGAGGGCTTTCTCTAGTTGTGGCAAGTGGGGGCCACTCTTCATCGCGGTGCGCGGGCCTCTCACTATCGCGGCCTCCCTTGCTGCGGGTCACAGGCTCCAGACGCGCAGGCTCAGTAGTTGTGGCTCACGGGCCTAGTTGCTCCGCGGCATGTGGGATCCTCCCAGACCGGGGCACGAACCCGTGTCCCTTGCATCGGCAGGCGGACTGTCAACCACTGCGCCACCAGGGAAGCCCCCCCCCCCCCATTATTTTTAAGACAGCGTTCAAAACACTATATATGGTTTTCGTTGCGCAGCAAGTTTTGGCCCCAGCGATTGCTCCAGCCTGGTTTTGAACTCTTCCTATTGTGTTCTGTGCTCCATCCATACCATCATTCTCTCACTTCTTCAAAGCTGCCACCTCCAGGTTTTTGTGTCCTTCCCTCTTCCTAGAGACCACCACCTCTTTATCCACCCACTTCTTCCCTCCCCTGCTTAGTTAATTCCAATTTCTTATCTGAATTCAAATATTTTCTCAGAGAAGAATTTTCTGAAATTGATTTCCTTATCCCCTTTCCCACCCTACCCCTCAGCTAGGGTAGGTTCTCTGTTTTATTTTCTCAGCTCCTTATTCTTTTTTCTCAAAACATTTATCTCAATTTATGATTATGCATATATTTTTATGATCTAAATGATGTTTATTTCCTCCAGTAAATAGGTTTTGAAATTGTTTTTGCCCCTATTGCATGTCTAACAGTAAACATAGTACCTTGCCATTAGTAGATAATAAATATATCCTGGCTGACAATATGAATAAAGAAAGAACACCAGATTTCTGGCTTGGATAACTGATTGATCATGAGGTCATTAATTAAGTTAAGGAATGCAAGATGAGAAATATTCCTGAATTGGGCCAGGAAAAGAGGAGAAGTTAAGTGCTAAGAAAGTTGCAGTTGAGGAAGTCCCAGTGAGGAAGGTCAGCAGGCAGTTGGACTATGAATTTAGAGCTGTGGAAAGAGATCTGGAATGGAGACAGATTCGGAAGTTATCAGCAAATAGCTTTTTGGTTAAGATCTTGGGAGCGGCTGAGCTTGCCCAGGAAGAACGTGTAGCATAAAAAGGAAAGAAGAACGTGTAGCATAAAAAGGAAAGAAGAACGTGTAGCATAAAAAGGAAAGAAGCATAAAAAGGAAAGAAGGCAGGAGACTAAATTCTAGAGACACACGTATTGAGAAACGGGCAAAAGAAGACTTAGAATAAAGTTTTTTTTTTTTCGGTACGCGGGCCTCTCACTGCTGTGGCCCCTCCCGTTTAGAATAAAGTTTGAAGTGACATATCAAAGACATGGGAGAAGAACCCTGCCAAATGCTTCAGAGGAAAGTTCTGAGTTTGATCATTTGGGTAAGGTGATGATCATCAGATCTTTCCATTTTAAGGGATTTTTTTTTTAATTAAAAAAATTTTTTTAACCTCTTTATTGCAGTATGATTGCTTTACATTGTTGTGTTAGTTGCTGCTGTATAACAAAGTGAATCAGCTATACATATATCCCCATATAAAAATATGGAATGGTTCACGAATTTGCATGTCATCCTCAGGCAGGGGCCATGCTAATCTTCTCTTTCGTTACAATTTTAGTATATGTGCGGCTGAAGCGAGCACTTAAGGGATTTTTGAGCATCCTGTTTCTCAACTTTTCACCTAATGGTTTTAGCATCCGTTTATGATCCTTGACTGAATCAATTATCTCAGTCTGGATTGCTGAATGGTGATTTTTTTTAAATTCCATCATCCCCCTGCCCCTGCCCTGCCCCCTGCTTTCTTCTTCTAAATCCCTGTGTTGCTCTCAGGGAAAGTTTCCCTGGGCACCTCCCTCTTCTACTAGCCCATTGCTGGGATATTTCACCCATGGGCTGGGAACAGTAAAAGGCTCTTTCATGAGAAGGTTGTAAGGGAATGGAGAATGTGCTGGGAGGGAAATTTGCTAAACCTTTGGAAAGTATATCCAAAGGGATGAAGAATATTCCTTTTGGTAAATATGACCTCTTCTAGCCTTACACCTCACCTACAAAAAAAATGCAGAGATGTGATTTGTGCCAGATCACACGCTACATCCCTTTAGAGGCACTCTCTAAATACGATCCAACTTCTTCAGACAGCTTTCCAAGGCCTTTCAAGTCCAGGTAAGGTGCCTTTCATATGCACTCCTAGAGCACCTTGCCCTTCCCTCCCACATCAGTCAGCACACAGGATTGTAATGGCCACTTTACTCCCTTGAGGCCTCACCAGACCTCAGGTCAGTCTGGTTCCACAGTGTATTACTAACATTTAATCCAGGGCCTCACTCATAACAGGGACTCAAAAAAAAATGTGCTGGGTGAGTGAAGGATTGAAGGGACAGCTGTATCTCGGGAAATAGCATTCTGTGGCTGGCGAGTGAGGGAGCCTGTGAGAAGTGGGCTGGTGAGGCTTCCCAAGGGGATTGGATTTTACCAGGAAGGCACAGGAGAGCCCTGGGGGCCTTTGAGCAGTAAATCAGGCTTCTACTGGATTTGTGATCCAAAAAGATCTCATTTAATCCTCTTAACAACTTGATGAGATAGTTATTCCTATCTCTGTTTTACTGATAAGGAAACGGGCCTCAGAGAAATTAAGCAGCTTGTTCAAGGACACCCTGCTAGGAAGTAAGTGGAATCAAGAAATGTGAAGTCCATCCTTTTTCTACCCCACCAGCCTGCCTCTCACCCTTTGTAGGAGTGAGAATAGATTCAGTAGCAGACTAGGACATAGACTAAATTGGTCAGGACTTTGCTAGGCTAAATAATACCCTGGCTCCCCAGTACTCACTTCTATCAATGAGTCAGAGATGAAACCAGACACATACATTTGCTTTACATGATGCACTTGCCTGGAGATTGGCTGCTTATTTAAATTTTTTTCAATATTTGCATCTTGCTGCACCCTCTCTGTCTGAGATCACAAGGTGTAAATAAGGTTTACCTTGGCACAAGGGCAGAGGCAGAGGTCTGTGTGGAGCCATTGCTGGTTCAATAAATGGTTCTCAATAAATGTTGAAAATATATATTACTCAATATAAATCAGTTGGATGTTAGTTCCATAAGAAAGGGAGATATTGTAGACAAAATTTGTTTTAAAAAATATAATTAGTACTTAAAAACTTGGTGTAAATATGTATGCCTTCACATGAAAAATATGTGTGTGCATCTGTATATCTTTTTTTTTTTAAAGAAAAAAGCATTGTTCAGACTTCCCTGGCAGTCCTGTGGTTAAGACTCCAAGCTTCCACTGAGAGGGCACGGGTTCAATCCCTAGTTGGTGAACTAAGATCCTGCATGCCTGTGGTGTGGCCAAAAAAAAAAAAAAAAAAAGAAAAGAAAAAATAATAAAGAAAAAATCATTGCATAGAGGAATATGTTTTGAATAATCCCATATTGGAATTATTATAAATATCCATAAAAGTAAGTCTGGAAAGATAAATGCTAAAATATAAAAATGATATTATTTCCAGATGTAATAATACAGTCAAGATAACTTAAAATTTTCCCAGCTTTTGTCTTCTGCTAAGTTTTTGTTTTAAAATGAACATTCACTAATTTTTCAATTAGGAAAAAATGGTATAAAAAGAGATCGAACATCGACCAAAGCAAATCTTCTATTTATCTGGCTCCTGCTAGGTGCTGGCAAAGAGAAGGGGGCCTACACCCAGCTCTGTAGGAAAGAGATGGACACAACAGGAAAAACTTAAAAAATAGTTCATATTCTAATTTATTTCTTGTCTGTGAGGTTCTAGCTATTGTGTTAGATAGAGCTTTATATAGTTCATTTTGTATATTTATACACCCTTGCAAAGTAGGGTCTATTTATGCCTATTTTATGGGTCAAGAAAAAGGACACAAACAAGTCATGTGTGGAACGCATGCCTGTCATACTCCAAAAAGAGGCATTCAAGGCTGAGAGAAGGAGAAAAGACTTCGTCCTGACAGTGGTTGCAGACTGGTGACTTGTGTGGCGAGCACAAGTTTAATGGCAAGACATGATGAACCAGCACTAAGTTTTCATTTTTTTTTTTTAATTAAAATCTGAATGTCTTTACTTATGGTTATATAGTGGTTATAAGAGTATACTCTATAACTCGACTCTTCAGATTTAAATCCTCAGATTTTAATCCTCCTCTTAAAATTGTGCCTCAATTTTTTAATATGTAAAATGGGAGGTAGTAACGGTACATACCTCATACAGTTTTTATAAAGATGAAATAAGTTTATGCATGTAAAAGGTGTTTGCACAGTACCTGACATGTGGTGAGAGCTCAATAGTTGGCTTTCTTCTATTCCTATTCTGGATCTCTGGAATCATACAATGTGTGGCTTTTTGTATCCACCTTCCTTCACTTAGCATAATGTTTTCAAGGTTCATGCTGTTGTAGCATGCATCACTACTCCATTCCTTTTATGGCTGAATAATATTCCATATTATGGATTTACCACATTTTGTTTACCTGTTCATCAGTTGATGGACATTTGGATTATGTCAGTTATTGTGACTAGAGATGCTATGAATATTTGTGTACAAGTTTCTGTTTTTCAATGCTTTTGGACATATACTTTGCAGTGGAATTTCTGGGTCATCTCTCTCTCTTTCTTTCCTTCTTTTAAAAATTATGACCATCGTAGTTGGGTGTGAAGTGGTATTTTATCGTGGTTGATTTGCATTTCTCTAATGACTAATGAGGGTGAGCGTCTTTTAATACATCTGTTGGCCATTTGTATCTCTTCTTTGGAGAAATGTCTACTCAAGTCCTTTGCCCATTTTTAAATTAGATTGTCTCTTTGTTGTTGAGTTATAAATGTTCTATATCTATTCTGGATACTGGACCCTTATCAGATAAATGATTTGCAAATAATTTCTCTAATTCTGTGGGTTCTTTTCCCTCTCTTGATAGTCTCCTTTGAGGGAAAAACATTTAAAATCCTTTTTTTTTTTTGGCCATGTGACATGTGGGATCTTAGTTCCCCAACCAGGGATCAAACCCACGCCCCATGCGTGGGAAGCGCAGAGTCTTAACCACTGGACCACCAGGGAAGTCCCTTAAAATCATGATTCATATATATATATATATATATATATATATATATATATATATATATATATATATATACTTTTTTTTTTTTTTTTTTTTTTTTTTTTGCGGTACGTGGGCCTCTCACTGTTGTGGCCTCTCCCACTGCAGAGCACAGGCTCCGGACGCGCAGGCTCAGTGGCCATGGTTCACGGGCCCAGCTGCTCTGCGGCATGTGGGATCTTCCCGGACCGGGAACGAAGCTGCGTCCCCTGCATCGGCAGGTGGACTCTCAACCACTGCGCCACCAGGGAAGCCCGATTCCTATATTTTTTTAATGTGTCACTGAAGATGTTTTTGAGTGTTGTGCCATTAAACCCCATTTTCCCATAAGCCTTGTGGTTTTCATTGCACAATTTTTCATAGCATGGTGGTTTTTAGGGACACCTATGTCTATTTAGAGAAGAACTGGGAAGAGACTCAGTGGAGAGAAAGCTTGGCTCGTCTGGATAACTGGAAATGGTTCAGCATTTCTGGGGCTTCTTGCAGAAGCTCAGATTAGAGCTAAGGGTCTGTGAGCTCTTGCTGTGTGTCTTGCTGGAAGCACTTGCCACACACATTAACTCACCCTCATGGTGACACATGGAGGTAGGTCCCATTTAAAAATATTTTATATATCAGGAACTAAGGGGCAAAGGTTTGAAGGAACATTTTCAAGGTCACACAGGAGTAACCGATAGAGATAGTGTCTGAACCCAAGCTGCCTCAGAGTGCATGTTCTTAACTAGACCCCAGGACAGAAGTTTTGTTTCACTTTTCTTTCCTTTTCTAAAGATTGTGCTGGGAAAAAAACCAAACAGTCTCCCCTCCCCAAACTTAAAAGAACAAAAACTGTTCTTTTGCCGTCTCTTTTACCTTTCTCTTGTCAGATCTTTTGTACTTATCTTCCAATTCTGACTAAAGGAAATAATTGATAACTGCCGTATCCTGGAGAAGAGGCTGCTTAGCCTAGTGGGGTTCTAACACTTGGTACCTGCATATCCATTTTTCAGCCTCAGTTTCCTTTTCTATCATTTAGTTGTTCCCTAATCCTTGACAGCTCCTCTTGGATGTCTAGTATACGTCTCCAACAAAAGCAGAACCCTTGATTCCTAGTCTCTCCCACAGGCCACCCAACAGAACCCATTCCCCAAACTTCCTCACCAATTCAATTCAATTCAATACAATTCAGTCAACACCACCAATTTCTACCTTGACACTCAAGCCAAAACCTCAGGGTCATCCTTGATTACCACATTTTCCATTACGTCCCTCTAGTTCCACACACATTTGATCCATAACCAACTCCTTCTAATTTGAGCTCCAAATGGCGTCTCTGATAGGCCCCCTGTCAGAGGGCCTCCCGTGCCTTTGCTCTCTTACCCCCAGTCTAAGCAAACATCATCTCCGGCCTGCAATCCTGGAATCATCCCTTCATCTGGTTCCTGATCTCTTGCTCCTCTTTAATCCAGTCTTTAGAGGACTAGAGTAAATGTCTTAAGATTTTATTCTGACCAAGGCAACCTCCCTTCTTAAAACACTTCAAAGACTTTTAGCTCAGAGTAAAAATCTAAACTCCTTACTCTACCCTAGTGAGGTCCTGCGTACTGGGGCCTAGTTTTCCACCTTCATTTCATATCACTCAGACCCGCTTATTATGCAAAAAACCGGCATCTTTGTTCCTTGAACAGGACAGGCCCTTTTCCTCTCTGCTCTTCTCATCCTTCAGATCTCGGCTCAACTGTCATCTTCTCAGAGAGGATGCTCCTGATATGCCCCACCCCCACCCCACCCCCTCCCCGGCAGGCTCTATCTCATCAGTCTGTTTAGGTTCTTCATAGCAATGATCTCAATGATCTCTGTAATTATTTGGTTTGTTTATTTACTGGTTTTTGTTTATCACCCTATGTATTTGTTTTCTGTCTCCCACACTGTAATGTAAGCTCCATGATGGCTGTGACCTTGTCTATCTTAGTCACCACTAAATCTTGAGTGCTTGGCACATGGTGTTCCCCGATGAATGAATGAATGAATAAAAAAAGTGTCTCAACCTATAATACAGACATAAACAACTGAGTGTCTCCTGTATGTGGGGTACTATACTAGTTGCTGGGATAATTAAGATTCATAAGGAATCTTTGGGACTTCTCTGGTGGTCCAGTGGTTAGGACTTCGCACTTCCACTGCAGGGGGCACGCGTTCGATCCCTGGTGGGGGAACTAAGATCCTGGAAGCTGGCAGCATGGCCAGAAAAAAAAAAAAAGATTCATAAGGAATCTTGGTTTGGGAAAGGAAAGCAGAAACAAAACAGGTAAACTAATAACTATATTTATATAAATATAAAGTGAGAAGGAGATGTAGATAAAGGAGTAATTATATCTGGTAGAAAAAGAGGAATGCCAGAGAAAATGCAGAGAGATAGTGACATGAGCTGAGCTTTGAAGGATGAAAGTGCCAGGTAGACACAGAGGAAGAGGCAATTCCGGGGCAGAGGTGACAGCATGAAGCAAGCCATGGACCAAGGCCTGAGGTGTAACAAGGGTTCTGAGGAGCAGGATGGAGCCCGGAGTGGTGGGGCTTTGGCTGGTTGGGGAGGGTATCTGGAGATGAGGCCAGAAGGGTTGTCCAGAGCCAGTTACCAAGGGCTTTGGAGATTTGGCAAAATTTGTAATGTGTTTATACGGCACAAGGCACTCCTCCGTAAACAGAGGAATGACATTTTAAATTTCCTTAAGGTCCCTCTAACAACTATATGGTGAGAGCTAAGCCTGGAGACAGGAGGCTCAGTTTGGAGGAGCCCTGATATGAAAGAAGGCAGGGCGAGGAGATGTGAGGTACATTTCAGGGACAGAATCCACAGGACTTTGTCCAATTGGATATGTTGAAAGGGGGAAGAAATTGAAGCACAGTCTGTAGGTTTTAGGCAGGGTAGATGTGCTGTCAGGCAAAGAGGTATGGTTAAAGTCCAATGTTCACACACACACACACACACACACACACACACACACACACACCCCGCCCAGTTATAGATGTGAACTTGTAACCCCTTGGGACAAAGTGAATTGATCATTCCCATAGTTGATGAAAGAGCAAAGGCTGGAGCCCAGGACGCCTGAATTCTGTCTAGTGCGCCTTTATCTACCAGTGCTTCTCTATCCATCTGTGGGGCATCCGGATCTTTCTAAAAATTTCTTTTTCATCCTCAGCTGATTTATACTTTTATAAAATAAAATAAAAATGAATTATTAGAAAAACGATATTAAAAAAAACTTAATTTTTAAATTATTAGGTACCAAACTACCCTGTTGAATTATTATAACTGTTTCTAAAGGCTTACTCCCAATTTCTATACTTACTGCTAACCCACAGATCAATCAGATGGCAAACGAGCGCTTGCTCCCAGGCCAAATTTGAGATCTCTGGTCCACACGGTTCTGAAGCAACAGTGGGATCTGAGTTTACAACAGTGAGGAGACTAAACAAAGTTGAATTAGATCTGCTGGGCTACCACAGAGAAAGTTGCCACCTGTGCAGTTTACCAGTTACTAATCTCTAGTAAAAACATTCTTTGCACTGCTCCCTCTAGTGCAAGGGAGGTCTTACTGTCACAACTTCACTGAAAGGGGCCCCCCTTAAAGGATTTTCTTCATAAGGAAATCATTTCCAGTAAACCTGTCAGAACAGTTAGTGGCCATCCTGAATTTCCCTAGGTTGTTGGACACTTTCCATACATGGGCTGGCAGCTTGGCAGGCTTCTCATTTCACTACTCCCGCCTGCCAAGGGAAAGAAAGTTATGACTCTTTGCTTTGCTCATTCTATCCCTCTGCAAGGAAAAAAAAAAAAAAAAAGACCTCAAACACTGCTTGATTTATTAGTACTGGAGGGAAAGAGCTAATATTCACTTACACAATCCAGCTTACACTTGCACAATCTACTGAAGGAAACGGCAGAGTGACATTTGCACCTAATCCTTCCATGGGACTGTGTCTAAGACTGCAAACAGCACAGGGAAAGCACAGAGTTGTTTGGTGCATGGGGACAAATGAAAGTTATGTGATAGGTAAGGGGCGCCTGCAATAAGAGCAACAGAGTTTTTTTAAGGGAATTTTGCCTCTGTAATCCTCAAATAGAAACACAATAAACAACCCAACTGGTGACAGAGTTGCAACAAGAGGAATAGGGTCCAGGGCTCTAAGGGAGATGGAGGGTGACGGGAGGAGGGAGAAGTTAGGGAGCAGAAAGTCGCAAGGGTTACAGGACCACGTGGACCTAGCAGAACAGGGTTGCGTTTATTTTACACAAGTGACTCTGAGGCTTCTCTGCTGGCACCGTCACATCGTATATGTGGTATTTCCTTGTTCCTTATTCAGATGAGAAAGTAGGAGGGCAGTGGCCTGTGTGCAACTGCTCTCGGCTCTGTGAGGGGCAGGTGTGAGGCGAGAGCACAGCAACCACACTGGCATCCTTATTCTGCTTTTGGCCGTTTTGTGTTGGAACTGCCACTGTCTCCTTTTTGCTGGTCTCTTGAATGCTGATGTGTTTGAATGATGGAATGATAGCATTCTGGGGGCAAGCCTTAATTGCGCTTTCTTGGTATTTACCGTCAGTGTCTGTGTGGATTCTAGTATTTGACTATTTCTTGTGTAAACCCAAGCTAGCTGTCGCTCACCAACTATTCTGTTGGGAAGAAATCTCTGAGGTACTCCTCTTGTTTACTTCTCTCCCTTTATCACCCCAGGCACACCTGAATGGATGGATCATGGCCATTTCTTTGATCCAATCTAGTGCTCCAAATGCAAGCGCTCTCAAACGAACCCCCGACCCCTACCCTCACCTTACCTACCTGGTTATCCAAGACAGAAACTTAGGAGACACTATGGACTACTTCCTTTGCTTCATTTCTGCCTCTATCTCCATGTTCAATCAATCGCAAAGTCTTATCAGGTTTATTATTTAAAACATTTTGGCTGCGGGCTTCCCTGGTTGGTGGCGCAGTGGTTGAGAGTCTGCCTGCCGATGCAGGGGACACGGGTTCGCGCCCCAGTCCGGGAAGATCCCACGTGCCGCAGAGCGGCTGGGCCCGTGAGCCATGGCCGCTGAGCCTGCGCGTCCGGAGCCTGTGCTCCGCAACGGGAGAGGCCACAGCAGTGAGAGGCCCGCGTACTGCAAAAAATATATATATATATTTTTGGCTGCTACTGCCTGATTTCTTTCCTCCCTTATCTCTTGCCTGGATGATTAGACTTCCTGCCCCCTTCCTACCCCACACACCTGTCCTACTACCTCTATTCTTGTCCCCCTCAGATCTATTATCTTCACTGTCACTAGGAAATTCATCCATAGCACAACTCTGACCATGTTGCTCTCGAGGTTAAAAACTCTCCAGTGGCACCTCATGGTTAAGAGAGTAAAGCCCATGCTTTCAGCACGGTAAACAAAGCTTTTTTTGACCTGTTCGCCTCTGTAGGGGCTTCTCTCCAGAATATTTGCTGATGCTTAGTGACACAGGGGACTTGAAGTTGCCCGATGTGCCCTTCTACTCATGCTACTGCTCCTTTGCTTGTCTTGTCCCCTTCCCATGAGGCTGCTTTCACTCAGGTGTCCTCCCTGACATCCCTGGAATGGGTGAGGGATTTTTGTGTTCCTCTATCACAATTTTTTTTTTTTTTTTTTTTTGGCCGCTCCCCGACCAGGGATTGAACCTGGGCCCTTGGCAGTGAAAGAGCAGAGTCCTAACCACTGGACCACCAGGGAATTCCCCCTTTATCACATTTTATAGAAATTATTTGTACACTGCTTCGTTTCCTCTCCTAAGCTATGAAGTCCTTGAGGGTAGGGATTGTGTTTTCTTCAATTCTGTGTCCTCCGAGCATTGTATAACACTAAATACTTACTAGGCAGTCAATTAGTATTCACTGAAGTGAGGGGAATTCACATCCCTCAGTTTTTCTTCGTTTCCTTATTTTACATTTATTCCCCTGCATGAGCCAAGTAAACCAAGATTTGTTTTCATCTACTAAGATTTTTTTTTCTTTTGGTAAGAAATGATGGTAAAGAAGAGAAGCCATAGCAGTGAAAGTAATGTGTGTTGAGTGGTGTGTGTGTGTGTTTGAGAGAGAGAGAGAGAAACGCCAACAGAATGAGATTCCAGGGAGTCTTGAGCCCTTAACAAACTTAGACGTCACCAGAGCCTTTAATTATCCTGTTTTGTTATTTTTGATTTATTAATAACAAATAACAATTATATAAATTTTAAGTACTTTTTCCTTCATTATCTCATTTGAGCCTCACAATAGCTCTATAATGTCACTCTCCTCGTTTTAGAGATGAGGAAACAGAAAGATTGAATGATTTGCCCTTAGCTAGTTGGCTGAGTATTCTAACACAAGATCTAGTGCTTTTACTGCTTCGTGATGCTGAACCCTCTTACAATTAGGGGCTGGGATGATGAGACTTCTGCCACTTGGCATGTACAAAAGTCACAGGGAGTTGAAGTGAGTGAACATTTTTGTCCTTTTTTTTTTTTTAAATTGGTATTAATGGACTTCTCTGGGAGTGCAGTGGTTAAGAACCCACCTGCCAATTCAGGGGACATGGGTTCGATCCCTGGTCTGGGAAGATCCCACATGCCGTGGAGCAGCAAAGCCCATGTGCCACAACTGCTGAGTCTGTGTGCTGCAACTGCTGAGGCCCTCAGGCCTAGAGCTCGTGCTCCGCAATAAGAGAAGCCACCACAATGAGAAGCCCGCGCACCGCAATGAAGAGTAGCCCCTGCTCGCTGCAACTAGAGAAAGCCCGTGCACAGCAACAGAGACCCAATGCAGCCAAAAATAAATAAATTTATTTAAAAAAATAATGAAAAACTGGTATTAACAAGGGAAGGCCTTGACAGCGTGCCTTTATAAACTACCTGGCACAGTGTTTGGCACATGGTAACTGTCCAGCAAATTACCTCTCCGTATAAATTCTAGAATAATCTTGTTTATATCTACAAAAATATCTTGCTGGGATTTTGATAGGAAGTGTGTTAAGCCCGTAAATCAATTTGAGGAGAATCAACATCTTTACTATGTTGAGTCTTTTCAATCCATCAGCATCATATGTCTCTTCATTTGTTTAGAGCATCTTTGATTTGTTTTGTAAGCTTCAGTATACAAATCTTATACTTATTTTGTTAGATTGACATATAAATATTTCTTATTTCTTGTCCATGTATCTGTTGCTAGTGTAAAGAAATACAATTAATTTTTGTAGTTTATCTCATGTCCTGTAATCTTGCTGAACTCAATTATTAGTTCTCGGAGGGTTTTTTTGGTGGGTTTTTTGATTTTCAATGAAGACAGTCACGTCCTCTTCAAATAGGGATGATTTTACCTTTTCCTTTCTTTTTTTTTTTTTGTTTTTTGCGGTACGCGGGCCTCTCACTGCTGTGGCCTCTCCCGTTGTGGAGCACAGGCTGAGGACGTGCAGGCTCAGCGGCCATGGCTCACAGGCCCAGCCCCTCTGCGGCATGTGGGATCTTCCCGGACCAGGGCACGAACCTGTGTCCCCTGCATCGGCAGGCAGACTCTCAACAACTGCACCACCAGGGAGGCCCTACCTTATCTCTATGTCTTTTATTTTCATTTCTTGACTCTTGGCACTGAGTAACATTTCTGGCACTATACTGAATAAGAGTGGTAAGAGTGATCATCCTTCTCTCGTTCCCCATCTTTGAAGAAAAGCGTTAAGTCTTTCTCCATTAAGTATAATGTTACCTGTAGGTTCTTTGTAGATGTTTTTTGTCAAGTTGAGGAAGCTTCCCTCTAATCCTCTTTTTCTGAAACTTTTTTTTTTATCAAAAGTGAGTGTTGAATTTTGTCAAATGATTTTTCTGTATCCACTGGTATAATCATGAGATTATTGGCATTTTGTTCCCTCAAGATTAGTATTCTGGGAATTCCCTGGACGTCCAGTGGTTCGGACTTGGCCCTTTCACTGCCGGGGCTCAGGTTCGATTCCTGGTCAGGGAACTAAGATCCCGCAAGCCATGCAGCGCGGCCAAAAAAAACCGCAAAAAACAAAAAACTAAAAGATTAGTATTCTTTACCCAATTTGTATGTCTCCTCTTAGCATCTTCTATCAGAACAATCGAAGGCTGCAGGCAAATGCTTTAGCACACTCTGAAATCAGACTTGCTTTGGGACCCAGACTGATATCAGCAAGGAATGGGGTTCCCTGTATTACTCATGTATAAAATGTGTACAGACATTTTACCTTAAACCATGTTCCTTTGGCTTCGTTTGTGCCTCTGCAGTCTTGATACTTTAACAGAGGTGGAGAGGCTGCAACCGGATGAATTACACTGGAACCCAATGCCTGGTGAATGGCGAGACCAATTCTTCACTGCTCCTTCACAGTTTCTGAAACACATCAGATAATTGGCTGTGTTCTCTTAATTCTCTGATCATTTGGACACTGAGTCTCCCTTTACGTGACCCGGCCTTGTGGCAAGCAGGTTGCAGTGCAGCCTGTTCACATACCTGCCTCTGCTCCCATGGGTCACCTGGAGAGAATCCTTTGCTCCATGTCAAAGGAGCTCAGCTGCGTATCTCTTCCATTTTTGTCTACAGTGCCTACAGTTAATTATTTGAACAATTTCCTGTCTTCTATAGTAGACAGATTTTCAGTTATCAATAAAAAATAAGGCCAAAAGGAAAATAAATGAACGATTACTGAGGTCCTACTATGTGACAAGTGCCCTCACATAAATAGTTTATCGACTCAACAAATAATATATGTGCAATCTGATGAAATGAATGGAGGATACATAGATGATGAGGACAAAGTTCATGCTTAAAATGAGTTCATAGTCTACTGAGAGAGACAGATAATGTCTAAGGAGATAGAGCAGAATAAGTAATATGTAATAAAGCTTAACACTCCTTGGAGGTAAGTATCTTTATTCCCAGCTTGCAAATTCAGAAACTGAGGCCACCAGAGGTTAAGTGATGAATTCATGAATTCATCAGAGTTAGAACTAAGATTTCAACTCAGATCCAGATCACACCAAACCATCTCCCATTAGGAAAAACAAACAAACAAAACCCAAAACTCTACCAGAAAAATACATTGTAAAATTTATTTCAGATGTGAGGCTTAGAAAATAAGGTATAATTAACATATATCATTAAAAATGTTTTGTTTTTGTTGTGCCCTAAATTACTAGCAGAAAAAAATCATCAGCTTTGACTTGATCAATCTTTAAAAGACATGGGAGTTGGAGTCTTATAAACTGAGCACTGGGACTGAGTCAGGCAGAAAGTCACTGAAATTCATTCCTGGCTTCTGGACATTCTAGCTGTATGAACGTGGACTTGTCACATAATGTCTTCTAGACTTGAGATCTCACATCTTTAAGGGACAGGTGAATAATACCTACTTCAAGGTAAGACTTATACAAGATAGGGAATGTAGACACATATTAAATGTTGGATCATTTTGAATCAAACACTTTCATTGTTCTGGCTTCTCCCCAGGATTTTATTTTACTTTATTTGGTTTGTTTGCTTGTTTAAAAAAAGTTAGGGAGATGGGCAGAGGGATGAAGCAGAAGGGTGGGGAAAGAAATGAGGTGCATTCATGTTATTGAGGGGATTATGGATTGTGATCTATAAAACTCAAGTTTTAGCTTTAGGACTGCAAAGTGAATGCTGCTCGAGGGTGGAGCTGAATGGTGCTTCAAGTCCTGGCACCTGGGGTTGACTTCCCAAGGATTTACAGACTCAGCAAATTAAAACCACTGTTACCCCTAATGCTATTTCTAACCAGCGTATCCTACATGGTAATGTGAGGACATTATGCTTGGAGCCACTGGATGGGCTACAAATTGACATAAATTAGTTGACACAAAGCAATTTTGGATGAACCAGATTGACCTAGCAAAATGCAAACTCATTCTAGAAGTGGGGTTGTTCGTTCATTTCCCTTTGAGGGGCCTGAATGCAGTAGGATCCCCTACACTGTCTAATGACCTCTCTGGGAATGTTACTCCCCAAATTAGTGCTTCCCTGAATGATAAAACAGCACTAGTAAGTACTGAATGGCCAACCCTAGGAAGCCATTCTGCAAATTACTGCCTCCAGAAAGTGAAGGCTTCTCAAGGATGTCAAGCCATAGCAAAGACAATTGGGGATCTGCCTACGGATATTTAGGTATCTTGAGACATGAGAGTCCTCCCAAAGGCCTTAGAAGAGGCCACCAACCTCCCATATCTATAGTCACTTGGGACCAGATAAGCATGGCTTTGAGTGGAACTCACACCTTCTTCATCCTGGTACTGGGATGACTTGTGTGCTGGAAAATTTGCATCCATAGCAATGCCCTATGTGGGACCTGACCTCTCCATCCCAGTTGACTATGGAAGGAAGCCAAAGAAGGAGAGGGGGTGTTGGTGCATTTGTTTGCATTTGCCATTTTTATTTGCCTCGGGGACATTAGACTGCAGGTCTCCTTAAGCATGGACTGTTTGTTAAGTCTGGTGTTGGCTTTTGTGGACTGGTCTAGCCAAGAGTTGTTTTAGCCCAAATGGGGAGATGGGGGTGGGGCCGGGGTGGAGTAAGACATCTGCAGAGCCCAACAACCGTTACCAAGGCCTACCTCGGCTCTGCCTCTACCTGCCAAACGGTAAACAAAGCCCCTGGGAGAACTGGGGCAAGCCGAACACCTTGGTCAAACACTAAGCAAACCACCACCAGGTGTGCTTGCAGAACAGCCTCTCCATCAGCGTCCTGTCATGCAGAAAATGTTTATCCAATTTGTCAAGATAATCTTTCCTCAAATAAGCCTTGGGCCTACTCCTTGGAACAGCCTGAATTTAGTCGGCATAAAGTAACTCTATTTTTTTCACCCATTTTCCTTTAATCGCTGTGTCAACTTTTCCCTGGCTTTAAGCAAACTGAAAGTAATTATATCATTCTTAAGTGAGTAATCTGTTGACTGGGTTAGCTGATTCGTGAGTTACTCTAAAATTCTTCTAAACTGTGCAGACCCTTTCCAAACACATTTTCTTAGATGTTTCACAGAGTTCGGCTCATCGATGACCCGTGGATGTGTTTATTCTGTCACGTTTTGTGGCTACGCCATGACTATATGAGGACATTTGAAAAGAAGTTGAGTGTAGAAATTTGAGAGCAGGAAAAAAAGGTAACTTTACCTACTGATTTAGGTATTGCTTGGAAATATTACAGTCACTGGAAATAGCTCGCAGCTTCAAGTAGGAAAAACATTGGATTAGTGCTGTGAATCATGGTGTAAGAGTAAAGGCTGGGCTTCAGGAACCTAAAAGCATTCATTTCTTTCATTTCATCATATAATTTCTCTGCTATTTGACACCCTGTGTGATATTGTTTTGTTTAGAAAACAGAAACGCTCAAGGTTACCACATTTTTCTTCGTGCTACTCATTGACATACTCCCACAGAACTCATGATATATTTAAAAATAGAAAGCTCAGCCATCTGGCTATTTGATGGTTTCTATTTTTGTTTCTCTTTGCATTCACAAACTCTGTTGAGTCTGAAATTTCCTATGTTCTGCCCTATATGTAATTGTGTATATGTACACACAGAGTTTCTCATTTAAATTTAGCCATTATCAATTTGGGTTTGTTTTACCGACCACAGTGGCACTCTTGTGGGGACACTAACCTTGTTTCATCTGTGCATTAGTCAAATCTGCATTAAATCCTATGAAGACTGTTACCCACAGTCTAGGGGATGCCAAGTGAAAGGCATTTCTCATTAATATGGGCCCACCCATGTCTACTCAGAAGTTTCATTGACAGTAATATGCTCCTTGCCTTGGCTTTGATGGAAACAATGGAACCACGGGGCCAGAGGGAAATTTAAAGCTCATCTAGTTCATCCCCTTCATTTTACATGTGAGGAAGCTGGAGTCTAGAGGTGGACAGAGACTCGTCCAAGGTCATATAGCTAATTAGTAGCCAAATTCCTTTTAGAACTCAGGTCTCTTGACTTCTTCATAAAACTGGATTAAAGATACATTTGGGGATGTTCACAAATGCACCTTTGAATTACATTCATCATACACTTATAACTATGAGTGTTTATAGGATTGTGCTTAAAAGCAAAATTAAAGTGCATTGTTACGCTTTGATGGCTGAAGGAAAGATTTCCTCACTCTTCAGTTTGAGCAGAAAGCACAGAGCATGAACTTTATTGCATATATGAATCAGCTGGTTAAAAAGGCAGATTCCTCAAGAGAACGAGAAGACAAGCCACAAACTGGGAGAAAATGTTTGCGAAAGGCATATCTGATAAAGGACTGTTATTCAAAATATGCAAAGAAGTCTTAAAACTCAACAATAAGAAAATGAACAACTGAATTAAAAAATAGGCAAAAGACCTGGACAGACACCTCATCAAAGAAAATAAACAGATGGTAAGTAAGCTTCTGAAAAGATGCTCTGCATTATAAGCCATTAGGGAATTGCAAGTTAAAACAATGAGGGCTTCCCTGGTGGTGCAATGGTTAAGAATCCGCCTGCCAATTCAGGGGACATGGGTTTGAGCCCTGGTCCGGAAAGATCCCACAGGCCGCAGAGCAACTAAGCCTATGCGCCACACTATTAGGCCTGTGCTCTGGAGCCCACGAGCCACAACTACTGAGCCCACATGCCACAACTACTGAAGCCTGTGTGCCTAGAGCCCGTGCTCCACAACAAGAGAAGCCACCGCAATGAGAAGCCTGTGCACCGCAAGGAAGAGTAGCCCCCGCTCACTGCAACTAGAGAAAGCCCTGCACAGCAACGAAGACCTAACACAGCCAAAAATAAAAATAAATAAAATTAAAATAAATGAAAAAAACCCAAAAAAACAATGAAATACCTCTGTATACATATTAGAATGCCAAAATCGAAAACACTGACGCCACTAAATGCTGGCAGGGATGTGGAGCAACAGAACTCTCATTCACTGCTGATAGGAATGCAAAATGGTACAGCCACTTTGGAAGACAGCTTGGCACTTTCTTACAAAACTAAACATACTCTTACCATACAATCTAGCAATCACACTCCTTGGGTATTTACCCAAATGAGTTGAAACTTATGTTCTCACAAAGACCTACACAGAGGTGTTTACAGCAGCTTTACAATGCCAAAACCTGGAATCAACCAAGATGTTCTTCAGTAGGCGAATGGATAAACAAACTGTGGTACATCCAGACAGTGGAACACTATTCAGTGCTAAAAAGAAATGAGCTATCAAGCCATGAAAAGACATGGAGGAATCTTAAATGCATATTAGTAAGTAAAAGAAGCCAATCGGAAAAGACTACATACTGTATGGTTCCAACTGTATGACATTCTGGAGAAGGCAAAACTATGGAGACAGTAAAAATATCAATGGTTGTAGAAGTTAGAGAGGAGGGAGGAATAGGTGGAACACAGAGGATTTTTACAGCAGTGAAACTACTCTATATGATACTATAATGGTGGATAAACATCATGACACATTTGCCCAAACTCACAGAATGTACAACATCAAGAGTGAACCGTAGGGCTTCCCTGGTGGCGCAATGGTTGAGCGTCCGCCTGCCGATGCAGGGGACACGGGTTCGTGCCCCTGTCCGGGAAGATCCCACATGCCGCGGAGCGGCTGGGCCCGTGAGCCATGGCCGCTGAGCCTGCGCGTCCGGAGCCTGAGCTCCGCAACGGGAGAGGCCACGACAGTGAGAGGCCCGCGTTCTGCCAAAAATAAAAAAAAGAGAGAGAAGAGTGAACCGTAATGTGAACTATGGACTTTGGGTGATAATGATGTGTCAAGGTAGGTTCATTATTTGTAACAAATGGACTGCTGTGGTGGGGAATGTTGATAGTGGGAGAGGTTGTGCGTGTGTGCGGGGACAGGAGGTATTTGGGAACTCTGTACTTTCTGCTCAGTTTTGCTGTGAACCTAAAACTGGTCTAAAAAATAAACTTCATTAATTAATTTTTATAAAAGGCAGATTCCTGCTTTGTTACACCTCACCACCGCCACTCCTCCACCTCCCCCCATCTCCATTTCACTCCCATCACCACTTCCAGCGACCCTTCCCCCACCAATGCTGATTTAGCTGTTTGGAAGCGAGGCCTTAGAATCTGCATTTTCAACAATTTTGATGAGGGATGGGAAATTGTGCTTTCAGGTATCCTAATCACCACCTTCAAGCCTGCTGAGGATGTAGCTCACCTTTGAAAGACACGCTGTTTATTCAGTCTACGGACGATGCTTGCTCTACATATGCACTTGCTAACCACAACCTCCTGAAGTAACCTACTGCTTGGGAATACCTACTTTGCAGTTAAGTTGGTTAAACCAGAGATCAAAGTGTTTTGAAAGGAGGCAGTGCACCAGGCAGGCCTACAGTGTAGTTATTTCCCTTTTTCTACTGGAGGTGAGGACTGGGGGGAGTTTTCCGCCAACCAGACTGTTCAGCCTGCCCGGGTTGGCTGCACCTGCTTCTGGCCTTTGCTTTCCCGTCCTGTGATAAAAGAACAAAGCTTCTGGACTTCTCTGGTAGCACAGTCATTAAGAATCCGCCTGCCAATGCAGGGGACACGGGTTCGAGCCCTGGTCCAGGAAGATCCCACATGCCGGGGAGCAACTAAGCCCGTGCGCCACAACTACTGAGCCTGCTCTCTAGAGCCCGCGAGCCACAACTACTGAAGCCCGCATGCCTAGAGCCCATGCTCTGCAACAAGAGAAGCCACCACAATGAGAAGCCCGCGTACCGCAACGAAGAGTAGCCCCTGCTCACCACAACTAGAGAAAGCCCGCGTGCAGCAACGAAGACCCAAAGCAGCCAAAATAAATAAATAAAATTGATATATATATAAGAAGTCCCAATGCAGCCATAATAAATAAATAAATTAAATTAAATAAAATAAAAAAAGAAGTAAAGGAATGGAAGAAGTCAACAAAACAAAACAAAACCAAACAAAGCTTCCAACTAAGAAATTGTCTGCCATGAGCTAGTAGGAGCAAAGTATTCTTCAGAGTTTTGTCCTACCCAGGGTCTGACAAGTTCTCTCAGCCAGCTGCAGGCAATGGCAAGCCAAGTAGGAAACTATACATCAGCTGGAGAATTCAAGGCCCTTTCTGATTTCCTAGCATTTCTGAGTCATTTCTTGGGGTGTCATTGTTTACTATGTGCAGGGCTCTCTTCTAGGCAGGTATATATTAGGGTGCAAAATCCTTGCCCTCATGGAGCTTACATTCTACATGTAAGAGCTAACATTTATACAGTGCCTACTCTGTGCCTGGCACTCTACATGTATTAATTCATTTAACCCTAACAACATTACAGGTAGGTTGTGTTATTATCCCCGTTTACAGATGCAGGGCCTGATGCACAGAGAGGTTAAGAAGTTTGCCCAAGGTCCCACTCATCCTGATCTCAAAAGACTGTGGCTGAGCGCCTCTCACAGGACGTTGCTTTCCTTTGGATTCTTGGGCACAAATTACTCTACCTCAGTAGCATTAAATTATTCATAAGGAGGGAAAGGGGACTAACATTGATTAAATACAGGCCGTATGCTGGGGACTCAGTTAGGAACCCTCTATTCCAATCTCATTTAATGCTCACAGCAACCTGGGTGAAAAATTGCAGAGCTGGCAAGAGGTGGAGATTTTTTGTTTTTTTTTTAATAAATTTATTTATTTATTTTTGGCTGCATTGGGTCTTCGTTGCTGCGCCTGGGCTTTCTTTAGTTGGATGAGCGGGCGCTACTCTTCGTTGCGGTGTGCAGGCTTCTCATTGCAGTGGCTTCTCTTGTTGCGGAGCATCGGCTCTAGGCACGCGGGCTTCAGTAGTGGTGGCTCGTGGACTCAATAGTTGTAGCTCACGGGCTCTAGAGCTCAGGCTCAGTAATTGTGTCGCAAGGGCTTGGTTGCTCCACGGTATGTGGGATCTTCCCGGACCAGGGCTCGAACCCTTGTCCCCTGCATTGGAAGGTGGATTCTTAATCACTGCACCACTAGGGAAGTCCCAAGAGGTGGAGTTTTTCTTATTCCAGTGTCCACGTAGTGTTAGGAACATATGTGTGATTGACATTATGCTAACTCACTGCCCCTGCCAGAGAAAAACAGCAAACTCATAACTTTTGTTCTTAACTCTGAGTGCACAGATGGCCCTCAGAGGTCTGTGAATGCCTTCAAGTTATTCCTAAAGGAAATTCAATGGAGAGCAGGATCTTCGCATTGTCTTAAAGTGTCTCCTCACAGATTGTTACAGTTGCAAGAGACAACAAAGCACAGCAAATATACAGTGGAGAAATTGGGCAACACCTTTTCTGGATGGTCAAAATGAACCTCACCAATGAGGAATGGATGGATATTCCCAGTGAAGGACATGGCATCCCCAACGCAGTTTGCCACCCAAGAATGCAAAGCCTCGATCTAACCAGGAAGAAACCTCAGACAAACCCAAAACAAAGAATGTTCTATTTAATTTTTTTAAAAAAGATGAAGGATATTTACTTTTCAAAAATGTCAATATCAAAATAAGACAAAGAAAGGTTGTGGAAATATTCCAGATTAAATGAGGCTAATGAGACATGTCAATTAAATGCAATACCTGACCCGAGAATGGATCCTGTACTGGAGGGAAAAACAATGCTATAAAGGGTAATATTAGAGCAACTGACACAGTTGGAATAGGGAGGGTGAATTAGATTAAAACATACAAATTCATAAAGTGGAAACTACTGTGATTACATAAGAGAATATCTGTATTTTTAGGAAACACACACTGAAGTATTTAGGGGTAAAGGGCTTTGATGTACGTAACCAATCCTCAAATTGTTTAGAAAAAATTTCATTTATATACACACACACAGAGCAAGAATGAATGAGCTAGAGGGATCAAATGATAAAGCAAACAGTGTTAACAGGTGAATTTGGATAAACAGTATATGGATATTTCTATAACATATTTATTTTTTTCAACTATTTATAAGTTTGAAATTATTACCAAATAAAAAATTTTAAAACTGTACATGAATATGTGTCTGGAAGTGTATATGTACCTTTTTATGGGGAGAGGGTCAATCAGTTTCCTTAGTATTTTGTAAGAATCTGTGACAGAAAAAAGTGGCTGAGATATACCAACTTGATTTGTGAAAAACAATTTATCCTTCATTAGAAACTTTAAGAGAAAGAAGCATGTACAGTAGTCTCCCTTACCAGCGGTTTGCCATTCCTCAGTTTCCATTACCTGTGAGCATCTGCAGTCCAAAAACATTAGATGGAAAATTCCAGAAATAAACAATTTCTAAGTTTTAAACTGTGGGCTGTTCTGAGTAGCGTGATAAAATTTCTTGCTATCCTGCTCCATCCCACCCAGGACTTGAATCATCCCTTTGTCCAGTATATCCTGTCCGTTAGTCACTGAGTAGCCATCTCGGTTATCAGATCGACTATGGAGCTATCGCACTGCTCGTGTTCAAGGCACCCTTATTTTACTTTATAAAGGCCCCAAAGTGAAAGAGTAATGATGCTGGCAGTTGGGTTCCGCCAAAGAGAAGCTGTAAAGTGCTTGCTGTAGGTGAAAAGGTGAAAGTCCTTGACTTAATAAGGAAAGAAAAAAACTGTATGTTGAGGTTGCTAAGATCTACAGTAAGAATGAATCTTCTGTCTGTGAAATTTTGAGGGAAAAAGAAGTTCCTGCTAGTTTTTTTTGTTTTTCTTTTGCGGTACGCGGGCCTCTCACTGTTGCGGCCTCTCCTGTTGCGGAGCACAGGCTCTGGAGGCACAGGCTCAGTGGCCATGGCTCACAGGCCCAGCCGCTCCGTGGCATGTGGGATCTTCCCGGACCGGGGCACGAACCCGTGTCCCCTGCATCAGCAGGCAGACTCTCAACCACTGCGCCACCAGGGAAGCCCCGTTCCTGCTAGTTTTGCTGTTGCACCTCAAATTGCAAAACTTATGGTCACAGTGCATGACAAGTGTTTAGTTAAGATGGAACAGACGTTAAATTTGTACAATAAGATATTTTGAGAAAGAGAGAGGGAGTCTATATTCACATAACTTTTATTACAGTATATTGTTATACTTCTATTTTATTATTAGTTGTTGTTCATCTCGTTCTGTGCCTAACTTATAAATTAAACTTTATCATAGGTAGGTATGTATAGAAAAAAACAAGAGTATATAGGGTTCAGTACTATCTGCAGTTTCAGGCATCCTCTGGAGGTCTTGGGACATATATCCTGTGGATAAGGGGGGCTACTGTATTTCCAACTTATGGATTCCAATTTCTGGTACTCACATCTGCTTTTCACCTTAGCAACCCAGAGATGTGTAATAATTAGCTTGCAGTATCTGGGTGACCTCTACTCTTGGTTCATTGAGCATTCATTGAGAACCTTCTATGTAGCATATATTCTGCTATAGATATACAAAGATTAAAAGGTTGTAATTGTTAGTGATTCTTTGTTCCTTAAAAAGCATACTATGATTTTAACTAGAAAGTGTTCAATGTCTCCAAACAGGTGTGAATCAGAAAGTTAAGGGAGTTCAGAAGATTTTAGGTTGAGAGATGCTAGGTAGGCTTCCCAAAAAAGGAGTCATTTAAGCTAGACTTTGCAGGAGGAGTGAGCTCTACAAAGTGGAGTGTGTGTGTGTGTGTGTGTGTGTGTGTGTGTGTGTGTGTGGAGTGGGCAAAATGTGCAGATGAGTAAGTCTGGGCTGCTTTGTGGGGATTTTCCATTTGAGTTGGAATGCCTGGCATATGCTAGAGAGAATGTGGTAATAGAATGTTGAAGGTTAGATTAAGAAATTTGGATTTAGTTTGCTAGGAAATAGGTGATACTGGATTTTTGAACTGGTAAGTGATATCCCATGATGCTTTGGGAAGACTGACCGAATATTGATGTGGAAGTGAGACCGGATACTGGGAGGAGGTGGGAAGGGGGAACAGGGCTTGATTCCAGGGTTTCCCTCTGAGGTGCCTTAAGTGGCAGCAAGAGTGCCGAAGGCAAGGAGCCAGGGCTCCCAAGGAAGAGTAAGGAAGGGATGTAGGCGCCTACCAAAGGTGGGATGTGTAGGGCTAAGCAGACATCAAAAAACCTCTTCAGCCTGGAGACCTTCTCAGGCCGTCACATGGTTCCTGGGCAGGGAGTGGGGGAGAAAGCTGCTCCCAGAACCCTCCCTCCTCCCCCGCCACGGATCTGTGCCAGCCCCTGTGCGCACACCCAGCAGAGGCCAGACATTTGGGTGGGGATAAGTGAAGGCAGTGCCGGAGCTTGTAGCTCGCCCCAGGCGCTGGATGACATTAAAGCAGCCCTAGACTAGGTCTCGTGTAGAGGGTTCTCAAGGCTGCCCAAATCCAAGGGCTCACAGAACCAATCCTTTTGGTGCTCAGCTGTCACCGTCCCCTAATTATTCATGAACACTTCCGCATGGCACAGCTATGGGCTTGTTTCTTTGCCATGGGAATAAAAACACAGCTCCAACCATCCAGGAGAAAGACAAATGCCAACTCACCCGATGCATCCAGGCCTCTTATTCCGAGGACCGCTTAAGGAGTGTTGAATCTACACTCCTACTTCCCAGTTTTCCAAGAGTAGAGCGAGATGGGGATACCTTACGTTTTCCCTGTGACTTAGACCCTGCGTTAGCTTCCCCTTTGTCTTACTGTGAAGTAGGGTCCATCAGTCCACCTTGGGCCTTCCTGCCATTGACCTTCATGGGGGATTTCTTTTGAGTCAGAGAATTTTAGAACTGAAACAGATTTTAGAGGTTATCTACTTCAGTTCTTTCCTTGTACAAATAGGAAATGGAAGTTCTAAAAGTTGGACGATTTGTCCAAGGTCATACGACAGGGTAAAGTACCAACA
The DNA here is from genome assembly GCF_951394435.1 of Stenella coeruleoalba. Lineage (NCBI taxonomy): Eukaryota > Metazoa > Chordata > Mammalia > Artiodactyla > Delphinidae > Stenella > Stenella coeruleoalba. Next base: position 59,726,296 of record NC_137150.1, read on the forward strand.
GAATCCAGTTCTCCTGGTTTCCTGTCCAGGGTTAACCAGTTGTGGGTTCCCAAAAGTTCTTTATGAACACTTAGAGCTCATCTTTTTTTTTTTTTTCTAGAACTTTCTGTAGAGGGGGTCTCACGGAGAGCAGACCCCAGGGGAGATTCTCAAAGGTGCTGCCCCAGTGGGATTGGAGAAGCAATTGGGGCAGGGTGTTTATGTCTGATAACAGGGCCTGCATCTCTGAAAGCCTTAGAGGAATTGGAAGGATCTGGTATTTTACAAGACCTGAAACAGGTGTCTTGTTTGTTCACAGAATCTTTTCAGAGAAAGCCATAGTGCATGCTGAAAGAGAAGAGAAAATCATAAAGTTTTAAGCAGATTAGATAGCTGAGATTAGCTTTTTGTGATCTTGCAAAGTTTTCATTTCTTCCCAAATCATATAACGCTGAGCACGTTGAGCAATCAGGTGAAAATCACATGCAAACAGAGCCTAAGTACTGATAAGAATCCTAAAGGTAAACAGTGAATTCCTACTAATGGCTAAGTCACTAAGGTAAGATCCAGTCTAAATACACACCCTTGCTTAAATAGGGTTTCATTAGCTCAGGTTACAGTGGCTCAGGGAAATTTTTCCTTTATGCTTGTCAAGTGAAATTAATTATATATCATCCATCAATCATTCCTGCCATAGAAGGTCTATGGGAATATTAAGGATTCCATAGATGCTCCCCCATTCCTCCCACCCCCACTTACCACCCCACCGTCAGCACTCTGGGCATATTTTGGTGCCCATAGCTAAAAGTTCCTAGGATTTTCAGGGAAGCCACAACTATGGCTTTTACTGATAACCTGTAAAAGTTTCCTTTTTCGAAATTTGATGCTCGGTGCATGCTTCAAGTTACTGACAAATATTTGCAGAGTATATCTCAGACTGCATAGCAAATTAGATTTTTGCAAGTTTCTTATAATAATTTTGTTTTTGTGGAATAAGTGATTAAAAAACATTTAAAGAAGAGAAAATAATTTTAAAAAGTATAACCCATACTTTCACCACCACATTACATTGTTAGAATTTTAATATATTTCCTGCCATCTATTCTTCTATTTTCTCTTTTTTCTCCTTATTACAAGAACAATGCATGTGTAGTATAGAAAATTCAGAAAATATGGATAAGAAAAGAACACGAAAATCGGCCATTAACTCATTTATCTTGACATAATCAAGATTCCTAGTCTTTTCCAGCATACATGGATTTTATTTTACGTAGTTCTAATCATATTGCAAAGCTGCCTTTTCACTTATCTTGTGAAAAAACACACGTGTAATTTTTAAATTGATTTTTTAAATCATAGAAATACATATACAATGTATATGCTTAAAAATCAAACAGCACATAGTAATTGATGGTTTAGTAGTTTCTAGTGGATGTTTATTCAATAATTATTCTATTAGAGATGAGATCATTTGATTTTATTGGCTTTAATATTTAAGGCTTTTTTCTCTTATGGTATTTCATTCATCAGGTACTTAGTAAGCATATATCTGGTCTAGGCAGTAGGTTAGGCATTAACGATAAAATGTGTTTGTTTACTTTAAAAAATTACTATATGTTTAGTATGTGCCAGACCGTGTTCTAGGCATTTGGGTTACAGCAATCAAAAGACCAGACAAAAATCTCTGCCTTCTCAGAGTTTAAGTTCTGGTCGAGATGAACAAGAGATAGTCCTTACTGAGATCAAAATATAGCATCTTTAGGAAATAAGAGTAGCAAAAATTAGTATTTATATTTGATTCTCCTGAACATCTACTCTTTTGTGAGGAGATGTATGTGAGTATATCTATTCTAGCTGATTAGAATACAACAGGGAACAAAATATCCTCCCTTATTCTCAATGGGCACATTGTCCAGTGTCTCTAAGAAAGCATTTGGGGGCCCTGGGAAATTGGCATCATCATATAGTGATACTTGTCTCACTACCTCACTGGAGGAGTGTGAAATCAAATGAAATGAATCTGCAAGTGCTTTGAAAGCTTTAAAGTAAGACACATGTTGGTAGAGTTGGTATTAGTGTTCTGAGCAATGGAGAGATCTAAAACACATCTGAAAAAAGGAAACAGTAGAACCTAAGAGGGATTGCTAAGGGTCAGATGGGCAGTGTCCACTGTGTGTGTGTGTGTGTGGGGGGGTGGTTTCCCAATGCAGGAGACATTTTTACCAGTCAATAAGGACCTGACCACAATTAAGAATTTATCCTTCCCAGAAGTAAAGTCATTCAGTAAATAAGGCCCCTATGATAAAAAAAAAAAAATGATATTTTAGTACCACTTAACACCTTACTGTATCATCCCACTAATTCTCACAATAGCTACATGTTTTTAAAAAACTCTGCTCTGACTCTCATCCTTTCCCTAACTCAGTGGTTCTCGAACTTTGGTGAGTATGAGAATCCCCCAGGAACTTGATACACATCCCAGGGCCAGGTCCTACCCTCAATGCTCTTTACTGGCTCGCCAGGTCGACCTGATACACCCCAGCACCGAGAATTAGTAACTTTTAGCTTACTCACAATCTGACAGTTTACAGAGCTGAAAAATACCTTGGAAAGCATCCTATGCATGCTTTCACTTTATAAGGAAGGGGACGGAGGTGTAGCTATGTTAAGTCGCTTGTCCAGGGTTGCACAGCCAGCCAGTGCCTGAGCCATCACCCAAGTCACAGATCTTTCAGCTGGATTGACCAACGTGTTGCACCCTCCTCTCTGCTGTTTTGGTCCTCTAGGTGCAGGAGTGTCTATGTGACTGTTGAGTATTTGTGGCACAGAGCCACCAGCTCTTGTGTTTGAAGCAAGTGTGATTTCCCAGAGAAAAGCTGCCCTTCAGAGTTTCTAATGCTGCCTTACCTAACCACAAAAGTACTTATTTTGTCTGATAACAATGTATTCGATGTAGTGGCCCCAAGATAAGTTTTTAAAGCACTGTAAAATTTCCAGCTGAACACTAGAGATTTCCAAATTAATCTTTCCAAACTAGAACATTATCCTTTCCCATAGAAAAGCATTTCTCCATCCATCAAGATCTTTTGCTTCTTCAATCTCCTGCCTAAAACTAATGGCCTTTATCAATCTTCCCTAGTTCATTCGGAGTCTGATGTCTGGATTCTGAGACTAATATTTCCACGATATGAATCTATGTGCTGTAAATGATATAGATGTTTCTGTCTTTATTTTTCCTGGGGGACAAAAAGGGTAAGCAGTGATGTGCCATGGGGACGTAATATACAGCATAAGTGATACAGTCAATAATATTATAATAATCGGTGACAGACGGTTGCTAGATTTATCATGGTGGTCATTTCATAATGTATTTAAATGTCGAATCACTATGTTGTACACGTGAAACTAACTTAATATTGTACATCAACTATACTTCAATAAATAAAAAAAGAAAGAAAACTCCAAAAAAGATGCAAAACAGCATATATTGCTTATTTGTTTATATAAGTGTGGATTAATACTATCTATCTGCCTATCTATTTCTTATCTAGTAGTCTAAAAGTTAATCAGAAGTTGGAGGTGATAACATACCACATTGCTAACCATGGTTATCTTTCACAGGGGGGGTTATGGAGGCTTTAGTCTCTGTAATACTGTTTACAGTTGCTCATTGCATTTATAACTTTTGTAATCGTGTGAAAAATAAAACTAGTGAAGCATATGTTCTTAAAGAGTGATTTCTTATATTAAAAGAAAAAAAGAGGGAATTCCCTGGCGGTTCAGTGGTTAGGACTTGGCACTTTCACTGCGAGGGCCCAGGTTCAATCCCTGGTCCGGGAACTAAGATCCCGCAAGCCACATGGTCCGGCCAAAAAATAAAAAAATAAAAGACAGGACTTCCCCATGGCACAATGGCTAAGACTGCACTCCCAATGCAGGGGGCCCAATTTCGACCCCTGGTTAGGGAATTAGATCCCACATGCATGCCACAACTAAGAGTTCACATGCCACAACTAAGGAGCCGACGAACAGCAACTAAGGAGCCCGCCTGCCACAACTAAGACCTGGTGCAACCAAATAAATATACAAATAAGTATTAAAAAAAAAAAAAAAGACCATTTCTCCTGTTCAGGTTTTACACCCAGGGAACGCCTTGGAGATTTCCTCTTTTTTTCAACCTTTTGCAGATGACAAATTACATTAGAGCAGCCAGAATCTGGGGGAGGCCGGCTTGAGGTAGTTAGGATTAATTTAATGCAAAAGACTAGCTTCGTTTGAGGGGAATATTTTGAACTAGAAATTTCTGGTTCCAGGGAGAAATTAATATGGATGGGAATGCAGATTTCTGGTGAGGAGGTGATAAAGGCCTTAGGCATTACCTTCAATTAGTACTTAGCAAAAGAAGGAAAGCCTGCGGGCTGGGAACTGAATCACAGATCCCTCAGCTCCCGGTCTCCAAGCCTGTCACGTCACCTTCCCGCCTACTAATGGGAAGCTGACACGTTTGGAGGCTGGTTTGGCGTTTGTCAGGCTCTCCTCACTTTGTGCCCAAGAAGTGTGTGTGCGCTTTACCCTCACTAGACCATAAACTCCCTGTGGGCAGGACTAATCACGTTTAGCCGGTAAACAACTACTATTATATTGCCGAGTACCTTGAGTAGTGCTTTCTCAGAGGTGTCACACAGATACTTAACCAGCTGTGTCACTTTGCTCAAACTCCCTTTGTTTCTCCATTTCTTACCAAGTAAAGGACAATTTTCTGGGATCAGGTTCCAGCTAACTTCCCTGTTTTCTCTCGACTTGTCTCCCTAAACGTAGGGAGAAATGTGACTGGGAGCCAATCCCTGAATAGAGTCAGGATCCTTCCTCTAAGCTACAGCCTGACACCGAATAAAATCCAAATTTTGGATACACTGCCTTTCATTGAAACTCTGCTGCCGGAACAGAGCAAATGGTAGAGAGGTTAATCATGTGGACTTCGGGGCAGTTCAAGTCCCGGGTCCCCTACTAGGACCCGCAACCTTGGGTAAATGACTCATCCAGGGGAGTGGTAACAAGGATAATACCTACCGGTAGGTTGTTAATGAGTAATTTGCTTTCGCATAGTTCTAGGGAATGGTTTAACGCTGGATATTGTTATTATTATTTATTTAACGCCTTTATGTTAATATCCATCTCCCCCACCACCACCCAAGGCTTTTGAGTTTGCCAGTGAACTAAGAGGAATGAAACTGTTGGCTATATGGGGGTAGGGATCAGGGAAGAAGAATAGCTTCTAGAGAATGAACCTTGAACTTCTTAGAATTAGGCTGGAATTAAAGAATGAAAGACTGCAAACCTTGCTAAAGATTTTAGGTTTATGGTATAGTCAATGAACTTTCAGGAGTAATGAAATATTTTAATCAAGATGTTTTGACAAGATAATTGGCCAACCTCCCTAACCCAATTGGAAGAATTGAATTTTCTTCTAATTCTCCCCAAGGCATGATGATAATAATGACTATTATCGTAACTATTATTCATATAACTATGAATAATAGTTACAATAACTATTATTCATTAACTATGAATAGTAGTTACAATTTATTAAATACCTGTGTATTTTATGCCATCTCCTGTATGAAGGGCTTTACATTTTATTTCTCCCACTTTACATTCACTCATTCACGTACTCATTCAACAAATACTGGTTGAGCACTTACTAGAAGCCAGCCACTGAAGTGGGCTTCGGGGCATAGTGGTAAATGAGACTGACCCTCATGGAATTTTCACTCTAGTGCAGATTCGGACAATAGACAAGGAAGCGCATACATGTTATGCCAGGTGTTATGAGAAACAGAGCTTGGCACAAGCGCCATTCCTGTGAGTTCGTATTGTCATCAGTATCAGATCCCAACTCACTTTTCCATCTTGCTTTCCCATGACATACTCACAAGCACCGATGCCCTCCAGCTCCACGGAACTTCTTTCTGGACTTTTCCGTCTTTCTGTCTGTGCCCCCGCAGTTCCTTCTAACAAAATACGCTACTGTGTACTTTTGCTTCTTGAAGGTTCTAGGCATCCTTCACCACCCATTTCAAATACCACCTCGTCCAGGATCCTTTTTGGTCCTCCCACTCGCCATCAGCTAATCCCTTCTCCATGCTGCAGGGTTAGTGTTTAGACTTCTAGCATTTACCTCACCCTTAATATTTAATATGGTTATTTGTACTTACTGGTTATCTGCTTTCCTTCTCTACTAGATGGTCAGCTGCTTGTTTCCCACCTCTGCCACTTGCTTCGCTTGCCTGTATTAATTCAACTGGTCTAGAGCAGCCAGACTTGCTCTTCTACAGTCTCTCTTTTAAACCAGGGATCCTGAATCTTCTACCTTTTTCCCACCAACTGATCCCATCCGTATGTCTGAGTACACAATTGAGAAGAGCTGCTGACAGAGTGATCTTTCTGAAGGGCAAACCTGCAGATTTCGCTGCCTTGCTTACAACTTGTCAGTGGTTGGCACAGTGAAGATAAAATCCAAATTCTATGGCCTGGCGCACACTTGCTCTTTCATAACCTAGACCTGCTTTAAACCCCAGCCTCGTGTCTCACTCTGTCTCTCTCACTAGGTCCCAGCTCTACCCAGCTGCTCACCAACAGTCTCTTCAGCTTCAGTGACCTCTGCAGTATCATCTGCTGGAAACTCTCTCCTAACTCCTGCTAATCTCCCAGGTCTCAGTTTAGATGGCACTGCCTCCAGAAAGCCATCCTTGATTTCTTCCAGGGCTCCTATGTGCCCCAATAAGACCTAATCGCTCTTGGTCAAGGTGTTGTCATTCTTTATTATAATCATGTGTAATGGTCTGCATTCACTGCTAGACTGTAAGATCTATGCGGGAAGCACCACTGCTATTGTTGTTCACTGCGGTATCCCCAGCGTCTAATTAGTGCTTGATGCACAGTAGAAACTGAAAGAATATTTATTGAATGAGCTCTCTTTGCATCTCCCAAAGTCCTCCTCCAACTTTTAGATGGTTTAAAAGTATATACACATGTAATGTGAAGACATGTTTATTGTAAAAGAAATTCAAACAAAACAGAACATGTGAATGCAATTACAGGTTCCCTTTTATCCTACCCCTAACCTTCTCTCCCCTATTCTACTCTCATGCCTGGGATGTTAACTGTTCAATATATATCTTTCCATTTCTTTATACTGCACGTACCTACACATACACATACCTAATACAGTCCTGGCTCCCAAACCCACATGACTGTTTTAGTAAACAGAAATGGGATAATATTAGAGGGGATGTTCTACTGCTTATGTCTGCTTTTTTATTCAATACATTTCAGAGTTTTTTCCATTTCCCATGTAGATTTACCCCTACTACCTCATTCTTTTAATAGCTACTTGTATTCCATAGTAAGGCCGTACCATGGTTGATTTATTAATTCCCCATTGGAAGACTTTGTATGTTCATCTTGCGTTCACAAATGCCAGTAGAGTTGCAGGACAGGTTTCTAGAAGTGGAATTGCTGGCACATAGAATGTATGCATCTTAAAATTTTTCCAGTTGTCAGCTATTTCTTCACATAATTCTTAGTGGGAGGATTACAAGTTCTCAAGATGTTTAATTTGTCAACCTGGCCCTTGGCAAAACTGTGAGAAGGGGGAACTTTATCTCTATATCACGTTTGACCCCTTTAGATTATACTCTCCTGCCCCGCCTTCTCTCTATCCCTCCCATCCCACCCAGATGCACCCTACCCCACACCATGTGACTGATAAACTTAGCAATTTCTAGTAGCAGAAGAACATTCCTTCCCTGTGTGTCGTATACCACCTTCCACATAGTTCCTGTTTCAGTTAATGGGGACACCATCCAGCCAAGGAAATATCCCTCATAACCTAGAAACCCAAGTTTTCCTAGACTCCTCCCTCTTCTAAATTATCCTCAGGGAAGTACCAAAACCTTTTTTCTTTTTTTGCGGTACGCGGGCCTCTCACTGTTGTGGCCTCTCCTCTTGCGGAGCACAGGCTCTGGACGTGCAGGCTCAGTGGCCATGGCTCACGGACCCAGCAGCTCTGCGGCATGTGGGATCTTCCCGGACCGGGGCACGAACCCGTGTCCCCTGCATCGGCAGGCGGACTCTCAACCACTGCGCCACCAGGGAAGCCCCAAGTACCCAAACCTTTTATGCTCTCTCCAGATTCTTTTGGAACCTAGCCTAGTTCCTATCACCATCATCATCATTATCTCCAGCCAGAGCTTCACGCACAGCCTTGGTCTTAGAGGAGTGGGTTGAAGCCAGCATGATTTTTCGCCTGTCCTCTGCTTATAATCCATCAGAAGTTTCTTCAGGACAAACCCCAGCTCCTTAACACTTGGGGGATCTTTCTGTGGCTCTAACCTTTCTGTTTAGCCTCATCACCAGGAAACATGTCTCACTACATGCTATCTCTAGCATCACTGGCACCTCTGCTGGTACATACCTGGGCTGCTGTTTTCTGAAAGGCTCTGCAACCTGTCTCTCTTTATATTTTCTGCTCCCACCAGCTGGAATGTCCTTCCCTCTGACCCCCCCTTTGCCTGTCTAACTCCTACCCATCCTCCAGGTCTCAGCTGAGATGGCAGCTCCTCCTTGGCCCCCTCAGGTTGGCTTAGGTGCCTGTCCCAGTGTCCCCACGCAGTGCTAAACCTCCTCTCACGCTGCCCATTCACATCCCTGGTCACACTTCTAGTGTAATGGTCTATTTACCTGCCAGCTTCTCCTAGAATGTAAACCCTCTGAGGGAGGAAATGGTTACGCACATGGTTGGACACCCTGTGCCTGGCACGGCTCTTATTGAAATATAAGCTTGTGGATTTGAGTGAAGGGGCAAATGAATGAATGAGTGAATAAGATGTTTTCTGGCAGCCGTACTTTTATCATGACCTGTGTTTGTGCCAGGCTTAGAGGTTTGTATGCATTTTGCATAATCTAATCCTTACTATCACTCTGTGAAGTAGGTATTGTTAGCACCATTTACTGGAGATGCTGAGATGCAGAGAAGTTGAGCTCCTTGCCCTCAGTCACAAAGCCAGTGAGCGGCAAAGCAAGGACTGTAAGCTTGTCTGGTCCCAGAGCTTGTGCCCTAAACTGACTCACCTGCCTCAGGGCTCTGCTGTGCTGTTGCCAGTTGATCTTGACTCGAATGGAGTGCTTGGCCTACTCAGTGGCTCAGCATTCTGTCTGAGGGAGACTCTGTGTCCTGAAATCTGTGCCAAGTAGATGCTTGTCACCTTCCCCTTCAGAGCAGGCCCAGTCTAGATGGAGTCATCAAGCACTTTTGCTCAGTGGACCAGAATAAATATACAGAATATCTAGTTTTTAAAATGTTTTTGAACCTTTTTTTTGGAAAAACTTTTAACTTATAGAAGAGTTGCAAGACTTGTGTGAAGAATGCCTTATACCCCTCACCCAGTTTCACCAATTGTTAATATTTTGCCAAATTTGTTTTATTTCTGTCTCTTTAAAAAAATGTGTTTTTTTCTGAACCATTCAAGAGTAAGCTCCAGCTGGGACTTTCCTGGTGGTCCAGCAGTTAAGAATCCGCCTTCCAATGCAGGGGACTCAGGTTCAAGCCCTGGTCGGGGAACTAAGGCCCCGCATGTAGTGGGGATACTAAGCCTGCGTGCTCTAGAGCCCACGCGCCACAAGTGGAGAGAAGCCCGCGCGCCACAACGAAAGATCCCATGTGCCGCAACTAAGACCCTACGCAGCCAAATAAATAAATAAATGAAAATAAATATTAAAAAAAAAAAAGCTCCACCCTTTGTATGCCACTTTACTACTAATACTTCAGGTCGTATTTCCTAAGAACAAGGACATTTTCTTATATAACCATGGGAGTTAGCAAATTTTGGAAATGTAACATTTATTAAATACTATTATTGATAATGAAATTTCAAAAATTATCGCAATAATGTGCTTTATAAAATTTGCCTCCAATGCAGGATCCAGTCTAGTGTGTTTACTTGTTGTATTGTCTGTTTTTTTAAAAGCCCTTGAAGCCTTTGAGCACGGCCTCTTGCATCAAGTTCAGGGGATGGCGGTGCATTTGTTTGTTGTGATCAGGGGTACCGGAGTTCCATACTGAGACCCCAGGCTTTGTTCTGCTCTTGACTTTGAAAAGTCCTCAGGGCCTCAGTTTCTTCACCTGTCAGTGGGGAAAAGGCAGAGTTGGGCTTAAGCATGTCCAAAATCCTTTCCAGCCCTTAAGCCACCAAAATAAATAACTAAACAACAAAACATTAATTTTTAAAACCTTTTTTTCTTGGGGCTTCCCTGGTGGTGCAGTGGTTGAGAGTCCGCCTGCCGATGCAGGGGACACGGGTTCGTGCCCCGGTCCGGGAAGATCCCACATGCCGCGGAGCGGCTGGGCCCGTGAGCCATGGCCGCTGAGCCTGCGCATCCGGAGGCTGTGCTCCACAACGGGAGAGGCCCGCGTACCGCAAAAACAAACAAACAAAACCCTTTTTTTCTTAAAAAAATTTAGGTAGGAAGAAATCTGCCTTCTTCAAAACGTGTCAGTTCTGAAAGCCTGCTAAATGATTTTTATTTTCTGGATGTCTTAGTTCTACAACGTTGTCTTTTCTTTGCCATTATCTTCTGCAAATGCTTGGCTGACAGTCTTTTTCATCTTAGAAGTATTTTGAACATAATATGACTGTTTATTTAATGTCTCGTGCACTTCAGAAGATAATGACCAGAAGAAGGGACTGTTTACCAATTTTTTCCAAGCACTAGAACTTACTCAGCCCAGACTTTCCAGAAAGCCTACATTAATTTTGTCAGTTTGGGGTTAGATTAACACTTGTGAGCTTTTATTCTTTCTCTTCTGCAATCTGATGTGGAGACATTGCCCAGATTTCTTGGCCTTTATATTTTCCTCCCATGGGTTTCACCACCCAGATACAAATACTTTTCGGGGAAATCCATAATGTGGTTGCAAAGTTGTAAAATAGTGGGAATGACATTTTAGCCTTGAGATATCAAAATAATTTTCATTTTCTCCTCTCCACTATCCTTAATGACTATTTCAAAAGAAATAGTGGCAGATTTTTTTTTAATATCAAAAATTCTTTATTTTGAAAAACAATGTAATAAATTTGACCTAGTTGGTATATAATGAACCTGTGGTACACAATAGGAAAACATACATTTTTAGATCATGTAAGCACCTAAATATTCACCATGTATTAGACAACAAAAATGCAAAGGAAAAGGGGCTTCCCTGGTGGCGCAGTGGTTGAGAGTCCGCCTGCCGATGCAGGGGACACGGGTTTGCGCCCCAGTCCAGGAAGATCCCACATGCCGCGGAGCGGCTGGGCCCGTGAGCCATGGCTGCTGAGCCTGCGCGTCCGGAGCCTCTGCTCCGCAACAGGAGAGGCCACAACAGTGAGAGGCCCGTATACCGGTTTAAAAAAACAAAAAAAAAATGCAAAGAAAAAGATATTGAAACTTCTTTTCAAATAGAAAAACAAAAGGTATTAAAATATTGTTCAAGAAATTGGAATAATTTTAATTACAATAATGACAAACTGTTTTAAGCTTAAAGATTACATTTTCTAAGATGTATAGTGTAGTGGCAGATTTTAAAGTGTGTGGTATTTGTTATTTTAAAAGCGGTTTTCCCTGTGGCAATCACATACTGATGAAAGCATCTGTACCTTCTGTGAGCATTTGCTGATGATCTACTTTGTTCAGTACTGCGTTGATCCTGGGCACGCAGCGAAGAATCGGGGCACTATGTTTGGTGGGGGAGACAGACTCGTAAATACATAAGTCCAAAGGTAAGCTAAGTGCTCTGCTAGGGGTATTGACACTCTGGTACAAAAGAGCGGGTGATCAGCTGCGCCGAGAAGGCTGGGTGTCACGAGGCTATTCTTATATGTTCATTAGCTTTAAAACCTTAATATTTTGCTTTCTAGACAATTTGTGAATTACTCCCTGAGGGATGTTTCTACCCCATCCTCTGAGCTCTTTGAAGGAAGGAGCTTTTTTGTGCTTCAGTGAATCAGGGTGTCTCAGCTTGAAGCTGGGCATAGAGCAAGCCCATAATAAATATTTGCTGAACTTAGAAGTTGCATTGACATTAATAGTTGCCTAACAAGGGCTGTCTCATTCAGTATTGCCAGAAATAGAGTTCATTCCTCTGATGATTCCACATTAAGGAGGCAGCTAGACATGAAATATAGGCTGGGAATGGACCTAGGGAGGCGGCATGTAAGGCATCCCCAAAATGCTGTGAACCTTCTGAATTGGGAGAAAGCCAGGAAGTTCTAGAGCAGGCATAGCACTCAGGCTTCCGGAGCGAGTCACGAAGGGAGTTCTCCTTTGTGAGGCATCAGAGTGGGTAGGAGATGTGCAGGAGGAGATATCTCAACAGAGCCTCCTTCTAATAAGGTGTGGCTTCCAGGCAACTAGAAAAACTGTGTGGTCTTAATTCTGTGAAAAGAAATTTTTTTGGCTGTGGACTAGGAAAACAAAATGTTTGTGTGTGTGTATGTATCCGTTACTCCATTACTCCTGATTCATCCCCCCCTCCCCTGGCCTTTGGTAACCATAAATTTGTTTTCTGTGTCTGTGGCAAATATTTTTTATTGGTATCTGTGAGCTTGTCTGTTTTTTTCCCATTTCCTACCTTCAACTTGTACTGCTTTGGAAACTAAGAAATAAAAACTTAGTTTTGATAGGCTCAGAATGAATGGGTTGATAACAAAATGTGTTAGGCTCTGGGTAGAGGAGATGTGGCTAAACAGCAACAAGTGTGGGAAAAGAGGGCTCTCGGGGTTGGCTGAAAGCTTGATATGAATAAGCAGTGTGTTCAGGTTGCTGCCCCAAATGCTGATGTCATCCAGGGTACTGATAACATGGTCTTCCAGACAAGTGGCCTAGTATCTGGAGGAAATAATCAGAAATGAACCCACATATTTATCAACAAATGTTCACTGGCATTTTATTTGTGAGTGAAAAATGGAAGTAACTTAAATGTCCAGGAGTAGGGGCTCAGAAGCAAATCATGATGTGGTAGGAAGCTATAAAAATTTACTTGAAGAATTTACAGTATATGAAGAATAATTAGTAACATGATATTTTTATATTAATAAATTACACTTAAAAACATAAAAGTAGGAGGCTTTTGCCTAGAAAATTCTCCTTCAAATGGCAGAAACAAAGGAGAATTAACAGATGTAAAGTGTTCTGACGAGGGAGAGTGTCTTAGTCTATTCAGGTTACTGTAAACAGAATACCACAGACTGGGTGGCAATAAACGACAGAAACTTCCATCTCACAATTCTGGAGGCTGGGAAGTCCAGGATCATGGTGCCAGCATGGTTGTGTGAGGGCTTTCTTCCAGGTTACAGACTTCTCTTGGTATCCTGACCTTATCCTCCCAGGTGGAAGGGGCTAGGGATCTCTCGAGACTTTTTTACAAGGCACCAATCCCATGCACTAGGGTTCCACCCTTGTGACTTGAGCATCTCCCAAAGGCCCCATCAGCAACTTTGGAAGTTAGGATTTCAACATGTGCATTTTGTGGGGGGCACACAAATATTCAGACCACAGCAGAGAGGATATCAGGCTTCATTTTTAGGGCTCAAGAGGACCTCAGTGGATATTATGGAGGGAAGTTATAATCCAAAATAAGGGTGGGCTTTTACAATTTTACCTTATTTTAATCCTTAGTTACAACTTTGTAACAGAAGTAAAAATATTTTAGAAGGGGAAACACATTGGCCAAAATTAGATTGCCTTTAATGCCTCAGCTGTTCTCTTATTCTCTTCTGGTCCCTGTCAATTTTCATGCATCCTTTTGGGGTGCAGCCATTGTATTAGTTCACAAATGGTTGGTAGGCACGTGCACCTGTGCTCTCCTACACCGTGGCCAATCCCACTAACTTTTATGACCTAATGGGATGAGATGCAGTGAGAGGAAGCCTTCATGAAAGGGGTTAAGCAAGAAAAAAGGAAAGTCGAGGCCTCCCAAGAGAAACTTTACTATCTAACACTTTGGTCTAGACCCAGTCCAAAGGCTCTTGCAGTCACCACTTCTCTTATTTGATTCTGATTTAATTGGTCTGAGGTATGTTCTAGGCATCAAGTTTTAAAAAGTTTCCCAGCTGATTCTAATATCCAGCCAAATTTGAGAAATATTGTCTTCAATTCAGATGTATGTGGGTTTTGTTTTTTTTTAATTTCAGGTTTGTAGTCTTTTCAGATGAGACATCTTAATACATAATTGTCTTCATTCTCCTTGAAGACATTCTAAAAACATCTAAAAGGTCAAAATTTTCTATTGCGGAATGAAGGGTTCTATAAATGTCCATAGGTCTAGTTGGTTAGTAGTGTTGCTCAAGTCTTCTATACCCTTTCTGATTTTCTGTCTACTTGTTCTATCGACTACTAAGAAAGAAGTGTCGAAATAGCCAATTACATGGGATTGTTTTTTCTTTCACTTCTATAAGTTTTTGCTTCATGAATTTTGATACTGTGCTATTGGGTTCATTATACATTTTGTATTGTTATGTTTTCTTAATGAACTGATCTTCTACTTTATGAAATGTCTCTCTTCATCCCTGATAATATTCCATATTCTGAAATCTACTCTCTCTGATATTAATATAGACATTCCTGATTTCTTATATTTTGTATCTTTTTTCCATCCTCTTATTTTTAACCTACCAGTGTCTATGTATTTAAAGTTTTTTTTACAGGCAACATGTAACTGAATCTTGCTTTTTAAATTCAGTGTGACAATCTGTTTTTTTTTTTTTCCTTTGGCTGTGCCTCAAAGCTTGCAGGATCTTAATTACCCAACCAGGGATTGAACCCGGGCCCCGGAAGTGAAAGTGCCAAGTCCTAACCACTGGACAGCCAGGGAGTTCTGTTTTATAAATTATAGTGTTTCAACTGCTTTTAGTTAATAGAATTAACCACGTGATTGGGCTTTAATTTACCATCTTGCTATATGTTTTCTTTCTTTTTCTTTTTTTTTTGGCTGTGTTGGGTCTTCTTTGCTGTGCGCATGCTTAGTCTAGTTGCAGCGACCAGGGGCTAGTCTTCCTTGCGGTGAGTGGGCTTCTCATTGCGGTGGCTTTTCTTGTTGCGGAGCACCGGCTCTAGGCACGCGGGCTCAGTAGTTGTGGCTCACGGGCTTAACTGCTCTGCGGCATGTGGGAATCTTCCCGGATCAGGGATCGAACCCATGTCCCCTGAATTGGCAGGTGGATTCTTAACCACTGCACCACCAGGGAAGTCCCACTATTTGTTTTCTATTTATCCAATTTTTTCTATTCTAGACTTGAGCAACACCACTAACCAACTAGACCTATTGACATTTATAGAACCCTTGATTCAGCAATAAATGATATGCTGAACAAATAAAGCAAGTCTCAATAAATTGAAAAGATTGGAATTTGAAATAATGCAGAATATATTCTCTGACCAAAGTAGAATTAAATTAAATGCAAATAACAGCAAGATTCCTGGAATATCCCCCAATGTTTGGAAATTAAATGATTACTCCTAAATAACCCATGGATCAAAGAAAATATAAAAAAGTTTGTAGACTGATGCTGAAGTAATGCTAAACGGGAAATAAATCTATGGCTTTGAATGCTTACATTAGAAAAATAAGAAAGGTCTAAAATCAACAATCCAAGCCACCACACCAAGCACCTAGAAAAAGAAGAGCAAATTAAACTTGATGTAAGTAAAAAAAGAGAAACATTAAAAATAACAGTAATCAATGAAATGTACAATGGAAAATGAGGGCACTCTGAGGACTGCCCGCCCCACACAGATTCAGTAAGCACTTTCCAGGCTGGCTCACCTTACCAACCCCTACCAGAGGCTGCAATGGGTGCAGGGCTGGGACAACAGACCCATCTTGAAAATAAAATAGAAATGATGGACCATGCTTATTAAATAAAGCTGCAGTGGGAGGAAAAACAATAGTGCTTCCTTTGAAAATTAAAAACGTCTTTGAAAAACGTCTATATGATTGGCAAAACTCTAGATTCAGCAAGGAAAAAAAAGACAGAAATCACCAATATCAGGAAAAAAAGAGGTGACATCATTAAAGATCCTAAGTATAGACATTAAAAAGGTAATAGGATAATAAAGAAATAGTATGGACATTAACGTCAATAAACTCAAAAGTTTGGAAGAAATGAACATATTCCTTCAAAGAGATCACTTAGGGCTTCCCTGGTGGCGCAGTGGTTGAGAATCCGCCTGCCGATGCAGGGGACACGGGTTCGTGCCCCGGTCCGGGAAGATCCCACATGCCGCGGAGCGGCTGGGCCCGTGAGCCATGGCCGCTGAGCCTGCGCGTCCGGAGCCTGTGCTCCGCAACGGGAGAGGCCGCAACATTGAGAGGCCCGCGTACCGCAAAAAAAAAAAAAAAAAAGAGATCACTTACCAAAACTGGCATGAGAAGAAATGGAAAATATGAATAGTCCTATATCTATTAAAGAAATTGCATTTGCAATTAAAAATCTCTCCCTCAAAACAAATAAAACCCAAGAAAGCTACTTTGGGTTAAAGCCATTTAACTAAAATTTTGCTTTTAATTCATTCATTTTCTCATTCCCCCTGAATCTAGAAACTGGCTTCCTTAATATGAGATTTCATTGTGTGTCTTTGCTAAATTGGTGATAGCCTTCAGTTCTAGTTCAAGATGGCTTATTTTATTTAAGTGGTCCTTTGCTTGATTATTAGTAGTATTTTGCATTTATTTAAAATTTCAGAATTTACCTTTCTGAGCATTACCGTAAATAAAATTACAGAAAATAAAACCAGATAAAGTAAAAACACCAGTAAATATTATTTAAGGGAAAAGCAGGGCCCTCAGCTGTCAGACAGACTGACCTCTGGTGAGGCCGGGAAGCCTAATACTTCTGACCGCAACTGCCCTCTTGAGTTCGTTTACTATGCATGCTTTACGTTGATGAGGGTACCTCAGCAAATGGCTGCCGAGTCCTGGACTTTGAAAAAATAATTCCACTTCCTTTTTTTACACCGGAAGTTAGTGACTGCCCTGGGAATATGTGTCATTTCAGTGCTCCAGTTGGCTCTGCATCCTGAATTGTTGCAGTCTGTTTGCCTGCTAACCTCCTTGTCTGTGTGAGTTGTTATGGGTAACCAAAGGCAGCTGATTACTTAGTTGTTGGAGGCCGGAAACCAGGTGTTTCATTAGTTCCCATCAGGTGCTTGAGAGAAGGCGGTGTTTGGCCTGGCCGGGTTTTCCATCTTCTCTAATTCAAAAGGTGTCCTTTTTTCCTGATGTAGTCACTGAGGCCTTGGCCAGCTGAGTTGTACACAGAGTGAACTGCATATTAAAAACAAGTTGAAAATTTTCTATAGTTAATATAGATCATTGATTTTAGGCAGATAAATGAAACCATCTTGGTGTCATGGAGACACAATTCCATTTCTTTTCTTTGAAGAAGCATAAAAGCGTTTCAATGTTTCCTATTTTATTTTAGATCGTTGAGGATACTTGGATACATGGAATTTGTGAGCACCTAGTGCCCCTATCAATCAGGCTGACCTCTCAAAGGATGTTTTCTTACATAGTCTAGAGTGTTGCTTATTACTGGCAAGTGCTGTTAAATCTAATGTCCAAATTCCGTTATTTATATGGGTATTAGGGCTTTGAGGAGTTTAACTTGCTTTTAGAGAATAAGATTTCCCTTCCTCTCCCTCCCACCACCCCCATGTTTGGTTATTCTAATACCCAGGCTATGAGAACCCAGTGCCGAAGCAACCAGTTGAAAAGGGAAACATGCACGTAATTACTGGTTGTTTTGTCCATACAGTGTGAAACAAGAAGTTGGCATGATCTTAGTTTTCACCTCGTTGACAGTTTTGTTTTGTTTTGTTAGCTTTCTTTGGACTGAAATGATTTGTTGATTTGGTATTGTGTAAATCAATCCCTGTTCCACAATACCTCTGTGACTATTAGGCAGAAAAAAAAAAAGAAAGAGAGAAAGGGAAAGAAAAAAAGCAAGTGAAGAGTGAAAAGGATAATTAAACTGAAAGCTAGGAGACTTTGTGATTTTGTTGTAGCTTTGTCACCAACAAATTACGTGACCTTGGGCAGATCATTTCACCTCCTAGGGCCTCCATTTCCTTAAATGTAAAATGAAGAGACTGGGCAAGACAAGTCCTCAGGGGCCTGGAGTTTCACCTTTTGACTCTTTGACTTGGAGGATGCAGAATAAAGCTCCAGTGTGATCCCCAGAGACTAGCTGGTGACTAACATTTTTGGTTGGCTCAGGGAGAGAATCCATTTTGTAGTTGGCTGGAGTTTTAAATTTAAAAGCATGTTCTTCAGTTTCTTATTACAAATTAATACATGTTGCTTGAAGGAAACTTAGCAAATACAAGTTAACAGAAAGAAGAAAATTTAAGTCACTTATAATCCTACACTGAGATAGAACTAATGTCAACAGAGTGTACATATTTCCAGATTTATACAGATCATCTAAATACAGTCAGTACTGGTAATGTTTGTTTTGAAATGTAAATATGTCCCAACATGATTAATACTACTAGGGAGCAGTTGAGCAGGTTCGTGTATGCTCAGTTTCTTCCAGGAGAAACACTGGGTGAATGCAGAAGACTGCAGCCAGCTGCACGCATGCGCACACACCCTCTTACAGACATACAAACGCCCTCCCAAGGACAATGAGCCACGACCACCAACATCTGGTGTTGCAACTTTTTGTCCTGATTCTGACAACCCTCCTGCCACCAATTCCCCATAACTGGCCACCTGCCACCCTTCCCTCCCCTGGAACCCGGGTACCCTGGCCAGGCCAGAGCCCTCCCTGTCTTTCTTTCTCTTTCTTCTCAGCCTACTTTGTATTGTTCCTCCCTGTTCTCTGTTCATTTTCCTCTCTTCTTCTCACCTTTCTCTCACTCTTTTTCTCTTTATTGTGTTTTGCCTCTTCCACACAGGGTGGTGGGCTTCGGACCCCAGTGGGCAGCCTGGCAGGCAGGCAGACATCTGCTTCCACAGCAAACTTGGGGTCTCTTTCCAGGTGAAGTGCCATACTTATAAAACGCACGTTTAACTTGTGTAAGACCGTGGTTTTTTTTAAGTTCCTTTTTTTTTTTTTTACTGTGTCATTGACAAAGTTTTTGAGTGTGCGCCCCAAACCCATTTTCCCATATGTCTTGCAGTTTTTATTGCCGGATTTTGCATAGTGCAGTCATAACTAATACCTAGCAAATAAATGATAATTAATAACTGAAAAATAATTAGATAATAAAAGAACAGTTAAACCATAGTTTATTTAAATAATCGTTTAACTAACGATTTAATTAGATAACAAATTATTAATTTTATGAAATTTCAACCCGTGAGTTCACGTCCTATTAATATGCTGTGTGATGAAATGAGAAGTACTCATAAGGCACTCCCGCTGCAGGCTGAAGTCTCGGTGAACATCTGGAGGAAAAGCCCTTGAGCGATTGTTTGAGTTTCTAGTTCAGTTTCTCAGTTTAAATTTCTAATATAGCAAATATTAATAGATTCAACTCAAATAAACGCTCTGTGGTGTATTCAATAATTTTTAAGAGTAGAATGAGGTCCTGAGACCAAAATATTTGAGAACACCTGTTAAATCCAGTTTCGTATAGCTTTTCATTCCTGCAACGAAAGTATACAGTTTCCTTGGTATAGACTCTAAAATCTTAGACTTCAGAATCTAAGAATGAATACAGACAACTACTGTGTGATATCACGTATATGTGGAATCTAAAAAATGAAACAAACTAGTGAATATAACAAAAAAGAAGCAGACTCACAGATATAGAGAACAATCTAGTGGTCGCTGGTGGGGGAGGGAAGGGGGAGGGGCAAGATAGGGGAAGGGGATTAAGAGGTATAAATTACTATGTATAAAATAAATAGCTACAAGTATATATTTATTATGCAGCACAGGGAGTATAACATTTAATAATAATAACTGTAAATGGAGTATAACCTTTAAAAATTGTGAATCATTGTTTTACACCTGAAACTAATATAATATTGTAAATCAACTATACCTCAATTAAAAAAAAAAAGCATGTATTTTTAAAAGGTTTATCTATGTAAAGCTAAATACCCCTCCAGAAGAGTGGTGCCTGTTTGTGATCTTTCTTATGATCAGCATATGAGTATGCTCATTTAATTTTGGCTAAATTTAGTTAAGATCCCAGGTCACTGAACACCAGCTAGAGTTCAAAGGTGGAGATTATGTTAAAGTTCTCCCAACTTTTTAGAAATATTTGGAACGTTTTTCTTTTGAAGTTTAAAATGACTTTGAAATGTACTTACTGATGTATCAATATTAGTAAGCTTTAAGCCAGAGATGAAACCTCTTGTTTTGACCTCTTCTGAGAGGAAAACCCTAGAAAGGGGACATCACAGATATCTATATGACTCAACAGTTCAAGGCTTGGTTAAAAACCGAAGGACAGGGCTTCCCTGGTGGTGCAGTGGTTGAGAGTCTGCCTGCCGATGCATGGGACACGGGTTCGTGCCCCGGTGCAGGAAGATCCCACATGCCGAGGAGCGGCTGGGCCCGGCTGGGCCCGTGAGCCATGGCCGCTGAGCCTGCGCGTCCGGAGCCTGTGCTCCGCAACGGGAGAGGCCACAACGGTGAGAGGCCCGCATACCGCAAAAAAAAAAAAACCCCAAAAAACCGAAGGATGTAGCTTTAAATATTGTTGTGGCAAAAGATATTGAGTTATAAGTTAAAATTCTTCCTTTTGTAAAATCACAGCTTAGAGGAAATACTACCATGAAAACACTACTTGGGAAATAGTTTAGCTTCTTAGAATAAAAACACGTGGAAATGGCTGTCCTTGTCTTCCTTCAGACCTTCCCTTTACCCAATCTCTTCTCTTCCCCTCCTAATTAGGCCACTTGAGTCCATATTCTCAAGGAGGCTTTTCGAACAAGCCTTGGTCTAAGAACTGAGAGCAGTTTGACGAAGCTGAGAGGGAGTTACAGAAACAAAGCTGGTCTTCTGTCTCTCTTGTTTTTCCTTTTTTTACCTTAATTAACCCAGATTTGGGTTCACATTCTTTTCTAATTTCTCTCAGATGCTTTTGTGCCTGCTCTTATTGTATAACATGATCTAGTAAATAATTTTTGTAATTATATGGAACAGAATATATTTCTTAAATATATCCATCTGAGCATCTCCAGAAATTCTGCTTGTACAGCTTCACTGACCCTCTTGGTGTTTCTGGTCCTGTTTAATTTTCAAGTGTTTGAAACAGAGCCATCTATTTCACTGTGGGGAAAACAGACGGAAAACCAAGAGTTTCATCACAAACTGGTGCATCCTATGATACTACTACTATGCAGCTATAAACAAGAACAAAGCTGCTCTTTTTGCACCAATATGGAAAGAGTTCTAAGGTCCATTTTTTGGGTGAGAAAAAGCAAGGGAAAATATGAATCTATATTTGTATTTGCTTGTTTCTGCATAAATTCTAGAAGAATATACAAGAAACTACATACAGTGGTAGTGTTTGGGCCAGAGGAAAGAAACGAGGCAGATGGAAGACAAGGGTAGAAGTGAGAGACTTTTCGCCTTGTATCTTGTTTGTTTTGAACATATGGATGTATCATCTTAAAAATTAATAATAATAATAATGATATTAATAATAAAGAATTACACTTGTGTTGAGGAAACAGAACCATGACATATTCATAGCGTGTGAGAGAGCCCAGTGTCTGACAGTAAGGAGGCGCTTTCTCACAGGTTTATATTTTATTCATAATTCTGTGATTCTTCCCACTATTCATGTGTGTAATGAGCTTGACCTTGGATCTTGGCAACTCTTCTTAGTTGGAGGGCATCCCTGGAGAGGAGGAAGTGAGTCTTTTCCTTCCTCTCGGCAGCGACAGGACCCTTCCTTGCATTTTTCAGCTGTCTGGGTCATGCTGGAAGTGGCGGGCAAGGGAAGAGGCAGCCAGGGGTTCTGGCACTGTCCCCAAGGTGAGCCGTTTCTGACTGCAGGTATCACAGAGAAGGCTTTGAAGAGCTGGCAAAACCAACGCCTTGCTTTCTTTGCAGGATGATGAAGATGCTAATACTGGGGCAGTTGAAAGCAAATTCTGAAGGTTTTCATTCAAAGAATATGCCCAGAGGACAATGCTATTAATGATCCTTGGCCAGGTCCAAGTTTGTTAATATTCCAACAACCTTAGGATAGTTCAGCAGCACAAGTCTAATTTGGAGTAATTTATTCTGTTAATATTTTGGTTTTCTGCTACCAGGACCTCTGGGCATATGGCATTCCCTTAAGACACGAGGAAAGAAACCATTATGGGCGATAATAAGGAACGCACATTCATTGATATGCTTAACATCTTGGCTTGAAGATGAAATTCTAAGCCATGAACCTCAGTGACTTCCCAGCTCTATACAGGTTAAAGTACATTTCCTGGTGACTGCTGTATCGATTCCAATAATGTGATGACTCTGGGGGCCACTCTGAACCTTGCCTTTGTGATGGTGATAAGAATCAACTGGGATGCTTGCTAAAAACACAGATTCCTGGACTCCACCTAAGCCCTGGAAATCTGCTCAGTTGCCTCAGATAATTCTTATCTGGCAAGTTTGGGAAACATTGTATTTTAGAATCTTGAGAGGAAAGTGATGTTTTACTGAATCATCCTGCCTTTAGGCTGACCTCTTCCATCTGAAATGACAAATGTCTGTCCCCAGAAAGAAAGGAGAAATTGTTCTCCATTCCCAGGATGTCGTTGTGTGTCAACCTGTGAAAGAACCTTCAGGATCTTCATTTGGCTTTGCTCATGATTCATACTTAAAATATTTAACTTTTCCTTTTTTGCTTACAGGAAAAAGGTTGTTAAATACCTGTGGCTTCTTCACAGAGGTTTCTACTTTAAATGCAGAGCCATATGTAAAAGTTTGGGGTTATACCCGGTAGAAGCATCTGGTAACAGCTACATAATTTAATCATCCTCACAATATCTCAATTCGCCACGCCCTGTCTCCCATCAGACACGTGGGCCTCTCACAGGGACCGACTAATCCCAAGCAGAGTGTGTTTATGGGGTATACCTAAGGAACACAACCAAATGCCCCTCCTGTAGAAAAACATTTTCACCCACTACAAAGTAACAATCTCCAGTTGGTGGGTTCTATTCAGTGAAGTTGAGAAGCTGGACTTGGCCTTTCTGTTCTATGGTAGAAGAGGTCAAAAGTTAAATGAATCCTCCCCTGGGGTTCTTCTAGTGGTGACTGTGAAATTCTCACCCACAAATGAATTTGTGGACCAGGTCATCAAATGGGTTTATTTTTTATCTGACTTAACTGATCAGCAGAATAGACAAGTTAATAATAAATAAATACATTTTAACAATTGGCACAATGTGTTGTTTGACAAATTTTTGTTTTTGATCTGTCACCATTGTGTCAAATCAACCCAAACGGCTGAAACTTTTATGAGATGAAAGGCAGTCCGGGTTTTATTTTACGCAAATTTCACTGCACTGATAGTAGAACCCACCCTACCTATCTCATTCAAGGGCACTGTGATGGTTTCACTCAAAGTTTGCTTTTTATACGTTCTTATTTTTAATTCCTCAGACTTGATCTTCTCTTAAGTAGTACATTTCTTTTCATAAAAAACAAACAAACAAAAAACCTTTGCTTTGTCCAGTCCTAGAAAAAAGGAAGGAGAGAAGAGCAGAGAAGGGAAGAAATTCAGACTTGAAGACAGGAGTGGATATGTGTGTTTTTTTAAAAAATAAATTTATTCATTTATTTATTTTTATTTTTGGCTGCGTTAGGTTTTCATTGCTGTGCACGGGCTTTTTCTAGTTGTGATTGGGGGCTACTATTTGTTGCGGTGCGTGTGCTTCTCATTGTGGTGGCTTCTCTTTGTTGCAGAGCAAGGGCTCTAGGCGCACGGGCTTTGGTAGGTGTGGCGCACGGGCTCAGTAGTTGTGGCTCGTGGGCGCTAGAGCGCAGGCTCAGTAGTTGTGGCGCACGGGCTTAGTTGCTCCACGGCATGTGGGATCTTCCTGGACCAGGGCTCGAACCCATGTCCCCTGCATTGGCAGGCGGATTCTTTTTTTTTTTTTTTAACATCTTTATTGGGGTATAATTGCTTTACAATAGTGTATTAGTTTCTGCTTTATAACAAAGTGAATCAGTCATACATAAACATATGTTCCCATATGTCTTCCCTCTTGCATCTCCCTCCCTCCCACCCTCCCTATCCCACCCCTCCAGGCTGTCACAAAGCACCGAGCCAATATCCCTGTGCCATGCGGCTGCTTCAGCAGGCGGATTCTTAACCACTGTGCCACCAGGGAAGCTCCTGGATATAGGTTTTATGGGGCCTGAAGCTCATTGTCTTCTTTAAGAAAAATTATTCAAAAATATCTCACTTCGGGCTTCCCTGGTGGCGCAGTGGTTGAGAGTCCGCCTGCCGATGCAGGGGACGCGGGTTCGTGCCCCGGTCCGGGAGGATCCCACATGCCGCGGAGCGGCTGGGCCCGTGAGCCATGGCCGCTGAGCCTGCGCGTGCGGAGCCTGTGCTCTGCAACGGGAGAGGCCACGACAGTGAGAGGCCCGCATACCACCAAAAAAAAAAAAAAAACTCACTTCTACAAATTTTATACAATCGTATTGAAATAGGAGGGAAGGGGGCAGGGCACAGCTTTTAAAGAATGACATAGCCCGAGGACATGACATAAACTGATTAGAATCAAATGGGTCCAAGATGGTGGACAAGTCAACTTCCACTAGACCCTGAGCCTCAGTATGCTCACTGTAGCACATCAGAAGTTAAATGACACACCCGCAGGCACCATGACAGCTCCAAGGATAAAAAAGTGGGCTGTGGCCCAATTCCTGGAAATCCCCACCCCTTCCCAAAATAGCTGTACTTCCACTCATTAGCCTATGAAATTACCCACCCGTATAAAAACTGACAACTCACCTTCCGAGATGGCCCACACTTTGTCTGTGGAGTTTCTCTCTCAATAAATCCACTTCTTACCTATCACTTTGTCTCTCGCTGAATTCTTTCTGTGATGAGACATCAAGAACCTGAGCTTCATTAAGTCCTGAAACCAGGTGTGTGATCTCAGTTGGAAGACTGTGGGTTTTGGCCGGGTTTAAGTCCTGATCTGGTTTTAGGCTGGGTTTGAGTCCCGGCACGTGGGTTCAAGTCCCAATCTGAGGTGCAGGCTTTCAATATGACCATGTGAACCCACTGCTAGGGCCCTTCCAACACCTTGGAAGGACTTCCTGCTAGTAAAGGACTCAGAACTGAAGCTTAATCAGCTTTAAAACAGCCTCTGCCTACGTACACCTTTTCGTCCTCTGACTTTGCTGTCAATTTATTTTATTTCCTAGCCTCAAAAATTACACATTTCTGAATGAGTAAATGAGTACAGGTCTTTCCATGCCCAGGTAAAGAGTATTTTTAGAAACACATAAAGCAATTCTTAGATGAGTCTCCTGGGGTGCTAACAGGCTCCAGGACAAGCTGGTTTCTACCACTCCTCTGATCTGCCCAGAACTTTGCAATTGGGTGCATTTCTGCAGTATCCATATTTCTTTTTGGTCAGGAGGCCTGGATTCCAATCTCAATGCCACAACTGTAGAGAGAGTTAGGGTGGAGGAAGCAGTAGCTGAGTTGCATAATTACCCAGAAGGAGAGACTGAAGCCTGGAGAGATGTGGCCACCGACCCTGAGTGGCACAATTAGCTCCTTGCACAGCAGGAACTCCCAGTCTGTTGCTCTTTCCATCTAGTACTTCCTGCATCTTCCTCTAGCTGTGCATTCTTAGGAAAAGGACTTCTGATTCTTACTATGTTTGGTTTCCTTTTCTGTACAAGAAAGAACTAGAACCAGATAATCTATAAATTCCTTTTAGTTTTAAGATTATCTGATTTTCTAATTCTTAGACTATTTTTTCTTTTTTCGTCATCCTGATGTATATTCAGCTCCTGGGTGACCTGTGTCTAGCACAGGGTTTGCTGAATGCTTTGAGTGGGATGGAAGTTTCATAATTGAAGACTTCAAGGTGGGGCTGTGAGCAGAATGGCTTCCCCCTTGGCTTATTACTGACCTCTTGAACTTTGTTGATTTGATAGTTGTCACAGAAGCACAGGGCTGAAAGGGCCCTGAGAAGACAATCATGGCTTTGTTTCGTTATAGAAATGAAGAATCAGAGGCCCAGAGACTCTCCCAAGGCTGCTTTACAAACATTAATGACAAAAAAAATGGGAATTCAGCTCCCCTGATTCTCACTCTGATGTTTTCCCCACGACTTTATTCTCAGCCTTTGGGTTGATTTTAAGTAGTTACTACTGGTCCATAAGTGCCCAAGTTCAGTTCTAATAAAACCGCTTCTGAGAGACCCAGGTGTCTAGTCCACAGAATAGATTAAAGATTCTGGTTGGGATCCATGTTGAGGTTATTCTTGTTTATCTAAAGTCTACTGTTTATATATTCAAATCAAAATACTACTTAGTTTATTAACACATATCCCTATACTTTTCTCAGGTCTAATTCCTTCTGGCCACTGTCATAAACATGAGGGATATCGTTATTTTATTTTATTTTTATTTATTTATTTATTTATTTTTTTGCGGTACGTGGGCCTCTCACTGTTGTGGCCTCTCCCGTTGCGGAGCACAGGCTCCAGACACGCAGGCTCAGTGGCCGTGGCTCACGGGCCCAGCCGCTCCACGGCATGTGGGATCTTCCCGGGCCGGGGCATGAACCCGCGTCCCCTGCATCAGCAGGCAGACTCTCAATCACTGCACCATCAGGGAAGCCCTATCGTTATTTTCATTTTGCGTCTAGAGTGCTCTCGTACCATGAGATCACAGGTATGTTAAGTATTCCCTCTGTGGATCGTTCCATCAAGCTATCTTCCTCCTCCTGTTCCTAAAAAACTAGATTCTCCCCTTTGAAACCATCTTTGATGAAGGGCATGTCCTGTGCTTTCCTGCCGGGTTCAGTTTTGTGGGGCCCTTGCAGCTGTCTCATCACTATCAGAAACTTCCTCGCTGAAATCTCCTGGTCATCCTTTGAAATGGACACAATTTCTCCATTTGTTGAGATGGGAATTAGGACTTTCAGTTTTAACTGTCATGATTTCTACAGTTCGACAGTTAGTTGGCAATAAGATCTGAATTCCAGCTCAGGTTTTCTGAATCAATTTCTGATATTATTTTTGTTACCTCATAGCCACCTGCAGGACACAATGTGAGGAATGTCGATAAGGCCTTTGAGACAACACAAGTGGGAATTTGGAAGAGGATGGGATACCTTCTATTAGATGACAGCAGGAAGAGCTTAACGCAGAGGCACTGTTTGGTCTGGGCTAAGAGGGCTGGGTAGGATGAGGGGAAGAAGAGGTATGTGCATGTGTCAGGGCAGCGTGGTCCATGTGTGAGGGTGGGGTGTGGGCTAGTGCAGACTCCCATTGCCATCAGCCCGGTCAGCGCTGGCACGATTTGGGAGCCACTGAATTATGCCTGTTGATTCACTCATCACTGTGAGGACAAATGGCCTTTGCCATCAGCTCCTCTTGCCCTTTCTTTATCTATAAATAAATGATGCTTCTGTCCCCCTATGTATGCATTTCTCTTTTTTTCTCCTTTCTTAGGAATAGTCCTTATAAAGTATATATCATAAAAGCTAACATGTATTTCCTATGTAACTTGAAAGGTAAAATTCCACCATTTAGCCGCTAGTCTTGATCTACCCGTTAAGAACCCTTTTAATGGGCAAGAACATTTCTCCTCATTATCACTTCCTTAAATTGAATAGAACTAGGAGGCCTGAACTTGGCCTTGGGGGTTTTTCAAGGTGATAATGAGATGGCATTTTGTCCGACTTGTGCCTTATTTTAGTTCTTGGTGTATTTGCCTTATTATCTCTACTAGGTTTTAAGTTGTTTCAGCAGGGACCGTGTCATTTCAGTGTTAAATTCTTCACTGTGCCTGGCAAAAACTAGGTGCTCAGGCAGTCAGAGATTCAAGGTGGGGTTTCCAAAATTTTCCTGATGATAGAATCAAAAGGATGTTAGGAGAATAAGGATTATTCTACCTTCTGGACAGCAATAGCTCCTAATTCATGTAAGGTTGATTTCTATATGTTTATAATGCAAATTTTTCTTTCTAGGACCAGAATTCTTCTGTGTACTCTACCTGGACACTCTTTTGGGGACCTAGCTATTAATTGAAAGGTTGCTTGGTGAATATAGGCTCTGAGTGGTAAATGACTGAGAGTCATACGGGTTATTTCACCCAGGTTTTTGTGATGCCTGAACTGCTTTAGGGACAGACATACCTTCACCTACCACACCAGCCTCCCCCTCTGCGGACCCCCACAAAGGCCTGCCTTGTTCTCAGACCCCAGCAGACCTTCCTGACAGCTTGGTGTCAATTGTGCCAGATGCAACCCACTTGCTGACTAAATCTAAGACAGAACGATGTATTTTTCAAAGTTTTCACTCTGAGGTTAGTCTTATTTTCTATCTAGGCTGCTGGACAGTGTCCAATTGTGTAAGTGTGAATGAATTTAAGAGGAGAAAGTGTGGTGAATGTCATTTACACCACATCTCACTTAATCTTCCTAACTACCCTATGAGGTAGGCAGAGCTGGGACTCAAACCCAGTTGATTTCAAAGCCCATAGCGTTTACCCTACATTACACTGCCTCCATATGGACACTCAAAGCCCTCCCTGACCACACTCCCATTCATCAGACCCTTCTCACCTCTCCCTGCTCAGGCTTCCCTCTGGGAATGCGAAAGGCTCTAAGTTCCCTCTACGTGATGAGCTATGTCTGACTGAGAGGCAGAATGGTCTGTTTGCACTGTACTTGTCTGGCTGAGATTTGAGTCCTCAGGACCAGGAAGTTAATGTTAAAACAAAGTGGGTAAAACGGAGTATAAATTTATGTGCCATGAACGCTGTAATAGATCCTTAATATAGGATGTTTCATTTAATCCTCATGATTATTTCATTCAGGATCAGCGAGAGGGCATGTATGTAAGGATTAAGAATTTAGACTCAGGAGCCATTTTCCCCAGGTTCCAATCCCAGCTTTGATACTCACTAGCTGCATGACCTTGGGCAGGTCACTTACCCTGTCTGTGCCTTAGTTTGTTTCTCTGCAGAATGGGAATGATAATAATCATGAGGTTATTGCCTCGTAAGGTTGTAACGAGGATCAAGTTAACAGTGTCTTGTACATGGTAAACTCTTTCCAGGGGTTAGCCACTCTTAGTGCCCCAATTTTAGAGATGAGGAATCTGGACTCAAAGAGGTTATGTCACTTGTTCAAGGCCACACAATTTGCAAATGGTTGCACTGATTTTTAAACCTAGGTATGTCTGCTTCCAAAGACCATATTATTTCCAGTACATATTACTGTGTTCCGTAAGATAAAGACAATGAGCTTTTCAGAATGAGGGGCTGTCTCTCAGGTATGTACTCTTACTAAGAACACAGTGACACATTAAAGAGTTAAAAAAAGAGAGTGGGTTTTGAGATGAATCACAGAAAACTGCCCTCAGTTTACATACTTTTCATAGTCTAGCATCACCTCCTGGGGTCATGGAAATAGAGCTTGGTCACCTGGGAACAACTAATGGTTGTAAACCCTGTGTAACTGTTAGCCTTCATCATTAGAGTGCCAATTTTACACTGAGGAACCTGGGCTTAAAGAAGTTAAGCGCGGGTCTGAGAGGGAATGGAATACTGAAAAGTGAGAGATGCACGATCAGCACACACACAGAGAAAGGAGTTTTGGTGGGAGGTAGATTGTATGAATCGGTCTAGAGCCAGGAGGACTGCTTGGGACTGGAGGCTGGCTGACTGCTTAGAGGGCTTGCATTGGAAGGGGGCAAACAAACTGAGGGCAACCACCAAGAGTAGGGGGAAGATGTAAGAGGGGAGATAGCAGTCACCGTAAAGATAGGACAGGAACTTTCGTGTCTGGAGGGAGTGTCAATAGCTACATCCTTTCTGATCAGGAATACGGCACCATGTATTAAATACCAAATGTGCCCATCTTATATACTTATAATACTCTCTCCTAGGACATAATGAATGGTAGCCAAAGACTTGTATTCATCATGGTGTTATTAGAAACAGGGAAATTTCGGAGATGATTTGTTCCCACATAAATTGATAAAATGGAATAGTATGCAGCCATTAATAGGAATTTTAGGATTTTTTTTTTTTATTGCGGTACGCGGGCCTCTCACTGCTGTGGCTTCCCCCGTTGCGGAGCACAGGCTCCGGACACACAGGCTCAGCGGCCATGGCTCACGGGCCCAGCCGCTCCGTGGCATGTGGGATCTTCCCGGACCGGGGCACGAACCCGCATCCCCTGCATCGGCAGGCGGACTCTCAACCACTGCGCCACCAGGGAAGCCCAGGAATGGTTTTTAAAGTCTATGGGAGCAAGGATCTTGTTTAGCTTGTTCATATCTGTGTATTCCTTGCTTAAGACAATGCTTGGCACATAATAAGAGTTCAATTACTATTTGTTAGAGAAATAAATATAACATTAAGTGTCAAAAAGAAGATTGCCAAAGGACACTAAATTGAATTTCTTGCTTTGAAAAGAGACCGTAGAAAAGGGATTGTTAAAAATGCCTCCATACTAAATGCGGTACCCTGAATTAGATCCTGAAACAGAAAAGGACATTACTCAAGACATGAAAAGACATGGACATATTAAATGTACATTGCTAAGTGAAGGAAGTCAGTTTAAAAAGCCTACATATACTGTATGATTCCAACTATATGAGACTTCAGAAAAGGGAAAACTAAAGAGACAGTAAAAAGATCAGTGGCTGTCAGGAGTTCCAGGAGAGAGAGGAGAGGGAGGAATAGTGAAGTACAGGGGATCTTTAGGGAGGTGAAATTATTCTGTATGATATGGTAATGGTAGATAAATGTCATTAGTCAGCTGTCAAAACCCACAGAACCGTACAACACGAAACGTGAACCTTAATGCAAACTATAAACTTTAGTTGATAATAGTGTATCAATGTTAGCTCATTACTTTAACAAATGTACTACACTAATACAAGGTGTTAATAATAGGAGGAGCTGTGTGCAAGGTGTGGAGAGGCTGGAATGGGATGGGTATGTAGGACTTGTACTATCTGCTCAATTTTTCTGTACATCTAAAACTGTACCTCAAAAAAATAAAATCTATTTTTTTTAAAAAAGGACATTAATGGAAAAGCTGGTGAAATGTGAATAAATTCTGGATTTTAGTTAACAGTAATGTACTAATGTTAATGTCTTAGTTTTAATAAAGTTACCATAGATATGCAAGATGTTAACACTATGGGAAACTAGATAAGGAATATGTGAGAACTCTTTACCATTTCTGTCACTTTTCTGGAAATCTAAAATTAATCCAAAATGAAAAACTTATTTAAAAAAGAATGTCTTATAGCAAATGACAGGGCCTCCTGGCTGACACCCCCCCAGGCACTGGCACTGTCATCCAGTAGGGAAATGCCAGGAACACTGCAGCTGTTCAGGTGGCGAGAAGTAGATGATAATGGGAAAGTCAAATGCTGACACTTCAGTTCTGGACTTTAGGTGACAGCAATGGCACCCAAGTTCCTAAGAGATGCAGTTAAATGTGATATGTATAAAGCACTAAACAACAACTCAGCAAAGAATTTATACAAATGCCATCATCTATTTCTGGAAATAAATTAAAATGACAAAGGAAAGACACTTGCAGTTGTGCCTTCTAAACTCGTCTCATCTTTCCTCTTGGAACATTTTCCTTTCCTTCTATCCTCCCACATTTATTGAGTGACTGCATTAGATCCTGGGGACTCTTCAAGGAACAAGACAGATGTGAGTCCTGCCCTCAAGGACACCAAAACGTGGTCTTCACTAGTCAAAGAGTAAGTGTTTGCCCCTAACTTGGTGCACGCTCTCATCTTGAATGACCTCAGTGCTGCTTTTATTATCTGTAGGCCTTTAACACGCTCTGCTAGGTCCCAAGCAGAGTTGCCATTACCACCTTGCGTTGTTCCACAAGATTTCAAAGACTTTCTTGTCCCTGCTTTGTGATATCTTATCAATGGCCACCACCTCTGAAATGGTTGTTTTAAGGATTTCTTTAAATAGCCATCAACATGTCATTATCTTTCCTTTGAAAAGAATAGTAGCCAGAGGGAGATGGCCATAGGGGTGGGAGGAGCAGCCGTTTAGCTGTGGCCCATAAAGTGTTGAGTTTCACACTAGGACCCCTTAGACTTGGCTCACACCGAACTGGCCCTGATATTGGCTCATGGAAGTTTAAAGAGAGAATCCCTTCTGGGACACCACGGTCAGCTCCAGCTCTCAGGAACTTGAATACTGTACTCTTCCCCCTTTACTTCTTATGGTTTCCACCTCCCATCTGGCTCTTCCTTACCTGCCTACATATGTAATCTGTTTCAGTGGAGTAGCAAGGGCAGGGTACCTATTCTTAGAGACTTTGTTTTATTTGGTTGGTCTGTGAGGAATTGCAGAGCAAAGTACACTATTTCCCTAGGTCCCATCGCCATCCCTGGTTGGGGTAATGGGGTAGTGTTTGTGGTGATAGGTATGCAGAATATGACAATAACATATTTTGAGGTGTTCTTTGTCCACAGTCATTCCCAATCTGTTTCGGGAGGTGTATCTAAGTTACAACCACTAGCATCTGAACAAAGTTCAAATTTCCTGTCTGTAGATGGGGTGAAGCTGGTGTGCTTCTGCCTCTGACAGATGGGCTGGATGGCAGGCTGGGAGTGAAGAGCTGGAAGCTCGGTAATGACTATGGTTCAGCCCCAGGTACAGGGCTGGCTTCGTGGTTGTGTGACCTGTGAAGCCCCACAGACTCTGTGAGGTTTAAGGCTCTGCTGTCACTCTTTTGAAATTATTAGTAATTTTCGAACGAGAAAATTATGAGAAATATTCATATGAGAAAGCACAGTTTAAAGAACTAGTGTGGTGCCAGGCACACAGTAGAGACCTTGCTATCCATGCCTCTATCCATCTATCCATCCATTTATCCAGATATCCAACAAACGCTTAGTGTTTCCCCATTTGTGTAAGTCATCATGCTAGGTAGGCCCTGTTTGGGATGCAGAGTTGAGAAAAACGTGTTCTCAAATAGGTTACAGTATAATAGGAGAGACAAGACCCCTCCATCCACAATGATTCCTTCCAACATAATTTAAATATAGTATCACTTTGGGAACTGGTTATTATTTGCAGGGAGGTAGGGAGGAGGTAAGAGGAAAAGTAAGCTGTAAACCTTAAGGATGAGATGACAAGCTTGTAACTTGAGAGAACCTGTGTCTTAGAGGAAAGTTAACAGGGAGCATTGACAAGTGTAATCTCATTCTAGCAAGTATCCAGGGAGGGAGAGCGTGGTGAGGTGGATGAAGGGAGATAGAGGAAGAAGTCTAGGGAGGGACGTGGCCGAGATCCAGGAGCAAGAAAAGAGCAGAACTGGACCCGATAATTGGATCAAATACAAAATTTAACACTCCCATTGCCAAACCAAGCAGCGGGTTTTAAATAATAACAGATTTCTGGTTTTAACCACAGCAGCTTTTATCAGGTTAAACATGAAAGCAGACTAGCAAGGCACATACATGGGGAAATTTACCATCTTGGTTTAATAAACGAGTTTATGTGCGGTGTTGAAACAGTGCAACTTCTTTAATCCAGTATCTGATGAAGGAGCAAGGATAGAAGAATTAATTTACCACACACTAATTAAAGTGCGGTAAGCACTGTATATATGGTGAAAGTCTCTGAAATGAATATTTGATAAACAATATCTGGTAAATTAAAAACCTGAAATGTTAAATTAAATGCAAATTAAAAATCTGAAATGTTAAATTAATTAAATACAGAAAACTGCATCAAATAACATTACAGGTCTCAGTTAAATCAGGGAGAAAAAAAGCCAAGTTAATCGGCATCACATCTTGCCAGTGTGAGCTTCTGACTCACCTGTCGGGAACAAATGAGGGCTGACAGGAGGTTCAGCTTTATCCGTGAATGTACATGTGGCATGCACAAACATTTCTAGGTACTTTTTACTTGTGAAGCTAAGTGAGGAGTAAAATGGACTTTTACTTTATCATGGAAAAAATGCTAGAAGATTTATTCCGGTCATTGGATCTTCTTCTAGCTTGAGATAAGGACAGACACCTTGCTACGTAAAGGGACCTCTCTAAGGCAGTGATTCACACTGTGTGGAGGCTGAGTTTATGTCTGATGTGCAGCAGAAGAGTGAGCTTGGAGAAGCAGGCTCAGAATGTTCCTGGAGACCTGCCTCTTGCTGTGGCTTTGCTCTGGAAGAAGGACCAAAGTGTCCTGGCTGTCCTATGGATGAGTGCCATGGCCCTGAAAAGACATCTAATGGGTGAGGCCAGCCGTATTTTCTTGTTTCTTGAGAATAGGAGATGCCACCAAACTGACACCTACAGTCATCTGACTCTTCATTTGAACACAGGATCAATTTCAGTGGGTCCTTCGGATTCGAAATTCTGCTCCTACCACTGACTATTGCATGATTCTGGGCAGGGCACTCATCTTCCCTTTTCTGTTTTCATAATTTTGATTCTAACTTCCGCAAATTGACAGCATTCTATAGCTGTCATAGACTGCCAAAGTAGTTTTTCTCACTCTAAGTCTCCGGGTGTCTATGTTATAAACACTTGAGATATATAATTTATTTTTTTAAAAAGGAGTAAAGGTCTGTTTAGTGAATTGGAAATTTCACAGAATAGATTATTTTCACCTTCTGTTGGACCACATAATACCTTGTTCATATCTCTGTTTTGGCCCTTTTTTGGGGCACTTATTTTGTACTGCAATTCTTTTTTCAACTTCATTAAATTGTAAAAATTCATTTAAAATAACACCCATTAATATATGAAGGGATTCTCCTTAAAACATCCAAACAGGGACTTCCCTGGTGATCTACCGGTTAAGACTCCACACTCTCAATGCAGGGGGCCCAGGTTCGATCCCTGGTCAGGGAACTAGATCCCGCCTGCCGCAACTAAATAAATAAATATTTAAATAAAATAAAATAAAATATCCAAACAATACAGATAAAGACTCCTGAACCACAAACTGCAGGCTACATGTACCCCCATGACTGGGTTGGTGTGTATCCTTTTAGACCTTTTTCTTTACATGTACTTACAAATATATAAACCTAGAGAAACATAATTTTTAAGTAAAAAAAGTTTATGTAAATAGTTTTGTACTGTATTCATCGTTTGGCAACTTGCCTCTTTTTTTTAAACTGCATAATGTCTTGGAAAATCTTGTATCATTGAATTATAGATGTATTTCATCCTGTCTTTACTGCTGCACAGCAGGCCGTGGCTGAATCGTAACTTATTTA
Organism: Stenella coeruleoalba; assembly: GCF_951394435.1. Taxonomy (NCBI): domain Eukaryota; kingdom Metazoa; phylum Chordata; class Mammalia; order Artiodactyla; family Delphinidae; genus Stenella; species Stenella coeruleoalba. The sequence continues at coordinate 59,761,759 of NC_137150.1, forward strand.
ACTATTTCTGTATTGTGACATGTAGGTTGTTTCCAATTCTTTGCCAACATAGACAAAGCTACACTCCTTGCTTGGCCATGTCTTTTGTCCAGTGTTTCCCTAGAAATGTAATTGAGAAGTGGCGTCTATGGTGGGCACATTAAAAAATGTAATAGATGCTGCTGAATTGCCTTTGAAAGTGGATGGGCCACCTTATATTCTCACTAGTAACATATAAGAATATTTGCTTTCCCACAACCTCAAGACTGAATGCTACCAGATATGTTACTTTTTGCCAATCTGGTGGGGAAAAAAAAAAGAGGTAACATCCTAATTTGCATATCCCTGAATATGGATAGGACCAAGCAGCTTTTATATTTTTATTGGTCCTTTGTAGCTGATATAATCTTAGTTGGTGCATATGGGTGCTATTCCAGGTGAAAGGCTCAAGGGAAGCTTTTTGGAAGAAGAGGTTATTTGAACGGGATCTTTAGGGAGAGAAGAGATAGCCATGGAAGAAAAAGTAAACGGTTGGAGACAAGAAAAGAGGGGACCCGAGTAGCTCCTGCTGAGACTTCCCATAGTAGCAGAGGACAGGGTGAGGAAGAAGTAGGGAAAAAGTTGGACTGTCCTTACCTTGGAGTCTTGCCTCTTCCCCTTCCCTTTCTCAGTACCCTGTGAGCAACAAAGGATGTGATTGCAGCCAGGAGTCAATGGATCCAGAGATGGGGGTGACGATGTCAGGGGCCAGAAATCAACTGTTGAAGGCTCATTCACTTACATATCTGGTAATTGATGCTGGCAGTAGCCTGGGAACCCAGCTGGGTCTGCCGGCCAGAACATCTTCATGGGGCTTCTCTGTCTAGCTGCTTAGGCAACCTTACAGCATGGTAGTTATGTCCTGGGGCAAATATTCCAGAAGAACCAGTGGGAAACTATATCACCTTTTAAGATTAGGGTCAGAAGTCGCATAGCATCACTTCGGCAATAGGCAAAAGCCCAGACAGATATAAGGGAATGGGACATAAACCCCACATCTTGATGGGAGGAATTTCAATACATTGTAACAAGAGCATGTGAGATGGGGGATAGTGTTGCAGCCATCTTTGGAAAATACCGTCTGCCAGAACATATCTCGCACAAAGAGACACTGAAATCTCTGTGAGAAACCCGTCGACAAAAAGAGTGATAACCTTCCACAGGAAGCTTGATGTGTAAAATATTCCATCACAGAAGATAATGTGAAAATTGGTTTGCGATTGAGGAGGCTTGAGTCATGGCCCCAAGTTTACCATTGTGTTACTCTTGGAAATTGGAAACATTGTGTAACACCTTCAGGCTTCAATTTTGTCACCTGTAAATAAGAAGGTGGAACAAGATGAGTTCTAGCTCTGAGCATAGATAAAGCAGATCACATTCAGCCCATATATTCCAGATTGCTAGCTTTCTGCATTAACCTGAGATAGTTTGTGATCTCTAGTCTAAACAACACATAGATCAGGTGATGTTTGATGGCAAGTGATTGGGGCGAGTCCAGTGTCACAATGATACTTTTGTATCTGGAGTAGATTTGGAATTTCCTTTGAGAAAGCGTACTATTTGGAGGCTCAGATTTACTGAATTTTTTGAAAAGTCCATTAAAAGTCCATCAAATGATGCCACTGAGGTAATATGGATTAAAAAAACATACCAGAGTCTAAATTGATCGTTTAAATTAGCTTAAGTGGTTATAAATCATTAAGAACTGATCACATCAGACCAGTTCTTAAACTAACTCAGTTAGCTAGGCTGTGAACTAGATTCTAATGATCATTCCTATATGACAAAATTAGAACATTTATGAGAGAAGAGGGGCAGCTGAGTTAGCATTAATTACATTTACAGAACCTCCCTCCCTTCCTTCCTTCCTTCCTTCTTTCCTTCCTTCCTTCCTCCCTCCCTCTCTTCCTTTCTCTTTCCTCCTTCCCTTCTTTCTTTCTTTCTTTCTTTCTTCCTTCCTTTCTCTTTCTTTCTTTCTTTCTTTCTTTCTTTCTTTCTTTCTTTCTTTCTTTCTTTCTTTCTTTCTTTCTTTCTTTCTTTCTTTTCTTCCCTCCTTCCTTCCTTCCTTCTTGTCCTTGTTTTCTTCCTCCCTCCCTCCCTCCCTCCCTCTCTCTCTCTCTTTCTTTCTTTCTTTCCTCAATTTATCCCAGGCAGTAAGCTGCACAGCCTGTGTTTTTAAATTAATACATCACGTGAGAGTAATGTTGAAAATGAGAAGAACCAGTTAATAATTAAAGTTGGTTCACTCCTTCAATGAAAAATAAAGAATGTAGACAGGACTCTGTGCCTAAATAAAAATATTTTATATGTGTACATGTATTTGTGGGTGTACACATCGGCATGTTTTTTTATGTACTTGTGTGTGTGATAACATTCTAGGATACATAAGATAGAAAAGTAGAACATGATGCAAAGAAGCAAAACTACAAATGCATGATGATACTCATCAAAAGCTCAGATTAAATGTGATTTAAAGGGGCTTCCCTGGTGGCGCAGTGGTTGAGAGTCTGCCTGCCGATGCAGAGGACACGGGTTCGTGCCCTAGTCCGGGAAGATCCCACATGCCGCAGAGCGGCTAGGCCCGTGAGCCATGGCTGCTGAGCCTGCGCGTCCGGAGCCTGTGCTCCACAACGGGAGAGGTCACAACAGTGAGAGGCCCGCATACCGCAAAAAAAAAAAATGTGATTTAAAGAACAACTGCAAGGGTACAATCTGTTTGGTAAGCAATCTCGTGTAAGGAAATAAAACATAGAGAAAGATTTGTGGGATTTAAGACATAACCCCCTCCCAGAATGTGCAAGTGCACGCACATTCACAATTAAAGAATTACTGGAATTAATATTAACCTTTTGGTTTCCTTTTCTCTTTAGTACTAACCCAATTCTATCTTGAGATTTTTATTCATGTAGAAAAAAAAATCTCCATGTTTATGGACCATACTCCCCCCACCGAAGCACAATGTGAGATCAGTCCAAAAATAAAGTTGCAGATTTGCATTCTGTAGTAATTAAAAAAGAAACTTCCTATATACTAGTAGCATTTCCCTGTAGGTATAGTCAATTTCCCACAGCAATAGAAGATATAATTATACTGATGTAAATCACAGCCAGATGCCTGGGAGGGATTGGCCTTTCACCTTCTTTAATTCATTGAAAGATCTTATCTTTTTGACAGGTACTGTCAGGCAGAGCAAGGGGCTGGGAGGCAGGATATTTTTCTGGTAACTAATTTGCTTGGAGAAAAAAAAAGTATTTATTGCAAACACTCAAAAGCAGTGAGATAATCCAGGTTTAGCAGAATATTCTCTACCTCGTTTTTTTGGCCGCCTAGTAATTGTCCTCGTGTGTCCTGCCCTCCCTCTCTCTCTGTTCCTAGGTCCTCTCATTCTCCCCCATAAACCACTAACCATTCCTTTGGACCTCATGTTTCCAAAATATTTGTGAAGAAATATGTATATATTTACACACACATGTATTTTTTCACCTTTCCTTAGAATGAATCCTTGTTGCCAGCTTTTGTGATTTACATTGTTTGTAGAGAAACATCAACACTGGGAAAAGCCAGCATTCTGGGAAGGACGCTCTACCCCAGCCAGGTCTGACTTATTTTCACAGTTGCTTCCTGCTTTGCTGCTTTTGTTCAAGAGACATTTCCTTTTGGACAAAACCACCTAGAGTATAAGGTTGGACGTCTAGGATTGCATGAGAGTCAAAGCAGCTCCAGTGACTAATGGGAGTTGGTGCTGAGAACCCAAGAAGCAGAAGGAGATGTAACACCCAACTGGAAATGAAAAGATGCCTGAAGTTTGGTAGTTTCTCTTACCCTCCCCTACATTCCTTTTATTTTTGTGGCAAAACTTGAAACAAAGCTATAGTAAAAGTGCTTTTCATTTGGTGGGTGGTGGAGATTCTGACTCAGGCTTTGCAAACAGGACATTGCTTGAACCCTGAGATGAATGCTCCCACAGGATTCTGGAACAACAAAGCTGCCTGCTCCATCGTGTAGCATCATTGGTCCCCTCGGGAATTCCGGTAGAGCTGGGGAGGCGGCAGCACAGGTGCAGATCTTCTGAGGCACTTGAATGGAATCGCCAGAGTTCAAAGGGGTTTTGAACTTTAGATCTAAGCTTTCTCGGTTGCATTTAGCCTATTTGGATATCGGGTTTAGGTGTGGACCTACTAAAGTAGACATTTCCAACTCTCTCATTAATATTTTAAAATTATTTTTAGAAACTAGATTATGTTAGTAAAAAATTGGAAGCATCTAGTACCCAATATAGGGGATTATTAAATAAATTATAATATGTCCATACAATGGAATAGTTCATAGCTATTAAAAATGATGCAGTAAAAAGAAAATGATGCAGTAGAAGATAATGGAAAAGTTTCATATGTTGTTATGTGAAAAAAAGATTATAAAACTGTGGTATAATATTATCCCATTTTTGGAAAAAATGGAAAGATAAAGTAGAGAAAAAGGTAGATACACATAGAAGAATTGGAAGATCAATTCCAAAACGTTAAAATGCTACCATTAGTTACCTATGGGTTGTGGGATAGCAGGAAATTAAATTTTCTTCTTTTTGTTTATCTAAATTTAAAAATATATTTATTTATTTAGGCTGCGCTGGGTCTTAGTTGTAGCACTCGGGATCTTCGTTGAAGCATGTGGACTTCTTAGTTGCAGCATGCAGGCTCTTAGTTGTGACATCTAGTTCCCCTACCAGGGGTCGAACCCGGGCCCCTTGCATTGGGAGCACGGAGTCTTACCCACTGGACCACCAGGGAAGTCCCCTGTTTATCTGAATTTTAAGATACAGAGAATATGTGTTACTTTGGTAGTAATAATAACGATAATAACATAATTTAAGAAAAGAAACTGATTATTTGGTTCTCTTAGAGCTTCTCATTTTTGTGTTTGGCACTTGGAACCAATTAAACAAAAAAAACAAACCTTGTGGCATAATTGTGGAAAGATCAAATACTGGAAGTACCCAGAAATTCCCTTAGAAAGCCATAGGTTTTGGGCCTGAATATGTTGAGCACCATGCTCCTTCCCAGTCCCAAGTCCACATGATGGTAAATGAATACGTTGGCCGGGCACTGGCATATACATGGGGGTTTGAAGTTTCATAAGCCAGGGTGAAACTGACTTTATCACAGAAAGAAAATATTTTAGCCAAATATTTGTTGCTGATGAATGTTCTGAGGATGCAAAAATTCTAGCCCAAATGTTCGAGGTTAAATAGGTCACTTATTCCCAGTCAACACGCTAATCTCTTTTAGTGTGCAGAGGCATTGTGTAGAGACTTTGGCGACTCTTTGCTTTACAGATGGCAGCAGGTGAATGGACAGTTGGGCTGCAGATCTCATGGCTGAGTGGCAATGTTTTAGGTAAGCCATGGAACCATGAATGCAGGACTCCCTAGTGCCCAATGGCCAAGTGAGCTCTCATCTGACATCTTTGGTCAGCAAGGCCTTTGGCCTCACTAGACTAAGAGGCAGGCTGTTATTTACTAACGGATCTCTGTGGGCCAGGCATCCCACATGTCTTGTCTCATCTCTGCACAAACTCTGCAAGGTGGGTGTGATTATCCTTCCTCTTACAGACGAGGAAACTGAGGCTCAGAGAACATAAGTCATTAGGCCTGAAACTTGCAGTGCATAAGAACCCAGATCTGTCTGACTGAAAACCTGATGCCCATTCAATCTCCAAGACCATGATTTCATTGTACACACAGTTCACCAGCCTTACCTGATTATTTTCAAGTGACATATTCAAATCCAGATACTAGTTTATATTATAATATTATGCCGACCCTTTCATGTCCTTCCTTCTTTCCTCCTTCCTTTCATCCATGCCATTTTCTTTATTTCTCTCTTTTTAAATCTTTTAAACACTGAGAAACAACATTTAAATTTAAGGAAAAGCAACCGGTGATTTCATTCATTGTGCTCTACTCTGTAGCCTACCAAAGGTATCTTTCGTTCTACATATTTAAAAATTATGCAGCTATAGCTTTTCTCTTTAAACCCAGGTTATCGTATTAAACTTTCACTCTACTAATGGGAGAAGTGGAAGAGGGAAACTAACATATATTGATACCATTTATCAAAAAAAAACCCTCTTATTAAGGAAGATTTTAAAACAAATACAAATAGAATAGTATAATGAATGCCCATGTACCCATCACCACACAGCTTCAACTCATGAACACTCTTATTTCACCTAAATCCTCCATTCCCCCTCCCATATTATTATTATTAATTTTTTTTTTATTTATTTATTTTTTTGCGGTACGCGGGCCTCTCAGTGTTGTGGCCTCTCCCGTTGCGGAGCACAGGCTCCGGATGCACAGGCTCAGCGGCCATGGCTCACGGGCCCAGCCGCTCCGCAGCATGTGGGATCTTCCCGGACCGGGGCACGAACCCGTGTCCCCTGCATCGGCAGGCGGACTCTCAACCACTGCGCCACCAGGGAAGCCCCCTCTCATATTATTTTGAAGCAAATCCCAGGCATCATATTATTTCATCCATAAATAATTAAGCATGTATCTCAAAAACATAAAGCCTCAATAAAAACACACAGTACCATTATCATATCTTAAAAAATTAACAATAATTCTTTAATATCATCAAATACCTAGGCAGTATAATTTGCAATTTTCTCACAAATTTCCTATCGTTTTTATAGCTTATTGAAATCAGTGTCCAAATGCAGTTCACACATGATTTGTTGATATGTTTTTTGTCTCTTTAATCTATATGTCTCCCTCTCTTTCTCTCTCTCTTCACGTGATATGATTTATTTGTTGAAGAAATGAGACCGTTTGGCGTGTAGAATTTTTCACAATCTGAATTTTGTGGATTGTATCCCTGCCATGTGCCTAACATATTTCTCTACCTTCTGTCTGTATTTCTTATGAATTGGTATTTGGATCTAGAGGCTTGGTCAGATTCAGGGACCTTGGGGACAGGTCACTGGAGTAAGGGTCAGGAGACAGACTTGGTTCAAGCCCTGGCTCAGCCACTTTCCAAGAGCGACTCCAGACAAAACTGGAATCTCTCTGAGCCTTAGGTACTCCATTTGTCAAGTGGCGTCGGCTACACCCTCGCCACCTCTCCAGGGTTGCTGTGAAAACCAAATAAGATAATGCCAGTGTTTTCATATCTTTACAGTTGTATTCAAATGAAAAATATTTCATTTGACATTTATTTCTTTTACTTGTGAAAGATAGTATAGTTAAGAAAAATTTTAAAATTATGTATCATAACTTCTTAACACTTTAGTTTTTATTTTTGCATATTTTTCTGGTCATTCTTCACATACCAAAATTTTACAGACTTGAAATCATGTTAGGATACCATTTTATATTTTGTATTTTAATAATTTTTAAATTAATATGGTTCTGGGTCGCTGCATTATCTTTATTTCATGGTTGAACATTTAAGTGATTTCACTTGTACATATGAAACTGCCACAAACAACTTTGTGTATGAATTATTTCCTTAGAATAAACCCCCGGGGTGTGATGACTGGGTGAAAATATATGGGCATTTTTATGGCTCTTAATAGATTTTGCCATATTGCTTTCCAAAGGCTGGTAACAACGAACCTGGCACCAGCAATGTATGTGTATCGTTTAAAGTGATTATTTTAAATCAATTATTCACCAGCCATATGTGAAGGCATGTCCCAGCATCCTTGTCTGCAAGGACCTTCCATTTCTGACTCATTCATTCGTAAGAAATAAGTAAATAAAACAAGAAGACTGTGTATGATGAATAAACAAGAGTTCTATTAGTTAAGATTCTAGAAAAGCCAGTGTGTTTTTGTTGCATGTAATGCTTGTTTGCCTGTTTGATTTTATAGATTTGTTGGTATTTTTGCAAATTTTCTGGAACATACAGAGAAACAATATATACTACATTATCTGAATCTTTTATAAAAGCATATATAGAAATAGGACATTTTTCTCGTCCTATTTTTCAGGAACTTTTTTTTTTACACCAATCAAAATCTTTTTATTTTGTTTTGTTTTGTGGCTGTCCGTTAGGTAGGTTATGTTTCAAAAGCAAGACTGAACTCTGAGTAGATACTAATATGTATGTATACTTTCAAATTATGGAGTTATAATAGCACCCATCTACTGTTCATATAGTTTGTTTAGCTTTCAAAGCTCTTTTATGTGTTTTTCTCATTTGACCCTCACAACATTGCCTGGGGTAGGTCAGGATGGCCTTATCATTTCAGTTTGACCGATGAAGAGACTGAGGTACAAGGAAACTTGCCTGAGATTGTTCCCCTTCTCAGGGCTGCCACGGCCTCCTGGCTCTTTTTACCCAATTGTACAGTCTTTAAAAATGCTCTTTCAGGGCTTCCTTGGTGGTGCAGTGGTTGAGAGTCCGCCTGCCGATGCAGGGGACACGGGTTCGTGCCCCGGTCCGGGAAGATCCCACATGCCGCGGAGCGGCTGGGTCCGTGAGCCGTGGCCGCTGAGGCTGCGTGTCCGGAGCCTGTGCTCCGCAACGGGAGAGGCCACAGGGGTGAGGTGGCCTGCATACCGCAAAAAAAAAAAAAAAAAAAAAAAGCTCTTTCATATCAGTACTGTGCTTTTCAACTAGCATTTAAAAAATATATGGTTATATAGAATTAGCTTGTCTTTTGTTTTTGGCTGCATTGGGTCTTCATCGCTTAGCACGGGCTTTCTCTAGTTGTGTCAAGTGGGAGCTACTCTTTGTTGTGGTGCACCAGCTTCTCATAGCGGTGGCTTCTCTTGTTGTGGAGCACGGGTTCTATGCATGCAGGCTTCAGTAGTTGTGGCATGTGGGCTCAGTAGTTGTGGCTCGTGGGCTCTAGAGTGCAGGCTCAGTAGTTGTGGCGCACTGGCTTAGTTGCTCCGTGGAACATGGGATCTTCTTGGAGCAGGGATGGAACCCGTATCCCCTGCACTGGCAGGCGGCTTCTTAACCACTGCACCACCAGGGAAGTCCCTAGCTTGTCTTTTAAAAATGCTCTCTTGCAAAATGGCGTTGGCTTTTTCTTTACAACAGTAGTGGGATGAAGGGAGTTCTTTAGTTAATGTCAGCCGTAGCTGTCATGTGCTGAGTGGCTAGTAAGTGTTAGGCACTTTTTACTGTTTTAATCCCCATCACAACTCTGTGAAGAGGGTAGTGTTATCACTCACGATGTTACAGGGGAGAAAACAGCAATTCACAGAAGTAAAGAACTTTTCCAATTTCATGGAGCTAGGAGGTGACAGAGCTAGAACTTGAACCCAAACTCGTTCAATTTGAATCAAAGGATCTTTCATCTGTTCCACACATTTTTCCTGAAGGATCACTTTTCAAATAGTTAATAAAGCATACTTTAATTTTTTCATATTATAAAAGAAATATATCTTTACCAAACAGCATTTGGAAACATAGAAAATTCTATTTACGCAAGGCCAGGCTATGCTTCTTCATGCAGAGTACCAAATCTAAGATATAGTAAAGACATATTTAATTAGCTGTCATCCCAGAGATGAAAGCATGGAGTTTAAGCCTCCAGTCAGCAATTTTTTGTCCCCTAAAAGTCTAACTTTCTGTAAAGCTTAAAGGTTTAACTCATTAAATCCCACCTACCTGGCTTATGTACTCTCCAGTTTCCGGTCTTGTACTTTTTAAATTTGTTCACTTGGGAAGGAAGCAAACACAACAAAAAGAAATCAAGCCCTGACTTGGTACAGTAGCTAACAGAGCGTCTTAAATCAACACAGCCGGTGTAACTTGTACTGATTCAAGTAACTATTTTTGTCTCTAGCATTTCACATTGTCTCTACTACCAAAACTTCCTGATACTCAGAGGTGAAACAATGGGAGGGCCAGATGTTTATTGGTATAAGGCTTACCTTCAGCTTATGAAAAGAAGATGCAATTTACAGTGCTGTCTCTTAGACCTCCAGTGTCACATCCTTTCTTTTGACTACATTAAAGTCGTAGCAGAAAGCATTCCTCGAGACACAACAGAGCAATTTAGCAGCTGCCTCAGAGTTGGAGTTGGTATTAGGTTACCATTCGGCATTTTTTTCCATCTCTTGACCTGTTTACAGGAAAGTTGGGACAAGGTCAGGGAAAGTGTGGAATTGTTATCAGCTCTACTGAGGCCACACCTGAATGAAAAGTTTGGTGCTGAAACAAGATCGAACTTGAGTGCTATTTGGAACTTAAAACAGTAAACATCACCGTAGAAAGGAGACTGCCTCATAGAGTTGTTTTAAAGGGGACCAAAGCCCAACCTGAGCAATTAATTTCGGTTTGGCTGACATCACTTGCAGGCCCAGTACGTGCAGTTTTTGTGCTGCACACTCCAGGGTGTGCCTGCACAGCCCAGACTTGGCCACAACTGAGCATCCCTGAACTTAGCAGCTCGTGTCCTGGCCACACACACTCTGGTAGAATACTACTTGTTATCACCCAGATTCCCATCTGAAAGAGATGGCCCCTGTTCTAGGAAACAAATTCCATACGGCAAAAGCTTGAGAGAGCATAATTAACCTATATCCTGTCCCCTGACCCTGGCGATATACAGATCTTCTTTAACATTTTGCTCATGTTCTAGCTGCTGGCATGCTGACTCGTTTAATGAAATTCATATCTGGTCTAAGGCGCTGTCATTAGATGAAAATTATTACTGAGCCTGCAAGCAACTCTCAGATGATTTCGAGAACCTCCAGAATTAATTATGTTTAGAGACACTGCCAGCTACATTTAGGGGTCAATCTGTTTCTTCTCATTTCAATTAAATTGAATTTAGCAAACATTCATTGCATTCCTACTGTGTGCCAAGCACTGTGGTTACAGAAATGAATGGGATGTGGTTTGTGCCCTAAGGAGTTCTTGACCTAGCAAGTTTTGGAGTCTCTCATTCTCCCTGGCTTCTCTTACAGCCATATTCTATTTCTTCCACCCCCAACCCCTCACTGCTTTTTGGGGGAGGGGGGTGGTGTTGTTTCTCTTCTTTACACCACATGTGGGTGGCTTTTCTTCCTTCTGCTGAGGATAGACTCTCCCAGGCCCTGTTCCTAACTCTGCTGTAGTCTTCCTAGTTCGAGGGCTATAACCACTTTGGAAGGATGAGCCTGTGCATCTGGATCGGAAAATGAGGTCGGTTGTCATTATCAGAGAAGTGGAGCCAATAGCTTGGTGAACCACGGGTTTGTCAGGGGGAATAATCCTTATGCTGTGTTTTTCTGAGCTATGGGAAAAAAGTGGCTGTGATTTGAATTCCCCTCAAGCATTTGTAGGAAAGGAAGAAAATATGCAGAAGACTCCAGTGTTTTCATTCCTGTCTCCCATTTAGAAGATTCCCCAAGTCATCTCAAACCATTCTCTGGCCTGGCTAAAGATGGCTGTTTAGAAGTTTTAATTGAAAATTTGTCCTGGGTTTTTCAGTTTAGACCTATAGATGAGAGTCTACATTTTAAGGCACAATTCAAAATGGACAATTTGCCTTGAAAACAGGCATATTTTTCAGCTTCATATGACTAATGGTACATGAAGGGAGTCTAGTAATCACATAATTAGTTCCCCATTACTAAGAAATCATTTTCGGAGTCCATGAGATGTGGTTTGCAATAACTTCTGTGGTTCTGCACCAACCACCTAAACTTTGGATGCCTACATTTGAAGACAAAGGAGCAATTTTCAATGATAGAGCTATGGGGAATTCTTCTAACTAGGAGACAAAGTTCGGTTTAACTCATTTTCTTTGTATTATGTTTAGAATCCAACACTTGGATCAGATTCATGAAAAAACTTCCTAGAGGATTTGTAAACTTTTCAGAGATCTTAGACCCTTCTGGAGTTCATATACTTGTCTAGATTCCATGCTGAGTTTGAGAATATGATGGATCATATATCATTTGTAAAGTTTTCTCTGCTTGTAAACCATGATTCCAAAAATCATGGGCTACACTTTTTTTTTTTTAAATAAACGAAAGGGAAGTAACTGTGAGCAGTATTTCTACATTTGAAAATAATTCCTGGGATGTTTGAGATTTTAGTAAGAGAAACTCAAGTGATTCTGTATAACAAGTAAACTGAAAAGGATTTTTCCTACCTAATGTTAACCTTTAGACGATTAGCAACAAGTTGATAATTGTTGAAGCTGAGTGATAGATATTTGAGTTTCTAATCTCTAATTTATGCTTGAAATTTTCTACAATAAAAAGTTACATATAAAATTTCAAAGAAAAAAAAGGCTAATAAAAAATTAAAAGTAAATTAGAAAGAAAGAGGGAGAGAGAGGAGGAGAGAGGGTTATTAACCCTTTGCAATGATGTGGTAAAAATACCATATCTCTGGAGTCATTAAGTCAGTGAAAAATAATAATAGTTAATAATAATGGTCCCTTATAGAATACTTAATATGTACTCAGACCTTAAGAACATTATCACATCTAATCTCCACAACCACCCTTTGACATACATATTTATAAATCATATAAAATATTTGTATTTTTAAAAATGTAAGTACCAAGGCTTAAAGAATTTATTCGACTTGCTCTGGGTCATACATTAATAAATGTCAGATTATCTGCCACCAGAGCCCAGGCCCCAAAGCACAGGGCTATTCGATAATTGCCTCCTAAAGGGTGAAGAAGCTTGGGTGGGAAATAACTTCATTTAGCGTTGTGAAGGTACATTTCTGTAAAGCTATCCACCAAAGTGCAGTGGAAACACTTTGGGGCTAGACTGACCTCACCTTGAATCCCGCCTCTGTAGTTTATGGCTGTGTGACCTCAGGCAGGACTGAGCAACTCTGGGCCCTAGTTTCCTAACCTGTAAAACAGAACACATAGTAGGCACTCAGTACAGCAGAGCTGTATCATTTTCTTTTGCCTGCTCTCTTCATATCTGGCTCTGTTCTAGTGAGTGTCCAACTGATCCAGCTTTTCTTAGAAGAGGCCGTATTAGATGGACTTCAGAGTAGTTTTTAGCAATAAGAAGAGGCTGAAAGCTGACCTCGTTTTGCAGTAATAGAATATGGAGTCTAGGTCTACATGAAATTTACTTCATCAGCCTGACCTCTGAACTTTTTTTTTAAACCACACACACAGGGATATTTTTATAATTGCCTGTGACACAATGGTGAATCATCTTATGACTGAGTCCTCTCTCCAGGACTGGGAGAAAGATGAGTAAGGGCTCATCAGGGCTGATTCCAGCATTCCTCAGAAGTCTGGAAGTTCTTTGGATTGATTTGATTATTTTCCTGTTCTCCCTATGAGGCAGAGATAATCTTGGGGACAGAATTGCATAGTCTGGGTTACCTACTCAGAGGCTAAGTGTGCTTAGACTTACTGTTCCAATGGGTAAAAAAATTAAAAATTGCTTAAGTCAATGAAACACTAGATTAGCTATACAAGTTGTTTGAAAGAAATAACTAATTTAATCAAAACAGTAACTCAGTAACCCCTATAGACCAGACCAGGGATAGTAAAAATTAACTTAATATTCTTAAGTGTGTCATAACGCGCTGAATGGATAAGAGCACACACAAAAAGAGCATACAAAAGACAGAGGATGCAAGTTTCTAAGTGCACCATGCATGTATCTACAGCGTCATGAATCACTTGACTTTTCCTCCTCTACCACTATCCCTCCTCCTTCCCATTTAGGACTGTGTTACTTGACTATGAGCTCTTAAATATCTAACTATACAAGGGTTCTCCTCAAACTCAGCCTTAGGGGCATAGAAGAACTCATTATTATGAAACAAAAATTTTCATGCACTTTGTTGGGCAGGCTTTCTTCCCATATAAAGAAAGCAAGACCATTTCCAAGTGCTGAAGTTCATTTCAGCTCCAAAGGTTGGTTTATCATACTGTGGATATAGCTGATGGTAATAGGTCAAGTACTTCATTAAGTTTGGGATGTCCCAGATAAAGAAGCTGGTGAAAGAATTTTTTCATTTAAAACTTTTTTTTCCTTTAGGAGGCCTTTCCTATGCTGTCATTATACTATAAAACAGATTCTCATGTACACCTTCACTGTTAGACATTGACAGGGTAGGAAAGGAGACAAACTATTATCAATTACAAGCAAATGGTGTCTCAAATTTTATTCAGCATTTTAAAAATTTCAATCTTTCTGAGAAGGGAAACTTTAGCTACTTTGCAGAAACTGCTCTAGTTTGTAAATTAACTACCTAATATATTTTGTGTTTGCAGCGTGATTTAGTAGGTTTTTTTCCTTGATCAAATTCCCTTTAACGTCACTGGAAGTTATATCTGAATAATTACTTTAGAACTGGGCCCAACATAGATTTCTGAATTGGCAAATTCTAGATACTGGGTGAATAGTTTCGGTGTCTGTGTGTCAGATGGGGGGAGGGAGAGGTGAAACCTCATAGCTTCAGGAACTAACACACATTTTATTTCTGTCCTCCATTCGGTGGGACTTCACAGAATACAAGGAAACTACCTTGTGGAGGCTACATGTTGTTATATGGAACAGTGACATTGACATGTGCAAAATCCTGAGAACTATCCTGAAAATCTATTTTCAGAATAAACAGCCCTTTAGTTAGCTGTCCTTCCAATACAGGTGGTCTCCCAGGCAGCTTTTTCTGCGTGAACAAATGAACAAGTGGAGGAATCTGACTGTTCCATTAGCAAATAAGCTGCTTTTGCGGAAAAATGCAAACTGGATTAAGGCTGGATTTTCTAAGAAAGAGGATAGGATCTAAGACCTGGAGATTGGTATTTGGTTTTGACGTTCACAATCCCCTTTTAGCGATTGGTCCAATAGATGACAGTAGATCTGGAAAGGAAGTCTAGCCAATTCTAGCCCCCTTGAGAGGAGGCCCTGAACCTGCTACCAGGGAAGCCTGGATGGGCTTGAGGGTTAAGTGTTGGGCAGGGCTGGACCAGGGCAAAATTGTGAAGAAAAGAACGCTTGATTTTTCAGATGCACTATCACCCCCAGTGCAGGCATCCAGTAACGTGGGGTTACCACAGCTGTCATTTCCTACCTGAGCCTAGATTGCTCGGTTGGGATCCAGATGTCAAAAGAAACAAGAAAATAGTAAAACAATAAAACCCAACAATTTATGTGTTCACTTGTGATTATAAAGATAATAGATACTAATTGCAGAATACTTGGAATATTCATTAAGGAATAAAGACAATGAATTACTCTCCATCCATCACTCAGAGATAAATGACTTATTAGATTTTCTGATTATTGTATTTCAATTATATGTCATACACATTTTCGGTAGGAGTGGGGGCATTACAGTTGACCATTAAGATTATTTTCTACCCTTCTCCCCATCAAGATTTATTCGCTCTATATCACATTCCTTTAAGATCTTGTTGAACGCCAGAGGTACAGTCAGTTCTGTTATAATGTGATCTACGTGCGCTCCTGAGAGTATCCATGCTCTGCGTAATTGCACAATAAAAACCATAGAACTTATGGGAACATGGGATTAAAGGGACAGCATTCAAAAGCTTTGTCAGTGACACATAAAAAGATAAGAACTTAATAAAAGTTTTACCATGTCAAATGGTTATGAAATTCATAAATACTACAATACATATGGTGCTTTATTTTGAAAAAGAGCTGGTGTCTACTTGAAGAAGTGGACCTTGGAAGGGTTGCCTCTTGTGAGTTACTGTAAAGTGCCAGAAGGAGGGTTTTCTGAAGTCAACAAAAAGTTGTAATACTAGGATGTGAATGGGTGTAACTCACTCTCCTCAGTTTGTGATCCAAAGATGACAGGTAAGTGATCGTTCACGGCTTTAAATTTGGAGCATGGTTTTCTACCTTTGACATGCAGATCTTTCCAGGCATTTGTTTATAATAAAAACTTTCATCAAAATTAAAAATCTAACGTGTAACTTCCTTCAATTAATTTTTGTATGATGGCTAAAAATTCTTTTGTAGCTTCCTCATTTCCTTGTAGTTTCACTGGACAGCTAAAAGCTTTGGAACATTGTACTATGTTTAAAACAACTGAAACAGCCACTACTAGCATAAAAAGGAACCACTTTTGCAGGGTTTGGTGATTTCCATTTGAGGTCTTCAAGTGTATGTGGTACTTTCCTTTGTGTGTGCACTGCTTGGCATTTTGAATCAGGACTCTTAGACAGGTTTGGGATGTTGAATGGGTGTTTGTATAGAAAAGCTCATACGTGTGAAAGAACAGTAAACAACCTCATAGAATAACACATGTGATGAATTCAGGTAGTCAATAGTTTGAGATGTGTGTGTTTTGTGTATTCCTACCTTGTTGGTTCAGTGGGATGCAGGTTTCTGTGTTCACCTAGTGTTTCTTGCAGAAAAAACTGTGCAAAAACAAATGTGATATTTGATTATGCTCAAACTATTCCCTAACATAGCAATGGTATAGGAATAAATTTGTGTTGTCAAAACAAATGTTATAGCAAATTTAACTGTAGTCTGACAAACACGTTCCATGGCAAGCCATGACCAGGTGGCGGAGATCCATGAAATTTTATCTACATTTCTGAAATCCATAAAGCTCTGAGGACTAAAAGGTTTTTTGTTTGTTTGTTTTTGGCCACACGTCACAGCACCCGGGATCTTAGTTCCCCGACCAGGGATTGAACCCACGCCCCCGGCAGTGGAAGCGCAGAGTCTTAACCACTGGACCACCAGGGAAGTCCCTATTTGCTTGCTTTTGTGACTCAGCTTAGGAAAAACTTGATCCGACTTAGCTGCATTTGTCACCTGGCTTAAACTGATGTGAGTCTCTTCATTTATTTCACTTAGTATAAATATTTATACATTTTGTTGCAGAAATATTTTTGCATCTGATAATTAGATGCTATCTCAGACCTGCTGGAGATTTAAATAATACATGGAATAAGCAGCCTTCTAATATCCCCCCAATTTTTTCTTTTTTCTTTTTGTTTCAGTTTTGTTTTTTTGGCCGCACCGCTCGGCATGCAGGATCTTAGTTCCCCGACCAGGGATCAAACCTGTGCCCCTTGTAGTGGAAGCTTGGAGTCCTAACCACTGGACCGCCAGGGAATTCCAATATCCCCCAAATTCTGAATTCTTAAACACATATGGACCCAAGGCTGTGGATCTGCAAGGGCCAAAATTGTGTGACTCATTTTAGGTGACACATTCCCATTTTAACAGGGACCTTCAGGGCTGTTACCCTTAGGGGTGACCGACGCAGGCAGGCTGGTGGGGAGCCACTGAGATGGACCACTTCCTCCCTTGTTGGAACTGTCTTCTTCGCTCCACTGCTCTTTCCTTAGATTACCCTGAGCGTCTCTCTTCCCCTGCCCTTCAAGGAAATCAACGTTTCTAAGGGCGTGGTCCAAGTCCATCCACATCTAAATCGTCCAGCAAAATGCAAACCCCCAGGCCTCAAGTCAGACTTTCTAAATGAGAAACTCATAGGATGGGGCCCTGTATGTTTTAACAGTTTCCCCCATGATTCAGATGCACTTTTAAGTTTGGAGTCAGCTACGTGAAATAAATGTATTCCTCAATATCCTTCCCTATATTCACCTCCTAGTCTCACTTTGGTCTCACTCAATCAACGGCCACACATATGCTTGCAATGTGACCGTATATATTGCACAGTAGCGCATAACGTCTTTATTTCCACTTCTGGGCTTCAGACTCTAATATACAGCTGCTAACTCATATATCCCAGGGGCATTACGAAATGAGCATATTTAAAACTGGGCTCATCCGGGCTTCCCTGGTGGCGCAGTGGTTGAGAGTCTGCCTGCCGATGCAGGGGACACGGGTTCGTGCCCCGGTCCGGGAGGATCCCACATGCCAGGGAGCGGCTGGGCCCGTGAGCCATGGCCGCTGAGCCTGCGCGTCCGGAGCCTGTGCTCCGCAATGGGAGAGGCCACAACGGTGAGAGGCCCGCGTACGGCAATAAAAACAAAAAAAAAAACAAAAAAAATAAAACTCAGCTCATCCTCTTACATTTCAATGAAAGGAGCCACAATCATCTCGGTTTCCCTGTCAAAACTCACAGCTCATCTCTGATTGTTCCCTCACTCTCGTCTTCCACACCTAATCTCCGCTTTCAAAGTAGGTGTCCAGTCTTTCCACTTTTCTCCTCCCCCTAGCCTAGTCCACCATCATTTCTTGCCTAGACTACCGGAGCAGCGTGATTGTTCCCTTCCAGACCATCCCTGCCTAATCCAGTCTCCATAACGGAGCCCGATGGAGCTTTCTAAAATGCAAATGAAACATGTTGCTCCCAGCCTAAAAACATTGAAGAACATCCCATTATCACTCACCAGAACTCAAACTCTATCCAGGCCTGCAACGCCCGGCAAGGCCTTCCAGCTTCATCTCCACGGGCCCTGTGTCCTGTGATACCCTCTCTCCCCACTCTTTTATTTAGGTCTCTCCGACACGTGCTCCTGGGGTTACCCCCTACTTCCCTCTCTGAGCACTCTTCCTGCTGTACATAATTACTTGCTTAATTATCCATTTCCTCCATCATCAGACTCTAAGCTCCATGATAGCAGGACCCTGCCTGTCCTGCTTATTATCGAGCACTCCCATGGAAAGCGCTGATGAACAAATGAATACATGAGTTATTTTGGCATGTGTGGTCGTGAAGGCAGAGGTGGGGCCTTTTATGCTTCTCAAGCAATACCAGTGAGGTTGGCTGGCTAGTTCAATTTAGTTCAAGACAACTCAATTTAACAAACAGTTATTATTGAGTATTTATTATGCTCTATCGGGCATGTCACAGAGTTAGAGAAGACAAGGCCTCTGCCCTCAAAGACCACTGCCGTAACCTAACCTGTCACTTGCTGGCATCCTGCTGTTTGTGGACAGATGGCCCAGGATCACCATGCCACTGATGCCCTGACTTCAGAAACTGCCTGATGCCTCTACTCCCTTGGTCCCCTGTCTGCCTCCACTTCAGGTGTTTGCCCAAACTATGCCTGAATTTGCCACCTTCATTAGCATGAGAAAAGGACTGTATAATGACTGAGTCCTCTAAAGGAATTCCAATCCCCCACTGCTATATGCCCTTGGCCACGGGGAGACAAGCAATTTCTACAAAAGATTACATTTTATAGCAGAAGTTACAGCAGAAGCCGGAGTCAGGCAGAAATCGCAATTCCATCATTTGCCAGTTGACCTTGGGCAAATTTTGATTTTTTTCATGCATAAATAGAGATAATAATAGTCACCTTATAAGTTTTTGTGATTATTAATGCTATTAACAAAAAATAAGAATGTCTAAGATGGAGGGCTGACTACATGCTGGGCATTGTCCTAAGGGCTGACCTCACTTAATCTTTGCAATAATCCGAAGAGGTAGATACTAATATATTCATGTTACAGGTGAGGGTGGTGAGGCTTAAGTAACTTTCCTGTGCTAACAGTGAGCAAGTAGAAGGGCTGGAATTTCATCCAGGCAGCCTGGCTCCAGAGTTCATGCCCTTACTCACTGCACTACCTCCTCAGGTTGAGGTTAATTGAAGATATGGATAAAATTTCTATTCTCTTATTGGGGAAAAAATAGCAAAATATTTTTAAAAGGGATTTAATTTGTCTTTAATTCTCTTGTTTTCCAAGGTCCTGAGAGAATGCCATGAAAAGCACATTTTCTTATTCTGTGGAATAAATAGGTCCTATTAAAAATAACATGCCATCCTTCATGTTATTTTTCACTTTAGCTTTTTCTCCCTGCTTCACTGATGCATTAACTGTCGTGTGTAGTTGGACCACATGTGGCCTGGTCTCACAGATGCCCAGCCATTTTGACAGTTGGGTGGAGTAATGGGCATATTGGGGAGGGGTGGGGGGCAAACATACACCCTTTAGTTACTTGTTAAAGGAGCTGGCTAGTTTCGCAGTCATGATAATTCTAAAGCCTAGTGACTGTCTTCAATCCAAAAATTTGCTCTATTTAATATATGATCATTTTGATTACATGGTATAACTGAAGTAATTTTACACCATGATAAGAGTTTTGTCTAAGCGCTTGCAGGCAGTTACTGTAAAGGAACATGGTAGTTTACAGTGTGGTCACAGGGGAATTATACTGTTTTAAAAAGAAATCATTTTATTCATTCACAAACACACAGTATCTACTATTTGCTAATAATATCTAGATTATAAGAATTTGAGGATGCAGAGGGTATATTACTAATGGAATGTGGCTAATATCCATTAATCTAAGATGTTCCTGTAGCCTTACTTCTGTGGGCTTTGAGAGTTTTTGTACAACTATAGGGCCTCACTGTGATGAGACACATTTAAGGGAGATAAATATTTGGGCCAAAGGTCTATCTGTAGCATATATTTGACCTCACTGGAGGTCAAATAACCAAATTTCCTTAGTGACACCTGGGTCAAGGTAACTGAGGCCATCTACCTACATATTCATATTGTATTCTTTCAAGGAAAGATTGGGTGTAGTGGCAGAAATATAAGTAAATATGCTGTAAGTTTGTAAATTTGTGTGTATTTACATGTTGATGCTCATTAAAGCCTAGATTAAAATATGATTCATTGTGAATAGGTCCATCAGCAAGAGGTACCTTTTGTGAAATAGCTGCATTTAAAGAGGTTAAACACTTTAAGATTCATATTTAGGCATCAACCTATTCGAAGGCAGATTCTTTTTTTTTTTTTAACATCTTTATTGGAGTATAATTGCTTTACTCTTTTTTTTTTTTAATATTTATTTATTTGGCTGTGCTGGGTCTTAGTTGTGGCATGTGGGATCTAGTTCCCTGACCAGGGATCAAACGCGGACCCCCTGCATTCGGAGCACAGAGTCTTAACCACTGGACCACCAGGAAAGTCCCTAAAGGCAGATGTTGAAGTATAGATATAAGTCCTTAAAAAGGAATGTGAAAACACATGTGCATTAAATAAATAAGATTGCAAATCTAGTGAGATTAGAACTGAGCACTTGGAGAAACTGACATTAAAGGAACATAGGCAATCTATTAACTCAGAATATGGATAGAAATATCTCTTAAGTGGTGTTATGGGCTGGTTGTGTTCCCCCCAAATTCATATGTTTAACTCCTAACTCCCAGTACATCAGAATATGACTGTGTTTGGAGCTATGGGCTTTAAAAAGGTAGTTAAGTTAAAATAAGGTCATTAGGGCAGTCCCAACTCCAATATGACTAGTGTCCTCATAAGAGGAGATTATAATACAGACATGTACAGAGGCGAGACCATGTGAAGACAAAGGGAGGAGGCCATCTACAAGCCAAGGAGAGAGGCCTCAGAAGAAACCAACCCTTGATCTCAGACTTCTAGCCTCCAGAATTCTGAGAAACAAATTTCTATTTTTTAAGCTACCCAGTCTGTGGTACTTTGCTATGGCAGCCCTAGCAAATTAATACAAATAGTTTTACCACTTCTGACTCTTTGACACTCTTGCCTTTGTTTTTGAAGACACAAGCATTGTTTCAACTTCTTGTACTTGATTTGTCTCTGAATATGACACGACTCAGAATAACTGACAAGCCACAAGAGTTTCATTTCTGTATGAGTCAGGTTTGTTGCTGAGAGACCTTGTATGTATCCTCAAGTTTATCTTTAAATGGGAACAAAGAAAGTATGCTTATTATATTTGAAGATGGCAAGAGACCAGAGAGCACAGTCAATCCAAATCATCTTGATTGCTTGAACGAGGAGCTGAATTGAAGTAAAGTTCAAAAGAGATAAATATAAGTTCTTGAACTTGGACTTTAAAATGTCAATTGCACAAGGACAAGGGAGGGGAAAAGTTGTTAAACAGTAGTGTGTATTGAAAGCTCATTATGAGTCAACTGAATAATGAGAATGTCTCCAAATCCAGTGTGCTTATGAGCCATCATTTATGGGATCCTTATTTTCAGGGGTGCCTGGTAAAAAAAATGAGCTGCCTCATAAGGTAGTGAGTTTCCCATTGCTGAAGGTGTCCAAGGAATGACCCAGGGACCAATTCTCAGGGATGTGGTAGAGGACACATAGTTAATGTGAAGACACACCCGTGGTTGAAGTTAAACACACTAATTGTTGCCTGAGGAATTGAAGGCTACATGCCTCCACATAATTCTGAGTTTTTACTATAACTATCTTTTAAATATTAGTACTTAGGAAGACTCATGGAAGGAAATAGAGATAGCCCTGAAAGCCAATGACACCAATATTAATTTGTTTTTATCTCCATTTATTTACATCTTCCCTTTAAACAGGGGTTTGGAAATAGTGGTCTTTGGCTGTACTGAGAGCCTGTCCAGTTTGACAACTTCAGATATTGATTGAATTTGATTTATTCTGAAGTTAATATCTTAAATGGGGATATGTTAATCTTGGTTTTATCTCTAACTTCTGTTGCTTTTAAGATAACCAGAAAGAGATTAGTCTATAAAACATGTGTTTACCTGTGTAGACTAGTGAAATCTTATGCTGGGAAAAGTCCCCGTTTTAATAAGCTTTAAACAAAAAAATTCCACCTTAGGTGCTAATTAGAATCTAAATTCAGGTGTTAACCTCTTTGACTGAAAGTGCATGTTGAGTAATTGCAGGAAAGGGGCCAATTTCAGGCACAGCAGTAATTACTGAATTAGTAGAAAAGTTCAAGTAGGGCTTCAGATTTCAGATCATTACTGAGCTTTTTGAGGAACAGCTAATCCTGGAGTGATTGGGCTTCTCACACCTGTGTGTGTGTGCTTGTGTATGTGTGTGTGTGTCTGTGAGTGTGAGTGAGTGTGAAGGGAGCCCACTTAAATTTCAAAGAAATAACCTTACAAATGACCACAGAATTAGGTATTAATATTTCTTGATACTTCAAAATATAATTTTAAAAACCTCTGAGTGACCTTTGATACTTTTCCTTTTTACTTCAAATAAAGGGAAAAGGAAAGCAGAATCTGTTTTATCTGATAAGATGGCTTCATTTTTAAAGTTTAGTTTCTTGCACTATTTACTTCTTACAGTCCTGGGAATTAGCCTTTAATATGGCAGAGAGTATCCACCTCTGATATGTACTGTACATATGGGGCCTCCTTGAATTTGGTTCTTGCTGAGGGTTGAGTAAGCTCTCAAACCAACTGCAGTGACAGTCTCCAATGACATAGAAGAGGAACACATATTGGAGACTGCAGCTACCTTGTTTGTTGGTACACGGTGTGCTGTGCAATCATGATGTTGTCTTCCCAACAGAATCTAATGGCCCTAAGGAGAAACAAGATCCATACAGACAAAATCGACCCAGATCTTCAGGGCATAAAGTGGCTTATGTCCTCCTTCATCATGGTGACTATTTCTTCACCTCTGAGTGTAATTTCAAGTGTTAGCTCTGATTTATACAGTGCTAAATGGTCTACAGTCTTGTAAAGAGCTTCTTGCTTCCTCTAGGAACTATGATGAATTAGTAAGCATCTATTCACTGACCTCAAAAGTAAAACTGTGGAAATCTGGAGTCCTGAAATTCCTTATGGGCATTTTTCAAGGAGCCTTTCACACAGAGGGCCAAGTAGACACCATCGTTGAAGCACACATTGTTTTCTAGTGCTTACAATGTGTGATGTAAAGAAACATGCAGTAGGCTTCATGCCCTAATGAAGGGTTCACAATCAAATACGTTATAAACATGTGTAAAGTGAAATAGGAACACCAAATAGAAAAGATCACATAAAACTCCAATAAGCTTAGCTATTCATCAGTGTAGAACTAGATAAACATATCATGGGTACTGTGCACCCATTCAGGAGAATTAGGGAGATCTGGATATACTGGTAGGTAAAGAGCCTCAAGATATAGTTTTTTAGATTAAAAAAAGCAAAATAATAGATATAGAATTATTTTACTTTTATAATTTTTTAGAAGAAAAGGATATCTATAAATATATGTGTATATTTAGATAAGCATACTTTAAAAAAATGTCCTACAAGAAATAGGATATAAGTTACTTTTTGGGAGTTGGACTGGGGATAATTGTAAGAGGTTAGGAATGTGTGAGTAAAGGAAGAACTGGCTTTATTTATACTTTCTGGCTTGTTTTGATTTTTTTTTTTTTTTTTTTACTATTTATATATGTTGAGTCTACATTTAAGATATAAGTCAATGTTTAAAAAGGCATACAAGATGCAGACTGTGATTGAAAGTAAAATAAGTTGGCACATTATTCATCATCAGATGAATGTTATAGGCAATGAGCATCACAGAAGTTCAAGGGAGAAAGTGATCACTAGATGAGTTTCTGAATTATTACTATAATATTAATTCCATTTATGGAACTTCCAAGACCGTATCTGATATATTTCCATCCATTGCAGTTATTGTCCTTACTGAAGCTCAGTTTATCCTGTCTTCAGCCAGTAGAAACCTCTTCAAGTTGGCTCCTGAGTCCTTTTGATACAACCTCAGTAATCTTTGATAGCATCTTTGTTTTCTGGTATGACAAGATATTTCAGGATCATCTTATATATTTTCTACCCCAGTCAAGGAATTGAGAATCTCCAGAGAGCACTGGTCTATTTTAGTGGGACATGGTATTTAGAAAGCATGGTCTAGACACTAGTGGTGCTTATTGCTACTGGGTTGGTCATTTTTTCTAGGCCTTTTCAGGATATATATATTTGAGATAAAATACACGTGTTCATACTGATACTTGCAATTCAGATGTTTTTCTCAACCATATCGATCTTACATATTTATCTCTTTATTCATATTGAAAATTCCAGTTTTCAAATATACCAGCATAATCATACAAATAGTCTCAGAACAACAATAGCACCAGTGCTATTACTATTGTAATATAATTGGTGAAAACCACTGTCCTTAGAGTATATCCTGCTAAGGACATATAGTCAAACAATTGTGCTGTAAGAGTCGATTGGAATAGTTTCTCTCTGTGAGGTTATTCCTTCAACTGGCTATACGCTGAAGTTCATTTGTTTCACTTTACTTTTGAGTATTCTAGAGATTGCATTTTAAAATTTAATTTGGTTGGTGATTGTATAAAATGTTAACTTGGCTCCAAAGTCAAGTCTATAAAACAATATATATTCAAAAAATGTCTAGCTATTATGTCCCTTGCCCTAAAGGTAATCTTAAAAAAATTTTATGTTATGATTTTTCTTTCCCTTGTTTTATTTTTAATATAATCAAATAGGTATTCTCAGAGAAATGGAAGTATTTAACTTATATCATGGAGATCACAAGTAGTAAGATCATAGTAGTAAGTAAAGATATCCTTTATCTCTTTTCATAGCATCTTTCATGACTTTTTGTCTTCTCTGAAGTTGATAATAATCACTTTCCATTTAACTGTTTTTTTTTTAGTTGGTTTACTTTTCTATATTTTTAACACTAATTTATCTTCACATACTCCCCAGTTGTCTAAAGCTTTTGTCAATATATTTAAGCACATCAGGTACTCAGTCAAGTTCATAGCCTTGGATTCATTCTCCCAGGGTCTGCTGCCTCCTCTAATTTAGATGCATAATTCCCCTGGCCTTCTGCACAACTGCCATCTCACAATCTCCCTTCACCATCATCCTGGAAATTTTCTCCTTTTATTGAGCAAAATCACCTGCTTACTTATTCATCTGTCACCTTTCTTGCTTTACTCCCTCATTTTAACTCATAGTTAAACTCCTTTAGCTTGATAGCATGATGAGGTTCATAATTCTGATTCACTGATTCATCTACCATCACCCAAAGACGGAGATATCACTGGAGCACCATTCAGATGACTTGTTCTTACCCAGTGTGTCCCATGATATGCTTTCATATGGCTCTTAAATCATGTAATGTATAAATGTTCCACAACCTGATTTGGATTCTATCCTTACTCAAGAAGGCCATGACTTAAGGCTGTCTCCATGACAATTAACTAGAGAATCATCTTCTCCAAGTTCAGATAGCTCCTTTGCCTACTACAGAGCAGCTTCTGATATAACAGAAGCAAAGCCTTGCAACAGACTGAAAAAACTTGAAAGCTGTTTTACGTACATAGTCGAAGCATGAAACGCAGCCTAAACAAAGGCTTGACTTTGTCCGAAGACCTCAGAGCATGATGGTTTGCATCAGATTATATAGGTAAAATAAAATTCACAGGATGAATTTAAAATAATGAGGGGTATAAGCTACTTATGATTAAAGCAATCAAGCAAACAAACAAACAAATAACGCTAAGAAAATCATTGTTAAATGAGAGATGCATGCGTGCATGGATACAGCAGAAAAAGAGAAAAGCAGTTCACTGACAGGCTTTTGGTTATGTATTTCAGTAACGTTCAGGGTTTGTGGTTTATAACATCATCAGAGTTGTACAATAGCATTATATCCCTGAGAGTTGTGCAGTTATCTCTCCCTTTCTCTTTCTTTTCTTTGCATACAATGGGGGATCTAAGCCTGGATCCATGCCCTACCCAGGACATTTCCTCTTTGTGGCATGTGAGCCGTTACCAACGCTAAGATTTACTGCTTTGGGGATCGGTTCAGAACAAATGTTCCAAACAGCCGTCTGCCTCGGGCAAGGTAATTTTGGACAAATTCAACAAGACTTCAAAGGAAGCCACCTACTACAATGCCTAAGGAGGATAAAGACCTGATTTAAATGAATGTATTGCAATTAGTGGGTATTTACTTTATATGTTGCCAAGTTCTGATAACTTTCTCTAACCCTCAGGGAAATAATATATATGTCTACTTCTGGTGAGCTGAAGAAACAGGATATGTGCATCCCGGAGAGACAGGTGTTGAGAATATACACAGATCTAAAGGAGAGAAAAGACAAAAAGTCCATGAAAGCTGGAGACAAAGAATAGATGCAATGCTTGTTTTGGAGAAAAAAATAGTGAGTGTAAGTAGTGTTCTCCAGCAACCCCCTCCCTGAAAAAGAGACAGACCTTTTTTTGCAAAATTCTGTCTTCTTTGAAAACAGCTTGAATTAACTAAGGAAAGTAAGAAGGAGGCAACATTTAATACAGATAAATATGGAAAAGCCATGTATCAATTAAAGGAATCTTGGACCACCAAGCTGATTTAGGTATATCCTGAAGTGCTGTGAGTTTAATCCAATCATTCAGCATGAAGCATTCCAGCAGAAGAGGAAATTAAGGATTAAACGGTGGTGGAAGAATGAGAAAGTAAGACGCTGGATGTGGAGTCTGAGTGGACTTTAATCAAATCAAGCCAGAAACAGACCAAAATGGAAACCTGATCGCCCAGTGTTCTCATATTCATGCCTAGAGTTTCATTCCAGATATTACATTTGAAAGTGAGGTTTAGTGTAAGAATTGTTACAGGGAAAGACCAGAGTGTTCTCTTAGCATTTCTCATAGAAAGAATGAATGTTAAGAGAGACAGCCTCAAATTTAGTCAAGAAGTGCTGTCTAGAGACTTCTATATGGGGGTGAGGGGTGAGCAGAGAAGAAGCTACATGCCAAATCCTTCCCTAATCTGACCTCTTTTTGCCCCAAAAAGATCCCAAAGAAAGGAAAAGCAAATTACACTCACCCTAATCTGTGTTCCTGTGTATTTCAACAGTACACAACTGAGCAAATAATCTTTCACTGAAAAATCGAATCCAAGGACACAGGTTAAAAGCAGGTCTAAAATTAGTAGAAATCTGTTAATCAATAAGACTGCCTTACTCAGATTTAAAAACCTGATTTATCTGGATAATTGCCAATCTTCCCTTCTATTTGGAGTCATAGCCATATACCCCCATTGTGTATAACACCAACCTCTTCCTGAATTTTGGACTCAAACAAAATCATATTTTGATGTTGAAAACTTATCTGACAGATGAAAACACTTTCTAAAACTAGCCTGTACAAAAAAACCCCTGCTCAAATATCCTTGTGATAATGTTATCTTTTGCTATCTAAAACACATTTCCCCATCTTTATCACTGTATTTGATATTCTGTGAACCAGCAGAATGTTTTATGGTCGGTGGCATATTTTCTTCTTGCTGTCCTGCAGCATTCTAGTCGGGATGTTTGCCATTGTCCCTGTATTCCTGAGATTTTAGAGACAATTGCTATCTGATTACCAGTGTTTTGAGGAAGCGGGGAAAGAAAGAGAAACTCATTTAGGGATGGCGAGTGAGACTTCTGATGGCATTGAGACTATTTTAATCAATCTTAAACCATCCTGACGTGCTAATGTTTGAAATGAAGGTGTCTTTTAGGTGTGTGGCCTGGCATGTTTCTCCCCTGCTATTTACTTTAGCGGCTTGTCTGTCTGAAAGTTATGATACCACAAAGCCTCCTCAGGGTCTCGGGGCAAGATGCAGCGTGCAGACAATGAGAAATAGCCCCCCAGGGCTGGCCCTCTAAGCCACTGCAGCTAGAACTGTGGTGGTGCCGGCAGGTAAGCCTTCAAGGGAACAAGGAGGCGGGTGGCTCAGGTGAACGCAGCCTGGCTTCACGTGGATGTCTGGAACAATTAGACAACTTCCATCCTAAAAGGCTCTCCTTAGGAAAGATAAAGGGAACTCCGTTGTTAAGTGACTACTGTCATGTTCTGAAATGCCATGTGATGCAAATTTTTCATTTCCTGGACCTGCCGTTCCACCTAAATCAGATTTTGCTCAACACGCTTGTTAACGTCAATCCTAGTGACTGGTGGCTTTTAAGTAAGGAAACTTTCTAATTTTTAAAAACACATTAGCAAAGGAATTTATTTTCAGATAAGGCAGAGTGAAGTGGCAGTGTAAACAGAGTGACCTAAAGGGAACCAGCCTTTAAACCGCACACACACACACACACATACACACAGGAAAATAAGAGATTTGAAATAACCAATTTCTTTACTCTGGTCGTCATACTTTGGCAAAAATATTTTTGCCTGCATCATTCCTAAAACAATTACTTCTAACAAAATTTAAATCGTTCATTCCCCTTTGACAGTCTATTTTTTTTATTTTATACGTAATACACAAATATAGTATTACTGTGAAAGATTCAGCAAATACTTCCATTCCCACCCTTCCCAGTTCTCCCACTTCACACACAATCATGCACTCTGTCTTTCCTTCTCTAAGAAGTAAGTGGCTACTGTCAGAAGTTTTCTCTGTATTTTATGAATTTCCTTTCACATTTACATACAAATATAAATTCTTTGGAGGTATTAGAAATAAACATAAATAGAAATAAAATATGTCTCTGTGTAGTATTCCTTAGCGTGCGGTTATCACAGCTCCCCTACCTATTCCTCTATTGATGAACACTGAGGCTGTCTCATTTTTCTTGTTTTCTATCACAGTTAAACTTCAAACTTTTTTTTCCCCTACATAAGGGGTAATGTATTTCTAGCTAAAATTTCTAACAAGTTAGAAATATTGAGTCAAAGATGTCAATTTTGCTATCCTTTTCAAATAAAACCCGTCTTTTAATTAATAAATCAATTACTAACATATATTGTATATCTACTATGTGCATGGGGCTTTAGGCAAGACGTAAACTTTAGACAAATCTTAGTAGGACATAGAATGATTCCCATTTGGGGCCTAAGCCTTTTCAGACAAAACTTCTTTTTAACTAATCTTGATTTCTTTGGTCACAAAACTAACCTCTAAAGTAATTAGAGGATATAGGCCTTTGCCGTAAAGCTGACTGAGGCTACTTCATTATAATATAACAATTTTCAATTTAGGACTTTGTGCTATGTTTGCACTGCAAGTTTGTGATTGACTTTTTTTTTTAAGATTTATTATTTATTTATTCATTTATTTTATTTATTTTTGGCTGCTTCGGATCTTAGTTGAGGCATGCAGGATCTTTTGTTGTGGCGCACGGGCTTCTCCCTAGTTGCGGTGCGTGGGTTTTCTCTCTCTAGTTGTGGCGCGCAGGCTCCAGGGTGCGTAGGCTCTGTAGTTTGCAGCGTGTGGGCTCTAGTTGAGGCACACGAACTCAGCAGTTGTGGCATGCAGGCTTAGCTGCCCTGCGGCATGTGGGATCCCAGTTCCCTGACCAGGGATCGAACCCGCGTCCCCAGCATTGTAAGGCGGACTCTTTACCACTGGACCACCAGGGAAATCCCCTGTGATTGACTTTTGATCATGTGATTTCAAAGGACTGGTGTCTGTTTTTGCCTGGGGATTCCCAGACACTAAATATCTAGCTATCCCTGATATATCCAGGTAGCCCAATCCCGAAAAATTACCAGGTGATGCACCTCAGGGCTGGGGGACAGAACTCAGACAGCCCAGCCACAATGCCCAGCAGGCTCTGAGGTGAGGTTAGCAGGCATGAGTCTGATGGCTTCTCTCCAGGACAGCCCAATGTGACAGGACACCAACTCTGGGTGATATAACTTGCCCGTAGCTAGTGAGCAGTAGAGCTGGGACTTGAATTCAGGTACTTTGACACCTGAGCCTTAGCATTTAACCACTAGGTTATCCTGCAACTCTTACTACAACATTGTTGTCAGTACGAAAAGGATTCAGAGGAGAGAGTGTTTGCTGTGGGCTAGGATTGCCTGTAGGGCTTTCAGGTAGAATCTGGGAATTAAATGGTTTAGGTTTGGGTTATGAGGAGGAAGAAAGAAAAAGTATAAATAAAGATGTGGGAAGAGAAAAGCAAAAAGCAAAAGATTAACAACAGTAACAACCGTAATAATAGCAATAAATTAACATTACAGATCATTTTACTATGGGCTGGGACTTTGCTAAGTGGTCCATAGGAAACATTTTATTTAACTCTTAGTAAATTCTGATGAGATACAATTCCATTTTATAAATGGGGAAATGGAATTTAATGGTATTAAGTAAGCTGCTCAAAGCCATGGAGCCCATAAAAAGGTGTAGCTCAGTAAGTGGACTGATGGAGGGATAAGGCACTCACGGATGGGAGGGCACCATGGGATGGGAGGGGAAGAGCATAGGGACCGTCAGTGGAGGGCCTTGAATGATCATTCCTGTAGGCAGTGGGGAACCCTTGAAAACATTCTGAGCACTAGAGTGACATGATGAAAATGGATGCATAATAAAATTCCTTTATTCTTTTTTTTTTTTTGCGGTACGCGGGCCTCTCACTGTTGTGGCCTCTCCCGTTGTGGAGCACAGCCTCCGGACGCGCAGGCTCAGCGGCCATGGCTCACGGGCCCAGCCACTCCGTGGCATGTGGGATCCTCCCGGACCGGGGTACGAACCCGTGTCCCCTGCATCGGCAGGCGGACTCTCAATCACTGCGCCACCAGGGAAACCCAATAAAACTCTTATTTTTATTCATTAACTCTCCCCACCCTCTGATGAGAGGTGGAGACCCCTTGCTCAGCCATAGCGGGTAGTGATTGCAAAGGATGAGCTGAAGATAAGAAAACCTGAATAGTGTGGCCATACTCCTTTCATGCCTGCTTTGGGGGCCCTAAAATAATGTATCTTAAACAAGTGGTTAGGAACCGCAGGACTCCGGTGAAAAGAATCTGCGTCCTGAAAGCAGAAGGACCTGGATCCACATCCTGGCTCTGCCACTCTCCAGCTTTGAGCAAATCTGCTCATGTCAAATGACCAGTCTGTGGGACCCTGGTGGGGAGAGCAGAGACCTGGTCTCGCCATGACTGTCTGACTCATGGGCTCTGTAAGCATTTTTTTGAATAACAGGTGAATGGATTGTTCTAAACCTTCCTCTGCATCTATACAATGAGGATCATCAAACCTATTTCATAAAGTCCTGCCTCCTGTAAACCAAGGACTTGCAAACACTCCAGGCCCACACGGAAGAGAGGCTGGAGTTTTTGCTGTCATAGTATCCTGCCTTCCTGTGAGTTATGCCACAGGGGAGGAATGATAATTCCTTGTTTGTTGTTTCAAAAGGTAATTTTGTTTTCTATTAAAGCAATACGTGTTCGTTTATAGAGAATTTGGAAAAATTCAGGGAAGTTAAAAATAGAAAATAAAAAGATCTTACTCTAAGATAATAGATACCGGTGTTCCTGTTTTGGCCAATTTTCTTTTAGTCATTTTTTTTCTCTCCATATATATTTTACATAATAAAATTGTGATCATGCTGAATAAAAAACTTTCTAGCCTGTTTTTTGTCAAGTGTCATTTTATGAGAACTTCCATAGACCTTAAATAGTATTTAAAATAGGATTTTGAATGCCAGTGTAAAATCTCAAAACAATAACGACACTTACTCTATTAAAACTTTTTGTTATTATTGAGCAGTTAATTGGTTTGCAATTTTTCAGTATTCTAAAGGACATGGTAATGAACTACCTCACTAATGGTGCCCTGAGGTTGGTTCCAGGCTGACAACATGAGTCACCAGTGCAGCTTTTAAACCAGAGATTTCTGTCTTCCACCCTGGGGGTCCTGAGCAGTAAGCTTAAGGGGAGGGAGATGGCTTTTAAGAAAAAAAAAAGAAAGGTTGGGTCCTCTAGGTGATCCTGATGGAGATGACGGACCTCTAATTTTGAGTTTCCTGAGGCCTGGCCTTGCGCATGGCTGGAGTCCCATACCTGGGTACCTGGAACACAGTGGGTGCTTACTAAACATGTGGTGACCAGATCATTCAACGCGTTTTAATTCTGGTTCCTCTCTCCTTAGCATAGACTCTTGGAAGACAAATTATTGGGTTAAAGTTTTTTGTTTTTTTTTTTAAATTTTGTATTGGAGTAAGTAGAGTTTATTTATTTTTAAATTTTTATTTGTTTATTTACTTATTTCTGGCTGCGTTGGGTCTTTGTTGCTATGCACAGGCTTTCTCTAGTTGCGGTGAGTGGGGACTGCTCTTCGTTGCAGAGCACAGGCTCTAGGCGCACAGGCTTCAGTTGTGGGTTGCAGGCTCTAGAGTGCAGGCTCAGTAGTTGTGGTGCATGGGCTTAGCTGCTCTGCGGCACGTGGCATCTTCCCCAACCAGGGCTTGAGCCCGTGTCCCCTGCATTGGCAGGCGGATTCTTAACCACTGAGCCACCAGGGAAGCCCCAGGGTTAAAGTTTTAATTAAAAAATCTTATGGATATGTTTATAGTGCCTTCTTAAGAAATCAACACACATTTCTTCTTATTTTAAAAGAAATAACTTTTCTTAAGAGCAATATAGATCCATAATAGAAAAATTATAAAATGCAGATAAGTGAAAAAAAAGAAAAACCCCAATAATCCTACCTCTTGGGACCATCCAGTTCTTTTCCTCCATGTATATGTGTGTAAATATACATGAAAAATACATATTAGACATGATCTAAACATAATGTTTTGTGATCCGCTTTTTTTTTCTCTTAGTGGGTACTACAATCAATTAAATCCAGTTTTGTAGTTTTTGTAATTATGTTTCTAGCCTGTTAATAATTAATTTCTAGTCTGTTACATCTATTTTCAACAAGTATCTACTTTAATGACAGAATTTAAATATTTCCAAAATGATAAGCAAATACATTAAGAAAAGTTATCAGTGAACATTTTGCTTGGCATGGTGTAGACTGAAAGTTTTCATACTTTTTGTACTTAAAGAACTGGTAAGATATCTTTATGGGACCAGTATGAAATTGACATATGAGTAAAGGCGTTTAAATAAACTACTACCATTTACTGCCAAATTACAGAAAGAACAGCACTGCAGTGTAAAAAATTTAAATACATTTACTGTTATGAAAATTAGAACACACTCTCTGATGAAATGTGGAGCTCCTATGTCACCCTAGAATTGTAAACTTGCGCAGTGAGATGGCATGTAGCAATTGCAAAGGATGCGCTGAGGACATGAAGGCTAAAGTTGAGGAGAAGTTGGCTTATGTTGCCCCAGGCAGGTGAACACATCGTCATTAACCAGCTCTAGCTCTTCAGTATCAACAAAACAAATCGAAGTCTTGCATTTCAGCCATTTTATTCTTGTTTGCTTATCTGTGAGCTCCTAGAAGGGAGAGATCACATCTAATTCATCTTCATAAACTTTGTGCTTAGGACTGTGCAGATAGGGTAAATGAAATAATGGCTGAGGGGACCTGCTAACTGGTGGATTCCAAGGAGGAAACATATCCTATTTCTAGACTGCTTTCTTTTCACTTTATCATTCAAGTTTCCCAAAGTTGCTCTTTAAATTAGTGTCCACTATTTGAGCAAAAGACTTAGGTTATAGCATTGAGGAACAGGCAATTTTTTATTATTTATTTATTTATTTTTTATTTTGCGGTACGCGGGCCTCTCACTACTGTGGCCTCTCCCGTTGTGGAGCACATCCTCCGGACGCACAGGCTCAGCGGCCATGGCTCACGGGCCCAGCAGCTCCGCGGCATGTGGGATCTTCCCGGACCGGGGCACGAACCCGTGTTCCCTGCATCGACAGGCGGACTCTCAACCACTGCGCCACGAGGGAAGCCCTGGGAAGCCCCCAGGCAATTTTTATACAGTACGAACTTCAGTTTCAAGCTCTAGCTGGATTAGAGAAATATATGTATTTAACATATATTATCTTTACAGCAACTTAAACTGTAAAAAAAGGGGTATCTCCAAGAAAGTATAAACATACTGCTGCTGCATGAGTCAGGCTGAAACTGCTTTGCAAATTTGGTCTCCGTCCTCGCACACTTTAATGTCTCATTGCTATTTTGTTTCTCCTGGCAGAGGCTCCATCCTCTACCTGCTGAACTCTTCCTCCTCTTTGAAAACCTAGTTTAAATGCCCCTTCCTCTACGGAGACTTTTCCTCTTTCCCCTTCAGTGTCTCCAAACTGGCCAGAATTAGTCCTTCTCATCTTTGTGCTCCCATAATGCTTTGTTCATACCTCTGTTTTAATACATCCTTGTGCTTTTTTTTGGCCACGCTGCACAGCTCATGGGATTTTAGTTCCCCAAGCAGGGATTGAACCTGGACCCTGCCAGTGAAAGCACCGAGTCCTAACCACTGGACCACCAGGGAATTTCTCATCATTGAGCTTTTTTGGTGAAATGTATGGCTTAAACCATTTGGGCTGCTGTAACAAAATACCATAGACTGGGTGGCTTGTAAAAAACAAACATTTATTTCTCACAGTTCTGGAGGCTGGAAGTCCAGGATCAGGTTGCTGGCATGGTTGAGGGAGGACCCTCTTCCAGGCTGCAGACTTCTTATTTTACCCTCACATGGTGGAAGAGAGGAAGGCAGCTCTCTGCGGCTCTTTTATAAGGGCACCAATCCCATTCATAAGGGTTCTACCATCACGACCTAATCACCGCTCAAATGCCCCACCTCTTAATACTATCAGCTTGAGGGTTAGAATTCAGCACCTGAATTTGGCAGGACACAAACATTGACTCTATAGCAGTGTATATGGGTCTATCTTGGCTGCAAGGTGGAGTTTCCCAAGGCCTGGGGAGGGTTATTATTTATCTTTGTATCCTCAGTATCTGGTACGATCCATGATGTAGAGTAGGGACTCCTGAACTTTGACATTTTCAGGCCCTTCTATTCAGCATCACCAGCTGTAAATACATTTAAGTCTTTTTTGTTCTCCGTGGCTGCTAAGCTGAATCTGTGATGATTCATAGCAAACAGGTTGTCCTTTGTGAATGGACTCTATTGGCTGGGTGGTTTCCCAGCATCCTCAGCCCATTGTTAAACCCATGAGAAGGCACTGTGGGTGGGGTGGGAAGAGACTCTTGAGGCAGATGCAGTACTCAAACTCTCTCCCTGTCCATACTGTTACTAAGCAGTGGCTTTCTTCTCACCCCATTGGTCTTCCAAACCCAAATGTGTTTAATCACCTACAAATACCACTCATTAACTGCCCCTAAAAACAATAATTAGGTACCACATTTTAAGGTGAAGTGATCCATGTTACTATTGTTTCCTCCGTATAGTGACTCTCCCACTGCTGGTATTGTGACAGCTAAATAAAAAGGCCAGTAATATATGGTTTCTGTTTTTTGTTTTTTTTTTACCTTGAGGAAACAAAGACTCCCCTGACGAAATGAGATACTAGGAATCTCAAAAGAGCCAAACAGAACAATACGCATTCTTTTAAAAATATTATTATTATAAAGCCACCAAGAAGGAATTATTCAGCAATAATAAATGGGAGACTGGTTATTATTAGAGCTTATATCCCATCATGGGAGGAGAAACCAAGCTGTTCAAGGCAACCCGTAAGGGGTGGGTGACCACAAATGCACACAGTTTGCTGGAGCTGACTCAGTCTCCCAAAGAAGACAGACATTAAAAAGCAACAAAGATGCTAATAAGAATTGGCCAATGCACCTTTTCAACAAAGCTCTTTGGTATTGAACTGAATTCTTTAAAACTTTTCTTTAATATGGCTTTTAAAAAAACTATTTTTAATTTTTGTATGTTTTTTAAGGTTACTTTCCATTTACAGTTATTATTACAAAATATTGGCTATATTCCCTGTGTTGTACAATATATCCTTGAGCCTATCTTACATCCAATAGTTTGTACCTCCCACTCCCCCATCCCTATATTCCCCCCTCCCCCCACTGGTAACCACTAGCTTGGTCTCTATATCTGGGGGTCTGCTTCTTTTTTGTTATAGTCACTACTTTGTTGAATTTTTTTAGATTCCACATATAAGTGATATCATACAATATATGTCTTTCTCTGTCTGACTTATTTCACTTGGCATAGTGCCCTCCAAGTCCATCCATGTAGCTGCAAATGGCAAAATTTCCTTCTTTTTCATGGCTGAGTAGTATTCCATCACATATATACATATACATATACATATATATATATATATATATATATATATATATATATATCACATCTTATTTATCCATTCCTCTGTTGATGGACACTTAGGTTGTTTCCATGTCTTGGCTATTGTACATAATGCTGCTGTGAACATCGGGGTGCATGTATCTTTTTGAATCAGTGTCATTGTTTTTTTCAAATATATACCCAGGAGTGGAATTCCTGGGACATATGGTAGTTATATTTTTAGTTAAACTGAATTTTTTAAAAGAAGCAAACCTCATTATTAAAAGAGTGTTCTGTCAAGTGTTGCTCTGTAGGAGCCCTCACTGAAAACCTGTCTACCCTAGTTTCCCTGGAACTTCTCCATTTCTTGGTTGGAAGGTGTGCAATATGTCAGCACCAAGATTCTAATTCATTGGCCTGAGGGATACTCCCCACCACTCCCCACCCAATGGTCTTCCTCCTAACTGCCATGGAAAGTTCAGGGCGACACCACAGACCTCTCACCATCTGATTGGCCTGGTGCCCAGGAGCACCATGGGAGAGAATTTGAATGTTCTTGGCAGTTGAGATACAGACCTTGACAGTTGTAACTGATGGACTGGCTGGGGCACTGCTGAGGGACGTCACATTCCTGAGAGTAAAATCACCCAAAGTAAGGAGTTTTGCGTGATAGACTGGACTGAGCAGCAGGGATTGTTGCTGGAAAGGTGGTGTTTCTGAGGACAGGCCTTTGAACCCACCTGGTCCCCATCCCCTGAGAGGGCTCTGTGCTTTGTGAATGAGAGGATTATGAAATAAAACTGAAAACCAAGACAGAACAAATATTGTTTGGGGTCCCAGCCACTTGAGAGAGTTGGGCACCAGTAAAGAAAATGTTTCCCTGTTGGGTAGAGAGAGGTGTTAGGACTGGAAGTTAGGAGGCAGGGGATGAGGAAGGAGAGGCGGGGGGGAGAACAGATCCAACAGGGTCACTGGAGGTCAACAGGGTCACTGGAGGTCACAGGTGGGTAAGTGCTCCCCCATGGGTCTCTCTCAGGTTCTGAGCATCACATAATCAGGCACTGCTCTGAGAGCTGTGGGTATCTTTCAGAATCAAGAGAAGGTTCTTAATTTTAAAGAGAGAATAACCCACGCAAAAGATGGGACATAATGACCAACAGTACAGGACAGTGACATCTTGAAACTGTACCAACAATAAAAGCACTAGGAATTCAGAGGAAGAAGGGATTTCTGGGAAGGTGATTAGAGGAGACTTAGTAGAAAAGTTTAAAAGAGAGACAACATTTAGGTAAGTTGGAGGAAGAAATAACTGGGGCAAGAAACCTTCCTAAGAGCTGAGATGTATCTTGAGTCTGTCAGCAACTGTGAGTACCTTTGGTATCCCATTTATTGTAACTATACATCACGCTCACTTTCGGTTTCTCAGTATCTTCTCCACCTTTCTAGACATTATTATGAGGGGCCCTGACTAACCGGAGAGACTCATACAGAAACCCCTGTCCCCAGCACAGCTACTTCATTACCATGTTCCCCCCACCCCTGAGAAGAATCATCACTAGGCCTTAGAAAAAAGAGAAAACAAAAAGGCCATCAACAAATTGAAAATTGAAGTTGAAAGGCAAGTCTTCAGATTTGGAGGGAGAGTTGTATCTAGTCTTTAAAGGGAATGAACTGTCTGAGGCAGCAAATACCAGTTAATAAATGAATTCTGTCAATGGGGCTTATTTGAATAATTCACACGAGCACATATTTTAGTACCCGAGATGAACACCTTTACCCTGGTTCGCTTTTGGCTCAAGGTACAAGGCTGCAGTAAAATGGAAAATACAAAATAATTACCAGGTTAAGAGAATTTTCAGATAGGTGCTCACCCCGACCCTGACCCCACTGCAACAGAGGATCAGTACAACGTGCACTGGAGGACTGATGCTGCGGGCAGGCTAACTCTGTTCTTCCACTCAAACCGGGAGATGGGTTTACTATGAAATGAAAATAATTTTCTCCCAATGCCATCATTGCTCTTTGGCACCAAGTGAAGCGGTAACAAGGAAGGGGCCAGGTACCTGGCTTGACAGGTCCCCTGTTCCCAGGCAGCCCGAGTGGGTGGCCACACTGCCTTGTGCTGGAAGTCTGCTTTCTCCTGAATGATCCTGGCTGGCTCTCAGTTTGACATGAACTCACTGTTCTCTGCCAGTCTTTCAGTTCCCTTGAAGGGGCAGGTGGATAGAAGCCTGCCCTGCTAAGGCAAACCTGACTTCTAATAGTGCCCCCTTCTCGGCTGTGCCTCTGAATCTGGAGTTATAGCAACCAATGACCAGAGATGCTGTTAGGTGGGAGTTTTGAATTTTGGCTGCATGTTCAGTCCAAATGTCATTTTTGAAAGGGAAGTGTTTCTTCGGTGTTATTATTTATAATACCACTACCACGATTCCACCTCTACCTCTCCCTACTAAAGGTCAGCCCCAAGCAGGCTTCTGGGGTTTCAGGCCACTAGTTCATTAACACCAGTGACACTGCCAATATTAAACTTCAAGTTATGTTCATTTATTTCATACTCTTCTTTCCTTCCTTTTCTTTTCCTCCTTCCTCCCTCCCTCCCTCCCTTCCTTCCCTTCTTCCTTTTTTTTTTTTTACAGTCCACAGGAACATCATGACTGCATTCTCCTGAACATCTTCCTGTGGCACCCAGCGTGAGGGGAGTATGTTCCTGTGAGATCAAGACATTTAGAGGTAGATGTGGCCTGTCACCTGGACCTCCTGGCCCTGAGTCATTTCAGGTGGGGTATCATATGAACTATAGGTATTAGGAGGATCTTTGCTTTTCTACTCTAGTTGCTCCATGACCTAACTTCTCAACCTCACTTTACAGCCCTTCAGCCTTTTACGTCCATTGCCTGATGGTCAGATGTAGAACCCCAGGGATCAGAGAGGAATTAAACCCTTCTCCCTCTACACCCCTCTCCTCCAGGGAGATCATCAAAAGCCAGTGGAGAACTGTGCCCTAGGAATAACCTTAGACTTTCTGAAAATCGTGGGGTTCAAGGACTTTAAGACGTGTGCCTAGTGATTTTTCTGGAACCCTTTTCCCCTCAGGGCTTTTAGGAGATAGGCTGAGTGAAATGTGTACTTGTCTCTGTGAGTGCATGGAGCCTACTGCCACAGACTTCAGACTCTGTAGAGAACCATTGGCCAGGGGATAGGTTGTTAAAATGTTAAGTGAAATAGGCAGTTGAACATGCAGTGAGTTCACTTACAAAAGGAGGAATATGTGTAGGTGAAAGATCTGAAGTACACTGAAATATTCACATCTGCATGTGAGATTATAGTTGATATTTTCTCATTGTTTTTTTATACTTCCCAACCCACAAAGAGCATGTGTTAATTTTTATCAATAGAAGGTTAAAGAAAAAGCCTTTAAGAAGAAATAATGTAGGGGTAGGAATTGTGCTGCTTTCATTTCATCCTTGTGGTTAATGAATCCTACAATGGACACCTGGCCTTGCACCTGGGTCGTGATTTACCAGCGTGGGGTCTGGGGTCTGCTCTAGTGCTCTTGGGGCAACAGAAACAGTGGTGTCTTGGAGACATGGAAATGAATCCCTAACTTATGGAGTCCTGGGGCTTGTCATGGCAATCAAGTTATGCGACCCTCTTAGTCATTTCAATAACAGAATCATAAAGTTTTTTTTTTTAATTAATTAATTAATTTATTTTTGGCTGCATTGGGTCTTCGTTGCTGCTCGGGCTTTCTCTAGTTGCGGCGAGCAGGGGCTGCTCTTCGTTGTGGTGCCGGCTTCTCGCTGTGGTGGCTTCTCTTGTTGCAGAGCACGGGCTCTAGGCGCGCGGGCTTCAGTAGTTGTGGCGTGCGGGCTTCAGTAGTTGTGGCTCAAGGGCTCTAGAGTACAGGCTCGGTAGTTGTGGCACACGGGCTTAGTTGCTCTGTGGCATGTGAAATCTTCCCGGACCAGGGCTCGAACCCGAGTCCCCTGCATTGGCAGGTGGATTCTCAACCACTGCGCCACCAGGGAAGTCCCAGAATCATAAAGTTTTACACCTAGAAGGATCTTAAGGAATCATCTGATTTTTTCATTTTTGTGGGAGAATCCAGATAAGAGTTTGATAGTAATAATATCTACTTTTAAGTAATCATTTATTATGTGCCAGGAATGATACTAGGTACTTTTCATAGATGAATCTTCAATCACACCATCAGCGTAAGTATTATCGCTACCTTGATGTTATAGACAAAGAAGTTGAGGCATATAGATTATTCCAAATTATCTAATTGGAGTCCAAGGCTGATTTTGAACTCATGTCTGTCTGGTTCTAAAATGGGCTCTTACTATGCACAATTCTGCCTCTTTATTTCTAGCATGTGCTGCGTGATGCCCAGTCGTAGAGCTTTGCCTCTTGCCTCCACATTGAAAACTCAGGTCTGTTTTAACCTGTGTGGGTTGAGCAGATCAACCCGCAAATGGCATTCCCCCTGCTGGGGTAGCCTGTGTGGTCACGAAGAAGCCCACTCTGTAGTTTAAAGGCCCAGGTCTGCTCTTCTTCAAAGCAATGTGGCCACAGGCCTTCAGCTTGAGCTTAGACTTGCTGTCCTTTACTCACTCACTTCCCTTTCACTGTGAGAGCTCCCATTCACATGCTGTGGGAAGGCCCAGAGAGAGTGAGGGTGTGGTGGGCAGGAGCTTGTCACCAGCAGCCCAGCCACAGGAGGGAGCTGGGAGGGAAGCCTCAGGCTGTAGCACCTTGAGGCCTCTGCTGGTGGTGGCTCAGGCCACCCCCTCCTGACCCCTTCTGCCCTCCAGCTGTGGGAAGGCTGGGCTGATCTGATCTTTGGGGAAGAGAGGATTGAGGGCAGAGAGGTACCTTCTCTTTTAGAGGGAAGTAAATGAATGGGTCCCATGAATGGGACCAACTTAAGGGTAAGTTCTCCACGTTTCAGCCTGGCCAGAGGCATCTGGTTAATCAACTACAATATTCAAAACAAGGGTGATGGTGTGTGCTATATGTGGCTGAAGACTTTTCCAGGGATTATAACACAATAACGTATGGATAAAACTTCAACTGCACTAAATATAATTAAACCTTTCTCTGATGATTCAGAAAGCCTTTAGAATCCCATTAGGTCACCATTAGGCTTATCATCGCCCTTGGTGAGGCAGGCAGCTGAATAAAAATGCCAGAATGAAAGTTAGAGGCCTCATGCCCACTCTGCCTACCTGGGTGGCCTTGGGCAGGTGACTTGACCTCTTGAGCTACACAGTCCCCTCAGAATAGGGATGGCAACGTTACATCATAGTAGAAACCTGTGTGTAAGGAATACTGCTGCCATTATTATCATTACTAGTAAGCTACCAGGATGCCAAACTGCTGGCCAATAGAGAATTCTATCAGATGTTTTTTTCTAACACATTTCAAAGTAATTTACTCTCGTCTCCTTTTAAGGAAAACATGGCTTTCCCAACAGCAGGGATTGCTGAGAAGTGATATTTACTCAAGGGCTAGTAAGAACATTTAAACAGTGTTTTTAAACTGTAAAAATGGTACATAAGAAAGTCGAGATAAACCCACGCATATATGGTCACCTTATTTTTGACAAAGGAGGCAAGAATATACAATGGAGAAAAGACAGCCTCTTCAATAAGTGGTGCTGGAAAAACTGGACAGCTGCATGTAAAAGAATGAAATTAGAACACTCCCTAACACCGTACACAGAAACAAACTCAAAGTGGATTAGAGACCTAAATGTAAGGCCAGACACCATCAAACTCTTAGAGGAAAACATAGGCAGAACACTCTATACCATAAATCACAGCAAGATTCTTTTTGACCCACCTCCTAGAGAAAGGGAAATAAAAACAAAAATAAACAAATGGGACCTAATGAAACTTAAAAGCTTTTGCACAGCAAAGTAAACTATAAACAAGACGAAAAGACAACCCTCATAATGGGAGAAAATATTTGCAAACGAAGCAACTGACAAAGGATTAATCTCCAAAACATACAAGCAGCTCATGCAGTTCCATATCACAAAAACAAAACAACCCAATCCAAAAATAGGCAGAAGACCTAAATAGACATTTCTCCAAAGAAGATATATAGATTGCCAACAAAAACATGAAAGGATGCTCAACATCACTAATCATTAGAGAAATGCAAATCAAAACTACAGTGAGGTATCACCTCACACCAGTCAGAATGGCCATCATCAAGAAATCTACAAACAATAAATGCTGGAGAGGGTGTGGAGAAAAGGGAACCCTCTTACACTGTTGGTGGGAATGTAAATTGATACAGCCACTGTGGAGAACAGTATGGAGGTTCCTTAAAAAACTAAAACTAGAACTACCGTATGACCCAGCAATCCCACTACAGGGCATATACCCTGAGAAAACCATAATTCAAAAAGAGTCATGTACCACAATGTTCATTGCAGCTCTATTTACAATAGCCAGGACATGGAAGCAACCTAAGTGTCCATCATCAGATGAATGGATAAAGAAGATGTGGCACATATATGCAATGGAATATTACTCAGCCTTAAAAAGAAATGAAATTGAGTTATTTGTAGTGAGGTGGGTGGACCTAGAGTCTGTCATACAGAGTGAGGTAAGTCAGAAAGAAAGAAACAAATGCCATATGCTAACACATATATATGGAATCTAAAAAAAAAAAAAAGGTTCTGAAGAACGTAGGGGCAGGACAGGAATAAAGACACAGATGTGGAGAATGGACTTGAGGACACGGGGAGGGGGAAGGGTAAGCTGGGACGAAGTGAGACAGTGGCATGGACATATATACACTACCAAACGTAAGGTAGATAGCTAGTGGGAAGCAGCCGCATAGCACAGGGAGATCAGCTCGGTGCTCTGTGACCACCTAGAGGGGTGGGATAGGGAGGGTGGGAGGGAGATGCAAGAGGGAGGAGATATGGGGATGTATGTATATGTATAGCTGATTCACTTTGTTATAAAGCAGAAACTAACACACCATTGTAAAGCACTTATACTCCAATAAAGATGTTAAAAAAATGGTACATATTTTGAAATGAAAATGAAAAAGTTACAATATTACAGAAGAGAACTTAAAAAAATAAAAGTCCCCTTCTACCCTTATTGTCTCAGTCTTCTCCAGGGGTCATCCTGATGTAGCTTAGTGTGTGTGTGCATGTGTGTATGTGTGTTAGATTTAAATTACACTAGTCATTATTGTTCTATGACTTTGCTTTCTTTCCACTTAGCATATTTTTGAGATCTTTTTATTCTTTTTTATAGCTGCATCTGCATGGCCTTTTGTAATATGGATGAGTTTTATCTTGTTTAACCATTGCCCTGTTGATGAACATTAAGTTATTCCTAGTTTTTCTATGGCAAAAAATGCTGTAGTAACACAGGATGACAAGTTTATGGCTCGACTCAGATGTGGCCACTCAGTAATTTTTTATTATCTGATTGTCTTAACCCATACTTCCTAAAGCATATTTTTCCTGAGCAAAGACTAATGAAAGAGGTAACACTGAATATGAACAAAGCAAGTGATTTGCTGCCTTCTAAAGAAATCTATACACTTGTGTACCTATCAACACAACTGAGATTTACAGCATTTACATTAACCCCCAAAAGTTCCTTCTTGAGCCTCTTTGTGGTACATACTTACTCCAGCTCTAGGAAACCACTGATATGATTTCTGTCTCTAAAGTTTTGCCTTATCTAGAAATTTCATATAAATGGAATCCCAATATGTAGCCTTTTGTATCTGGCTTCTTTCACTTAGCAAAATATTTTTTGAGGCTCAGGCATGTTGGTGGACCTATCAGTTGTTGCTGTGTAGTGTTCCATTACATAGATGTACCCATTTTGTTTGTTCATTTGGATTATTTCCAGCTGGAGGCTCTTTTCAGTTTTTGCCTGTTATGAATAATGATACTGTGATCATTTGTGTATGGACATATATTTTTATTT
Organism: Stenella coeruleoalba; assembly: GCF_951394435.1. Taxonomy (NCBI): domain Eukaryota; kingdom Metazoa; phylum Chordata; class Mammalia; order Artiodactyla; family Delphinidae; genus Stenella; species Stenella coeruleoalba. The sequence continues at coordinate 59,806,358 of NC_137150.1, forward strand.
CTCTTGGGTAAATACCTAGGAGTGGAATTACTGGGTCTTATGATAGGTATATGTTTAACTTTTTTTTTTTTGGCGGTACGTGGGCCTCTCACTGCGGTGGCCTCTCCCGTTGCGGAGCACAGGCTCCGGACGCGCAGGCTCAGCGGCCATAGCTCACGGGCCTAGCTGCTCTGCGGCATGTGGGATCTTCCCGGACCGGGGCACGAACCCGTGTCCCCTGCATCGGCAGGCGGACTCTCAACCACTGCACCACCAGGGAAGCCCTGTTTAACTTTAAAAAAAACTGTCAAATTATTTCCCAAAGTGGTTATTTCATTTTACATGCCTACCAGCAATGTATGAGGGTTCCTTTTCCTCCACTTCCTCACCAACACTAGGTATTGTCAGTCTTTTTTTTGTTATATCTATTCTAGTGGTTGTATAGTGGTAGCATTCTGTCATTTTAATTTGCATTTTCCTAGTAACTAATGATGTTGGGTACAATAAAGCCACTCATATATGTTCTAAATGCCTAACTAAATCTTTTGTCAATTTTTTTATTGTTGTAATCTTTTATTGTTGTAATCTTTCTAGATTCTGACTATAAACCTTATATATATATATGTTTATATATTTATATATATGATTTGCAAATAGTTTCTCCCAATCTGTGGCTTATCTTTTCATGTTTTTTAGTTGTGACTTTTGAAGAACAAAAGTATTTAATTTTGATGAAGTCTAAATTAGTTAAGCTTTTCTATTATGGATTACGCTTTGGGTGTCATATCTAAGAGATCTTTGCTTAACTCACAGTCACAAAGATTTTAGATTATATTTTCTTCTAGAAGTTTTATAAAAACAAGGTGATGTTTAAGGTATTTCAAAGATTTAGATGAAGTTAATGTTCTCTATAGGCCCTTCCTAAGCTAAAATCAATGGGTCCATGGAGTTAAGTCTACACAGGAGGTCTTTCGTACCTTTTCCAGGGTAGTTTTCACTGGTTGGCTAGACTGTATACCCACAGAATCAACTAATGTGTCCCTAGTTACTGACCCCTCAAAATCTTTTCCCAAGGAAAAATGTGAGATCACGCTCATTTAGAAGGATCTGGAAAGGTTTCCTTTGAGGAGGTCATATTTATTTCCTTTACCATAAATAGAATGTTCTCGGTGTGTCATTTCATTTAGCAAGTGTAGGGCAGTATCTCTTAAAACCGAAGGAGTAGGGCAATATCTCTTAAAATCAAAGCAGTAAAGGATCATTTCTGGGCTTCCCTCGTGGCGCAGTGGTTGAGAGTCCGCCTGCCGATGCAGGGAACACGGGTTCGTGCCCCGGTCCGCGAAGATCCCACATGCCGCGGAGCAGCTGGGCCTGTGAGCCATGGCCGCTGAGCCTGCGCGTCCGGAGCCTGTGCTCCGCAACGGGAGAGGCCACAATAGTGAGAGGCCCGCGTACCGCAAAAGAGTCATTTCCTATTACTAATGATTTTGACATGGGCATATTTCTTCTTGCTTCTCTTTATTCCTAGTTACTCATTTTATTTCTCAAGTAATCAGGCAATTATTTATTAGACTTTAACAAGGTTCTTTGACCACGTCTGTGTGTGTGTGTGTGTGTGCACACGCACACATGTGCACACTCAAAGATTGCATTGCTCTTGATTATTGGGAGAACTTAAATCTCATTTCTTTCAAGCCTTCATTGATCATAGCATATATAGGTCCTCATTCCTTACTTGAAACACTCAGAGCCAGGAATGGTTTAAAATGTGTAGTTTTTTTAATCTTAGAGAGATACTACAATGAATATTCTGAATGAATATAATTTCTCCAGTCAAGATGACTAGTAATATTTATAATATGGACATATTAATATTTTGAAACATACTGAATACCTACAATATGTGAAATAATAAAGACCATAAATAGCTTCAATCAGTTCAGATTTTCTACCACTTGAATTCACGTCTGGTTAGTTTTGGGGGCAAATGAGTTGTAAACCTTTCCATTTAGAGCATTTATGGATTCTGAACTGAGAGTAAGGGCTAGTGGATTTGTACTGCCTTTCCTGGGAGCTCGCTGCAGCAGCTGGTCCTGTGGACCGCCGAGTTCCTTAGCCACAGTTGACCACTGCTGGTTCTGCATTTGGGGCTGCTGTGAGCGGCTGTCCCATTCCAGGAGACACAGGGAAGCATGGACTTTGGTGAGTTTTGGTGAGGTTTTCGGCCTGAAAGAGTTTTCTAAATGAACATTTTAAAGAGAGCTTATTTCCACCATATACAATGCTATGGTTCAGATTGCTTTCTAGGGGTAAGATATTTTGCCATTCAAAATCAATACATGCTTTAAAAATACTTCCTCATCCCCACTAATTCTAGGGCACTAATTCTATCTGCCTCAGTGCACAGGGTCTCAGAGGCAGATGCCCAATAAAGATCCGTTATCTAGGGGGCCCAGATTCCTGGCTTGGGGTGAAAGTATATTCTATAAAATGGAATTAAATCAAGCTGTGATATACTTGAATCCCACTGAGAGCTAGATTATATGGTCAATGGCAGCTCAGAGGCACGTTTTAATCACTGAGCACTGTGGTGCTGACCTGATGGCGCTTGTGGAAACTGTTGGCCCACGTTCCTGGGGAAAATGAGAGCCTCCTTGGTACCCACAACTTCTTTTTTCATGAAGAGGAAGCAGCTTAGCCATTTGTCTGATGGTACTTTATGAAAAATTACAGAAGCAGTACACACTCGTCATAAAATATTTACACAAGTAATTATATGTCCCCTAAGCATATAGAGTAAAAACGTGAAAGCCCTTCGATGCCACATTCCCACCCCATTCCTGCCACCCTCTTCAAGAGGTCACCACTGACAGTAATTGGGTGTGTGTCGCTCTAGGCCTTTTCCTTCCTATCCATGTATATGCACACACAAACACACTTGCACAGTCATATTTAGAAACAAATGGATTGTACTCTTCAAATTGTCCTGTAACTTGCTTTTCTTAACCACCTGTCAGAGACATCTTCCCTTGACACTACTATCCTTTTGATGGCTGTAGAGCATTGCCAAGAAGGTATTTAATTGGTCCCATAGTGAAAAACAAGTAGGCAATCTTTCGGGATGTTACAAACTGTGTTTCAGTGACATTTCTTATTCATATATTTTTGTGCATATTATGTATTTTTATAAAATAGATAGTGAAATTTTCATGGTTTTTGGTTTATCTCCAAGGTTTTCCTCCCAACAATTGCTTTAAGTCTGAATTTCAGCATTCTCCTCTGTCCGTCTACTGTTTATCGAGAAAGCCATTGGGGCACTGCTTTGCCATTAGGCAAAGTCATCTTTGCTGGACACATGGGTGTTTCTTGGGGTGAGGATGCGGGAGGTTCAAAGAGGAGGATTGCTTATGTTACAACTTTTGATACTTTTGATTTTAGTTTAATGTCATTTAAAAAAATCTCCTCCCAGATACAGGACAGGTCAGATAAGATAAGAGCTTACCTTCACCTGTGTAAATTGTTACAAACTTTTTGCAGCGCTCTTGACAATATCTACTGAAACGTAAAATTTCTCAAAGTAAAAAATCTTACTTCCACACATTTCCTCCAGTCACCTGTCTTCTAGAGGAGCATTTTGTATCTCTCAATACAAATTAACCTCAGATTGGAGTTAAAGAGAAGGTATAGAGAAACTTAAAAAGTTTTTAGTCCTTAAGGTAAGGTCAAAGCTGACTGACTTGTTTAGGAAAAAAATCTGTAATCTTGGTCTCATTAGTCTTATGTTCTAAATGCTGAGCTTATTAGCCTGGACAGAAGCCTCTGATTGTTCACAAACCAGCAAACCTTCAGAGGTCTTGCCCTCTGCTTTAAAATATTTGAGCAGCATTTGAATCTGGTGGTTGGGTTCTGAGGAGGCTGTGACTGTGCTGGGGACCTTCCCAAGGTAGTCCAGAAGCAAGTCAGAGCCAAAGGCCAGGAGGGAGAGGGGAACTGAAGTATCAGGAGACCAGGTACAAACAGCCTGGGCTCCAGGCAGGTAAGTGGACAAGTGTGCGCGTCCAGGTTAGCTTAAAGGATCAGAGGTCCATGGGGAAAATATACTCCCAACATTTAACTCAACCAGTGAAAAAGCTAAGAGAACTCAAGTCACTCCCAAGCAATAGAACACCTGGGTATTTCTGTGTGACCAAAAAAACCTTTCAGGCTTTAATAAATCTTTTGGCTGATTTTATGTTGTAATGTAGAAAAATGATCGATTAGAAGAAGGATTGACAGCGAAAAGCGAGTTATATCCATGTTTTTCTTTCAGTGAACACTTTGTTTTTCCTCTTTCTACATGACGTGATATTTTATTAATTGCTGTTTACCCTGTGTTTATTTATTTAATTTTTTGGCTGCCTTGGGTCTTCCTTGCTGCTTGAGTGCTTCTCTAGTTGCCGCGAGTGGTGGTTACTCTTCGTTGCGGTGCGTGGCTTCTCATCGTGGTTTCTTCTCTTGTTGTGGAGTACGGGCTCTAGGCATGTGGGCTTCAGTAGTTGTGGTGCGTAGGCACAGCAGTTGTGGCTCGCGGGCTCTAGAGCGCAGGCTCAGTAGTTGTGGCGCACAGGCTTAATTGCTCTGCGGCCTGTGGGATCTTCCCGGACCAGGGCTCGAACCCGTGTCCCCTGCATTGGCAGGCGGATTCTTAACCACTGCGCCACCAGGGAAGCCCCTGCCCTGGGTTTATTTAGATATACAGTACATGCACAAATGAATTTAGATATATAGTAACCTGATTACATTTTAATTTTTCAATTAAATGTTTTCATTTTTAATGTTTACTTCAATTTTAAAAATCACTATATTCTTTTCCTTGGAATTAAAAAAAAATTTTATTGGGGTATAGTTGATTTACAATGTTGTGTTAGTTTCAGGTGTACAGCAAAGTGAATCAGTTATACATATACATATATCCACTTTTTTTTTTTAGATTATTTTCCCATATAGGCCATTACAGAATATTGAGTAGAGTTCCCTGTGCTATACAGCAGGTTCTTCTTAGTTATCTATTTTATATAGAGTAGTGTGTACATGTCAGTCCCAATCTCCATCCGTGACTCTACTCCTGTTTTGAAAATAAGTTCATTTGTACACTTTTTTTTCAGATTACACATATAAGTGATATCATGTATTTGTTTTTCTGTGTCTGACTTCCTTCACTCAGTATGACAATCTCTATGTCCCAAAATCACTATATTCTTGCCTTCAAGTTGCTTCCAGGATTACCCTCTACCTTTTCTTCCTGGAATTTACCACATTTGCGAGTAGCTAGTTTTGGTTTAATTTCTGTTTCCCTCACTAGACAGTAAGCACTCTCAGGGCTGAACCATACTGACCTTGCTCAATTTCTTTTTTATTTCTAGCACTTGCACAGTGTCTGGCACTGTCTGGCATACAGTAGACATTTAATATGTACCAATGACCAAATGAAGGAGATCAAATAGGTTAAGTGTTTAAACCAATAAGCAACCCGTCGTCAGAGGCCATGGGCATTGCCGGAGTGTGGAGCAGAGAATGCAGGGAGAGCTTTCTAGAGGTGGGGTTTTCTGACTGGATCTTAGCCAGGTGAAAAAGTGGGCCAGAGTCCAAAAGAGAGAAAGGGGATGTTGGAAGTGGCCACTCATTTGACGTTGGCCAGAATTGGGCAGCTCCTTGTGGCGAGTGGGGAGAGACAGTCAGGTGCAGTGAGCAAGACTGGCCTGAGGGACCCATGTGCTGAGGAGGTGGAGCTTACTTGATGGTGGGGCACCCTGGGGTTGCCGTGGCAACAGGATGAAGTTCAGATTGAGGAGAGGGTGAGACTGGGTAGGGACATTGCTTAGGAGACCAGAGCGGTCATCGGGCACCCTCTTTTTTTTTTTAAATTTATTTATTTTTTTAATTTTTGGCTGCTTTGGGTCTTTGTTGTGGTGCGCGGGCTTCTCATTGCAGTGGCTTCTCTTGTTGCGGAGCATGGGCTCTAGGCACGTGGGCTCAGTAGTTGTGGCTCGTGGGCTCTAGAGTGCAGGCTCAGTAGTTGCGGCGCACGGACTTAGTTGCTCTGCGGCATGTGAGATCTTCCTGGACCAGGGCTCGAACCCGTGTCCTCTGCATTGGCAGGTGGATTCTTAAGCACTGAGCCACCAAGGAAATCCCCCAGGCACCCTCTTTTAACTTCGACTCTCTCTCCCTCGTCCCTCCCCACCTCTCACCAGCACTTCTCAGAGGCTTGCTCCATCCCCACAGTTTCCTCTTTTTCTCCTTCCATTCACTTCTTAACCTATTGCTCGACGGCTTCCAACACCACCCATTCCATACCCCATGGATCCCTCTCCCCACACCTCACACTCACACTGCTTTCACCATAGTCACCGGTGACCTCCTTATCTCGTTGTGGTAGTTTCCAGTCTTTGTTTTGTGGGACCTCTTGCCCACTATATTCCCCTTAAGATATGTTTTGAATAGGTAGTTCATTTATGGTTCAAAGCAGAAAGCTGAGGACGGGCGGACAGTCTCTCCCCTGTCCTTGTTTCTCATTTCTCCACAGGCAGCCACTGCTCTAATTTCTTACGTACACTTCCAGGGATTTTTTTTTTTTCTTCCAGGGATTTTTTATGCATGTGTTAGCAAATACAATTTTATTTGTATTTAATGACAAATAAGAATATAGATTCTTCTTTTACTCCCTTCCTAACACAAACAGTAGAATATTATGTACACTGTTTGGCTTTGTGCTTTTTGTATTCAATAAATTTTTAAAAATCCACATGCATAGACACTGGGTTTCTCATGAGCATCTGACCCTCGCCTTGCTTTAAACTGAAATACACATTATTTCTTTTTTTTTTTTGCGGTACGCGGGCCTCTCACTGTTGTGGCCTCTCCCGTTGCAGAGCACAGGCTCCGGACGCGCAGGCTCAGCGGCCATGGCTCACGGACCCGGCCGCTCCGCGGCATGTGGGATCTTCCCAGATCGGGGCACGAACCCGTGTCCTCTGCATCGGCAGGCGGACCCTCAACCACTGCACCACCAGGGAAGCCCTGTCCTTCAGGAATTCTTTACCGAAGGACTCCTCTTGATTCACCCAGTTGTTCTTCATTCCCGTAGCATCCTATACACACCCATATTATTGAACTTGCCAGCATAACTGATTTGTCTGTTTTTCTCTCACCAGACTATGGGCGCTTGAGGGCAGAGATACATTTAATTCATTTTTTATCTATAGGGATATGACGAATGCTGAATGAACACATAAATTAAAAAAATAGGAGATGCTCAGGGAAAAGTTGACTTGGTAAACATTTGACAGCTGTGGTGACTTCATATGTATTGGAGCAGTGAGGTATCTCAAAGGATCCCAGATTTTTGGATTTGATGCAATGAGCAGAGATCAGGGCTCTAGACAGAAGAACAGGATTTCATTATACATTATATATTATATATATTTCTTTATATATATTAGAATAGTCTAGAGGAGTAAGTTCAGAGAGTTATCATCACAGGGTGGCTGAGGTCAGGGTGTGGTGAGATGTCACCCGAAGATTATAGTGAGAAGAGGAATGAAGGGAGGGTCCCAGTTGACCATAATTTAGTGTGTGGGAGACGGGAGAAGAGTGAGCTACAAGTGAAGGACGAAAGACAGGAGTGTTGTCCTGGAACCCCAAGGAACAAAGGGTTTCAAGCAGATGGTGTAGGGGGCAGAGATGTGAACTGCTGTCCAAATGTCCAGCAAGATGAGGACAGAGAAGTAACCATTGGATTTAACAGCTCTGAGATCTTTGGTGATCAGCACAATGCCAATTGTAGTGTCGCGGTGGGTCAAGAGGTGACTCTGAGGGTGAGAAAGGGGAGGCCAGGGCGGTAGAAGATACTTCTAGAGGTTTGCTTGTAAAGAGAAGAAGCACGTTGCTCTAGGGGTATGTCAGGGACATGTAGAGTCAATGCAGAATTTTATTTATTTATTTATTTAATTTTTTTTTTTAGTGATATGCTGGCCTCTCACTGTCGTGGCCTCTCCCGTTGCGGAGCACAGGATCCGGGCACACAGGCTCAGCAGCCATGGCTCACAGGCCCAGCCACCCCGTGGCATGTGGGATCTTCCCGGACCGGGGCACGAACCCGTGTCCCTTGCATCGGCAGGCGGACTCTCAACCACTGCGCCACCAGGGAAGCCCTATTTTTTAAATTCTTTTCAAATTAAAGGTAGCGTACATGGTCTTTGCAGAATATTAAGACACCACAGGAAGGTATTAAAAAGCAAAAAAGATCATTTATAATCCCACCACTCTATTTCAAACACTGCTGCCATTTTTTATTATTCCCTTCCAGTCTTCTCCATGTATTTTAACTGAGTTGAGAAGAGAACAAATGAGTGATTATAGGCTCTGCTTTTGCACCTACAGAGAATTGGCTCTAGCATCTGTCCCTGCATTAATCACCCAGGTTGATTTGGCTGATCTAATTGGCTAGACCCCTTTCCTCCCTCATGGCTCCCTGGGTGTTTCTCCATATGGAGTAATTTAATTAGACGGAGATAAAACTTCTCATTCATTCATTCAACAAATATTTATTAGTTGTCCACCACGTGCACTGTGTTAGGTGCTGAAGGATGGAGCAGTGAAGCAGACAGACACTTATCATCTTCTCATGTTTGAACGGTGTAATTTGCAGAGGGACTTGGCTTCATACTACGGTAACAGGCACTCACCTGCTAGACCTTCAGGCAAGCTTTCAATTTCATTTGCATAACTTTCTCACTTGATAATTCCTCCAGCATTAAAAACTCTTCAGAAATGTTACTTTCAATGGCTGATGTTAAATATTTAGTTTTTCTTTTCCTATTTTCCCCCATAACAATGCTGCCAGAAATATCTTTGAAATTAGGCTAGGTCCATATGTTGTACTATTTTCCTAGAACTGATTCCTAGAAGAGGAATTTATCCAGTCAAAAGATCTGAACCTTTTTAAAGCACTTAGATACCTTTTGCCAAGTTGCTTTTCAGAAAGCACCTACTAATTTAAGCAGTACAAAGACACCTTTTTCACCTGAGAGAGGGTTCATTTGTTTATATGCTGCTTTGGCTGAACCAGCATGAAGAGAAAGATTGAAGATAAAGAAGATGGAACAAGGTCCCTGAGAAGCAGTGTTGGTGAGATCTGGAGAAGGTGCTAGAAAGTAGTTTTGAAAAAGAAGAGAGAAAGCTCTTCTGTTGGGACAGGAGTTAAGGAGGGTGCAGCTACAAGGAGTGTTTACTATGTATTGAGAGAGGGGGATCTGGTGGCCTCTATTTTCTTCACATGCCAGGAGGCAAGATCATCTTGGCAGGAAGCAGGAGGATAAGGGGAGGTAGGCTGATAGCTTGGGGAGAATGAAGATGTTTCGGAAGGGCTGTGCAGAAAATGGAACACCATCTAAAAGGTGCAGATGTCCAGATAATGTAATGTCACATTTTGTTTATAGTTGTAAGTGAAACCTTGATCATTGATACTGGGACCCTGTTTGCCAGAGTATAGTGAAACTGAGGATTGGCAATTATTTGATTAATTTGATGAATGTTCCAAATTAGAAGCACCAGGTCAGGGTATGTTTCCGACCTAAATTGTACAGTGCAGTTGTCTGCACTGATCAAATTAACCAGCTGATTGCCAAATCTCCATTTCTCCCTGTCCCCTGTGGACATAGCTTAAAGAACTAATAAGTGAACTGGACTCTGCCCCAATCTATTTTGGGATAATTGATGTCTTTGTACTCGTATCCCAGCAGCTTGGTATTAAACACTGAAGCTTTGTGGAGACTATGTCAGGAGGCGATTTACTACCTCAAAAAGCGGTCTTTCTCTTATCAATCAGAAGTTTGGAGGAAATTTTCCAAACTCCCTAAGGAAAATTGTACTTTATTGCTATGGAGAAATGTTTTATGCCATGCATTTTGCTTTATAAAATGAATTTTTTTCAGATTCTGAATACTTATGATTTTTGTTTCTGTCTTCAAGAATTACTTTAAAGCAATTTTCAGTTTTACATTTAAATGGTTTTGGTTCTTAAAACACTTATGTTGACTGAAAGTTGGCTTTTTTTTCTTTTCTAAATGAACAGTGTCAGTGATTTTAACCTCTTAAAGGATAAGGAAAATCAATTATGGTGAAGAAACATTTCATTCCTTACTGTTTAAATATTTCCATCCTAAATTGATGGTTGATGTAAAGTAGGCTGCAAAATGAACGGAGGCAGCTACTGGGGTAACAGGCTCTGAAACCTATTTTGTGAAATAGCAATGAAATTTGAATAATTTAGGAATTGACCTCAAGGCTTTGAGCTTCCTTTGTATGTTCTTAAACAATGCCCTGACATGTCATTTACTTATATATGAAAGCGAAGGTAACCGTTGCTTTACTCCAGTTTTGACTCTTGCCTTCAGAGACTCGGCCCACTTCTCTTACACTCAAGTATTCATCAACCTGCAGGGCTGTGATGGTGTAAGATGATGGCTTCAGAGGTCCTGGCACAAGAGTTCCCTCCTCTTGAAGAACTTACAAGCTGTTGAGGTTTGCTAGCAGACCAAACTCTTAACAAACAGTAACCCTGTTTCAATCTGAATACTGTTCAAATACAAATGCAAAGCACAGCTTTTGGCATTAGAGATTTGTCATGCGCTCTTTTTTTTTTTTTTGCGGTACGCGGGCCTCCCACTCTTGTGGCCTCTCCCGTTGCGGAGCACAGGCTCCGGACGCGCAGGCTCAGCAGCCATGGCTCACGGGTCCAGCCGCTCCGTGGCATGTGGAATCCTCGCGGACCGGGGCACGAACCCGCGTCCCCTGCATCGGCAGGCGGACTCTCAACCACTGCGCCACCAGGGAAGCCCTGTCATGCGCTCTTACTAACTGTAAAATAGACAAACAAGCAGAAGTTCAAAATGGCAGAATTACATCGTTTGCATCTAGATTTTAGTATGTTCCAAATCTCTGAATTGGCAAGAAAGACAAATTGGACTCAGCTTAGTTACTTCCAAGCAGCCCAAAGGGAAGATGTGCAAAGGAGGATCCCTGGGGTCACTGTGGCTTCCTTGGCTCCGACCTCTCACCCAGAGGGAGGAACCTCCCATGTCAGAGGATCCCAGAACCCAGGTTTTTGGAGAAACTAGAAATCTAGATTTTTACACAAAATCCATGATTTCTAAACGTTAGTATTTCATATATACATGTTTGCCTGTGACACTGGACTGGATTCAACCTGAGGCTGTTGTTCTGTGACCTTTTGACTGAAAGGTTTCCAAGCTCTGATTTCTAGGTAAAAAGCCAGACTTCACCACTTGTTTTAGAGGTCATTGCTTATGTCACATGATAACAGACTTGTTCCTTTTCATACCTTGATCTGCTCAGCCTTCGTTTTACATTTCAAAGAAATAAGAAGAAACTCGTATTTGCCTAAAAGGAAGGCAGAACTAAAATTAGACTTACTACCTTGTTTTCCTCAGAACTGTCCATTTCAACTTTCTGGCTAGATCATTCTTTAAGAAAGCTTTTACTGCACATTCTATAGCATTTTCTTTCCAATGAAAATATGCTGTGATTTTTATTTGTTAATTTCAAGAGTCAAATTTTGTCATTTGTTTAGTTAAAAAAAGAAAGGAAATAACTTATTTTGGGTAGTGTCTATCGAAGGAGTAGTTAACTTGGAGAAATGTCACAAGGTGAGGTCTTGATTTACCCTGGGAGGTGTAACACTTGCTGTAGGAGGGAAAGGCTCTCCAATATAGGTGTGAGTAAAACGATTGTAACAGTAGGACCAAATCATGCTGGAATGGAGTTTGGTGTGACTGTTCTTTCTGAACCATTCAGTTTCATGACTCATCTTGTCAGGGACACAGTAACATACGTATTTGTTTCAGGTGGCGAATGCCTTATGATGTTTGTTTCTCTCCTCATGAAGTAATATAAAGCAATTATGGTGCATGCAATAAACTTCCATTTATGTTAGAATGATATGAGATTAGATCTGTTGATGAGTAAAGTCTGCTTTACCGACTTTCATTCATCTATAAAATAAACATTTATTGAGAACTTATTATTATATTGAAATGCAAAGATAAATCAACAAAATACTTAAAAGTTGTTCAATTTATAGCACATATGTAACAATTAACATTTTTCTCCCCTTTCCCCTCTTGCTGATAGGAAACTATAGCTTTGAGTTGCATAATTTGGGAGTAAGAGGGATAGAAAAACATTTTTTCCAGGAAGCTCTTCTTTTCTTTCTAAAAGAAGGAAAGACCTGCCAAGGTCTGTAAATAACGTTTTCCACCATCAGTGGGGGCTCATTACAGGCTTGCAAGGGTGTCCTGAGGAAACTTCACGAGAGGTTTGGGGAGGGTTACTGCAAAGTGTCGAATGAGTTCATTCTGGGTGCAGAAATTCACATTACATGGATAAGAAGGAAAAGAAGAGCAGTGAATAAATTTTTATAACTCAGGTTCAAAAAAATCTTAATGTCCTATTGATTGAATTTTGAGTATTTGCCTAGAATACTATGTGCTTTTTGATTTTCCAGTTAGCATTTCAGTGTGGATACAGAAGACAAGATTACTGCAGATCGATTACATGGAAAGAGAAAAAAGAGACAATGCTGGATGACACAGGAGCAGACAGCAGAAGGAGAAATCCAGACCTTGGCAAAAGCCATGTTATCCAAAGCGGACTGTAAGTCTTGCCCATGATACTCCTTCTGTGTTATAATAGTGAACTCTTCTATAGCACTTAGTATGTGCGCGGCAGTTCTAAACCTTTATATATAATAAATCATAGATGGATGTATAGAAAATAGATGCACAGATAGATGAGAGAAATTAATTTTACAAGGGTTATTTTTTTCAATAATTTCCATTTTAGGCATGGGTTAAAGACCCCATTTAAATTTCATTGAGAAGAGAAACCTCGGGCCTCGGGAACCAATGGCCATTTGGTCTTGAAGCCATTGCCTGGATGGAGTTAGCTAGGTAAGCATCCTCAGGCAGGAGTTGCTGACTTTGACCTGGTTCAAATTCATCCAAATCCATTCACCACTAAAACTGTCCAGAAATTATTAATCTTTGCTATATCATAAGGGACATTAATGACTTGCAATGCCTTAGGGTCACTGACATGAATAATAATGATCACAATGCTGTGACATAAAAAAAAGGTCATTTAAGATTTTTAGACATCTGATACTAGAGATCTAGTTTTATTACCAGCTTTCATTACCCGGGTATGCAAGGTGTAGGTGTGTGTGTTTCTGTATGTGTGTGTGTGTTAGCATGTACACTCACGCATATGCCCATGTGTGCATGTTTACATGTAGTTGAAGACTTTGACAAAGAGACAAAGATGAGAAAACTGCTATGTGGTCTTGAAAACTGGCTGTTAGCTTATAGACAGAGCATTGAGAAGAAAGCTCCTGGAATTTCTCACACCTAAGGTCACTGGGACAGGAAGAGGGAGCCAAGCCTGCACGAGGGGATCAAAATGTTCTAGGTGGGGTGGCAGGAAAAATGAAGAGACAAAACCAGCAAAGTGTGACACTCTGGATGTTAGAATGAATGACAGGACAGAGTAGCATGAGTTGGCAAAGAGTCTGAAAGGTGGAGGGGTAATGTTAGGCAAGGAGGGGAAAAGAAGCTATTGATGGGCATGACCTTCCCATGAGTCAGACTTGCTTTGTGTTCTTGGCTCTTTTCTCATTCTATTCCTGGTCTTGTCGGGGCTTGATTAAGTAGATACTGGCCCAGGTGATCCTAAGAACTCTCATGTGTACATTTTTAAACCAAACATTATCAGGCAGATAACTTTCATTAAGTAGACATTCACTACACGTTGGATTGGACTTTTGGACCTTTTGATGTGCCTTCAACAATCCCATTTTCCTTCTTTTCCTCTTTGCCCTTACTTATGGACTTTTTTTTTTTTTTTAAAGAACTTTAAATACATTTTTTTAAGATGCCAAAGACTAGATGCTTCCAATAAAAAATACATATGTACCAGGAAAATTTATACATTACTTTATTGGTTCAATAAATATTTTCCCAGACTTTGTGCTAAGCATGAGGGGCATGCTGTGAACAAGCCAAAGGGCCTGCCCGCCTGGGGGTTACAGTCTAGGGGGAAGAGCTAAATCTCTGTTTCCACTCTTTCACAGGTCCTATCAAGCAAACTATTGGAATCAACCTTGCATATTTTAGATTCACTCATCCAATATGGAAAGTTCAGAAATTCAGTTGGGAGTAACAACATTTGAATTTGTCTCTAGATCTAGTCAATCATGGAATTCCCAAATGTAGTGCTTCTTTTTGACAATGCAGTAGGCTTTCACGACCAGATGTCAGTGTTGATGGGCCAATAGGCAGTGGCTCAAAACAGTGTTCTTCATATTTATAGGGGAACATAAATGTTAATTTATTCCTCATCTTTAACACACTCCATAGAATGTGGGGTTACCTTAATAGCTTAAACACAAAGTTATTTTCCTGTTTCCCTCAGCTCTCATAAAAAGTTTGGGTCATTTTTATCAAATAACTATACTTCTCAATGATAATGAAAGTGAAGTATATAGAAAATTTAATTTCAAAGCAGGATAAGAAAGAAATATTGTACAATTTCTGAAATCAAAGGAGATTTTCTTGTCTCCAGCTAGCCACAGCCTTTTATCCAACTCCTTATTTTAAAAAATCCTAGAGGAAGACATGACCAGCTTTGTATGAATTAGTGGAAGATTGTTTCTATCTTCACTCAGTTAAAAATCTACATGGGATTATTAATAATGATTTTTAATCATAGAGTGAATTTTTCTGATAGTTCAAAGTGCTTTTGAGACAGGTAACTTTCCAATTCCTGGGGAGCCCCTTATTAGAAAAGATTATAAGAGGCCAACCTGCCTTACCCTAATTGCACCACATTTTCTCTTTATCTCCATGCCTGATTTTTAAGGCATGATATATCTTCAAGGCCCCTAAACATAACATACATTATATGATTTTTTCATCATAATTTGGGCCATATGACCCTTCTGCATTCATTGAGTTAATAGTTAAGTTATCATTTGGGTTAAGAATTTTATTTAAAATAGCTTTGAAGAGAGAAGGAATAGAAGGAGCTGTTACTTGGCGTTTTTGTTAGGTTCCTCCATTTATTTCAGAAGTGCTCTTTCAGGGAACGGCCCTGGCAGTGTGGGGAAATGTATACTGAACAGTGGTGGACAGAACACTGTGTGAGGGGTCAAGGGTGGCAGGCCCTGACTCTGTACCCTTGCTTCTGCCACAACCTGGTCAGGCAGCCTTGGGCATACCTAACTTTTTTTCTAGCAACACTTTTTGTTTATCTTATAACTGTAGGTTTGTAAACTGAGGTCTATCTATGGCTGTTAGTATGGTTCAAGGATGGGTTTTTTGGGAGAGGAGTGTCTGTAACCCCCCATAAATAGTTTCATAATTCTGTTTATGGACATTATTTTTTTTCTTAGGTCCATAACTTTGTTTAGATTCTCTAAAGGATCTGTGATCGTCAAAGAAACCTCTTCTAGAGGATCATTCAGTTGTAACATTCTATAACCACTGGCTGTCTTTATGTGTGTGCATGTTTTCTTCTAGACCATAAGAATGTGTTCAGATTGTCACTTGTCACCAGAAGGAGAGATTCTGACCAGGATATTTAAGAACATTGCTTAGAGATCCTTACTAGAAGGCAAAAAGTTCTGATGCTAAGGAGACTTGGCTGGAGCTTTTAGTTTACGTTTTGCATCCTGCTTCTTCCATCTGTATTAATTTCTTTTTTTTTTTTTTTAGTAATTCTTTCAGATTCCTTTAGAATTTCTTTCAGTGATGATGTCTGCATATTACGATCTCTCTAATCCTTATTTGTCTTTCATTTTCAAATGACACTTTAGTTGGTTATAGAATTCTAGATTGACAGCTATTTTCTTTCAACACTGAAGATTCAATGATTTTTTGGTCTCTTTTGTTACTGATGAGGTATCTATGTAGTTCTTTGTAGAAAAGATGTCTATTTTCTCTGATTGCTCTTGATATTTGATCTTTTTCTTTGAGATCTTGCCATTTTGCTCTGAACTGTTCTGGGTGTGGATTTGATTATGTATTTATATTTTCAATAAATTGCTATGGCATATTAACTTTTGAAATCTCCCCCATCAATAAGTATTGATATGAAATATATTTCCATGTCAATAAATATGCATCTGTTATGTCAATTTAAATGATTGCATTTCTGTATAATTGGCAATTAAAGCATTTAATCTCACATTTTATTTGAATAAAATCATATGCATACACAATCACAGAAAAAAAGGGGTCATAGCCTACATGTAAGTATTGAATACTTCTGATGTGCTGACTAGCTCACTGGTGCTCTGAAGCTGCTCATACTGTCTCAGGGAGAGCTGACTGTGTGCATCTCTTCCCAACTCCACAATCAGTCATGCCACTTCGGCCGTAGTGGGAGTATTTACACTATGAAAATAGACTAAGGAGGGATTTTTATTTCCTTCCAAATTGGTTCTTAGACATTTACCAGCACACCACCTTCTTTTGGACACTTGTTACCTCTTGCCAGCATCCACAGTACCCATGTTCTCTATGCTTAGGCTCTCCTGGGTCCAGAAACATTCCTGACTTTAGCAATAAGCCATTTGACAGTCTCAAGTCCATTAACAAGTGGTCCATAGAGTCATTCATTCATTCATTCATTCATCTATTAGGACACTTCTATAAAGAATATTTATGAAGATCTTCTATGGGTGAAGCAGCATGTTGGACAGCAAGAACACACAGTTGACCAAGGATAGGACATCTACCAAGCCAAGGGTCAGCTTTAGTTCCCATTGTACATTCTTCCTACCACTTGGCATGATCATTAGTTGGGCTATATTCCTGAGGCCTTTCATGTATCAGCCTAATCTTTCTGCATTAGGACATCCATGTCAACTTAATGGGGAGATGTGGTCAGAAGCATGGTATAAGTTTGTTGCTTTGTTTATAGATATGAACTTCTCTTAGCAAATACTGCTTCAGGCTTCTGAAGAGTAGCAGAGCCCACTGTTTATCTGTAAGTTCTTAACCTCACCAAGTGTCTCTAAGTAAGCAAATTTTTTTTTTTTTTTTTTTTTTTTGCGGTACACAGACCTCTCACTGTTGTGGCCTCTCCCATTGCAGAGCACAGGCTCTGGACGTGCAGGCTCAGCGGCCATGGCTCACGGGCCTAGCCGCTCCGTGGCATGTGGGATCTTCCTGGACCGGGGCACGAACCCGCGTCCCCTGCATTGGCAGGCAGACTCTCAACCACTGTGCCACCAGGGAAGCCCTAAGTTAGCAATTTTAATAAGGTTTTCATCTTTAGAATTATACATTTTGGAATTAATTTTAGATGTTTGGGAGTTGATTCCTACTTACTGTAATTCCTAGAAATAACTTAAAAATTTAAATTCTGAGGACACCAAGTAGTTCTTCCAGTGTTATATTTTGATGAGTTCAGGATAAATTAATAAAAAACAGATGAATGAAATCCTTTTTAGAGTGCACATGGGTTTAAAAATTAATTCTAGATATATTGACAAAACATGTTTTGGCTTTTGCTAAGCCCTGAAATTTTTAAGGAGCTTGGAACATTTGGAATTGAAAATGTGACTGAAACTACTAATATACTATTTAATCAGTATAGTGTCTGTTAAAACAATATAAAATTTTTAACTGAATTGATTATTCTCTCTTTATGTAAATCTGATAAAGTTAATGTCTTAGATTCACTAAATTAAAAATAACCACAAAGAATTATGTATTTCATAGATTAGTTATAGGTATCTCATAAGTAAATCAATGTGTTAGTAACATGAAGACATTTAAAAATAAGATCCAAATTCAGTTATTGATGAGATCTAGTAAGCTCTTCAAAAATTCAGTGCTTATATAAATTATTGCATAAATTAAGAAAACATGCAAATTCAAGTATATGTGTTACAATAGCTCCGAAACATCTGTAAACCTGTGAGGCAAATATATACTTTGTATCCAATGAGGTTTGAGACAAAAGCACAAGATTTTGGCCCAGAATCTTGAAGGAGTCATTCAAAATATTATGGGAAGTGTCTAAAGAGAGAGATGTGATTACCCAGGGAGTTCTTTGATGAGCTCAGATGTTAATGAGCCATGGGAGAATGGCGATATAAATGAGGATTCATGTTTAAAGGGTGTAAGAAAGGTTAATTTTAATATTCAATAGTCCACATGAAACACCAAAGACCACAAAAAGGACATTCAGAGCAAGAAGAAAAAGATGTACAAATTTGGGAAAGAAAATGTTATAATAATAGAAGGTGGAAAGAAGACAGATATATTAGTTCTTTTCATCTATTAAGGAACATGGTCTCCAGACTCTGAAATGTAGGGTAAACATTGTAGACAAGGGTACCTTTAACTAGGATAGAATAAGAATTTTAAATCTAAATAAGTCCATGCCTTCAAATAGATTCCTGCCTCCATTTTCTTTTTAAATTTATTTATTTTATTTTATTTTTATTTATTTATTTTTGGCTGCGTTGGGTCTTCGTTGCTGCGTGCAGGCTTTTCTCTAGTTGTGGCGAGCAGGGGCTACTCTTCGTTGTGGTGTGCGGGCTTCTCATTGTGGTGGCTTCTCTTGTTGCGGAGCACAGGCTCTAGGCACGCTGGTTTCAGTAGTTGTGGCACGTGGGCTCAGTAGTTGTGGCTTGCGGGCTCTAGAGTACAGGCTCAGTAGTTGCGGCTCACGGGCTTAGTTGCTCCGCGGCATGTGGGATCTTCCCAGACCAGGGCTTGAACCCGTGTCCCCTGCATTGGCAGGCAGATTCTTAACCACTGCGCCACCAGGGAAGCCCCTGCTGCCTCCATTTTTAAATGACATATGCAAGGTGCTTACAGAGTCTACAGATGTGACCACCAATCCACTGCTGATAAAACTTAATGAGACATTGCTGACAATGTGAGCAGGGCCAGTAGATAGGAAGTGAACACATGCTACTGCTGTTAACAAAAGGAAAAACAGTTGGACTACTAAATTGTAATGCAGATCCTGGGCAATAATTGAAAACAAATTATAAATCTAATGATTTCTAAGTACCTAAAAGAGAAGCAGAGCTGTTCATTGTTGTTGTTTTGGTTGAAAAACCAAATGCATCGACAAGCTGTATCTTATACTCAGCAAGATTATAGCCTCTCATGAAAATCTAGATGATAGGAGAGTTGGATGGATTAACAGCATGCCTCTGTGATCACAGGCTCCGGACGCGCAGGCTCAGTGGCCATGGCTCACGGGCCCAGCCACTCTGTGGCATGTGGGATCCTCCTGGGCCAGGGCACAAACCCGCGTCCCCTGCATTGGCAGGCAGACCAGAGAGGGATTCTTTAGAAGAAGGAAGTGTCCTAAACTTAATCTTGTTCTGTTCAGAACTTAAATGACTTAAATGGGGGCATATATAATATTCATCAAATTTGCAGAGAGGTCCAGACTGTGAGGGAGAGTTAATAGAAAAGATGACAGGTGTAAAAAGATAACACACACCTGGAATAATGGGCTTAAACTGACATAATGAAAATTAACAGAGATTACTATTAAGTTTTGGATTTAGGTAAACAAAATAAAATCAAAGCACACAGGAAGAGGTTGCAAGTCCAGCATGGCAGCAGTTTATGCGAAACGTTGATGGACCACCTCAGCTGCTCTATTTTCTGTCTCATGAGAAATAAAAAGTCATCACACATTATGATGGTCAGAAAGCACATTTGATTAGAGTGTTCACTTTTGGGAGCAAAGTAGTGAGGATGGTGATGGTTCTTACAGTTAACTATCAAAACCGGTGGCTGGTTGAATGGACCGACCTAAATCTAACAGGCCAGCTTATCTGTGAAGTGTGGAACAGGAAAAGGTTTTTGAACACTATAGTAAGATCCAGGAACAAATCCTGGCCACACTGTTGGGTGTCTGTGTGTTTTCAAAGAAGTCCCACAAATTCTATGAGCCTCAGTTTCCTTGGCTGAAAAGTGAGGATAAAAATACTTCTTTTGCAGAGTTGTCATGAGGATTATAGATGTTTAAGGGACTTAGCCCAGGGCCTATCCCCTAGTATCTGCTTGGTAAATGGTAGCTGTTAGAATGATAATTATCACCTAACCAGTGCTTGGAGATAGAAGTATGTGTGCATTTTAGCAATTAGGATACTGGTTCCCAGGAACTGGGTACTCATAACAAAATTAGGGAGAGTATGAGGACACCGTCTTTATGAAGACTAAACTAGGGATCGGATTATTAAATTTTGATGGAAATGGTCTCTATTAGAAGCAAATGTTATTTGATACGTACATCTTGAAGGAAGATGAGTCCCGAGCTCTGAGGTTTAAGGCTGCAAATGCGGGAGACTGATTTGAGGCTAGGTGCTAATGCCGTTAGAGGATTTTTTAGGACTGTTAATGTTTTTATTAGTGCTCTGTTCCAAAGGTCTGCAGCTCTTGAGTGGGCTGCCTAACCCTATTTTCCCCACAAACTCTTATTTTTCATGTGCAATTTTGCAGAAGGCAAGGGTTTTTACAGTTACACATATGTTGCATTATAGCAGAAATGCTGTAGATGAAACATAGGAATGTAAATGAAACCTTACATTTATTTGATACCTTACATATTTGATATCTTACTCTTAAAGTAATTCCACAAACAACACATAGCTAGGAATAAACATGGACGGAAAGGTACAATGGACGAGAGCCTTGGATTAGGCCTCTGGGGTGCTGGGCTCTAGTCCGAGCCCTTCACTCGTTAATTGTGTATTATGAGCTTAATTGTGTCCCCCAGATTGTAGTCGTAACCCTCAGTACCACAGAATAACTATATTTGGAGATAGGGTCTTTAGAGAGGTTATTAAGGCTAAATGAGGTCATTGGAGTGGGGCGGGGGTGGCCCTGATCCAACGTGACTGATATCTTCAGAAAAGGTTAGTACATATAGGCACAGGAAGAAGATGGCCATCTGCAAGCCACGGAAGGAGGCCTCAGAAGAAACCAACCCTGCCAAGACCTCAATCTCAGGCTTCCAGCCTCCGGAACTGTAAGAAAATACATTCCTGTTGTTTAAGCTGCCCAGCCTGTGGTACTTTGTGATGGCAGCTCTAGCAAATGAAGACACTATTTAACTCTGATATTGAACCCCTCTGAATTTTCACCTTACCTGTAAAATGGAGATTATGATATAAAAGTGGGTGGTATTTTAAAATAAACAGGTAAAATAACCTATTTTGTATTGAGGGAAAAGATGACACGAAAGCAGATTGGATCACAGTAACTTTAAATTTTTATTTATTTCTCTAGAAGTCAGAGAGAAAATATACGTATATCCTGCCTTGAAAAGATCAAAAACTCTATGTTAAAACTAACTAACTAAATAAATGGATAATTACTTACAGGAAAAATCCCCAGTAGCATAATGCCATCGATTAGAGAGTGTTCTAAGAGAATTTCAAATATAATTTGATCCCCTCTACCCCCAAATTTTAATTTGCATCATCTTTCCAGAAACATACCTATTTCATAAATTAGGACGTACTTGTACGTGTTAAATACTTAAGGTTTGACTTAGTAAAAGATTTCAGGTTGCTGAGAGCAGCCCAGCCCTTCTGTTATTGTAATGCATGCAAAGGCTGCAGATGATAATCAGAGCTGTGTTGGGCATTCCACTTTGCACCTCCTAGGGCATCAATTTTCAGAAACTGTTAGAACCCAATAGAAAAATCTCACCTAAGGTTCATCTGTGAGCTAAATTACAGGGGAAGCCATTATCATTCATTTTACATGCACTATTGGTCCAGGTTGTCCGCCAAGCATCTCTGGATCACAGGGAAGGATTTTGTTAGCTTTGAGAATCCTGAGAATTGAAACGGTCACCTGAGGTATTTCATTGTTCTTCTGATCAACAAATGATTCCTAATTGAGTCAGAAGGATATATTGAGTCCCATGCCTATGTTCTAGAGTGAGAATGGAGGAGTAGAAATTTAAAATCTGGTTAGAAGGGACCAAATACTAAACAATTAGTAAGCAATGACATGTTAAGTCAAATGGAATTAAGTGAAAAGGGACTTCAGAGAAGGTCAAGAACATTGCGCGTTTGAGGAAGTGGATGAGGCTAAGGTAGGAGGTGGGAAGGATCTGGAAATGGAAGCTTAAAGGAGAGGATACGATGGAAGTTATTTTGGGGTGGGTGCAGCCTGAGAGGAATGCTGAGTGTGTGTGTTTTGTGCATACGTGCTCGGCACCCCTTTCTTGGGGAGAGTGTTGAGAGGAGAGATGGCATGAGCAAAGATGTGAGGGACAGAACCTAGATGCTGTGTATGCGTAATGCACGGAGGGAAGTCAGGCTGTGAGAAGAAGATGTGCAATTCCTTCATATGTACTATCATGATTAGGAATGAGATATTTCTCAATCCTGAGAATAACCTACAAGATTAAGTATAACCAACCTCATTTTGCAGATAAAGGAATTGAAGTTTAGGAAAATTAAGTGACTCGTCTTCAGTCACACATAGTAAATGCACAAGCTTCCAAAGTCTTCATGAATTTGTCCAGGCATAGTGGGACATACAGGGGGCCACATGGATATCACAAATTAATGGATGCTGTTGGTGCAAGAGGGTTGGTCCAGCCCTCTTGCTCAAGTGGGGGCTCACTTGGTGGTGCTTTGTGCTCCAGAGCTTCTCCCTGGGATGAGATCGAAGCTTGTCTAAAGCTGAGCTCACATTCTTGCTTCACTTCTCCTCCCTCCCCATACACTCTCTCCCGAGAGCACTCCCCCAATAAATCAAACCCTACGCAAAACACAAACAGTCCCCAGCTATACCTCCAAATTGTGATCGAAGTGCACAGTGCATCATTGCTACAAGTGAGGACGCTGTGCTGGGGAACTGCCTGTCCGACAACATTGTGCGGAGTGGGCTGCGGGAGTGGGTGATGAGGGCCTCTGCCATTAGCCATCGTGTGGATGTTAAGCACTTTACCTGCATCTTCATACCTAAAGCTTATGACTAACCCTTAAGTTAGGTTCTATGACCATCCATATATTTATAGGTGAGGAGACTCAGTTTGGAAGAGGATATATTATTTGCTCATGACCACATAATTTGTAAGTTGCACAGTCAGGATTCCAACACGCCTATGTTTAACTTCATATTCAGCTCCCAAAAATAGTTTCTGCATACTGGAACATGTAACTACTAAATGCGAAACATACTGGAATATTTAGGAACCATGGCTCACAACATTCAGGGCAGTAAATATCTCTACTTAGTGTTGAAGGGAGAAACAAGTCATAATGGTGGATCCAATTTAATCCCTTAAATGGGTCACCATGAGCACAAAATGATTTGAGAACTATTGAGCATAAAAGATATAACAAGTTGGGCAGAGGAGTTTGAAGTAGGTAGAAGATACGGTGACCACACATTAATTATCCAAACTGGAACACTATTGAGGATAATAAGAGATGCCGTTAGTAATTACACAAGGATAACAAGTGTAAACCAGGACTGTCTAGCAAATCAGGATGTATGATCACCATAGCAGTAGGAGGCAACAGGGAGCTATAGAAGGTTCTTGAGTAGGGGTGTGAAATAATTCTGTCAGTGGTATGCAACATGATTTAGAAGAAACCTTGAGCTGAGAGAACAGCAGACAGGAGATTGTGATAGAGATACTAGTGTGATTGGTCTAGGTTTTTGTCCTGACCCCTGTTTTATTTCTCTAGTTCACTGCTTGAAATGATTGTCATTTCTGGACCTCAGCATGCTTGCCAGAGGCTATCAGCCAATCCTCATGTCCTGGGGGAACAAAACTCTGTTCATGTACCCCAACCACTGGTGAGATCCTTTGTTTAATACAGATGGACTCTGCCTTGGAACCAAAATGTCTTCCATCTGCTGGATCTGCTCCCTTGGAATATCTATGTCCCCATGGGGTGTCCCATGCCCCCATAGGGCCTTGTGATTTTCCCCGTGGACACTTCTGGATGAACAAGAGGGAGGGGATGCACATCTGTCAGTAAGATATTCAGGCATTCTGCCCAGATAGATTTGTTCTAAAGGTCATCTCCCTCTGGCTAATGCAAGAAAGTTAATGGAAAAGGTTTGCACGAGAGGTCTAATTTTGTGGGGCCTATGTTCCTCGGAGTTTTTAGCAGTTCTGGGTTAAATGATGCTGCCTCCTATCCTCATGTAGGGCCTTATGGCCTCTTGTCTCCTTTAGTTTTAAACACATTTCATTACGTTTACAGAGGTAAGATTAAGGGCAAGAGTTCTAATCATGTGGGTTTCAGAGGGGAAAAGAACAAAGGACCTGGGACTTCCCTGGTGGTCCAGTGGGTAAGACTCCACGCTCCCAATGCAGGGGGCCTGGGATCGATTCCTGGTCGGGGAACTAGATCCCACATGCTGCAACTAAGAAGTCTGTGTGCCAGGCTTCCCTGGTGACGCAGTGGTTAAGAATCTGCCTACCAATGCAGGGGACATGGGTTCGAGCCCTGGTCTGGGAAGATCCCACATGCCGGGGAGCAACTAAGCCCGTGCACCACAACTACTGAGCCTACGCTCTAGAGCCCACGAGCCACAGCTACTGAAGCCCATGTGCCACAACTACGGAAGCCTGTGCACCTAGAGCCCGTGCTCCACAACAAGAGAAGCCACCACAATAAGAAGCCCACACACTGCATCGTTGCAACTAGAGAAAGCCTGCGCCAGCCACGAAGACCCAACGCAGCCAAAATTAATTAATTAATTAATTAAAAAGAGAAAAAGAATGTAGGAACAGAGCTAGATGATGGGGTACAAGAGGGGTCTGAGGGAGGGAGAGGCCAGTTCTATTAAAAAAAAAAGTCTGTGTGCTGCAATGAAGATCCCGTGTGCTGCAACAAAGACCCAGCACAGCCTAAATAAATAAATATTTTTTAAAAAGAGGACCTTTTTTTAGCTCTTTTTTTTCTTTTATTGAAGCATAGCTGCTATACAATATTATATAAGTTACAGGTGTACAATATAATGATGAACAATTTTTAAGGTTATACTCCATTTATATAGTTACTGTAAAACATTGGCTATATTCCCTGTGTTGCACGAAAAATCCTTGTAGCTTAGTTATTTTATACATAGTAGTTTATACCTCAATTCCCTACTGCTATATTGCCCCTCCCCCTTCCCTCTCCTGACTGGTAACCACTAGTTGGTTCTCTATACTGTGAGTCTGCTGCTTTTTTGTTATATTCACTAGTTTGTTGTATTTTTTAGATTCCACATATAAGTGATATTATACAGTATTTTTCTTTCTCTGTCTGACTTATTTCAATTATTTCAATTAGCATAATGCCCTTCAAGTCCTTTCACATTGTTGCAAATGGCAAAATTTTGTTCTTTTTCATGGCTGGGTAGCATTCCATTGCATGGAATCTTCTTTATCCATTCATCTGTTGATGGACACTTAGTTTGTTTCCATGTCTTGGCAATTGTACATAGTGCTGCTATGAACATTGGGGTGCCTGTAGCTTCTCAAATTAGCTCTTGTTATTTTTGGATATGTATCCAAGAGTGGAATTGCTGGGTCACATGGTAGTTCTATTTTTAGTTTTTTGAGACTCCTGCATAATGTTTTCCACAGCAGTTGTACCAATTTCCATTCCCACCAACATTGTAGGAGGGTTCCCTTTTCTCCACACCCTCGCCAACATTTATTACTTATGTTCTTTTTGATGATAGCCATTTTGACAGGTGTGAGGTGATATCTCATTGATTTGCATTTCCCTGATGATTGCAATGTTGAGCATCTTTTCATGTACCTGTTGGTCCATCCTTCAGAGGATCTATTATTATTGATAGAGAGCTCCTTTGTAAAAAGATAGACTATGGACTTGCAGTGTGGAAAAAAGTGAGAGACAGAGAAAGACTATTGTCTCCAGCAAATCACCAGGGTCTGGAGACATCCAAAGAAAAATTAAGCATGTAGCTTATATCTTTTGGAATTGAAACACAGGTCCTTTCTTTTTTGTTTGTTTTCCAACAGCATTATTTTTTATTTTATTTTTTAAATAGATCTCTATTGGAGTATAATTGCTTCACAATACTGTGTTAGTGCCCTGGTCCTGGAAAATACTGCTTATGTGGGAGAATGAAGAAAACAAATAAGCTGGGGAATAAGTGAAACAAATTTAGGGAAGAACCCTTCACTGTGTGGACGTGGGAATTCGTTTCTGAATTCATGTTGCTTGTACTGTCGTAGTAAAGAACTGAAACCTGTGAAATGGGCATACAGTGTATTTTTTGTGATTTACAATGCAGTGAAAAACAGTCAAACTTTGGAATCACACAGACCTGGGCTCAAATCCTAGAGCTATCATGTAATAATTGTGGGACTTTGGATAAACTCCCTACCTCTGACCTCTATCTTTCACATCTATAAAATGGCAGTGTAAAATAACACCCCCCCACGCCGAGACTGTCACAGGCTGAAATGAAGTATGTACATTTATCAAGCCTCAAACATGGAGCCTGGTACTCAGTAAGGTGAGCTGTTGCTGTAATGGTTCTTGCTCAGACAAGGTGCATATGGGCTGACTTGTGCCTCCTCTTTGCATGGCCCACTCTTTTTTGTCTTTTATTGAAATATAGTTGATTTACAATGTTGTGTTAATTTCTGCTGTACAGCAAAGCGTTTCAGTTATACATATGTATACGTTCTCTTTTGTATTCTTTTCCATTATGGTTTTTCACAGAATATGGAATATTTAGCACAGCCCACTCTTTTTTGAAAAAATACGTATCTATCTATCTATCTAATTTATTTATTTTGGCTGAGCCGGGTCTTAGTTGCAGCATGTGGGATCTTTAGTTGTGGCATGAGGGCTTCTTAGCTGCGGCATGCATGCCGGATCTAGTTCCCCAACCAGGGATCTAACCTGGGCTTCCTGCATTGGGAGGGTGGAGTCTTACCCACTGGACCACCAGGGAAGTCCCAGCATAACCCACCCTTAAGGCATGTATCACACAATCTTAGACTCAGTTGTTTGTGTGCCTCCCGCATCAGATCACCTGCTTCTCCTTGTATTCCAGAGCTTGGTACACAAGTGCTCAGAATATGGGCAATGGATAGGATTTCCTTTTTTATATTTTTGGTAGTAGCAGTAATAGCCTCCAGGCAATATTCTCTTTAAAGTGTTGAATTGATGGTTTGTGTTATTTTTTTTTTTAAAGAAGAGGCTATCTGAAACTACCATTGCATTTGTAAGTTTCTTAAAGACATAAACTTCCAAGTTTGTTTCCTCATCAAGAAAATACAGAAACTCATAGAACCCCTTTCTTATGGGGTCGCTGTGAGAAAACAAATGGCTCAGGGTCCAAGGAGGGCTTGGCACAGGCCTGGTACTGAGTGGGTGCTTAGTAAGCACTTGTGATGGTTATGTGTCCAACTTGCTGTGCTTTTGCTATTATAGAGACATAGCATTCAGGGTTATTTATTTTGCAATTTTTATTTTAAAAACATGTTTATATTATAAAACCTAACATGCTCACTGCTGAAAATTTGGAAAATATAGAAAATACCAACTGCTCAGCTTAATGATTGGCACCTCTCTTGGGCTTTTGTGGATTGAGTTTGTGGTGGGTGACACTCTTCTTGGAAGATGTGAGAGAATTGGAGACCAGACCTGGGATCCTCAGACAGACCTGTAGATGTAGAAATCCTCTGGCCCAGGGCCTTGGCCCAGGACTGGAGCACATTTGCTTGGGGTTCCCGAATGGGTTTGAAGAACGTTATCAATGATGGGCTCGGCTACGTGGCCTCTTTCTTTGCAGTCTGTGTTTCTGAAGACATCTTAATGGAACCAGAGTACTGCTCTGGAACCTCTGGAATGGGCCAATTGTCTCACCACTGCTAGAGTCCACATCTGGACTCAGACTGCCTTGGCTGGGGGTCCAGCCTTCTGGAACCTGACCCCTGGTGTTGGTGAGGTTTGTTTAATGTTGGTTTATAAGAGCTTGTACGTCAAGTAAGCTATGCCTACATTTATGACCACACAGTTTTCTCATCAGCTGTTTGAAATACATTCTCTCATTTTAAACCTCTCAACCACACAGGGACCCTACCCTTTCTCCCACTCATCAAACTGACCCTTTAGTAGTGGATCCAGTGACTACACATGGAAATGGTCCGTATTAGCTGTGTGGCTGCAACACAAGCTGTCTTCCCATTCTTTCCATATATGAGGAGCATCACCAAGGATACATCAACAATTACATTCTCTTGATTCAGTCTGAGAAAGAGCTTCCAAGTTGGCCCTTCCTGTCCATCTGCATTGTCTGGTCTTCTTGAAGTCCTGAAAATGTGTTCATGCCATCCTACAAAGGACTGTCAACCTAGTCCCAACCCACATTTCCAGTCTCATTTCCTGGAAGAAGCTGTGGCTGGATATTTTGGAGCCAGCTGCTCCAGGTATTTTGCTGCCCGGGAATCTATCACAAATGACACAGATGTAGAGGACAAACGTATGGACACCAAGTGGGGAAAGTGGCGGGGGCGGGGCCGATGGTGGTGGGATGAACTGGGAGATTGGGATTGACATATATACACTAATATGTAGAAAATGGATAACTAATAAGAAACTGCTGTATAAAAAAACAACATAAAATTCAGAAACCAAACCAAAACAAATGTCCATAAGCGTCTTTCCAATGCTATTCTTTTTGCCTAGAATATTCTCCTATGTTGGAAAAGTCCTGCTCATCCATTTTTTTGCCTAATCTGAATGTCATTGCAGTGACATCCTTTGTTGATTCTGGAAAATAGACAGTTATCCACTTCCTTCCAGTTCTCTCAGAGCTCTCTGAATTGTCTCTCTAGTGGCCTTTATGGTGTGCTGTAATGATCTATTTACACATCTCTCTCCTCCCACTGGACTGTGAGATTGTGGAAGGCATAGATAGCTCGTATTCAGTGGTGTGTCCCTAGAGCCTAACACACAGTAGGTGTGCAGAGCTGGTAGGAGGAATAACTAGTGACAGGATAAACATTTTTCTGCTCTTGTGAAATGGGCTTTAGGCTGCTGTGCTATTGTGATCTGATGCAAAATGATAAAGTTTAAAGGGGAAAACTTTCCTGACCTGTTGCCACATACAGCAAGAGATTTTATGGCTTATCTCTGTTCTCATCTGCCATATGGCTTTCCATTCACAAACTGCTCTAGTGAGAATTACTTTTGCAGGTAATTTTCTAATGATTGTCTTGGGATAAACAAATTTATCAGACTTGTTTGGCTAATGTATTCAAGGAGGTTCACAGGGGAAAAGATTAATCATCTAAGAAGCAAGCCGGTGTCTGTCATTAGGCGGAAGGGTCCAGAGATGATCAGAGCTGAGCGGGTGGTTGCTATGACTGCAGATACTTTGCTCTCCCTTTGTGAGGTCAACGGCAGCTCCCAAGCTGATTGGCTAAAATTAGATTATCCTGCTGACCAACCATGGGGAGTTAATTTCATCAGAAGGAGAAAAATGGTGGGAAATCCTGCCGTGATGCTACAAAGGAATTTTCTTTAGAAACCAAGAGAGTCCAAGTTTGCTTTCATTATAATTAATATGTTCCTTCTAATAAAATAATTTAAGGGAAGCAGACAATAGCATTAGTCTATCACTTTGTATATCCATATAAGCTGTAATCTGGTTTGTCCTCAAATCAACTCTCAAAGTTAAAGTGACCTTTATTTTCCTGTAATAGCTCCATAACCGAAGACAGTCGTCATGTACGACGTGTTTATATAATTGGAGATAAGCTAATTGTGAAAAACACAAAAGGAGCTGGCAAAGTTAAAGGTATTTGCTTTCAGGTGTCCTGCTCTAGGGAAATAATGGGCATAAAAAACTTTGAGTGGAACCACTTACCTTTGGATGGGGAGCGTCATTCGAGTTGAATTTGAGAGGACTCCTGCCTTCCAAAGCATTCTTTTGTAAAAGTCATATATGGCTTATCCTCTGGCTTTCCACTTGGTACATCTTTTTTTTTCCCCCCTAGGAATTAATTACCACTGACCTCGATTATTTTTATTTCTGTACAGGAAAGATACAGAATTAGTTAGTCTGCAGGCTCTGCTGAGTAGTAAAACTAAGTCGATGTGAAATACAAACCAAGGAAAACAGGATTTATTTGTTTCTTTAGCGTATATAGGACTATGGAAATAAAATATGCTTAAGAGGAAGAAATGGACAAGAAGAGCTAATGTTGACTGAATTATGTACAATCTATACATGTTTTTTAAAAAGTGAATATACAATTTATTTAACACTCAAACTTCTCTATATACTTCTCTCTGTATGATTGCCAAATTAACGTATTTTAAAAATCAAAATAACTTGTGGTGCATTTGGTTGCGTGCTAAAGGGCCCATGAAGAGGGACCCCAAATGCCCCCTTCCTGAGAGCCATGTAGGCGGATTCGGGGATCAATACGTACATATAAAAGGCAATAATGGGGCTTCCCTGGTGGCACAGTGGTTGAGAATCCGCCTGCCGATGCAGGGGACGCGGGTTCGTGCCCCGGTCCGGGAAGATCCCACATGCCGCAGAGTGGCTGGGACCGTGAGCCATGGCCGCTGAGCCTGCGCGTCCAGAGCCTGTGCTCCGCAACGGGAGAGGCCACAGCAGTGAGAGGCCCGCGTACCGCAAACAAAACAAAACAAAAAAGGCAATAATGAAGTCCAGGCAGCATGAATGCAGTGTCAAGCAAAAGTATCAAGCAGCAAGCAGTACAGGGAGTCCCAGGAGGAAGAGAACAGGAGCACCACGGGCGGAAGTGATCCACACCCAGGCATTTCTCCCAGAGGAGGGGGAGGAAGATGAGCAGAACACATCATGACGTGTGTGCTATAAGCTCATCACTGAGGATTTAGGATATGAAGACAAAACTCTGTAGTTCAGTCACCCTCATAGTTACACTACAGTCAACATGTCTGCTGAGTGCTTATATCCTCTTAAGTCACAGCACTCATTTCCCCCCTACTACACTCCTAAGAAATCAGTGATTTTATTATTATTATCATCACATTATGGTTAATGTGAGGAAACTGGACAATAAAGATTAACCCACCTAAATTTACACAATTTACGAACTGGGCAGGCAATTTAAATCTAGTTCCCCTTGTTAACATTTTCTGCATGAGTCTCTGCATATGTTACATAGGTATTATCACAGTGCATGTTCTGTTACTTTTCCCACTTATTATGCTATTATGTAAATTTAATAATCATTTTTGAAATACATACTATTTCATTGAGTGGATGTACCACCATTAACTTTACATTTTATTGTTGCTGAACTTTAAATATTTTCAAATTTTGGAAACATTTTCTATATGACTTTTTTTTTCCTGTTCTTATGTAGGCTATTTTCTTAGAATTAATTCCTAGAAGTGAAAGGATATGAAGTGTCTTTAAAAAACTATGTTGTCAAATTCTCTTTCGTCAAGAATATGAGGATGCTTAATTTATCACATTCCTGTCAGCACTTGGGAAGAATTATTAAAACAGACAAATAAACACCCCAAAGCAAAAAAATGTAGATTTATAGGCAACAATAAGCTTCCTTTTTTAATATGCTTTTCTTGATCATTAACTAATTCATTTATTTGTTAATAACATATTTATTGAACACCTATTAGTCTTGGGATATATCAGTGTGCAAAATAAAGTGATGATATATCTGTTTAATAATTCTACCACTATTGCAGCATGATTAGAGGGGAGAAAGATTTGAGGAAGGGAGACCAGGTTCAGATGCTATACTAATTGAATGACTCATAAGTATTCAGCAACTTAGCCATTTAAAAAAAGTGACAATGAGGTGCATAGAATATGTAGTATCACAAGATCCATGAGTTGTTTAGATCTTTAGTTCTAGTGGAATTTCCTTATAACGAAGATGTCCATCCCAGGGAATTCCCTGGCAGTCCAGTGGTTAGGACTCCTCGTTCTCACTGGTGATGCCCAGGAGATCAATCCCTGGTTGGGGAACTAAGATCCCACAAGCTGTGTGGTGTGGCCAAAGGGAAAAAAAAAAAGTGCTCATCCCAAACAGTTAAATTTGATAAGAACTTTGTAAGTATAAGTGAGAGATTTTTCAGAGCTCACTTTCACATATATTTCTCTTACAAATTTTAACCCTGTGGCTGTTGGGTTGTCATGTTGTATAGCTTCAAATTAAGGTAGCATTTCAAGCAGGAGGGATTTGGTTGTGGTGAGAGATGTTGAAATTTGAGTTTGGTAGCATAAGAATAAAACACTGAGACAGTATTGTTCCATGGCACCCTGAGGTGGGAGGGGAGATGGCCGTCCATCCGCTCATTTCTGGCACAGTGCAAGCATCATATAGCCAGAGAGTTGGTTCTTTTTTTTTTTTTTTATAAATTTATTTATTTATTTTTAAATTTTTGGCTGTGTTGGGTCGTCATGGCTGTGGACAGGCTTTCTCTAGTTGCAGTGAGCGGGGGCTACTCTTCATTGCAGTGCATGGGCTTCTCATTGCGGTGGCTTCTCTTGTTGTGGAGCACGGGCTCTAGGCGTGCAGTCTTCAGTAGTTGTGGTACATGGGCTCAGTAGTTGTGGCTCGTGGGCTCTAGAGTGCAGGCTCAGTGGTTGTGGTGCACGGGCTTAGTTGCTCCACGGCATGTGGGATCTTCCCGGGCCAGGGCTTGAACCCGTGTCCCTTGCACTGGCAGGCAGATTCTTAACCACTGCGCCACCAGGGAAGCCCTGGAGAGTTGGTTCTTGAGTGTGGCTATCACACACTTAAAGGCTCCTTGAAGGCAGCCATGTGGTAACATAGTTGATTATTGTCATCTTAGAGGGTGGACTGTGATGAAACCAATCACAATCTATGTTTCCACAGACCATTTATTATTTGAGACAAAAATAGCTTGCAAAACAGAAAAGGTGTTTATTCTGAAGTCATGCATGCTAGTTATTTAGCTTGGTCCCAGGTACAAAGTAAGTGCTCAATAAATATTTGCCACTTGTGTTATTTACATTATTCCTATTTTATTATTAAATTTGCTGAGGCGCGATTTTTTTTTTCTCTCGTATTCCAAAGGCACCTAGACGTGAAAGGGAAAAAGGCATAGCACCGCAGATGAAAGAGCAGGCAGGATCAAGGGGGAGCTATTTTTAGGACCGGGCTGCAGAGTGCAGACTGTAAAGTGCAGAGGAAGGAGCAGGAAGAATAAAGAGGCTGATGAGGAGGGCAGAGGGGAGCTCCGCGGCTAAGTGTGCGGAGTTGTGGGAGCAAATGAAAGGTCCTGGACAGGAAGAGCAGCTCCGGGGAGAAACTGAAGAAGCGAGAGCAAGCCAGGGCTCTGAAATCCCTGAGGAGTTTAGCTGCCTCAGGCTAAGCCCCAGGTCCGTTTCTAAAGCCGCAAGCGCACTGAAGGCCGGGCCCCCTGCCGCAGGCAGCGGTGTGGGGATTTGCAAATGAGAACAAATTGCCCTATTGCTGGAGAGAAATTAAAGGCTGAAGCACTTTCTTTTGTTTCTTTTAGAGCAAGAGGAATAACTTAATGTTGAGATTTCCGTTGGTTCACTCCACAGAGGGGCTGGTATGCACAAGAACCAAACCGAAAGTTCCAAGATGGGGCTCCTGGTCCCACACGGTGGCAAGGACCAAGTGAACCAGGTGACGGCTGAGCACCCCTCCTCAGAAGTCTGCCTCAGCCGACGGTGGAGGCGGCGGCGTCTGAATCGTTCGTGGGTGCACAGGTTGCTCAGGGCCTCCAGAGAGGATTGGCCCATGGAGTCTCCACAGCCACTGGGGCACAGCCAGTCCAGAGCACTGCTGAGGTCACCGGGTCTGTGCCAGCGGAAGGGACGCCGTGGTGGGTTCAGACTTGGGGCATTGCCACCCACCCACGTGGCTTGAGGCAAGTCCCTGCACCTCAGTTCCTCAGCCGCCAAACCTGTAAAGCAAGGGGAAGAGCCCTGGCTGCTAAATCATGATCTAACTACGCCTGCCTGCGGAACAGGGCCTGATGAGCCATTGGTTCCACAGAAATCCGGGCTGAAGTAGGAGGAATAGAATCTCTCTCAGATCTATCTTCTCTGGCCCACGACCAAGTCTTTGTTTAACCCCTTCCTTGCCTTTGTGCTGTAACTTACAAGATTGTTCTAGTGAACTCTTGCCCGTTGTTTGGGTGTTTGTCTGTGTTGGCTGTGAGCTAGTCAAGGACAGGGACTATGTTTTCGTAGAGTGAAGCCTGCTTCCCCCGCGCACCCGTTTCCCCTTCCCATTGGCAGCCAAATATTATTGTTCTCTTGTGTCTCTCTCCAGAGTTCTTTTACGCACACACAAATAAACACATATATATTTCCCTCCCCCTGATTCCCAACATCTTTTGTGGAGAAACGGTAGTGCAGTACACTCCCTGTTCTGCATTTTCCACTTAATACTGTATCTTTTTAAACTCAGTATATCATGAGTTTTCCTAGCCTTTTTTTTTTATAGCTTCATGGTATTTCATTTTATAATATGCCATCATTTATTTAAACAGTCCCACACTGATAAATATTTAGGTTGTTTTCAATCTATGGTATTATAAATATTGCTGCAATGAATATTCTTACCTATAAGCGATCCTGCAGGTGTGTGGGTGTTTGATTTGGTGCCAATAAGAGCAGTGGTGGGTGTCATTTAGTGTGATTTGGGAAATTCCAATGGGGTGTCTCCCACTCAGATATCTATCCCACCAATTTAATTTGATTTTTCCAAATTCTACATCCAGATGCATTCCTTTGCTTAAGATTTTGGCTGTTATCAAAACACCAACCGATTAAGTCTTATCAATCCTTTGCACTCTATCATGAATGCTTAACCCCCTGAGCCATCTTGCTGTGGAAGGAGTCAGGGAGGAGATGGCAAGTAAAGGACTGTGAAAAGGGAGACCAGAGGGAAATAGTCAAATGTCACCTATCCATTAATTTTAGCTACTTCTACTCTCTTATCAGAGAGGCCTCTCTAAAGCTCAGAGTCGGTCATATCAGGCTCCTGCTTAGTACGTCTCTGTGTCCTCGCCACCTTCAGGGTCAAAGACACGTTTGGCAGCGTGAGCAGGGCCTTTCACAACCTGGCCCTGCTCATGCTGAGAGCGTCTTCTCTCTCAGCCTTCTCCCTTCAAATCACAGTCATTCTTCACTTCTGTGGCTTCTCACGTGGGCGATGCTTTCTCGTCTCTGGGCCTTTGCTCACGGTGCCCCTCTACTTGTGCACTCCCTCTAGACCTCATAGTGCCTTAGCTCAGTCATCACCGGCCCTGGGTGTCCTTTGCCATCTTGCCTCGTTTCAGCTCTGACGGCCATGCTGTGCACTCCCTAAGGCATTTGTGCTTGCTTCCACCAAGCAGAAGTTCCTTAATATTGCAATTGCCCTTAAAAGTTTTTTGTTGTTGTTGTTTTAAATTCCTGTATCTTTTTTTTTTTTTGCAGTATGTGGACCTCTCACTGTTGTGGCCTCTCTCGTTGCGGAGCACAGGCTCCGGACGTGCAGGCTCAGCGGCCATGGCTCACGGGCCCAGCTGCTCTGCGGCATGTGGGATCCTCCCGGACCAGGGCACGAACCCGTGTCCCCTGCATCGGCAGGCGGACTCTCAACCACTGCGCCACCAGGGAAGCCCAAATTCCTGTATCTTAATAGACCATAGCTCCTTAGAGGTAGGAATTTTTTTTTTTTTTTGGTCTTTTTTTCTCTAGTGCCCATAGACCAGTAGGGACTCAGAATATGTTTTTGGAGTGATAAGTAAATGGAATGTCCTTCAGCCCAAGGGATGAATTAACAGTAGGGAGTGGAGGGCAGACATGAGCCTGCCTCATCTGGCATGGCAAAGACACGGCTGAATGAGTGATTCTTGTGTCTGGCTTAGTATGTTTGGCTTTGACATGTGGGTTAAAATTGGGGAAGTTTAATTTTATAGACCTAGGCTATGGAGATATAATGCACAAGTAGGTGTCCCGAAGTCAGTTGTTGTAGTAAGATTTGTCATATGCCCGTGTCGATGGTTGGGATGCATTTCTACCTAGGATATGAGAGTGGCGTAAAGTTAAGTAACAAAACACTGCTTCCAGGTAGGTCCATGGGACCAGCTCATGTTACACCTCTCTAGCCCTCTTTTCCTACATATTATTTCCTTTATTCTTGGAAAGTTGATGGATAGTTCCCCACATAAGACTTATGTGCCACTTATTTGGCTTTCAGGTAAAACGAGGCAAGCTAGCCAGTCACAAAAGGACAAATATATGTGTAATTCCACTTTATGAGGCACCTGGAGTAGTCAAACTCATAAAGACAGAAAGTAGAATGGTGGTTGCTAGGGCCTGGCAGGGGCGCTATGGGGAATTCGTGTTTAACGGGCATTGCAGTTGGGGAAGATGGTGGCGATGGTTGCACAACAATGTGAATGTTCTCGGTGCTACTGAATTATACACTTAAAAATAGTTAAAATGGTACATTTATGTTATGCATATTTTACCACAATTAAAAACACCCACATTCCAAAAAAAAAAAAAAAAAACTAGGCAAGCTAAGGCCTAAAGCATCTTTAATTTTCAGTATCATAGTTTACATAAGTGCCACAAGACCTCGTATCATGTTGGTACTAGGATATGTTTTCCTCAATATCATAAAATATTAGTGAAATTTCTCTGTACTGTGTGTATGTGCGTGCGATATATGTGACTTGAGTGGTGACCAGGGTTCCTGATAAAGTTTACAGCAATGTCAGAGTCTGGTTAGGTTGATATATAGTCCAGAATGCTTGGCTTTCTATCTTCATACTAGCCTTATGACCCTTTGCAAATCCTTTAACATTTTCGTCACTTGTGTTGTCATCTGTAGAATGAGCTGATGATAATTCAGGAGATATTTTGAGGATGAAATAAGTTAATATATGTAAAGTATTTTCGTTGGTGCTTGGCACATAGTAAATGTTCAATACATGATAGTGATTATCATTATCAAGCCCCTCTACATGATACTGGGAGTGCTCAGTGGACAAGGAAGAGTGGTGTGTATGAATTCTGGGTTGCGGTTTGGTGTTGAGAATATGCGGCGGTTCTCGCTTTTCTCCTTACCTCCTTATCTCCTCAGGGGAGCCTGAAGGTGGATAGCTAGATCAAGGTAACTTAGCTGTCTTTTGGAGAAGTGCAGGCCATGGGGGATGAACCCCGGCTGTGGAAGGAAGCGTGGCCAGGCAGCAAGTAGATTTCACGAGAGTTCAGGTACGGGTGGGTCACCATGGGGATGGTCAGGCTGCCGATGCCACTGCCACCATTGTGGGGCTGGGGTCCTCAGTGGAAACTGACAAGAGAAGACAGATTGTCGGGCCTGGAGAAACTGTGCAACTCAAGTCTCAGACAAAGGTCTAGTTTCCGTACTCAACAAGCCAATTAAAAAAAACCCCAAGCCCGATAAAAAGTGAGCAAAAACAGTTTGCAGAAAATAAAAGAGAAATAAAGGACCTTAAGCACACAAAAATCTTCTCAGCCCCACTCATAGGAACAGAAATGTAAATTGCAGTGACAGTGAAATTTCATTTTTCACCTATCAGACTGGCCAACATAAAAGAGTCTGATAACACTGGGAGATGGCTCTCTGCCAACTGATACAACTTCCGGAGAGAGATTTCTTAATATCTATCAAAATGAAATGCATATGTCTTTTGACTGAGCAGTTGCACCTGTAGAAGTGAATCCCACATATATTTTCTCAAATGTCTGAAATGATCCATGTAAAATATTATTCACTGAGGTATTGTTTATAGTAGTACCGTTTTCAGAACATCCTGAAAGTACAGTAATAGGACTGGCTAAATAAATAATGATGCGTCAATTTAATAAAATATTAACAGCTGTAAATAAGAATAAGGGAGGACTTTGTTTACAGATGCGAACTCCAAGATTTCTTGTTAAATGAAAAGGAGCAAAGTGTGGAAAATCATGTCTAGTGGGCTACTATTTGTGTCTGAAAGGAAAAAAGACTATATAGGTATATGTGCATATGCATAAAATAGACAATAATTTGCATATTGAGAGGGGAATTTGCCATTGGGGCTTGGAGGACACGTGTGAGAGAAACTTTCCACTTTGTGCCATTTTGTAGTGTTGGAATTTTGAATCATGTTAATTCATTACCTATTCAGTCTTTTCAAAGAATAGAAATGTAGCATTGGCTCTCTAATACAGCCATTGAATTTAACATGAAAAAGCATGTTTTGAAATACTCATCAATGCAATTACTTAATCCCACACCACCCTCCTCCTGTTCCACTTGACGCCAACCAATGTTTGGGTAAATCTGATACCCCGGAAGCTACTACAGATTTCTCCGAGAGCTCCCTACATCCCTGGTGTCCGCCATCAAATACTGCTAGACAAGCACCAACCCAAAGGTGAGATAGCTGTAGTGCCATGAGCAAGACAGAGGTGAGTTTGAATCCTGCCTGCAGTACTCATCGGATATATTAACCTGGTTGAGTTGCCTTACCTCTGTAAACCTCAGTGTCTTGGTCTGTAAAATAGAAATAATAACTGTTCATCACTGCATCATGAAGTCAGCCTTGGCTACCCTGAGATACCAGAGGATTTCAAGTATTTAAGGCTCAAACTCATGAATAACAACAGCTCTATTGTAGCGCACCGCTTTGATGTCCCAGCTGACCTCTGTCAGAGTCACAGGAGGGCTGGCCAGACTCACCTCTGCACCTTGTTTCACTGACTCACTCACTCAGAAATCACTCGGGCCCACTGTTTTCTGGTCCCTGCTGTCTCCCTAGAGTTGGTCTCTGTTCTTTCAGGTCAGCCAGCTCTCCCTCTAAGGGTACCCTTGACTTAGCCCTAAGGATGAACCTCTTATCCTCTTTCAAATTCAAAGTCTCTGGCAGCTTTTTGGACAGTCTTAGTTATTTTCTCATGGTGGAGAGAAAGGGCGTTCCTTCAATGCTGGGGTGGGGCACAGTCTATGGTGTCTGGAGCCTCAGGGACCTGGCGACAATGACACTTATCTTGCGGGGATTTGTGCCAGGGGCACAGGGACATTCACCTGGGGTGAATGTCAAACCCCTGTGCTACCTCTTCATCGGCTTGCGTTTGTGATTTACAATCAACTGTACATAAAATGTGCATGTGTCTTGCCAACGGTTGACTTGAGCAACTGCTGGGACCTGTTACCAAGTGACATCAAAGGCTCTGAGGTGGTGGTTTTATAGTCAGCCCAAGAAGTGGTAGAAGGTTCAGGTTTATATGTGTTCATATACTTTACTGGGAGAAAAAAAATGCATATATGGTTAATAGCTTCGTTGCTATGGTGAGATAGAATGCTCTGTGCAAAAGTGTCTCTTTAAAGTCAAAGATTAATCACTTTCAAGGCAGAGGGAAAACAGGAGGAGGAAAAAAACCCAGACTGTGGTAGGCTAGATTTCCCCCAGATATTATTGCTGCTTCTGTCTCTACAGCCGAACATAACAGCTGGTGAGTAGGGAGAAACTGGAGAAAGATCTTTTTTGCCTTTAATCCAGTATGCTGTTTTCCTGTGCCCGTTTTACTGTAATTCTCAGCGGCCACGGGACAAAAGCTGTTGACTGATACGTGCAATTACCTCCTCTAATATTGCTCTCAGCTGTCGGCCCTGACTGACAAAAGTGGATGAGGTTTAGTTAAGGTCTGGGAAAACACTCTTTTAATAAAAGCCAGTCTCATCTCTATGATCACCTCCCCCCCTCAGACCTTTTCATCTGGAAAGATAAGGCCTGGTGATGGAAAGTTAAAAAGTGGTGCTGAACTTGGACGTCCTCAACGCCAGCATTTACCTCACAAAAATACTCCACAGTGTGTGTGTGTGTGTGTGTGTGTGTGTCTATATGTGTGTGTGTGTGTCTGTGTGTGTGTGTCTGTGTATGTGTCTGTGTGTGTGTCTGTGTGTGAGCAATTTGCATTGGAAATGAGGAAAATCAGTTTAGGTCATCGGGCAGGGTTTTCCCAGAAAGAATGAGAGGTTATTTTAGAAGGTTAAACCAGCCAGTTCCTTATTGGTTTCAGCCCACTTTTGGTTTTGGTGGGCAAAGGAAAGCCTTGAGCGGTCAT
Organism: Stenella coeruleoalba; assembly: GCF_951394435.1. NCBI lineage: Eukaryota > Metazoa > Chordata > Mammalia > Artiodactyla > Delphinidae > Stenella > Stenella coeruleoalba. The sequence goes on from NC_137150.1 coordinate 59,846,542, forward strand.
CCCCTTGGTTTCTTCTATTGGTTGCTGGACTCGGGTGCCCCATTCCTATGGAAGATGTACACAGCAACAGAGGGTAATGAGCTGGAGATGGAAGCCTTCTCCTCCCCATTGGCACAGTGCTGTGTGTGCACTCATGGTGGCAAGAGGGGGGCTAAAATCCTTGGGGAGAGCCCCTGGGCATATCTAGAGTGAGAAGCTCACCATCGCCCCGGCCCCTGCCCATCTTTTGTTTAGGAGAATTCCTAGTTCACACAGAACGAGGATAAGATCACAGAAGTGAGGATGACGCCCTAATTACAAGTGTGGTTTGGAAGACTGAAGTGGAAACTATGGGAAGATGTCCTTATACAAACCAACAACTGTGTGGATTGGACTGTGTCCCTGTCTGTTTAAAGGCCTGCTGGTTGCTCTGAATGCAAACTGCTGGCCCCGGTGCAGATGGAGCCAGTTCTTCAGGACGGCTGCAGAGCACTTGGCGGATGGTCCTCACCGAGTCCTTTGATGGGGGCGAGTTTGCAGAGGAGGTTGGGGCTGAAGAGGTTGCAGTTTATTCACGGGCCCAGGAGGGAGCTGGCTTAGGTCTGAAGGAAGTCGGCTCCCTTATCAACAGTGCAGGTAGCTTTGTCCTATCAGTTTTCCCCTGCGTTGGCACTCAATTTTCATAACACAATTTGTAATGTGATAATGTCTGCACGTTAGTAATAGTGGCAATAGCGGGGCAAGGTTATTCCTGTGCCGTTTTAATAAAAAACAAGGAGTGTGCTTTACAGGTGCACAAAGGCCACTGCTTTATGTGCGAAAGCCACTGCTGATGAAGTGAATTTTCTAGGATTTTAGAACAGGACACAACATAATCCTCTCTTTCAAGTATCTGCAGACTCTACTAAAAGAACTTCTTCCCTTAGCGATAAGCCTGCCTTCCACCTCCACCCTGCCCCACTCCCACTGATATGGAGACCGAGTTAACACCTTGTTTGCTTTCTGCAGGGGGTCTCGGAGAAAGTCAGCTGAGGAGAGGAATGTATCGAAATCTGGGAGTACGTCACACAGGAGAAGAAAAGAGTCATTGCCCAGGAGCCCCCGCCTAGGTAGAGAGACCGAATTTCAGCCTAAGGTGACAAAACGCTGAAATGCTCTGAGGGAAGTGAATGCATGAGTCCTTGGAGGAAGAGGAGAGTCAAGCATGGCTAGGTCAGGAAGAAAGAGGAGCCCGCAGCTGAACCATTGGAAAGGACGTACTCAGAAAATGCAACAGGTGGCAACTGAATCATTCTGGAAGGCGAGTAGTATAGCGGTGTGTGATTGTGTGTGTGTGTGTGTGTGTGTGTGTGTGTGTGTGTGTGTGATTGTCTCTACTCAGGGTTTCAAAAAAGATAGTGAAGAGCTAAAACTTAACCCTTATGCGTTCTCTAAGAAACACTTGAGAGCTAGCTGGCCCCAGAGAGAGGGAGACAGAGGCAAGGTGGTGGCCATTTGAGGGAAATCCGAGTGTCTCCTGCAAAGGGGACAGGCTCTCTACTCCAGGAATTTCCACCCTTACTACTCCTCATAACTTACCCCGCTTTGGTCTGGCACTACCTGCAAGGCGGGCTGGGCTTTTTAACCAAGTGACTCCTTCCTTGGTGTGCTTTACAGGTGCACAAAGGCCACTGCTTTACGTGTGAAGTGCAACAAAAAATTAAATGAGACGCAGTACTTCCCTTAGGTCACAAAAGTTCCAACAATGCAGACAGGAAAGTAAACAAATAACGGCATCGTGGTGCGCTTCCACAGGGACAGGAAGAGGGCTCTGCAGGGGCACAGAAGAGGATGACCCGGCTCCCACCTTAACGACAAAGCGCTCACCTGCTTCCCCAGCTTGTGCTAATAGCCGGTGATTACACGGTGCTTACCCCATACCAGGCCTGGCTCTAGGTACTCCGGACATAGCAGCACATGTTATTTTCACACAGTCCTACATGAGGAAACAGGCAGAGAGAAATGCCCCAAAGGCACACAGTGAGGGCCAGGACTTGAGCCTGGGCTGCCTAGCTCCCGACTCTGTGCTCAGCACCCTTCAGTACCTGCGCTCCAGTGGGGAACAAATTCCATTCTGGCCTTTCTTTGGGGGAAGGTGACTGTCTGAGCCCAAGGTCTGATCTGACTCCTGGGAGAAGGCAGGGGAAATTTCTACACGAGGTGTACTGGGAAGGAGGAATATTTTTAATTTTTTTACCTATGGAGTTTTGCGGCCTACCACACACAATCACATATGCACTCACACCTACACAAAGCACACACGCACGTACACACACACACACACACACACACACACACACACTTCCTCCCCCAGCCCCAACTCTGCCTTTGCATCAAAATCACCAGAGCTTTAAATAAAATACAGATGCTGAGGCTTCCTAGATATACTGAATAATCATCTCTGGGAGCAGACCTTGAGCATCTGAATTTTTCCATTTCTTAAAAATTAAGTGACATGCATGCCCAAAGTGAAAATTCATAGTACAGAAAAGAAAATCTCTGTGTCTCTTCCACCTAACCCTCAGTCCTTCTCCCCAAAGGCAGACGTTTCTAATGGTACCTTGAGATCTGTTTCCTTCCAAAAACAGTGTTCGCACATAGCCATCTGTTATTATTTTTAACCTCTTGTCGATGATTGTGATGAATAGTCAGGTGAGAGTCTCCTACTTGGGCCCTGCTCAGTCCACCTCAGAGATGCAACTTTTGCGGGAAAGGAGGGTGGGAAGAGGGAGGCTTGGGAAGCGGGGAGCTTTCTGAGTGGACAAGCAGATAGGAGAGCCAAAGGACAGAGCCCAGAGAGGAGCTACTCCGGGCAGCAGAGCGCTTAAGAATGAAAAGAGGCAGCACGTCCTCTTAATACCCATTGAGTCCACATGCGCTAAGAACAGCAGGGTGGAGATAGTCAGAATCCAGTGGGGCTCAGTAAAGGATGCTTCCAGAGGAAACCTGAAGAGCCCCCAAGATGAGAGGAAAGGGTATTCTGGGTGGAGAGAATGGCGTGGGAGGTGACTGCTCATTTTTCCTTTATTCCAGGCACCTTCTTCTCCAGTCCTTTGGGAGGCAGCAGGTGCAGTTGTAAGAGTGCACTTTGGTGTCAGGCTGCCCTGGATTCCAGGGCTTGAAAACACGTCGATGTGGTGACAGACATCCAGGAGGCACTGGGGAGAGAAAGGTGAAGGAGACATGCCCTTGAGCTCAGTCTCTCGGGTAGACAGACACACAGATCCTCCCGTGCAATGTGGTGAACGTTTTCCTAACGGTAGGTCAGGGCAAGGTGTGTTGGGTAGAATGGGACTAGGACTCCTGGCATTTCTTTTAGGAACTAAATTAGGACCTCATTAGCCAGAGTCTTGAAATAGGTCGTAAGTTTTTGTTGCCAGATTCTGGCAGGGGTCCATACTGATCTGTCACAGACAAAATTGAGGGATGGCTGAGGTTGGGCTGACTTTGGCCAACACTTGGTTATAGTTCTGTGGTCTGTTTGCTTTCCAGGGTTTCCACAAGTTGCTCAACGGCACAGGTGGCACCTGCATCCCTGTTGGATAGCCCTTGCTCTTCGAAACGCAGGTGAAGCCTGAGGTAGAAATCAAAGGCTTACTTGAGTTTTATTTGCTTTCAGGACTTTTACAATTGCTTTCTGTCTTCCTAATAATACAATTACATTTTCTGAAGACAACATGTATCTGGAAAGGAATAGTATGTACTCAAATCAATTTTTTTGAAAAATGTATCAGAAGGAAATTTTCATGTTGTATCACAGACAAGCCCCAGGTTGGATTCCAGATTTTTTTTTTTGCTGTATGGTCATTTCTGTCATAGGAAGGACTGTGATTTTTTCCCCTTCTTTCTTTTCTTTTCTATTTTTTTTTTTTTAAGTTGAAAGACTTTTTTTTTCTTTTTTTTTTGCGGTATGCGGGCCTCTCACTGTTGTGGCCTCTCCCGTTGCGGAGCACAGGCTCCGGACGTGCAGGTGCAGCGGCCATGGCTCATGGGCCCAGCCGCTCCGCAGCATGTGGGATCTTCCCGGACCGGGGCACGAACCCGTGTCCCCTGCATCGGCATCGGCACGCGGACTCTCAACCACTGCGCCACCAGGGAAGCCCAACTTGAAAGACTTTTGACAGCCACCATTTTTCTTCTTCTCTCTCTGTTAAAATTCCTACTGTGTGCCAGGTATGGTTGTTAACGCTGTCTCTGCAGCAGCACTGCAAAGGAAGTATTTTGCTCTTGTCACCAATTTACAGATGAGGGAACTGAAGACACCAATATATTCGGTATCCTACCTGAGCTGTTCTGATACATGGCCAGGCTGGTATCTGAACTTGGTAACTCTACACGAAGGTTAAGCCTCTCATTTTGCAGATGAGCCAACTGAAGTCCCAACGTCACCTGCCTCATTGGTTGCAGATTTTGGGGCCATGCCAAATGATACCTGTCTTTCAGGTCCGTCGGAAATGCCACCTCTTTCATGAAGCTTGTGAAGTCCCAGAGTTGTGTAGGACCTGTTGCTCTTGTTGAGGGTTAAGGGATAGGGTGGGGAAGAAAATGAGCGCAACTCAGGACAATAGGTCTGAAGCTTGGAGACAGGTGCCGGCCGCACTGGATGACCCCGAGTCTAATCAACAACCATGAGACCTGGGGCTTTCTGAGTGTTTGCTGTGTCTTGGAACAGTGCCACGTCATCCTCTTAAGTCCTCACAGCAAGTCATCACATTGCTGGAGCTGGGATTCCAGCCCAGTCCTGCCTGAAGTCAAAGCTCATGCTCTCTCTCACCATTGTGTAGTCTCCCAAGACAATTGGTCATGGGGTGGGAAAAGAATGGAGCAACCCTTAAATGGAGGATTAAGGAGATGAAACAAAATTGGGGTCATAGATTGAGACAAGTCAGCGAGGGGCCCTGGAATTGGAAGAGAAGAGGGGGATGGCTGGGAGTGGAGCTCTCTGAAGACTGTGGCCTTGGGCCCCTGGAACCTCTATCATAACAGTGATCATCTGGGCAGCAGGAATTGCGCTCACTGCTTGTACCTTTTGCTTTGTATTTCAGGGCTCTGGGTTCCCAAGCTCCCTGAAGGAGGAACTGCATCTCTGCCTTTGTAAGGTGGAGACATAGTCTGACCAAGTGGCCACATGGGAAGCATAGAGGGGCAGGCACCTCGGTCTGCCCAGGGATGTGGGGAGGCTTCACAGAGAGATGAGGGTCCAGGCAGAGAAGGGAACAGGGTGAGGGAATTCAGGGCACACATTCAGAAAGGAAGGTCAGGAAAGCCAACGGGGCTGTATTTAGGGATGTTCCCAGACTATAAGTCAAGAGAAAGCAGTGGGGGAAATAAGGCTGGAGCGGCCCAAGGCTGGGCATAGATGTGAAAGCTGACCGCCCACCCCATATACTTTCAACCCGCCTTCACAGACCACTCCCCGTGGCTATGGTGTTTCTGAGCCTTGTGTAGGCCCAGGATACCCTCCTTACTCATCTAGAGAATTCTACTCATCTTTCAAGGCACACGAGGCTTGCATTCTGTGAGGCCTGCGTTGCACTCTCAAGCAGCATTCCCTGTTTGCTCAGAAGGGTCTTTTCTACCTCTCTGTTCTAGCGCTGGTCACGCTGTTTTGTCTGTCTTCCCTATTATCGTGAGAGCTCCTTCTGGGGGAGAAATTCTGTCCTGTCTTTGCCTCCCCAGCACTAGTACATAGTAGACACTCAGCACATTTTGATGATGGAGAGAGCTCAGCCTAGCATTCCTGTGTTTTTCAGGCAGACAGAGTGAGTGGCCGGCGGGGACTCGCGAGTCTGGGAAGAGCAGAGGGGAATTTGCCAGTTTGCTCTGTGAAGTCTGCTGGGGACTGCTGGCTGTGATGGCAGGCGGCGTTCTGCTCACCCTGACTCCCTTTAACTTCTGGTAACTGCCAGCCAGGCCCTGTAATGTCTCTGCATTTTCCCCCTTTGTCACTTTTTTTTTCTTTCCTGCAAGGAGTGTAGCAGCCCCTCAGGAGTTTGATTATATTGCAAGATGAATAAGATATTTGAATTATGCTCTTTAAATGAGTCATCTCAACCCGGGTGTAATTGTTCACCCCCCGTCACACTCAACGTGACTACATTTCCAAAAGAGCGCTTTGGCCTGAATAGCGAGTTGCTGAAATTGCTCGGTTCCAATTCTCAACGGCTTATCATTTGCATCGCGGGGTGCGTCTTTTGTTTCACATCTGGGCAGATGTGGACTTTTACACGGTCACTCACCAGAGCTATTGGAACAAGCAGCATATACGTACAGAAAGAAGCTGAACTGATTTTCTAGATGTTTACACGTGTGTTGGGGGTAGGGTGGGGCTGAGGGAAGAGCAGCAGAGTGCAGAGTGTTGCAGAAGATGATGTCTGATCGTGCCTGAGCAGTTTCTCGACATACGAGAGAGCTTAAGCTGAACAGATCTAGATTTTGGATTTGTGGTCTGAAATCTCCTTGTTTCATATTTCTGTTTTGAGAGTTTTGGTCGCTCCAAAAACTAAGCTGGCACTGATGGTCTCGGGATGGATGGCCCAGGTGCCCCAGGATGCCTTAGCATTGCCTCGTATTGGAGCTGAGCCAGAGGACGGGATGGTGACCCTGCCCAGATGGACTTGGACATGTTCCTCTTCCTCGTTCATTTCCTTTAATGAAGAGAACATGATTCATGGTCAGGTTGTTAAACATAACTGACTCCAAAGCTGCCCCTCCAAGTCTGGGAAGGTCTCAGTTCGGAACTGGTGGTGATGTTGCCTCAGATACCGCAATTGCTCAGACTCTGAATCTGAGTCAGCCCACCGTGCAGGGCCCACGCTGAGATCAAAAGGAATTCAACTTTCCAAATTAGAGGTATGTTGTATCCCGAAAGTGATAAAGTCAGGTATTACATTCATCCAGTAGATACTGACTGTGTGCCCGTGGAGCTGGCACATGCACGGGGGCGGGTGATATAAGAGAAACAGGCCTGTGAGGCCCTGACCTCGAGAAGCTCACAGTCTAGAGTGGTTGATGGGCATACAGATGGTTATAACGTAATAGAGGCATGTAAGAAATGCCCTGGAGGACTTCCCTGGTGGCGCAGTGGTTGAGAATCCGCCTGCCAATGCAGGGAACACGGGTTCAAGCCCTGGTCTGGGAAGATTCCACATGCCGCGGAGCAACTAAGCCCGTGTCCCACAACTACTGAGCCCTCATGCCGCAATGACTGAAGCCCGGGAGCCTAGAGCCTGTGCCCTGCAACAAGAGAAGCCACCGCAATGAGAAGCCCCCGCACAGCAATGAAGAGTAGCCCCTGCTCGCCGCAACTAGAGAAAGCCCGTGCGCAGCAACGAAGACCCAATGCAGCCAAAAATAAATAAATAAAATAAATTAAAAAAAAAAAAAAAAAAGAAATGCCCTGGAAAATTAGGACAGCAGAGTCTGCAGGGGAGAATGACCAAATTTTTAAAAAGTAGGAGGTACTCTTGTTGGAACTTGAAGGATGAGTAGTGGATTTATCAGCATATATAATATGCTCAAAGGCAGGGATATTTCAAGAAGGCTGAATTCGGTGGCGCAACTCTGTCAGTAAGGACCTAGGTGCTTTCCACTTCTCTGCTCCGCCATTCTTGGTATGATGGTATATCCTCAGACTTGCCCTTTTCCTGATCACAAGATGACTGAAGAGAAGGAGAGGTTTGTTTACTTTTTGTCTTGATGTGTCTCTCTTTAATCAGTGAGAAAAGCTTTATTAAGAAGCCCCCATCAACTCATCCTCATGTCTCAGTGGTCAAAACTGCATGGCATGCCCGATCCTAAACTGTTCACTGGCAAGGGGAATGCAACCACCATAACTGGTTCACACTCGCGGAGGGGAGAGACCCATTTCTTCTGAAGTACATGGCCGGGTAGAGGATAGTGGAACAAAATTGGGCTTCTGAGAGAAAGTAGGGGAAAGGGGACAAATGGTTGCAGAGTTGACAACTAACAGAGTTTGCTACAGTAGGTGATGAAAAACTATTGTAGACGATTGAGCAGGAGTTGGCGTGATCTGCCTTTCACGTTAAAAAAAAATCACCCTGTCATCAGTGTAGAGTTCAGTTTTGTAGGCAGGAAAATTGAGAGCAAATGGGATAGTCTTATGAGAAGTCAAGCAACCCATCTATCTATCTACCTATCTATGGACTTGGAGCTAAATATTTTCCTTGAGCCATGCTCTCTACCTGAAGGGCGAAAGGGGAATTGAGGGGTGGGGAGGTTCTAGGGCAGAGTAGAAGCTTTGCATTCTGGATTTGCCAAGAAGTCTTTTATAGTGCTGTGGCAAGCATGCAACCTTTTTTAAGTCCAGATGATCATGCGGTCCGCTCAGAAGGGCTAGTGTAATCATACAGTCCCAGCATGTTGGAGCTGGACATGACCTTGAAGTCGTCTAGTTCAAGACTTTTATTTTACAAATGAGGAAACTGGATCCCAGACAAGCGAAGTGACTCAAGTTCCTATGTTTGTACGTGACTGAGCTGCAACTAAACCCACAGAGCGTCTTCACTCACAGCCCTGGGTTCTCTGAGCCAGCTCTTCAGGGGGTTTATATGTACATTCAGGGGTACCTCTTCCTGTGTTTCTGTTATCCTTGACAACAAGCCTATTGCTGGAATTTACAAAAAGTAATGCTTTGGTTTCTATAAAAAGGCAAACAATACCGGTAGGTATAATGTTTAAGCTTTCTTATTCATTTTTAAAATGATCTTAGTGTGAATATACCCCTTTGGTTTTTTCTTTGAAGCGGTTTTAGTGGGGAATGAGGATGAGACCTTCGGGGCACTGGGAGCCTGAGAGAGGAAAGGAGACCCTAACTGTGGAGCTGGAGACTTGAGGCCTCCTAACTTTGTTGAAGGCTTTTCCTGTCCCACCAAGCCAAAAAGATACTAAATAAGAGCCTTGGTGACGGAGGCATTAGTGAGTGGCTGTTGGTGTGCTCCTGTGAGGTGGAACCTCTGACCTGTTTTTCTTGGGGACACAAACATCCATTCCTAGTGACTCATCACACTGTCTCCACTCTTTCTTTTGGCCTTCAGTGTATATGTGCCCAGTCCCCCTAGCACATATACACATTTCAGGTAAAACTTTTACCAGAAACTTCTGAAAGTTCACCCTTGTAGACAAAGTAGTGCTTCAAACCAAAGGCACCAAAAAGAAAAAAAAACAAGCTTAGTAAAAACTAGAAATGGTTTTAAAATCAAAATTTTACTGAAAAAGTGCTATGTGCAAATCACCAAGTTAACTAAGTCCTGCTCTATAAAATCTATTTATTTCATCTTCACTTTTGAAAATATTTTTTAAATGTATTAGATTATTTTTCTGGTAGTAGGCCAAACATTATAAAACTGCTAGTTTTAGATGTCGAATGGAGATCAAGATTGGGCTGAATCTGAATAACCGTTCTTGGGTATTGTGTAAAGATGGTTCCACTTCTGTAAAACAAATAACGAAAAGAAAAAAACCACAAAAACGTTTATGTATGTATGTGTCTGTATAGGATGACTTCAGCCTGGAGCACCATATGAATGGACATATATGAAGCTGCTAACAAGGGTTACTTTGCTGGGCAGTGCTGATGTGCACGGACGAGGAGGGCTGGGGAAAGTCAAACATAATGTAAGAGGGAAAAAGGGGATTGGAAGGGCATGTATATAAATTTATATAAATTTATCTCTATGTTTGGATAGATATACAAAAATTTGAATAAAATACTTTCAAAAAGTGATCTGGGAAATAAGAAAACAGAAGTGACTTTAATTCTCCTGTAAATCAGAACGTAGAGTATGCCTTGGCTGTCTGGCTAGACTGAATGATCATCGAGGGGCTTTCGTACTTGAAATTTTAGGGTTCTCTATGGTTCTTTAAATTAAGTGTGGCTGGGAATGCTGTTCTACTTTAATTTGCATGTTGTTCTACTCTCATCTACTTGTTATGTAGTTTTTCATCTCATTTCATTTTTGCCATCTGCGTATCAGTAAAGGCTGAACTATAATTGAAAAATATGTATTATATATTATTATACATAGTTAACTATATACAGAGTTAGAGCTAAGTTTATTTCAAAATTGCATAGTTTGTTCTGTGAATTTGGTCCATCTTAAAAAATCCTCTAGTATTTCTATGATGTCCTGATTTAAAGGAGGCCCTCAAAATACTATGGAGTGATCCCTGAATAAGCTGGTATCTCCTGACATTTTTAATTGAGATCTTGTGTCCTCTTTTGAAGAGTGTGCCTGATCGACTATAACTGCTTTGGGGGTCACTCAGCACATTCCTGCAGTACTTTACCTGTGCAGAGGCTCGCGGCATTCATCCCCACTGCCACACACACCCAGCACACACAGGAAGCCCAACAGCATTTACTAAGCACTTGTCATGCGTCAGGTACTTTCCTTACAGTAAATCAGCAAGGGCAATCACTTTATATCCATTTAATAGATCAGGAACCTGAGGCCCACAGGGGCTAAGTAATCTATTCAAGGATGAGTAAACTGAGCCAATTTTAAAATCCTGGTTCTTTGATTCCACAAAACAAGGGTTTTTGTTTGTTTGTTTGTTTTTGTTTTTCTCTTCCACTGCACAAACTCAGGCATGTCAAAGGAAAACTGGAAGGGTTTTCTTCCTCTGAGGACTTTCCCTTCCTCTGATTCTCCAGCCACTGCTTTTGAGCTGTGAGACAGGAGATGGAAGAGAAAGACAGGAGGGGGAAGACAGGATAGACAGTCTCTATCCACTCAAATGCCAGGTTTCCCAGGAGAAATAACTGTTCTGGAATAGCTCACATTTGGGATAACCTCCTTCTAAGAACCTCATCTGTTCACACACTTGGCTATCAGAGTATTCTGATCTTCTTAAGGCCAATTCATTCTTACCATATTGGGCAGGGAGGAATAAATCTTTGAAGTATTTAAAGATACAAAAATGAGAGTAAAACTGGGGAAGGGGATCTTGATGTGAGCAGACTAACCTTCTTTCTCAAATCTTGACTCGCTAAGGGTAAGCTTCCTTTTCTTAAATAGCAAGAGTTGAAAGAAACTTCCAGTAAGAAAATCACTCACTATAATCTCCTGTGGCCAAAAATAAAATGGAAACAATGCAGTGTGGATTTGTTTGCTCCGTTACTTTGGACACTCATCGGCTCTAAGAGGCAACTGAGTGTAAATATATTTGTTGTGTTTATTCCCTCTGATACATGCAGTTTAAAATTAAACTTCCCGGGCTTCCCTGGTGGTGCAGTCGTTGAAAGTCCGCCTGCCGATGCAGGGGACGCGGGTTCGTGCCCCGGTCCGGGAAGATTCCACATGCCATGGAGTGGCTGGGCCCGTGAGCCATGGCCGCTGAGCCTGCGCTCCGCAATGGGAGAGGCCACAACAGTGAGAGGCCCACGTACCGCAAAATAAATAAATAAATAAACAAACAAACAAATAAATAAACTTCCCTTTGAGTTCGTTAAGAGGGAAAAATCTAGGGTGCCTATTTGACATTTTAAGTCATTAATTATTGCCTAGGTTTCATGAACTGTTTTAGCAGGAGGCTTTTGCTTCCCATACATATATAAGATTTTTTTTTTTTACTTTTAAATAGGACAAAATAGTAGAAGACTGAATTTTTTTTTAACATCTTTATTGGAGTATAATTGCTTTACAATGGTGTGTTAGTTTCTGCTTTGTAACAAAGTGAATCAGTTATACATATACATATGTTCCCATACCTCTTCCCTCTTGAGTTTCCCTCCCACCCTCCCTATCCCACCCCTCTAGGTGGTCACAAAGCACTGAGCTGATCTCCCTGTGCTATGCGGCTACTTCCCACTAGCTATCTATTTTACGTTTGGTAGTGTATATATGTCCATGCCACTCTCTCACGTTGTCCCAGCTTACCCTTCCCCTTCCCCATATCCTCAAGTCCATTCTCTAGTAGGTCTGTGTCCTTATTGCCATCTTGCCCCGAGGTTCTTCATGACCATTTTTTTTTTTTTTTTTTTTAGATTCCATATATGTGTGTTAGCATACGGTATTTGTTTTTCTCTTTCTGACTTCACTCTGTATGACAGACTCTAGGTCCATCCACCTCACTACAAATAACTCAATTTCATTTCTTTTTATGGCTGAGTAATATTCCATTGCATATATGTGCCACACCTTCTTTATCCATTCATCTGTCAATGGACACTTAGGTTGCTTCCATGTCCTGGCTATTGTAAATAGAGCTGCAATGAACATTGTGGTATATGACTCTTTTTGAATTATGGTTTTCTCAGGGTATAGGCCCAGTAGTGGGATTGCTGGATCATATGGTAATTCTATTTTTAGTTTTTTAAGGAACCTCCATACTGTTCTCCACAGTGGCTGTATCAATTTACATTCCCACCAACAGTGTAAGAGGGTTCCATTTTCTCCACACCCTCTCCAGCAATTATTGTTTGTAGATTTTTTGATGATGGCCATTCTGACCGGTGTGAGATGACATCTCATTGTAGTTTTCTTTTTTTTTAATTAATTTATTTATTTATGGCTGCATTGGGTCTTCATTGCTGCATGGGCTTTCTCTAGTTGCGGCGAGCGGGGGCTGCTCTTCGTTGAGGTGCGGGGGCTTCTCATTGCGGTGGCTTCTCTTGTTGTGGAGCACCGGCTCTAGGCGTGCACACAGGCTCAGTAGTCGTGGCGCATGGGCTTAGTTGCTCCGTGGCATGTGGGATCTTCCTGGACCAGGGCTTGAACCCATGTCCCCTGCATTGACAGGTGGATTCTTAACCACTGCGCCACCGGGGAAGCTGCCCTCATTGTCGGTTTGATTTGCATTTCTCTAATGATTAATGATGTTGAGCATTCTTTCATGTGTTTGTTGGCAGTCTGTATACCTTCTTTGGAGAAATATCTATTTAGGTCTTCTGCCCATTTTTGGATTGGGTTGTTTGTTTTTGTGATGTGGAGCTGCATGAGCTGCTTGTAAATTTTGGAGATTAATCCTTTGTCAGTTGCTTCATTTGCCAATATTTTCTCCCATTCTGAGGGTTGTCTTCTCATCTTGTTTATAGTTTCCTTTGCTGTGCAAAAGCTTTGAAGTTTCATTAGGTCCCATTTGTTTATTTTTGCTTTTATTTCCATTTCTCTAGGAGGTGGGTCAAAAAGGATCTTGCTGTGATTTATGTCATAGAGTGTTCTGCCTATGTTTTCCTCTAAGAGTTTGATGGTGTCTAGCCTTACATTTAGGTCTTTAATCCATTTTGAGTTTATTTTTGTGTATGGTGTTAGGGAGTGTTCTAATTTCATTCTTTTACATGTAGCTGTCCAGTTTTCCCAGCACCACTTATTGAAGCGGCTGTCTTTTCTCCACTGTATATTCTTGTCTCCTTTATCAAAGATAAGGTGACCATATGTGCGTGGGTTTATCTCTGGGCTTTCTAGCCTGTCCCATTGATCTATATTTCTGTTTTTGTGCCAGTACCATACTCTCTTGATTACTGTAGCTTTGTAGTATGGTCTGAAGTCAGGGAGCCTGATTCTTCCAGCTCCGTTTTTCTTTGTCAAGATTGCTTTGGCTATTCGGGGTCTTTTGTGTTTCCATACAAACTGTGAAATTTTTTGTTCTAGTTCTGTGAAAAATGCCAGTAGTAGTTTGATAGGGATTGCATTGAATTTGTAGATTGCTTTGGGTAGTACAGTCATTTTCACAATGTTGATTCTTCCAATCCACGAACAAGGTATATCTCTCCATCTATTTGTATCATCTTTAATTTCTTTCATCAGTGTCTTATAGTCTTCTGCATACAAGTCTTTTGTCTCCTTAGGTAGGTTTATTCCTAGCTATTTTATTCAGAAGACTGACTTTTACTTCTTGTTGGCTCAAGCAGGAAACATGAGACAGGCTTTGATTCCTCCATGTTTGATTGATAACTTTGAGAGCATCTAGCCAGGTATTCTGAGTGTGATCCAGCAGGTAACAGCTGGAGAGCGTGTGGCAAAAGAAAACACACAGCAAGGGGCCAAATCACATTTTTCATTGATTCCTGGACAATTTTAGAATAAGTTGATTCTTAACACACTGCAGTCTGATGTTTGACACCGTGTGCAATATACATTACTGTGTGTATAGTCACACAATTATGTCCTGCATGTGATTGCTCACAGAATCTATTATAAATTTGGAATATATATCATTAAAATGTATCGCTCTTGAATTTTTAGCAGAAAAATTATATTTGACACAAGTTAATATAGATTATATATAACATTAAACTGCATGTAGTTGTTTGGGGTGTATGATCCTAAGGGTCCTGCACCCAGTTCCAAAGCGTAGGTTTCTCCCTGACATCAAGCAATGCTCCGACAACAGCTGGGTGTCCTGCAATTCAGCTCAATAAATGCTGTCTACCCAGAGGTAGTATCAGATTCCACAGATTAAAAGTCCCACAAGACTACCCTTCACTTCAGAGCAGCCAGCCAGCCCAGGTCGATACCTGTGCTTCTGACTGACTGGTTACTATAAATCAGAGGTTCCCATGACCTCCTCCTTGGGTTCAATTAATTTGCTAAAGGGGCTCACAGAGCTCAGAGAAAACTTTTTCTTATTAGATTTCCAGTTTATTGTGAAAGGATATAACTCAGGAACAGCCAGATGGAAGACACATATAGGGCAAGAGGGGAAAAGAGGCACAGAGCTTACGTGCCCTTTCAGAGTGGGTGACCCTCCCCAAATGTCCCTGTGTTCACCCAGAAGCTCCCTGAACCCCTTCCTTTTGGGTTTTTACAGAGGCTTCCTGAGCTAGGCACTATTGATTAAATCATTTGCCATTGGCGATTGACCTCAATCTCCAGCCTCTCTCTCTTCCCCAGGACAGAGCTCCAACACCTCTAATCATGTGGTTCCTTCCCCCAACCAACCCTCCCTGCCATGGAGCCCCATCCCATCCTTAGGTGTGGTCCAAAAGTCATTAACCTAACAGAACACAAAAGACACCTTTATTGCTCTTACCACGTAGGAAATTCAAGGGTTTTGGAGCGACAAAGATCAAATATGTATTTTTTTTATTATAAATCACAATATAACAGATACCCACTCTCTGCCCATTTCATACTGAAATAATTAAATTCTGCAATAATGAATTATTAGTTCAGGCATTTTGAAAGACAAGAGAAAAATCATCTAAGACATTTCAGAGGGCAGCACCAGAAGAAACAGAGGAATTATAAAGTAGAAACAGACACGGTTTCACTGGTGGTGTTTCCACTTTCCGTTGCCGCCTTTTGGCTGGTTGGCCCTCCTGCGAGTAATAGCCAGGCTTTGTGATCTGCTGCTCACTAGTTATGAGTATGCTCTTAACAGCTTCTAAGACACCGTTAAGCGTTAAACAGACCCATGATAATTGAAAATAGTAATTTTTATACTCTTTAAGTTCAAGGAAACTAATAGTTAATTTAGGGTAGGAAGGGGTAATGAGATGTTCACATTTTCTTCCTGATAATAGAGGCAATTGGTACCAAAGTTTATTCAACCAATCCTGTAATTTCTGAATTGGGGCTCAATCACATGCAAAAATGGAATGTTGGAGACTTTGAAAGGACTCCTTATTTAATCTTGCCTCAGAATTTCTTTAATTAGCAGGGATTCTAAATTATGAGCCACAGAAAATAACATACTGTCTTTTTTTTTTACTTAGGTGTAATTCATACACCATAAAATTCACCTTTTTAAAATGTACAATTTAGTGATTTTTAGTATATTTACAAAGTGATGCAACCATCACCACTATCAAATTTTAGAACATTTTTATCACCCCAAAAAGAAACCCCATACTCATTAGCTGTAACCTCCAATTCCTCCCTTCCCCAGGGCCCGGCAATCATTAACATACTTTCTATCTCTATAGATTTGTCTGTTCTAGACACTCCTGCCTTAATCACATGAGCTAAGTCATAGTGATTATTTTTGTCCCATGTCTTCTGTCAAGAGTCCTTTGCACTCTCCTAATATGTACTATTTCTTTTCCTCTTTATAAATTTATTATTATTATTTTTTGGCTGCGATGGGTCTTTACTGCTGCGCGCGGGCTTTCTCTAGTTACGGTAAGTGGGGGCTACTCTTCAATGCAGTGCCGGCTTCTCATTGTGGTGGCTTCTCTTGTTGCGGAGCGTGGGCTGTAGGCGTGCAGGCTTCAGTAGTTGTGGCTCGCGGGCTCTAGAGCGCAGGCTCAGTAGTTGTGGCACATGGGCTTGGTTGCTCCACAGCGCGTGGGATCTTCCTGGACCAGGAATCGAACCCGTGTCCCTGCGTTGGCAGGCAGATTCTTAACCACTGTGCTACCAGGGAAGTCCCTGTGCTATTTCTATACCAAAAGCCTCCCATGTGCACATATCCGTATAAGGAACTTACTATGGTTTATCATCATGTCTTTTTGTCTCGTCCAGGTTATTAGTTTCAGAAGATGAGGGAAAATATCTTAAAATTTACCATTAATTGAGCACTGCTTGTGTTATTGGGACTTGATTGAGGTCACGTATTTATTGGGCACCTACTGCATACTAGGCACTGTGCTATGTGCTAGGGATACAATCTCTACCTCAGAATTATTTAATTTTCACTATAACCTTGGGTACTTCATATCATTATTACAATCTTATAGACATTGAACTTAAGGTTCAGGTTTTCTCAGCTGGTAAGAGGAAGAAGGAGGATATGAACCCAAGGCTGGACAGCCTTTCCAGCTCATAGTCCCCCCAGTATGGTCCCGATCATAACCTTCACACGAATGTTCCCACATACAGCTAATTCAGTACTCAGCACTCACTGTGCGCTTGGTCCGTGTTTAGTTTTGGTGTTGATGCTCTTCACACACCCCTATTGTAGATAATTTAAGAGCAGTAAGCATGTTTTAAAAAGGGGGAGAAAATGTTTAACTTCACAAGTTATCAGGGAAACGGAAAGCTGAAAGAAAAAGGAGACATTGTTTTATATCTGCTAATAAGCATTTATAAAGTGACAGTATTCAAGTGCTTGCAAAGTTTTGGTGAAGTTGGTGTATCCTTATATTTCAGATGAAAGTGTGAATTCTTAAAGTACTTTGGGATGTAATAGCTGTCCAAAAAATGTTCAGTCCCCTGACTTATTGAAGGAATTTAATGTAAAGAAATAATCCAAAGGAAGAGAAGAGTTTTCTGTACAAAAATGTCCATTGCAGCATTATTTCCAATGCCAATGCCTTATTTAAATGCCCAAGAATAGTTTAATGAATGTTACAGTGTAGCAGATATTCTTTTTTTTTTTTAAACACCTTTATTGGAGTATAATTGCTTTACGATAGTGTGTTAGTTTCTGCTTTATAACAAAGTGAATCAGCTATACATATACATATATCCCCATATCTCCTCCCTCTTGCATCTCCCTATCCCACCCCTCTAGGTGGTCACAAAACACTGAGCTGATCTCCCTGTGTGTAGCAGATATTCTTAAATGGAACATTATGCAGCAATCAAAAGTGTTAATTATGAAGATCTAAAAAATGTTTGAAAACAGTGAAAAAATTTGAACGTCAGCTTATATTTAAGCCTTGAATATAACTATGTAACAATTACATGTGAAAACAAGTTTTAAAAACTTAGGACAGGGCCTCCCTGGTGGCGTAGTGGTTGAGAGTCCACCTGCCGATGCAGGGGACACGGGTTCATGCCCCGGTTCTGGAAAGATCCCACATGCCGCAGAGCGGCTGGGCCCGTGAGCCATGGCCACTGAGCCTGCGTGTCCGGAGCCTGTGCTCCACAGCAGGAGAGGCCACAACAGTGAGAGGCCCGCGTACCGCAAAAAGAAAACAACAAAACACAACTTAGGACAACATCTGGCACATAGTAGACAGTATTGGTTGAATGAATGGGTGACAAAGGAAATAGAAAACACCCTACTTGGTATGTAATCTCATCCCCAGAAGTTATAATATTTAAATAATGTACTAAGGTTGAAGCAAGGTATTTTTAATAATGCTAAAGTTTACATAGTGAGCCAGGAAATGTCGGTTGTTATAAAAGACCATTGCAGGTCTAGAAAAATTCAATTTTTTAACTAATTAATTTGGCTACGTTGGGTCTTAGTTGCGGCACGCAGGATCTTCGTTGCAGCGCATAGGCTTCTCTCTAGTTGTGGCGCGCGGGCTCCAGAGCACTTGAGCTCAGTAGTTGTGGCGCGTGGGCTTAGTTGCCCTGTGGCATGTGGGACCTTAGTTCCCTGACCACGGATCAAACCCGCATCCCCTGCACTGGAAGGTGGATTCTTAACCACTGGACCACCAGGGTAGCCCCCGAAAATTTTAATATTTTTGATGATACATGCATGCAAATGATTTATAACAAAACTTTAGAACATTTAGAGAACGGTAGCGATTATATCAACAATCATAATAGCCTTATTAGGGCCCTGGAGCTTAAGCTTCATTGGCTTCAAGACCAACGCGCCTTTGAGTGTCACATTCCCAATGTAAAGGTTAACAATGACTTTTCACTTTCTATCTTCTCATTAAGTAGTCAGTGCTTAAATGTGAGATATTGTGATGGTTATATTACAGTGTAAAAGAGCTTACATATATATTTACATAAGAATTATATACAAGACATATAAAAATAATACTTGTAACTCTGAATGGTATAATCTATAAATATTTTGTTGTATATATAAGAAGACATGTACATGTAATGCATATTCCAAGAAAATTGCCTTATTTTCAGGGTACTGGAATGGTTGTAGCACATTCACTAGCTCTGGCAGGAGGGGACACTTAGTGGTGATCACAGCCTCTGGTTCTTCTTTTATCTTACATCTCGGAGGTCCACTCCTGAGCCCCTCCCCACTGTCACCATGGAGGAACATGTCTCCACGTCTCTTCAGTTCTTCGACTGCCACTGCTGGGACGCTCATCACCCAGCAGTGCCTCGGTCCCTGGAAACAACCACGAAGAGGTTCTGCCTTGCTTCGCCATTGCACTTTTACCTACCCAATTCTATCTCAGTCCATAACTTTACCTCAGCTCCCTTGCTTCTTTTTCTCAGAGTAGAAATTAACTCGCGTCGTTAGAGGGGGAAGAACTGCAAATTGTAGCACAGAAATCAGCTGTCAGAGAGAAAGAAAGCTGTTCTAATTTTGGGCCCTGCAAATACATTAAACCACTTATTGAAGTTTTCTTGCTGCCTTAATATTACATGGCCTCGTGGCCTTCACTCCAGGCACCTGAGATTAATCAGCTTTTAAGGAAGACAGTCTTAAACAACTAAACAGGAAATAGGACACCCCAAATCTGAGGACAGTCACTGTGAGACTAGAACATAACAGAGCATATCTGAATTTTATAAGGTCACAGAATAAACGTTTCTATTCAGGAACCCTTTAGTGACAAAAGAAGGCTGTTCGTGGCAAGTGGAGGAGGAGGATAAAGTGGGTAAGACTCTTTGCTTACGTTAATTGGCAAGATATATGGACTCTGGGAGTAAGGAATAGCTTCAGTAGCATTTTGAGGGGGATAGCTACCTCTCTAAAGTTATGGCTTTGGGGAGAGATAAGTAGAAAGTTTTGGCTTAGTTTTAACCATCTAAATAATATGAATAAATGATAACCCCCAGGGCTTCCCTGGTGGCGCAGTGGTTGAGAGTCCACCTGCCGATGCAGGGGACACGGGTTCGTGCCCCGGTCCGGGAAGATCCCACATGCCGCGGAGCGGCTGGGCCCGTGAACCATGGCCGCTGAGCCTGCGCGTCCGGAGCCTGTGCTCCGCAATGGGAGAGGCCACAACAGTGAGAGGCCCGCGTACCGCAAAAATAAAATAAAATAAAATAAAAACAAAACCCAGAGGCATCTTTAAAAAAAAAGAAAAAGAAGGTTTGGACTTAGTTATTGACGACCAGGTGACAGTTAATTATGGCATTTCTTACATCCAGATAGTTGTTTGAGACTGATAGTCTAACGTCTGGATAGTCATTTTAGACTGAATTTTATCTATGCTTAGTAATTCTTAAATGCATTCTTGTGCCCTTCTCAATCCTGGAGGTAGAAAGAAAAATTAGATATCAATTACCTCTATTTTTAATTTTAATCACACATTTGAAAAATCTGGGTGAAAATGTCACTCATCGAAATAATGAGTTTTTCTGATCACAGTATAACATTTCACCCTAGCTCTCACCACCCTCAGGATTTTACTGCGGTATGAAAGCCCTGGATTTGGGAAAAGGAAACAGAAGTTCCTCATAGCAGAGCTAAGGCAGGGGTTGCCGCATTGGCAAAGAAGAAACCATGTGTGGGAGTATGGAGAAAGGAGGACAGTTATCCCAGTAACATGTGTTCAAAACCAGGAAGGAGAGCACATAATTCCTGTCTGGGACTGAATTTATAGCATGTTTAGTAGAAAGAACATAGGCTCAGATCAGACCGAATCTCGGTTTCATTACTTAAAAGCTGTATAACATTGGGCAAATTGATTTATCTAGTTCTTCTCCAACTTTTGCATGCATTAGAACCCCCCAGAGGGCTATATATACACACAGATTGCAGAGGCCTGTCCTGAAGTTTCTGATTCAGTAAGTGCTGGGTGGGGCTCAAGAGGTTTCCTTTCTAGCAAGTTCACGGGAAGCAGACTTCGAGAACCATCAGATTAACCCAATTTGTCTCAATCTTTTCACCTATGAAACGCTGCTAATATTACCTACCTTGCAGGATTGTGTGACAATAATATCCAACTCATACTGAGCACTTAACCCATGTGTCACAGCCAAATACTATACTAAGCATGTTACAATCATTTAACTCACACAGATGGGACTTCCCTGGTGGTCCAGTGGTTAAGACTCTGGGCTTCCACTGCTGGGGCACGGGTTCCACCCCCGGTTGAGAAACTAAGATCCCTGCATCCCGTGTGGTATGGCAAAAAAAAAAAAAGTTCTCACGGAAACCTCAGGAGGAAGGATTTGCTATCACAGAAGAGGTAACAGAGACATGGACAGTTTCTTAAGGTCAAAGAGCTAAGAAGCAGTAGAGCAGAACTTTAACCCAGGCAGTCTTCGGACCAGACCCATGCTCTTAACCATGCCCTGACGCCATCTTTTGAAATTAAAGGAAATCATGAGTAAGGTATCTGTTATGGTATCTGGCACATGGCTGCTTAATACGCGCAGCAACTGGTAGTAATTTTGAGTTGTTCTTTGTCAAAAGGACCCAGGGGCAAAAAAAAAAAAAAAAAAAAAGAACACGTACAGGAGGGTGATGTGCTTGGGTTCCTAGTAGCTTCTTCTGTCATATGGTCCCAGGCTGGTGGTTTCGCTCCCTGAGCCTCTTTGCGTCCTCATCTTAATAGAAACAGATACATGGAGAACAGGGATAGTCACGGGAGCCTTAGTTTTCAAAGGTTTCACCCAAACACTTTGTTTGGTGTGGTTTGCCATGGTTAAAGCCCTAGATTTGACTCTCTCAGGTTGAGACAAACCCTCAACCCCGAAGCACATTTACACGTCATCCGGGTTGGCTCAGGGCTTGGCCAGGAGTGAGTGTGTTATCCAGAACCAAACTTTCGCATTCTCATTGGAACTTGAAACCACTCGAGTTCATATATGTCCCCCAGGCCAACTTTGACTATTTGGCTAATATGATAATAACTCTACACAAATACCACAAGATAGGGTATATAACTGCTCTGAAGAGAAACATAGGAAGAGGACATGAGAAGATCCTGGTTATTCGTTGCATCGTTCTGTCTTTAATGAAAGTCTGTGAAATGATTTTTTGGGGGAGTGGAAATCACTTCCAGGACAGCTGCTTCGCGTTGTCACTAACTTGTCCTAAGAAGAAGTCAGAGCCTTTAAGTTTATAAGCTCATCAAACCCTGAACTAAACCTTGAATTAAAAAAAAAATTCCCCTGGTTCAATGCTTTAGTAAGTAGCAGCAGCAGCAGGAAAAATGGTGACATTATGTAAGGTATTGTGATGGATATCTTTTGTATTTGGCTCTATTTGGAAAATAATGTCTTTAAACTCAAACAAGGCCTTCAACTTTGTCTTTCCGATATTTCTTCTTTTACACCTTGAAAAACAGTCACATAGCTTGAACAGATTCAGTGAAATTTATATTGCAAAAATTTGACACTTAGAAAAATTAGAGGGAATTTTTCCTCAAAGAAGGAAATAACCCAAAATCCAGTTATTTACAGTTGTAACTGGAACTATTCCAGTTACTCAGGATTTAACTATTATTCCCTTGAGGAGGCAATATTACCAAAGGTACTAAGGATGAGGGTAATGTGATGAATGGGGACATGGCTTTTACTTCTGTGACTATGATCATTAATAAGACAAATATGTGCATATATACATCCATACTTATATTTATGTATAGCTACAGCATTCATTTTCTATTAGTTATTACATATTGAAAGCTAAGACATGGTAGAAATTCAGAATAGAAAACATAATTGACAAAATCGGACCCTTTCCATCAGGAAGAACAGATGTATTTTTCTGGCCTTGCTGTAATGCTCTGAGCAAGTTCTCCTAGCCCTGCATGAGCTGCATTTTTCCATCCACACACCACTTACCTCCGGAAGGGAATGCCATGAGGGTTATCAGGACAATGTTAGCATGTGTGTCTAGAACTCGATAGTAGGAGGCAGCTCTGACAATCACAGCACCATTATGTTTAGCACTTTTGCTAATCTAAGGTCTAACTTCTCTGACTAAAGCTTACTATGCATAGAAACATAAATATCAAATCCTAGTACCTGTAAAAATTCCATTGCCAGTTACCGCTCTGTACTCATTAGCTGGGGACCTTTGATGTTTTCCATCTACAAAGTTTCTAATCTTTCTGAGAAGTAGAGGAAGCACTCATTCCTTTACATTTACATTTACATTTGGAGTTTTAATTTTGTGATTCCACCTTCCCCTCCCCCCCCTTCCTTCCCACTTTGCAGATCTCACAGGTGTCTGGTCCAACCTGTCAGGTGGGTCTCTGTTTGCCTGTCATTTGGGAAGCTGATGGTCTTACCGGGCATGGCTGATTGCACAAAGCGGAACAGGGGTTAGTTTGAATTGCAGGTGTGAGCAATCAGTGTAGATCAGCACTAATCCGTCAGATATTAGAACTGCCAAACTGCAGCAGACACGGCAGAAAGAGCCAAGTGCTGAGTGTGACGGTAGGGGTGCGTGTGTGTGTAGCCAGTGGTTCCAGTGCTGAGGGACGTTGTGTTTGCAGAACATAGTCTCCCTGACTCTGACCATGGCGCTTCCTTACGGAGGCCCCTCTCTGGCTGTGGCTGTTCAAAAACACATGGTGATAAGAGACAAACAAAAAACCGATCATATCTTCAGGTAGCTCATACCCCAGAAGAGAGACAATGATGTACAGCCCAAGGTACGTATAGCTCACATGATACCATGATATACAGCTACGGCTGCAGAATCCTGCGCTCATATAGCCGTTCTGTCATTTATTGTCTGTCCGATCTTGGGTAAGTTTCTTATTTTAAACTGAGTTTCACATTTCCTCATAAATGTGGAAATATAAAATAGAGGTAATACCTACTTAGAAGAATTATTGTCTCTGGCACATAGTAGGAGATAAATACATGTTAATTGTTATTAATATTATTTGTTTTTACTATTATCATTAGAAAGTAGTAAATGCCCTGGGTTGTACACTTGGAGTGAGAACCAGAAGACACCACTTGTGGTCCAGGAGGCCAAGGAAGCTATCAGGAATGGTCAGGATGCGAGGAACCTGAACCCTGAAGATTCAGACGGGTTCACGAGGAAATGGCATAAGCGAAGGCTGGCGCTTGGGTTCTGGGACAGCAAAAGTTAATTTGGGTTGGTCTGACAGAGATAAAGGTCCAAAGGGTCCAGTTTGTCAAGGACTGTGCTCTTAAGGGGTTTGTCCTTTCAAATCAGATTCTGAGATCTGAAGCTCTACCAGCCATTTGTCAAGTTTCCGTGGTAAATACTATCACTATCATACGTTTGTCACGCAAAAGCCAGGGCACGCGGGAGGCACACTTTTTCTTCTGGCCAGCGAGTAAGAATGACTGCACGTACATTCCTCAGCCAAAGAATGTCTTAGTAGTGACTGCTACATCTGGGAGCATTGACCTTTGATTAACTTTAGTACCACAAACACGAGGGAGGAGTCTCCAAGCTACGGGGAGGTTGCCCTTGGGATCCCCTTGTGCATTTATGCTTCGTATCGAAATGTGGCACCATAAGCCTGTGAGGTCCAAGTGGCTGAAGGCAGCCTAGGGCTGAGGTTATGGCTGTTAACTGTGGTGATCATTTCACGGTGTGGGTAAGTCAAGTTGTTATGCTGTCCACCTTACACTTACCTATACAGTGCTGTAGGTCCATTTATCTCAATAATACTGGAAAAAATTAAAATACATTTTAAAAAAGACTGAGGTACACAGAAAGGTGACTTGTGAGCAAAATAATTGGTCATACCAGCAGGTAAAAAGTAATAGATGAAATCAGGAAACCTCTTTCGCTTGTTAGTGAGGAGACCCTGGAACAGTCACCTCATCTCCCAGGCCCTCAGTTGCCCCACTTATAAAACTAGGATGTCACACTAATCGTGAGTGGAAATCAGATTTTTCATTCTGTGTCTTTCTTAGGCTTCAGCAAAAGCCCTTTTACGCCAATAATTCCAATTCAGAATCACAACCTGTAAATGAAATAAAAGCAGCGCAGCTCTGGCTGCTGGGTGGAGGGCCCCGCCAGGGCCTCGGGGTCCTCTCCTTCCTGATCCACCCTCAGAGTCAGGCACGGGAGGTCACCTAGGCCTCTGCAGGGTGTGATGGGCAAGCTGATGGACCGCAAGTTCGCTGAGATTCCTCATACTTCCAGCAAGCTACAGCTTAAATTAATGCGACAGCAGAGGGTTTGTAGTTTTCAACTTTTCCATTAACTTGACTGAAAAGTTCTAGAAAATAACCATAGGCCTCTCTTTTAGCAGATTGCATAATATTTACTTCTGCGATGGTTTTTATTCACAAGACAAATTTCATTTTACTAATGAACGCCAGTACTCCAACACCAAGAGCCCTGATAGAAAGGGCATTGAGAGATTATATCTCATTCTGAGTCAGAGATATTCTTATTCATAAGGGAAGCTATCTTTGTTAGGAATGAGACCCAAGTATTCAGAGTAAAAAAACCTTGCCTGGCATTGAAACAGAGGTGAGGAAACTTAAAGAAAGAGAATGTTCTCAGCAGCAGAAGAGGCTTCACCTGGAGTTGGTTGATGCTTGTCTGTTGATGTCTAGCCAAGTGAGAGCAGCACAATCAGATAAAAGGGCAAATGCTCTGGCCCTGAGAAGTTTGAGCAAAAAAGAAAGCAGCTGAAAGATGCTGACATCCTAACCCTTCAAAAGTTTCCCAGCTCACTTCTGCCCCTGTTAGAGCGGTCAGTGCTACGCTGGAGAAGATGCCTTCAAAGGTGTTCTTTATGTGTCTCCTAGCACTATCATTCCCCTGCAGCGGACTGTCAGTAGAGAAGAAAGTCGAGGCCTTGACTTGTCTCTAATGTTACAAAAACTTGGACCACACTATAAGCAGAATGATTATGCATATACCCCAGGATGAATGCATCATAAATTTAGAAATCATATCCTATACACAGTCACCGACTGCAGTCACGGAATACCTGTGACCAGTCGGCACGCTGCATCCCAGAGGAGCAGAGGCACAGACCAGAGGATTCCGAGGACCTTCTTGAGCCACTCAAACTTCACCTTTGCAGCTGGGGAGCCCCCATGGCTAGCAAAGGGTGTGCGTTCTCCTCTGTGCCTCATTTCTGTCATGTAGTTAATCAGTGGGTTTTGTCCTGAAGCTTAATCTGAAGAAAGTTCCGGGTTCATCAATAATTCCTTGAGAGTTATGCTTGAAATTCTATGCTAATTTCAAATTCTATACTAAGATTGAATTACTATGCTAATTTTTTCATGCATCTAAATGCACATTATTATACACATTATAAAAGGAAAACAAAGAAGCAAGCCCTGGCAAACAGAAAAACCAATAGCAAGCTAAATTCCATGTGTTGGCTCTACCAGAAGGGATAGCTGTATAGCTATATTATTCTTGCTGTGTAAGGCTATTCTAATTCAAAGCGTAATACTTTGGAAAGTCCCTTAACCTCTCCAATCCTCAATTTCTTCTTCTGTAAAATCAGTTTAGTAAAACTTACCTTGCAGAGTGGTTATGAGAATTAGAAAGTATATTTTTTACCTTCTTAGCATAGTGCCTGGCCCAAAGGAAGGGATAAATGGTAACTTCACTGTTGTCATTCTTAGTCTCCATTTGTTAATTGGTTGATCTTGTTGATGACTGTGTCTGAACCATGAATTCGTCAAACACAAATTACTTATTTGAAATCCTCTAAAAGACTTCACCCGTCTGAGACTGGGGATTAAACAACTGTGTTCATACCAAGAGCACACGTGAGGGATGGCCCATGCTCAACAAACCAATGATACATTGACATTCTGTAACTGGGAATTAAAAATTCATTAGAAATGAATTCATTATAAATCTTAAATAGTAAATAAATTATTATGATAAATAGTTTAAGATGTTCCTGAGGCATGGCTTAGCCTTTCCGGAGGCAATTCCAATACACTTTGGTTCAGACCAATTCCTAAAACACATGGGATTAATATTAAGTAAACAAACTGGCAAAGAGATATGAATTAAGTCACTCTCCAGCCTTGCTAACTTAATGCTAATGTGGACAAAGCTTAAATGGCTAATTCTACCTAGAAAGGAAGGTTTGAAGAGATATCTCCCCTCCATTCTTTTGACCCCTTTGCTGGCTAAGGTGTTTTTCTTAGCTTGTATGGTAAAAAAAATACCCAGAAAAAGATTGCTAGGTATTTCTTTCCTTTGGTTTATTTTTTTCAGCCAAAGTATAAGACCTTACTTAAATGACTAGCAATTAAGGAATTTTTGTGGTTTATTTCCTGATCTAACTGCTTACTACTGAAGAAAGCAATTCTGACAAGCTTGTGTTAACCTGGATCTTACCAAAACTGCAGAGCCAGAAACATTTTTGAAGGATTTACATAGAAAAGTCAGGCTGGAATTTTAACAATAAGTGTTTCTTAAGGTCGTTTTTCCTAGATCACATGGACTTAATTTTTTCCCCTTGGATACTGATTTTGTAGAAAATAAACCATTTTTTTATGCATTAACTTCATATTTCAATAACATTGCAGACCCACAGCTCTACTAGAAGGAAGGTGAATAATCGAATCAATGCTGGTAATTCCACTTACGGTAATACTTTGAATTAATAAAACCCTTTACTTATAAAGATCTCAACATTTGTTTTTATGAATTTGATCTCATTGCTCTGTAAGCATTAGTTGAATATGAAGTTAAAGTTTATTTTTCAAAGCATTATTATAATGAAGAAAATAACTTTTAAAGATCTATTTTCTAGGAGGAGAGACTGAGAGATGTCCCATGCAGTGTTAAGATACACAACTGCCTCTTTCCTGATTATCCTTATTGCTGGGTAGTGCTAGTGTCAAGCGTGGCATGAACCAGCAGTTCGAGAATGCCCCAAGGACCAGATATTTTCATGTCTCTCTCTGCCGTGGGTTTGTTGGCTTCATCCTAAGAGGCTTTGCTTATTGTAGCAATATGACTGCTGGCACCTCCTAGGGCTGTTTGCTTCCTGGCTGGCCCAGCAGAGGAGTGTGACTGTTTTTGCTCCAGTCTTCCCTGCAGAAGTCCTGAGGTTCTCTCTGATTGCCTTGGCTGAATCATGGCTTAGGGAGACCCGGGGACCATGTCTATCGGCTGGGAGAACACAGGGTGATCACTGGCCTAGTTAAGCTCCCTGTTTGGGGTCCTGGGGCAGAATCCACTTCACCCAAAGCACATGGTCCAAGATAGGGGGGAGGAGACGTTCCCCTGGAGCAAAATTGGAGCGGCTGCCAGGTAGAAAGCCTCCAACCGAAACACAGAAATGTCCATGAGACTGATCATCAATTCACATAGCCACGCTTTGGGAAACGTTGTTGAAGGTGGAAGAAGGCTGGAAGTGGGTTGGTGGGTGAGAGCGTGGAGGTACTGGGCGTTTTTGAGCTGGAATGTGACAGAGTTAAAACAGCAGTTTAGGCATTTAATAATAACGATAATGATAATATCTTGCATGACTAGTTCTTTATATCTTCCAAAGTGCTTTCACTTAACAGAGCCCTTTGGATCTATCCTCCTGTGAAGTAGGAGTAGGCACTGTACCTATTTTGCAGATTAAATTGGGGTGCAGAGAAATTACTTACAGCTAATGACAGAGCTAGTATGATAATTCAGGTCTCTTAACTTTTGGTATATTTCTTTTTTCACTATTATCATTTATAATATAAACTATTATCAGATCAACTTCATCAAAGAAGATTGCTCAGTTTTTGAAGGTTTTCCTAATTCATTCACAGAGTGTTTATTTAATGCCGGCTATGTGCTAGGCATCATGTTAGGTGTTGGGAACACAAGGAATTTATTAAGAAGTAATAACAAATAAGCCACGATTTTGAGTCATTAGCTAAATGAAAGCACAGAGTGACACAATACTAATCTAGTCTTGACAGAGGAGGAGGGGCTGTCAGCGAAGGTTCAGTGAGTATATAATGTCTCCGCTAAAACCTTAAAGACAAGTAGGAGTAAGCTAGATCAAAGGATAGGAGACCAAGAGTTGGGAGGGAGAAAAGCTTTCCAACAGGAGGGACAGCATGCACAAAGGTCCTGAGGTGAGCGCGTGGCATGTAGAAAAACTGCAGGGTTGAATGTGGCTGGAGCTGTAAGTGCCAGAGGTCTGCGTTGTGGAGATGGATGAGGCTGGGGAGACTGGCTGTGGGCACACCTTGAAGTATCCTGATGCTTTGGGTTTTATCCTGAGGGCTTTATGCGGGGATATGGAAAGGTTTCAGAACGGTCATTCAGCTTATAGAGTGGAAAGTGGATGGGAGCAGGAGGGAGGAAGGGGAGGAAGAAATGGGACAGGAAGCCCATTATGCCTGTTTCAGTCACTGAGAAGTGAGGTGATGATGGCCTGAATTAAAAGCGTTAGCGGAAAGAAGAAATAAGCGTTTGGATTTGCATGATATTAAAATCGCAAACTTACATAGCAGTGTTTTGCCCCAGAGAAATAATAACCACTGATAATTATTAATTTTATCTCTTCATTCAAGTTTCACTTCAAAAAACTTCCACTGGACCTGCTTCACTCAGCAAGAATTTATTGAGAACCTATTACAAGTCAGATGTTCTAATATTGTCCAGATGTTAACATTCTGTCAGTTTAAATTGCTTAAAATACACATTTTCATCTTTTAGATATACCAGTCAGTCTGTTTCCATCCTGTTTTACTTCATATGGAGTTATTCTGAACTCATGTTATTTTGAGTGTAAGCGAAAAGGTTTTCAAATACAGGTGTGGGATAACTTGTTTTTTAGCACCTTTTCCTAGCCAAAAAAAAAAAACCACCTTGTTTATTTTTCTGATTGTATCTGGGAAAAACGTGAAGAAGTACATTGAACATATCACTTTACTGACTTCTATAACTGTGTAAAATCGCTACCGAAATCACTCCTAGTGAATTCTGTGGGGCTTGCTCAGAGTTCAAAATTAGGACAATTCAATATTCCCGCAGATGCAAATGAGGAAAGGTATTTAGCTCCTGCGGGGAATGAAAGGATTTGGGCAAACATGCAGTATGTGTTTACTAATTAATTCAGCTAAATTTTGATGAAGTCTGATGCTTAAAAACATTCTATTTATTTATGGAATTAAAAGTCTGCACACTCCTTCATTATCAGCAGACTGGGTATATTCTTCACCCAGGTATCAGCTTTTCTAGTAATCTCTAGGCTGGTACAGCGCTTTACGACTCTGGCTGATAAAGGCAATTCTAATCTATTGCTCACGTGAATTATCAGTAATATTAAATGAATATATTGGAGGTATTTACATGTGTCATTCATAGTTGCTGTATTCTAAAGAAATGATTATAATTGTTCTTATTAGTTATCATATTTCATGCTTCTGCAGTGAAATTTTTTTTTTCTTGGTTTTGTTTTGGGAATATCTTAATGAGGAAAAAGGCTTACAGTATTTTGAAATGTTCACAAGGCACTGAATAGCACGTTCTAATTCATTAGTCATATTTTATGGGAAAATTCTTTTGTGTTGCTTTATTTTTTTTCTGAGCACATGTAAACCAGATGAAGAAGGAAAAATGGGGCAGCCCGTCAATCTTCTTTAACTGATAGCTAGCAAAGAGATTATAATACAGAATGAAAACCAGAATACCTCTGAGATTTGAAAAAGTTTGCATTTCTTTGCATTTGCTCTTAGTTCTGTTAGGGACTGAAATACGAAAACGTGAAGCATAACTTTTGTTGAATTAGAATCCTGACTCATTGTAAGCCTGTAGGATAACCTGTTTTTTATAGTACCCTTTCCTTAAACTGAAAACATTTCCCTCTACCCTACATTGAATAAAAACTTACATTCCTAATATGTGGATTACCACCTGCCTGCTATAGATACCTGATTAAGTTTCAGAGTTGATTCAAAATTCAAAACTTTGCTAAGAGGCTAAAAGCTGCCAGATGTCCATTTGAATTGACTTATATAGAATAATGTCTGTTATTTCGTGCAATGGGCGAACAAGGTGTTTCCAAAAATGGATTGTTTGCAAGAAGGTGGAATTCAAGTTTTTAAATCAATTTCACTCTGAATACTCCTCTTCATCATCCAAGGTTCAACTCAACATTGAGTTTTCTGGAAATTCTTCCCTGATCTCTGTGCCAGTCCTGGTCAGAGTTTATGCTCTCTTTTTCATATGGCCACCCCATTTCGTATTATAAGCATCGTTTTACTCATTTGTCCTTATCAGCACTGCCCCACTCCCCTCCCCCAACTGTAAACTCACTGAGAGTTGGGACTGCCATCCTCATCTTTGTACTTTCAATGCCTTAACTAACTCTGTGTCTCATACATAGTAGGTAGAGAAGCCATCTGAAAATAGACCATACATTTCCCTACCTTTTAAAATAAAGTGTACCAAAAATAATAATAATAAAAATATCGATCACTTAGACTTGTCACTATG
Source organism: Stenella coeruleoalba (assembly GCF_951394435.1). Classification (NCBI taxonomy): domain Eukaryota; kingdom Metazoa; phylum Chordata; class Mammalia; order Artiodactyla; family Delphinidae; genus Stenella; species Stenella coeruleoalba. The sequence goes on from NC_137150.1 coordinate 59,877,712, forward strand.
AGCCACAAAGGTTTTTAAACCCTCTGAATATGTGTCTGTTGGTCTCCTTGTGCATGGCCGAGCTGCCTAGGGTTTGTGTGCCCTTTAACAAGCTCCTGGGAGGAGGTGGGTTCTCGGTGTCAGATTCTGGAGCTATTGCAGAATCCTGTGGGATCCTCTGAGCTGACTCCTAACATCAGGTGTCTGCTCCTCAGTGCTTTAATTGACCTTCATCTCTGTGCTGTCTCAGTATATTAATAGTGATGCTGTCAGCTAGAGATGCCTGGGGCAATCCCCCGTCCCACATTACTTGTAGTGGGCCTTCCAAACATTTCCACAATGGGTCAATGTTGTGGCTGGACCGGCCCTTGTGGTTCTTATTACGATTGCAGGAAGTACTTCAGCAAAATCCATCAGAAAATTTTGAGGAACGAGATTTATTACTCACAGATCCTGGCGAGTACCAGGCACACCCAAGGGCCACACAGCTAGGTTGTGGGTAGAGAGAGAGAGATATCAGCTCTGGGGCTCTGCCTTTGTGGCCCGAGGGTGGCGTGTCTAGGGTTTCACAGTTCACTCTTTATTGGATAATTTAAAGCATAAGAGTGGAAATTAGGGTGCAGGAAGGGAGAAGAGTGGTCACTCAAGCCGTCCATTATCTAGATTACCCAGAGCTTCTGAAAGAGGCACCTTCATGGGTGGGGACAGCCTAATTCCTTATCTGGTAGTTTTGCTAGTAGCTGGCACTTGTGCTACACTCTGCCACTTCCAATGGACCCCATCTCTTTTCTCTTCTCGTTTCCTTTTAGTTTAGGCAAGAGTTGGCTCTTAGACCAAATGCCCTGGTTTTCAGAGCTATCACCATCCTTTTCTCCCAATACGTAAGCCAACTGCTCCCAACACTTCTTATGGCATCTTTTTGGCTAGTTACATTACTGCTTGTTTTTCTACTGTTCAATTACTTTTTTCCTTCTTTCTCTCTACTGACAAAAAAGTCTTAAGTTAAAAGACAAACAAAAAAGAAAAACCATAGACTCAATTTCATTTTAAATGCTCAAGCTGAATGTTTAATGTTTACAGAAAACCGCTTTCTAGAAGATAGGCGTGCTACTCTGATTCTCATGTCAAATGATTCCTTAAAATTTAATTTTTTGTCTAAGGGAAAAATACAATTCAACTTTGCAAAGAGAAAAATAGAATGTTGTAAAGGTACCAAATTCACTGCAAGTAATTCTACAGATTTTTTACTTTAAATCATCCTAGGATGAGATCTTTGTCCATTTCCTTTAAATTCTTCCAAGACTCTCAATACCCTTTATTTTAGTTTCTCATGCCTCTTACATTAGAACATGCTTCTGATAGTTAACACAGATATTTCCTATTTTTGCCTCTTCTTAACTGCACACTTTGCAGTGAAAAATGAAGATTCTTCACTTACTACCAATTATAGTTCCTCACTTCAAAAACGTGGTGACTCCTGTAGTTTACTATTCTTTGAGCCAAAAAACTCATTAGCTTTTTAACCTTCACTTTTGGGACTTACATACAAACCTGCTATTTTCCCTTTTAATTGTTGCTCCTTTCCAAGATGCACATTAGAGAAGCCTTTCTTAAAATAAGATTCTTGGACCACTTGCATCAGAATCGACTTATTCAGTATTTACTGAAAAAGAGAATTGCCACAAAATGACACTTCATGTATTCATTTATCCAGTATCTCACTTTGTCTAAAAATAAAAGTCACATCAACAATAAGGTGAGTATTCTATTAATAATTAACTTTAGACTGTGGTCCACTCAGCTCCTGATTTTCCCCCCTTGCCTGTTCAAAGTCAGTCTGTTTCACTATGAGTTGTTGTATTGAGAAGGCCCTACAGGGGTCAAGTAATACTTCTCAGTTACTTTTGAGGAATTCTCCTGCTTTTCAAATCTCAGTTTGGATTCTCTTTGTTCCCCGTACTCTCTCTGGATAGATGCATCTAGTCTCGTGGATTTATATAGGTTGATGGCTTCCAAATTTATAACTCTGGCCTGGCCTCTCCTTTGGATTCAGATCTGTAATCCAGTTATCTACTTGTCTTCTCCATTTGAACATCTAATGGGCATCTCACATTCATCATGACTGAAATTTAATTTTTGATTTCCATCCCAACATCCAAAACCCATACTTCTTCAAGTCTTCCCCATCCCAGTGAGTGGAATTACATTCATTCATTCTCTCAGCCAGAAGCCTAAGAGTCATTTCAGATTCTTCTCTTTCTCTCTTCCATTATATCTAGTCCATCAGCAAGTCCTGTTGGTACAACATCCAATAAGAGAGTGTGAAAGAAACGATGTTGAAAATTTTCCATGACCTAAGATGACAATGAGAGGACTCAGTTTTGGACGATCGCTAAAACAGCATGTTAGCCTTTCATCTCTTGTTTGAAAGTGCTTCCTTAAGTCTGATGAGCTTTATTCGCTTACAGAGACTCCTCTCTTCAAATTGGCTGAGTGTTCCTACAGTCTCTGAGCTGGGCCCTCTGCCAATCTAGCCCCAAACTAAAGCATAACCCAGTCATAACTGTTTTCACTATTTGATATCCCTGTGAATCTGTGGGTACAAGTTATCTACAGAATCGCCTCTAAGGCATTTCTTGATCTTGTCTTCTGATTTATAGGTTGGACATATTTTGGACATGTTTAGTCATATTTTTACTGCCTGAGTAGCAAGGAAATTTGTTAACTTGGATATCAGGAGGGATGTGAAAGCCCCTTCTTCTTAGTTCATCATTATCAGCCATGCTTATGTAGGTAGTTGAATATATTATGCCCAGAATTTAGTATATGCATTAAATATGATAGAGTTCACCAGGAAATGTAAAAATAGAACAAAATACAACACTTTACTTGCAGATTGGAGGTGAGGTGATTGGTATGTTAATTAAAGGTGACCCCAGCACTCTTAATATTAACCTCCTGATTTTCTCCAGTGTTTCAGGTAGGAAAAAAAAATTATTCTTCAATATTCCTAAGAATGAGATTGGATAAAGGACACAAATGAAGTCCAGACCAAGTACAAAAACATGAGCTCCTTCTCCTGGCTGCTCAACTAAGTCTGGGGATGAGATAACTATCTCAGCCATTCCATCGCTCAGACTTCAAATTATAGTAATTATGACAATTTGTACCAATAGCCATGAGGTGGGATTTTTGAGGTGGTTAAAAATAACATCTGTAAAATCCAATAAAAATTACATTTTGCTAATTTTCTGATAAGATACTGTTTTAACTATACTGTGTCTTCTGCCACTGCCAGTTTTCAATTAGAGCATTCCTTTAAAAAATTTTTTTTAACCCATTTTGTCTCCTGGATCCAATTCCATCCTCAGCAACGCATTTGTTTTAATGCTCCTAATTAATTGTTTTGTATGAATTTTGCCTTTCAAGCCGATGCTAATCTTCGAGACTTTATTAACTTGCTGATTGCTAAATCTTGATACAAAAGCAATAGCAGTACTCAATCTGTTCTTTCTGGCTTAGAAAACAGAGTTCCCATACAGGCCCGCTCAGCCAAGTCAGTGCAGAAAAGGACAACTATGACATGAATGATGGGGCTACTAAAAGAAGTTGGGTCTGCAGTTCTGTCCAGCTTGGAAATTGCTAGCTCACCGTAGGGACACAGTCATTGGTGATAGCTCACAGAGTGCGTTTTAACAGTGCCCCGCGTGTCTTCCAATGCTGTGTTTCCTTAAACCCCTTTCATTTTGGTTCATTTCTGATGAAACAAATTACATATTTTCATGTTTTTACTGCAGAGGTCATGAAATTGATGTTCAGAGCGCTCAAGTGGTCTACCCAAGCTCTCTCAGGTGGTGAATGAGGACCAAAGGCAGGGCGAGCACGAGGGCCTTTGATTCTCCTTCCATCGCTCTTTCAATCAAATCATGTAGCCTCTAAGCCAGTACAACTGTGTGTGGGTAGGACCACCCCTGGCTCCTCAGGAATCCTTCTCCTTTATTTTTGTCCTTCTGTCTTCTCCTTTTTCCCTCTAAACAAATAAAGTCTCCCTTGATCCAGGAGCCCCCTCCAGCCACCGCCTCATCTCTTTCCTTTCCTTTCCCTCAAATCTATAACTTTTTTTTTCCGGTACACGGGCCTCTCACTGTTGTGGCCTCTCCCGTTGCGGAGCACAGGCTCCGGACGCGCAGGCTCAGCGGCCATGGCTCACGGGCCCAGCCGCTCCGCTGCATGTGGGATCCTCCCGGACCGGGGAATGAACCCGTGTCCCCTGCATCGGCAGGCAGACTCTCAACCACTGCACCACCTGGGAAGTCCTCGAGCAGTATTTTTTGACCTCCAAGACTGGAGGTTTTCTTGGCGAGCATGCATGGTCATAGTGTACATGTAATATTTTATGTGATACTTCTCTGGTTGATCTTTATCTATGAAGACATTTTCTTACTTTGCCATTATTGACTAGTTTCAAACACTCACAAGCTTGTTTAAAAAAATTAACATTCAGGGATTCAACGTTTGATCCATTTTCTCACATTTGCAAGAAATAATCTCTTCCTTGCTGGGTAAAACATTGATTTGTTGCATTATCATCTAATTCCTCAGCAATGCTTTTCTGTCAACTAGTCCATTCCCCTAATTATCTCAAACTTTCTTGTTGGAAACAGACTAGACATTTCCAGTTTATTTTGGTTTAGGTCAAACATTTTCTTTAGAGTTTTGGGGTTTTTTTTTCCACTTATGCTTTTGCTCACTCTTCTTAGAGCTTGAAGACTCAGACATGCTTAGAAATCAGCCCTTCCTGAACATTTGAATGACTTGTTAGGAAACCCGGCTCTGTCTGTATCTGGAACATGAATAAATATGGCATGGACAGTTCTGGGAATCTTAGGAACCACCACAGAGACCTAAATTATCCTTTCCTATCAATCATAAAGAGATCTGGAAAAAAATAGCCATCTTCAGTTATTATCTTGATGACCTGTCACACAGAGATTCGATTTCAGGAGGAACAGTGGACAAGGCTCATGCTTTTCAACCTCATTCAAGCCATGGCTCACCTGATCTTATAGAAGCAGAGCTGACTGGATGGAAGCAGACAGTGAAGGGCAGCGGGAAGAGTGCTGAGACTTTCACTCTGTTTTCCCTACATCTACCTGGGAGATCCAGACTTAAGGTCTCAGAGCTGTGAGGGCAGGGCCGTGTCTGTATTGCTTACCATCATGACAGCTTCACTTGGTGAGCCCTCAATGGTGAGAGTGGTTTTAGACGAATGTTTTTGCTCCAATTGCTTTGAGTTGCAAAGTAAGTGGGAATTGAAAAGTGAAGATAAGTGTGGCCTTTTCTTTCAAGAAGTTTGGTTGAGTAAGCATGGAGTGATGGCTAGAGGAACTGTGGAATCAGATGAAGTGGGCGTTTTAGCAGGGGCTGGGGTTGGCAGCATCTGAAACATGTTTATAAAAATAGCAAATAGGTGGCGGAGAGTTTGAAGATAAGGAGACAGTACTGATAGATTGAGATCCAGGAGGAACGACGTAGGACATACACACACTTTCCCACACACCTCAACAGACATATGAGTCTCTTTCCTACATGATGTAAGAGCATCAGACTCTGGAATCTTTTGACCCTCATAGGAAATTCTTTTCTCTTGCTTTTATTTCTCAAAACTTCCCTGTATAAAATTCTTAATTCTGGAAAAATGAAAGTAAAGAAAAAGAGAGTTCCATTAAAAGCACCAAACAATAGATATATGCACATATAAAACACATATGAATTATTTATGAATATATATGTGATTTATATATACATATACATTATATATAATATATTATACATATAAAATATATATCTATAGGCATGAATCTCTATGGGCAGAGATACGTACTAAAATATGATGTGTGTGAATTTTTAAAAAAATAACCTAGGTTGGGAGAGATTGAAAAGAGTATAGATGAAACAAGATTGACCATGAGTCCTCTCTACTTCTGTATACACTTGAAATTTTATGTAATAAAAAATATTTTATAAAGCACTGAAGAGTTTAGTTTTTAAGATACGCATATTTTCCTGAAGAAAGTGAAATGTGTTAGGTGGTAAGACCTTGGCCAGGCTACAGCAATAGTTGACTGGGTGTCTTAATGTCTTTGGTGAAAATTGCATCAGGGGACTTTTTAAAAACTTCTCAATCTCTTTAATTTTTATGATCTGATAGGCAACAAATAAGTGAACTAATTTTTTTAATTGACAGTTTTAAAAATTATTACTAACGCTGAACATCTCTCATATGCTTACTGGCTATTTATATTTCTTCTGTCATTTGCTCTTTTATATTCTCTGCCAATTGTATTAGTTCCTGTGGCTGCTGAAACAAATTACCACAAACTTGTCGGTTTAGAACAGAAATTTATTTCGTCACCTTCTGGAGACCAGAAGTTAAAATCAGTATCGCTGGACAGAAATCGAGGTGTCAGCAGGGCGGCACTCCCTCTGGGGACTCTAAGGGTAGATGCATTCCTTGTCTCTTCAGCTTCTGATGGCACAAGCTGGGTCATTCCAACTTTCAAAACTAGCATCTTCAAATATCTCTCTGCTCCGTCTTCACGTTATCTTCTCCTCTCTGTGTGTAAAATCCCTCTGCCTTCCTTCTGTAAGGCTACATATGAGCACATCTAGGGTCCACTCAGATAATCCTGAATAATCTCCCCATTTCAATATCCTTAATTTTTTTTTTCTCTTTCAGCCATCTTTTTATTTACAGTTTGTGTTTAATGCAAATCAATTCCATAACAAGAGAAGTTACTATGAATCAAAGCATAAATACACAAACACAGTATACAATCCAAAATAGATGTACAGCATTCAGGCATGAAACAAAAGAGAATGTTCATTCACACACACAGTAGCTTGAGATCTGTTGGATATGGTTGTTCCAGTGTAGATTTTTAAAGATGGAAAAAAAATGACTGGTTATCAAGACTACTGTGGCCATATTAGACTTCGGAACATCTAAGCATCAGTGTGTGACCATGCGAACAAAAGACTTTAGGGAGTGTCTATTTTTAAAAAGGTTTCTGTGCATCAAGGCAGTTGTGAAAAGATTTACTTTCCAAAATCAAGCCCATTTTAGGCTTAGGACCAGGTTCTAACTATCTAAAAATATTGAATGATAACATAAAGTGTTCCAAATGTGGCTATTCTGATTCAGTTTAAAAAGAAGTATTTACAGAAAAGAGTATAAAAGTTTTTCTGAATTTAATGTAAGCAAGCTTCCAGTCTTCCCTTGCCAAATATATTTGATTTATAGTTTAGCGCCTTCACGTATTTGCCTTTTTAATTTCAAGATTTGTCAATCTTACCTTCAAAACAGATCATTTTTTAAACTGTAAAAAGTATTCGACATATGCAGAAATAAAAAGCATTTTGAATTAGTTGAGATCAATGTAATTCTACTCTTTGTTATCTGTTTAGCTAAATGAATCTACTGCTCTTTTTGAATAAGAATAGTTGATAAATATATAAGCAAAATGTACTCATTATGCTTGGATTTGGGGTAGATTCCAATCCATCATTGCCCTGGTACATATCAATGACTATATAAAAATTCAAATGCAATGTCAAACCCAAACCCCAAGAGAAAGAAAGAGTTCAGCTCCCAAGAGAACAGCGATAGCTTAACATAAAATTTTCTCTAGAGTACATCAGCATTAAATTAGTACTGCTGAAACAACACATTGAGGATTTACAGTAACACCTGGAAGTTCCTTCTAATGTACATATAAGTAGAATCACAGAAGCTTTGTTTTACCTCATTGTTTTATGGTCTTATAAATTTAATGAACAAATGAAAACTGAATCTCTGTTCCACATCCCATTCTTTATCTCTAGGTAAGATAAAATCTATTCTCATTTTCAAGGTAGAGTTTTATGTGTCCATACTTCTTAAGCCACATTTAAGGAAATCATCTCTTAACTAATTTTGGATGTTGTCTCTCTTCATCTTGTACAGGAAACTCCAGCAGATTTAATATTGGCATTCGTCACCTAGTCAAACCCTTCACATGCTCTTCAAACCAATCAAATTTGGGATCCTCAACAGTTTCTGTCAATAAAAGAAGGTGTGGAACTAGCAGATTCATTCAATGAAGACCTGTTTTTTTTTTCCCTTGTCACACTGGATGTCTGCATGCCATCTGAATTGGGTTTAGAGGATGGGAAGTATAGATGTTTCTTGGCCTGAGTCTCTTAACAGTAGAGATGTAGAAGGGAGAGCGAGATCACCAAGAGACCGGCTGTTGACTGCAGAGTACCGTCACTTGCCTTGGTGGTGGCATTCACTGGATTGGGGGCAGCTGAGGTATGCTGGGAGGAATTACTCGAAGGCGTTACAACAGCTGTTTGATTTGAATAAATCTGCGTAGGTAAGAACAGTGCCAGAAGCAGCGGCCCCGGTCCAAGCCTGGCCACCATCGCTTTGCCCATGTCCGCTCTGTCAGTGCGCAGCACGTCTCACTGGATGCGGGGTACGTGAAGGATCGCTGGCTCCGGGTGGGCGCAGGCAAGGTGGGCAATATCCTTAATTTTTACTCTTGTCTTCTAAGAGCTCCCTGCCCAACATTCCTGCTGCAAATAAAGTAGTATTCACAAATTCCAGAGATTAGGCTGTGGATATCTTTTGGAGGGCCATTTTTCTGTCTATCACACTCATTCTTTATTGCTTTTTTCTTTTAAAAAAATGGATTACATTGGAATAATTTTAGATTTAGGAAACGGTGCAGAAGTAGTACAGAATGCTTCCATATACTCTTCCCCCAATTTCCCTAGGACAATTTTTTAAATGTTTTATTTCTTAACAATATTGTTTCAGGATTTCAGGAGCTAATAAGATTGGATATAGTGTTTACTTTTAGGCCAAAATATGTTGAAAAAAGCCTATATTGTACTTTTTTGTTTAAAGTGAGATCTCCATTATCTATATCTTACTTTTCTAAAGCAAGGAGAGAGAAGACGACCATGATTGTGTCTAACAAAGGAATTGACTGATAACAAGCCTGGGGTTCACACATTTCCAGTTGAAACAACAACTGGAAAGAGTCAAGACTGACAAACATGGGTAAGAGTTCTAGTAATTTTAATATGATAATGCTCCAATTTATTTTTTACCTTGCCAATAAGTTTCCATATACTAGATTCTGTTTCATATATGCTCAAGAACAGCTTGGGTTACGGCAGAAATTAATACAGCATTGTAAATCAACTATACTTCAATAAAAGGAAAAAAGAACAGCTTGGGATACTTTAAGATTTTTATCAGAAGAAGGAATCAAAAGTAACAAGTTCATTTTGTGAGTCAGGGTACACTGAGAAAAGGTACAGCTTGGGTGCCCCATTTACTAGTCCCATGCCGTGCCATTAAATTACACATCGAGCATACTGAATTAGTTATACATTGTTTATTGAAAATTATCCAATGTGATTTGATCCAAACTCTAAAGAATGTCAGTACATCTAGGGATTCAGCTAAGTCAGTCTAAATCGCGTTCAATTTCAGGCATTTTGTGGTGCGGGCAAATGATCAATTGGTTTGACATTCATTTTCATTTGATTTCTGAGACCAGACACTTATCACTATATAGATTTGACTATAGAGATCTGTGGACTGATTTGATAGCATCAGGTAAACAGAAGATGGCATTCTATCTGAAGACTGGAATTTGGGGGTGATGATACCTTTGGCTTCTTTATGACCATGGAGAATCAAGCTGGTGCTCTTAGTGTAGGTAGCAGAACAAGCATGTTTCCCACTGGGCCATCTGGAGAAAGCTACTGGTTGAATGGTATTATATATGATGTACAAGAGACAAACAGAAAAGCAAACATTTCATTCAAGTTTGAGATCTCAGAGCTCCTTGGGCCACCACCATCTTCAAATACTGTTTTCTCAATGGCTTTGGGCCAATTACTTAGCCCCTTTACCTCAGCTTCTCAACTGGTGAAATGGGAACTGTTATAGTGTGATTAATTCATCTCCTAAGGGGGTTGTTTATATTAATTAACTGCTGTTAAGAGCTTTGAAGATGAAAAGTGCTAACTGCTTATGCCATGATTAGCCATGGAATAGTGGAATATGATAACTGCTTCACTAGATAAATGACTAAACCTGATATATACAAACTGTGAAATCTGTGGGAGGAGTAAAGACCCAGGGCAATGAGACAGCTGAGGAATCAATCTCATCAAGAAATACATTAGTTACACTTGAGCCTTGGTTTAAGCCGTTTAAACTACCTTCTGAAATACATGTTTGAAATGTCATAACACCGGCACCACATTTTGCTTTGTCAATACCCATAACGACATTTCTTTCCTGTACATATTTTCCCCATAAACCCAACTAATCTACCTTGACTCATATTCTAAAAAGTTATCAATTATTCTCAATTACCCTTTGCATGTGCACTTACATACACCCACAGACAGCACGCAAATTGCTATGGTTGACAGGGCAGAACATTCTGCTTTTTATTTGTATTGTTTGAAGCAAACCAAACACATTAGTGGAACATAAACGGCCACTGCTTTGAGCCAATGAATATTTAAGGATATTAATTTACTTCCTCTAATAGTCTTTAAGAAATTTAAAAAAAATATATAGAACAAAGGAATAAAATGTCAGACTTTAAGCTTGAGCTCTTGCTAAGGGCTATGTTTTACAGTTGAGTGTATCATTACCCACCTAGTTATGAGGTCGTATTTCTGCACAGTTCATTAGAATTTATCTTTAATTTTATAGCAAACCATAAGTGAAAAGCCAACATGTCTTGGTCAACATTTATTGCAGTGGCATATTTATTTCAAGGGCACATGTTAAAGAAAACTAAAAAGACGAAGTATCTCCAAAGTTCTTTGAATTAGAATTCTTGGTGATACTTTAAAGTGATATTTCGTTCAGGGTAGCATTTTGGGAAACTCCTCTGGCATTCTAATTATTCACAGATAATATGCAATTTCATTTTGTTTTGAGACAATTCACAAACTTAAAAAAAAATTTTTTTTCAATTTTTGTTTCTATGTTTTTTAGGTATCTGCCTCTTTATTTAAAAAAAAGATTTAAGGCACACTCCTTTATTAGGGAAAACACTTTCTGTATATTGCAATTTAATTCTTAAAGCTTTTATTTGGAGTGGGATATGAGAAAGCACAAATTTAAATCAATTCTCATTTCAAAAACAGTCACTGAATACTTAATATTCATGCTTAAGAAGTGTCGCAATGTAGCGAAGAGAATGACGAATTTTGAGTCCAGAAAACCTGATTTTACATCCACACTCTAGCACTTTCTTGGCAGTGCAACTCTGACAAATCATTCGACCTCGGTGTTTCCATCTATAGACTGGGACTAATAATGCCTTCATCACAGATTTACTCTAAGGATTAAATGACCAAACTTTATGAAAGAGTGCCTGGTATCTGGTAGGCACTACATGACATTTTATTTATACTTTTCGGCCAATAGAATCCAGTAGAGATCCCTGCCAAAGGGCCATTATAGATTATCTAAAATCTCAGGTTTGCCTCACTTCTATGTTTCTAAGAATAGTTCATTCTTGAATAATTTCCACAACTATAATGTGCCTGTATCTTTTTCGTGCTGTGAGTCATGATACTCATATCAAAAGCTAATTTGCTCTTAAAGAATTTAATCTTAAGAAAAAAAGATTATCCCAAATGATTCTTCAATTGAGAATTCAATGATATAAAATCTCACCAGGTATTTTATTACTGTCTTTTAAAAAAAAAGGTAAGTTTGCAGAGTGGTGAGCTGAGGATATGACTCTGTGACTTGGGTTTGTTTCACGACTTAGATTTTAAAAACCTTTAATCTATGTGTCCCTGAATCCACCGTTTTCAGGCTCCAGCTACTATTTCAAGGAAGAAAACATCAGTCCTTTAGCACAAATGACAAAGAAATCCTCATCTAACCTTAAAAAGAGAGAGGAATGGGGAAGGTGGTAAACCTAACAGAGGAATAAGTCTTTTCGGAATTCAAGCCCAAGTAAGTATTTGAACAGGAATGGTATCCTCATGTGTGTGGTGAAAAATAGGTCCGTTTCCGACCGCACACTTTGGCTGCCTGGCCTGTTGACTTTATCACCTCGGGATCACTGGGCTTTCAGACGTCTTCCCACGGGTGTCACCCCGCGCATGCGCACACCCCTACCCCAGTGCTGAGGCTGCAGGCCCAGGCGCGTGAATTGGGCCCACGAGCCTCCCCTGGCCCAGCCCGCCCTTGCTCAGACGCCTTTCTTGGACCCCCGCTTCAATTCCCCCACCCTGTTTTCGAAACACTCTCCATTAAATGCCACTGTAGTCGCCTCTACTTAGTCGCCTCTACTTAGTTGGATTGAGAGGAGACACAAGAGGCCAGTTCAAGGTTTTGAGAGTTTGGATTGCAGGCTATCTGGAACAGAAACGTAGACCATAGCAGCCTGGTAAGTACAGATCTTTAGCAAGTTCAGTTAATTCATATACTGCGGCGGGGGCAGGTTAAAACGCCATTTGGGGGGTAACTTAACAATCATAAGTGTGGACACTGCCCAGGTTGCCCTCTCATTGGTTAGTGAGTTCAAGAAGGAAGGAAGTGGGTTCAAGAGATTATTTCTGAGGGCAGAAGATTCTGCTTGGTACCAGTATGAAGAGTCCCACCCCCAGTGGTCCCAATCCCATGACCTTATATGACAAATGCCCAAAAGTCGGTTTGAAAAATGTCATTGTACTCTCATATGAAATAAAAATGCCAGAAACAAATTGTTGTCTAAAATGGGAACCATCTGTTGTTTATAAGTGCTTTTAGATATCTGCAATGTTTTCAGAAAATAAGTAATTTTGCTTGCTTTTTGAAAGTCACTCTATGATGAAAATGGTTATGTCATATGTTTCTTTTTAGCTCACCTCAGCCTTTAGCTCTTAGAGATTAATAATTCTAATTATTATTATTTTTTAAGTAAAGTAACAAATCATTGTGTGTTATTCACACTTTGACCTGTTTGCCTTCTTGAACTGGATCCCTATACTCACCATATACTTTGTTCTTCCAGGTTGACTTTGGGAGAGTTGGAAAGGCTTAGGTTTTCAACGGTCCAATAGTTGTAAAGGCAGTGAATATGATATTTTTTTACTAATAACCAGTACCCAGGTTTTTAGAGTAGAGGCTGGAATAAATAACCAATTTTAAAATAAGAAGAATAGTTTAATTCTTGCAAAGCATTCACCCAAATTTGCAAAGCTAGGGTCTAATGAACCTGTCTTTGACGTCATGGATGAATTGTGAGCTTTTTATCCAGGTTGATGGGATTAAATGAGATAATGTCTGTAAAGTGCTGGCACAGAGTCTGACACACAGAAAGCACTAAATAAATAAAAAAAGTTAAAACAAGCCTCCAGATTTCATTCAAATCAAAGAGAAGGGAGACGTGGAAGACTGTGTCAACCACTCCTCCTGTAGCTCTTTTGCCGTGCTCCAGTGTGTGAGATACGTATTACTCTGGAACTTCTTGGATCACTATGAAAAGATCTCCCTCCTTAATACTCAGATTTACTCTGGAAGGACAGAGCAGCACAGCACATCTCAGAGGGCATTGACTTGTCCTGTTCTGGCACCAACTATATGCCAGTAAGAATAGCGTGAGTTTAACTGACAGAAAGGTGAAGTTCTGGGGGCATGTCATCACTTCTGTCCCCCTAAAGTCAATATCAGTCTTAGCTGGCAACTTCCCTCCATCCAGGCTTAAGGGTTTCCCAGGATATTGTCATCAGTTCACAACTCACTTCACTGCCCTGACCCCATTCTTGACTAACCTGCTATGTAAGAACCACAGCTTCCGGTGGTTGCCCAAGACTGGGAGATGGGCTGGATTCTGAAAGGTGTTTTACAAGAGGGCAGCTCTTGCTCTGACTGGATTTATATGCAGAAGCTTCACTGGGGAGGCAAACTGTTCAAACGTGCAAGGGGGCAGGGTAGAGAGCAGGCAGGAATATGGCTGCCCAGCCTGAAACTGGCCCGTATCCTAGATTGCCATTAACTTCTCCAAAAGTGAACTCCAATGACCAACAACTTCAAGCTGACCTTTAGGACTTAGCAGCAATGTCAAATTACTAGGTTCCATCAGGTCCTAAAACATCTCTGGAGGCATTTGGTCTGCAAACTCAGTGAGTAGCCAGCCATCCATCCCACTTTTGTGGCCATTCTGATTTCAGGAAGATGGTTGTCTTGATAGCAGCAAGAGGACCATCTTCTGTCGTTTGTATGTTCTGTCTTTCTGTCTTCATGGGTTGCTATGGGGCAGTCATAGGTGAGTGTGTGTAGAATGGGGGTGCAAATGGGGGGGGTGGGAGAGCAGAGATTAGATGGGGAGAAAATGATCTCAAATGGAGAGTATGGATTTCATGAGCCTAAACCAAGACAACTGGGGCAGTGAGGCAGACCTAGGGGAAACTGAAATCTCAGCCTTCCAGAGGAGAATTCAGCATCCTGATTATAGCCTCAGGCTAAGGTTGAGAGCAAGTTGGTAGGCATGGCTTTCCCACCTATTTTACTGAACCTTAATTCTTTCCTTCCTGCCTCACTCCCACCATTCTCATTATATTACTTCTGTGGCTTTAAAAAGACCCAAAAGATATGCACCAGGCCATTAATAGTGGCTAGTATAGGAGGGAGGGAGCAGATATTATTCACTTTTAAAACTCTATATATTTTTGGATTATATTACTTGTTGCCTTAAGCATTCATTACTTTTGAAATTAAAAAAAAAAAGTTGATAAACACATTGTCTTTCCCCTATTGCTTCCTTCCCCCAAGTCTTCTGGTTCTTTCCATTCCAGCCCAATAAAAATGTCTATTTCCCAACTACTGCCTTCTCAGCAAGATAGTGATCAAACTATTTGGTTAAACTAATTCCACTAATGTGTGTGTGAGAAGTGTTGTTGGGTGATGTTGACATTGACGATTACCCAAAAAGTGGCTGGAGGGCATTTGAAGAGCAGTTGGCCTGGGTGGTAATCCCGCTATCACTGTTAGCTTCATTCAGGACTTTGAGCATGTCACTTCAAATGCCTGTATCTTTGCCCTAATTCTTTATCTTACAAGCAAAACTAAGAAAATAATGCTACCACTCTTGCTAACCTCACAGGGCTCTGAAAGTTTTTGAAATTTTCAAAAGTTTCTTCGTCTGTAATTATTCACTACATTTTCTCCTAGGTCTGATGGCAATGAGGTGCAGGAAGATGAAGAGAAGGGAAAACAATTTTTCTTTACGAAGGGAAAAGATATGTCCCCATTGACCTAGGTGTCATGAGTATTTTTTCTTAAAAGGATCTGCAGCTTCAAGAAGTACCTTGTTGTTGGTACCCACTAAAACACAAGCTACTTTGCTTTGTAATCTTTATAGAGTGATATAACCTAAAAATGGTTCCCTGACTGTCATTCCACTTTCCATAGAGCACTGTGATGGAGAATTGGCTTCTTCAAGGACACTCTTTGTCACACCAAGTACCTGCCTTGTCCTTTGTCTCTACTGTTCCTTTACTGGCCTCTTAGAATGAGAAAAGTTAAATGCTCATTTAAGAAGTGAAATGAGAATGAAATTTCAGTCACAAGCAAAGCCTATATTATTTTAAAAAGCAATGGATAAAACAAAGGAAATTAAATCATAACCTTTACCTGAACCAGTTCCTCCTCCCCTCTTTTTTTTAAACTTTATTCCCCTCGTAGGAAAATAATTCATCCAGCCTGACTGTGTTCATTACCACATAGCTGGCATGGCTGTCTCACGCAAGCACCGAGAAGATATGAAACTAAATCAACAGACCCTGATTTGTTGGCTCAACCAAGTATAAACTAGCCACTGGAAAATCAAGTTGAAAACATAGGACAAATATATGAAAGAGACAAGCCACAGCTTGCAGGAAAGAAAATGTTTGCAGAAAACTCCAGTGCTTCAGGTTTATCTAAGGTGTGGTCTCAAGTAAGCCGCAGTAATTACCCAGGATACCACAGCTAGTGGCTGAAAACTGAGGTGCTTCACGGGCTTAACCCTTTCATCCCACCCCTAGACAAATTCTTAGAGGAAATCACACTCTAGCCAGGTTCGATTAAACCAGAATTGTTTTTATGGTACAGTAATTGAAATTATTTTAAATTTACTTCTACCACTGTCTACCAAAGGTATTTCTTAACTGTGGCTTTTAGCGTGTTCTTTCTAAATGTAGGTTTCCGAATGGCTAGGCCTTCATTTTATGATGCATCATAGCTGAAGATCTTACACCACTTGGGGGCTTTGAGGTTTAGGGATGCTGTGCTTTAGGAAACTAAAAGAGCTAAAGATTGTGTTCTGGTTTTATCTCTGGCCTGAGGCA
Organism: Stenella coeruleoalba; assembly: GCF_951394435.1. NCBI lineage: Eukaryota > Metazoa > Chordata > Mammalia > Artiodactyla > Delphinidae > Stenella > Stenella coeruleoalba. Next base: position 59,894,101 of record NC_137150.1, read on the forward strand.
AGTCCCCTCACAACTTGGATCTCAGTTTCCTCATCCTACACATGGGGTGACATTGTATGAGCTCTGAAGACCATTTTAGCTCCAAGTCTCCATTTTTCAATTCTGTGTAAGTGTGACATCAAGAAGCAGTTCTTTCCAATTATATCCACACACACACAAATACATCTAAATTATTGATTAATTATAGCGTGTGAATTCAGAAAAACTGTAGTATTTCGAGGTTGCTTAATTTTTGTTAAGTAATGAGAAAATATATAAAGCACTTGTTTTAGTTGAAACTGTACCCAAGCAAAAAAATCTTCCACCTACTTTGCTTCCCTTGAAAATGACCTGATTATGTTTCTCTTACTTTGTGTTTTAGAATTTCACAACATATTAGCATTCCTATTTCCTCTGAATATATTTTTATGCTTTATTTTCAAATGGTTTTAGCTTCACATTAAATTTAGAGTTTGAGAGAGAAGATGCCTATCCCTACATCTATATTCCTTATAGAATCTATGACTTCATTTTGCCTTACTGCCATAAATAGCCCCTCTCCAACAGAAACTATGCAAATACCAATAGATAGTGGTCCATCAAATCCTAAATTTTGGGAGAAAATTTAAGCATAATCTTATCTAGCCTCTCACTTTTAAAAGTGATGCTAATAGTAGTATGATAATAACTATCATTGTTTGAGTACTTACTATAAAACCAGATACTGTGCTGGGCACGTTGTGTTCTGTTCATTACTCATTCAGCACTTAAAACAGCCTTGTGAGGTAGGATTTATTATCCCCATTTTGCATGTTAGAAAACCAGAGCACCAGAGTTTTTAAGTAACTTGCCCGCAAGTCCATATTCTTAGGAACTATTGGAACTGCAGCTCAAACTCAGGCCTGTCAGACACTAAAATCCTTTCATTTCCTTATTTTTTGTCCTTATAAGATGCTTCAGGTTCATCTTGTATATTTCCTGCCCCAGCCCTGGAATGAGCTACTTCTCTAAGGAGCCCTGGTTCCTTTTATTGGAAAATGACATTAGAAATCAAGATCTGAGCACTAGTGTTCTCATCGCTTCTGGGATGTCATTGCTTCTAGGTCCTCTCGTTGGACAGAGCTAGGAAATGTGTCTATGCTAACCTATGTGTACCCACATATCTGTAATTATTTCTCTATATATCCATCTGCATCTATATAAGCTAAAGATGAGTTTATACTGATGTCTCTGAATCTAATCCAGTACCACATGGTTCATTCTAGACTTTCCTCTTTGTTTATCTGTAACTTCCTACTCCAACTATGAGAAATCTTGTTCCCATCGTGCACTAACCATTTACTTACTTGTTTAGTCTTAGTATACAAGTATAACAATTTCAGAATTGTTAACAAATACTCCCATGATTATCGCAATAGAGTCTACCATTTATTCATTAATACTTCTTGCTGAGAACTTCACTGAGACATTCAATCGCTATGATATATTTCATACATCTATCGACACCTGTCATTTAAAAAATTCTTTCACATACACAATCTTATTTAATCCCCACAAGACCCTGTGATGTGGGCAGGATAGAATGCTGGTAGATGAGAAATTGAGGTTCAGAGAAATTAAATAATGTGTATTAAATCACACAGTTTACCAGCAGTGGAGTTGGGTTTCTTCTCTTAGCCACTGTGTCTCCCTGTGGATGAGCAAAATATATCTGGAATTCATGGGGTACCGGTGAGAATGCATCAAGCGAGTGAAGTTAGACATAGCAACCAGGGCCCTGAGGCACCTTCCCCCCTCAACACACACACACATGCACACACTCACCCGGGAGAATCCCAGTTACCAGGACAGAATGAGCATGACTTCATGTCTTTGATATGATATAATTCATCTCTCATCAGTGGCAAATATGGTTGTGATCAGAAAAGAAACAAGTGTAAAAAATTCCATGTCTCTTAGCCATTACCACTGGGGAAACACTCTAGAGCAATTCTCCATAAACCCACACAACTTAGCCATCTTCGAGGCAGATGAGAGAGTACAAGCTAGGCCCAGATAATCACTTTAGGGGGCTATCATGAGAGATATTTGTGCAGGGAGGGCATGGAGAGAAGGGAAGGGAGAAGATCAAGTGACCTTAAGGGGGCTTTAATTTCAAAGACCGTATGAGCTGTTTTGTTGGAGAGCAGCATCAAGGAGTAATTGATGGGATGTTGTGTGGCAATATATATTCAAATATGTGTCGTGATAGATTATCTTGCCTGTTTTAAGGCAAATTTAAATCTAGTGTGGTCAAGCACGTTAATTAATAAATACAACTTTGTTCAGACTTCCAATATGTAAATACTTGAATGATATTTGAATCAACTCCAATAAGAATATGTTGTCTTTAAAAGCCCCGACTGCAAATTAAAATGGTATCTCTCTAACTTCCACAACACCCCTTGCCCTCCCACCATCAATGTCTTTAAATAGGTTTTAAAATATTTTATGTGAAAAAAACATTTCAAAGAATTCCCTGGGGCACCTCGGCTTGGCCCAGAAACTACTGTGGTCTTGACAAAGATTGGGCAGTTGACTTTGACAGAAATAAGCTGCCTCATTTCTTGAGTAGCCTCCTTTGGTTTTCTTCTCTCCAAGATGATGTGAATGGTAATTATTTACCTGCTAGAAGAGGCTGTAGTGAGAGAAAACTGGAGTAATATTGAGCACACATTACACATTGTATTCTGGTTTATATTAACTACACACATACCCCAAGGTTCTTTGGCAGAAGGCAGGAAGGCTGGGGTTGGAGTTAAAGAAGAGGAAACATGAGAAAGAAGATGAAGAATTGCCATTTCTCTCTGCGTCTTGGAATATTAGCTGTCTGTTGTTGCAAAACAAATTGCCCCCAAACTTAGCAGCTTAAAATGATAAACATTTATTATCTCAGGGCCTGTAAGTCAAGAATTCAGAAACAGTATATCTGGTTGGTCTCTTATGAGGTTGTAGCCAAGATGTTGGCCAGGGCTGCAGTCATCTGAAGGCTTGACTGCGGCTGGAGAATCTGCTTTCAAGACTGTTCACTTCTGTGGCTCATATGTTGGCCTGAGCTGGTAGCAGGTGGCCTCAGTTCCTCCCAAGCACTTCACGGGGCTGCTTGAGTGTCCTTGCAAAGCGGCCGTTGGTTTCCTCCAATGTGAGTGATCCAAGAACGTGAGGCAAAGCCTAAATATCTTTTATAATATGGCCTTGGAAGTTACACTCGTCATTTTGGCATTGTTCGATTGTTTATACATGTCAGCACTCTTCGATGGGGGGGAGACTACGCCAGGATGGGAATTCCAGGAGCCTGATTATCTCACTTCGTTTCTCTATTATAAACATAAGGTCATATTTGCCCAGCCTATCTCATGGTGTTATTGTGAGAATCACATGGCATAGTGGATATAACCAGACGTGAAAGAACATAGAAGTATAACGCATATTATAAATGTTATTTTTAAATTATTATGAAAAAAATTTACTGGACACCTGCCATATCCCATATCCTGGAAAACAGTAGCGAAGAAGATGGACATGGCCCTGCCTTTAGAACTTGACTTCTAGTAGAAAAAAAGAGACCATAAGAAGTAGAACAAACAGTGAAGAATTATGGAATTGTGTTAAGTTTCCGTGTAAGAAAAAACAGCATCCTCTGATGGAGAGAAATAGGCACAGAAGCTAAGAGGAGGACTATGAAATGCCCCTCTCAGAATCTGACTTCTCAGGGGAGATCTGAAGGATGAGATGGACACAGTCACATGATGAGACTCAGACCACACTGGACCAGGGCTCCCCACTGAACAGATTGGTAGAGCTCCACAAACACCAGACTACGTATTGTAAAAGCCCAAAGGAGCACGGCTCTCCTGTGATTCAGGGTGTCCATCATCTCAAACACTAGAATTATAAAGTGTGCTCATTGTGCTTCCCATTCAGGGAAAACTATCTATTGACCTTCAACTAGAGGGGTGGCACCTGAAAGAAACAGCCCGAAAGATAGTATTTACAGGGCTTAAGATGCGTCTGAGGATCCACAAAGCCCCTACCCCCTACCTGCCACACCACAGTGTGGCTAGCCTCGGGGTTTGCCAGAAAAATAGATCAAGCCCTGGAGGGGCCTGAGGAAAAAACAATGAAGGCTTTTCTGCTCCTCTCACTTCTGTTTCAGGTCTTCACGGAGCCAGCTGAAGATTGGGTGAAGGAGATTGGAAGATGGGAAATGGAAATTCAACTCCATGACAGGCTTCCTGGTCTACCTATTCCAGGCCAGCCTCTTTCCTAGATTTTTGTATCTCTTAGTACATTCAAAAACTCTTTCAGATCCAACAGAATCACTGGACACAGGGCAGGCTTACCCTAGCAGTGTTGGTTTCTGGGCTCGTTTTTAGTTAATTTTTAAAAGCCATGCTCTAGCTTTTTAATTGTTTTGTTACTTTGAATCAGAGCAGTAGAAGTAATTCTTCCAGTACTCAGTCTCGCTAAGTGAGCATAGACCTGAATGGAGAGAGATAGGCCACCCGTAGTTTGGGGGGAAGAATAAAAGATAAAGTGAAGTATCTCCTTCAAATCCTGGCTCAGAATCCTTTTGTCTGAAGTCTAGCAGAAGTGTCCTTCACATGAGAAGTTTTTACAAATGGATCATTGAAAGCAGAAGACATTTCTGGGTCCCTCAGCAACGTGTATCCCTTCCCATTCACCCCACCTGTATCAGAACAAGCAGAATGATAATATAATACAACACCTGAGCAGCTGGCAAAGGCAGGTTTGGGCCCACAGAAGCTTTAAAAGGAAACCCCAAAGCCCACAAACTCCCCCAAACAATTTTGTTTTAAATATGGTTTTTATGTTAATCTCTGTCACAATAGATTCCCCACCACTCTAAATCAAAGGAGCACACTATGGAAAATTACTGTAAAGCACAACTCGCGCGACAAGGCGCCGCTTGACCAAGAAACATACCTGACAAATTGCTGCAGGATCACGCTGGATGAAGCCTCATTGTGGTTATTAGATGTACGACTTAGGGCCATGTACCTCTTCTGATCTAGCCCACTGCTGTCAGTGTTGGCAAACAGAAAGCTAGGTTACTGCCACATAGATCCCAGGAGCTCACTCTCTTGAGAACACTGACAGTCCAGCATCGCGGTTCTGGCTATGGACATTGATGTCAAATGGGTCTGAATCTTAGCTTTGCTGTTTCCTAACTTCAGAACTTTGGGTAACTCACATCTCTCGGAGACTCACTTTCCTGTGGGAACAAAAATAATGTTTACCTCCCAGGCATGTCGAGGATTCAATAAGACAATGTTGATGAAACATCTTTCCTTGTAAGTGCTCAATCAATATTAGTTATTTTTATTATTTGTTATGTAATAGTATTAATATTACACGTTTATTATGTCTTTTTGCTCACCTTTCAAAGGGTCAGTTATGGCATGTGGGCAGGTAGATTCTACATCTATTATCAATTGCATCTCTTACACTCCTTTTCCATATGGGTTTTATGGTTTCCTTTTTGGGGTTGGTAATAACAAATCTCACTCAATAGTACAGCAAGAGACTGTACTATTGCCTCAAACCTGTTCTGTATAAGCCAGAGTTCTGGGATTATACTGTTACTGTATAGTTGGACAACCTCAATAATACTGTTAATGGATGAACATGGATCAACGTTGAAGTTAAGTTCCAAGAGTTCCAGTTAGGTGGAATGTTTTTCAGGCAACTGGTGTACAATTTGGGGAAGTCATTTCAGCCACGTGACAACCTTCCTATGAGCCATTGTATTGGCCTAGGCATCCCTTTCAGAGACATTAGCTAAAGGTTTTGTACTATTAAAATTCACCTTAGAAGATCTGGGAATAGTTGAGCTGATTGGAAAAGGCAGTGGGCACTTCGAGTTCAATGTAAATTATCAATGTGGTTTAGACAAATTAAAGACCTCTTTAACTCCCAGTGCTCAATATGAAAAGCATCCAGACTAACACAATAGGTCACACTTAAATGATTCTCTCCTTAAGAATTAAACTGTCTTTGCACCTTGCATTGGTGGCAGAAGATAATAAGATGCAGCTCCCCTAACTGAATCTTTCTTAAAGGAAATGACCAGGTAAAAGAATGGAGTTACTGTGCATGAAAAAAGAAAAATACAAAAATAATTTGACCTGCAAAAAGAATCAATTTTTCTGTGTACTGAAGCAAGACGCTAACAAGCATGACAGTGAGCCCTTCGGCTATTGAAACGCTCTGTAAAGGCTTTGCTTCAGCACGGAAGCCATCCGTGGTCGAGGTTTCAATATGGGGTGAGTCTAGCTGCCTAGGTCTGAATTCATAACGAGTTTTAGATAGGATATGTCTGTAACGACGGGGGGTTGGGATTAGTCGCAAGACTGTATGCGTGGGGGAGGTGGGATTAATAGGATACTGAGGATTTAACCCTCCAGAGAAACTAAGTATTACTTCTGTCTGAGACTGCCAACCACCACTGAACACTTCCCTATGGCTCAACTTTCGTGTTTGTAAAAAGTGGGCACTTTTGTTAGTACTGGCATAGAAAGGGCAGAGGACTAAATGGGGTTAAAACATTCAATTTCTTCTGAATAAGGTGATAGCCAGTGAAGATGGAGTTGGGAAGGAGCTCCATTTTTGTAGTGAGATTGCATAAAGCTGCTTGAAAAGTTCTGTCATATTCTTTGGTGAATAGGCCTTTTAAGTTCTTCATAAATTTGAAATTCTTTCATCCCAGCAAGTGAATTATAGCTCTAAGTTTGCATTGACTGTGTGAGAGACACTGTTCTTTATATCCATTTTCTTATTCTATGTCTATAATAACCCCCTAAGGCACAGGTAGGTATTCCCAATTAAGAGATCCACAAACTAAGTCTTAGAGAGTAAGTAACAAGGTCAAGTTCACACAATAGTTAGTGGAAAAGTGGAGATTTGAACCCAGGTCTGTCCAATTCTAAGAGGCTTTTATGATATCCTAAGCATTATGTGATCATCCTTGCTTCTGTCTGGGCTTCCTTGTCCCATGGGGAACAGCAGGACCCGCACAGAAGGACTGGGGACAAGTCCTCAGTTGTTTGTCTAGGGAGAGTACTTTGTCATGTTATAACACTATTCAATTTCAAGAGCTAAAGTGTGTCTATTTTTTGTGTTTTGTAATGTTAATCATAAATATACTTATGGAGACACAGAATAAAATATTTTAAATTGGAACTATCAGACAATACCAAATGCCTGGTCACCCTAATTACAAGACATACAACACAATGAACAGTACTGCAATTCTTAGGCCCTGACACAGCAGCCCAGGTGGGATGGGCCGTTAAGGATATGTTGATTATCTAGATCAGGGGTCCACAACCCCTGGGCCGGAGACCAGTATTGGTCCGTGGCCTGTTAGGAACTGGGCTGCACAGCAGGAGGTGAGCAGTGGGTGAGCGAGCGAAGCTTCATCTGCCGCTGCCCATCACTCCCCTTCACTCCCCATGGCTCCCCGTCGCTCCCCACGGCTCCCCACGTCTCCCCACGGCTCCCCATCTCTCCCCATCGCTCCCCACCACTCCCCACGGCTCCCCATCGCTCCCCATGGCTCCACATGGCTCCCCATCGCTCCCCACGGCTCCCCATCGCTCCCCATGACTCCCCATCGCTCCCCATCGCTCCCCACGGCTCCCCATCGCTCCCCACGGCTCCCCACGGCTCCCCATCGCTCCCCATCGCTCCCCACGGCTCCCCACGGCTCCCCATCGCTCCCCATCGCTCCCCACAGCTCCCCATCGCTCCCCACGGCTCCCCATCGCTCCCCACGGCTCCCCATCGCTCCCCATGGCTCCACATGGCTCCCCACGGCTCCTCATCGCTCCCCATCTCTCCCCGTCGTTCCCCACCACTCCTCATCACTCCCCATCGCTCCCCATCACTCCCCACGGCTCCTCACCGCTCCCCATCGCTCCCCATCACTCCCCGTCACTCCCTATGGCTCCCCACAGCTCCCCGTCGCTCCTCACGGCTCCCCACCACTCCCCATGGCTCCCCACCACTCCCCACGGCTCCTCATCACTCCTCAACGCTCCCCATCTCTCCCTGTCGTTCCCCACCACTCCTCATCGCTCCCCATGGCTCCCCGTCGCTCCCCGTCGCTCCTCATCACTCCCCACGGCTCCCCATGGCTCCCCACGGCTCCCCATGGCTCCCCGTCGCTCCCTGTCGCTCCCCGTCGCTCCTCATTGCTCGCGTTACTGCCTGAACCATCCCCCTCCCCACCCCCACCCTCTCATTCGTGCAAAAATTGTCTTCCACAAAACTGGTCCCTGGTGACAAAAAGGTTGGGGACCGCTGATCAAGATGACTCTCTTTTCTTTCATACGGCAAAAATATGCAAGCTCCACTTAAAACTCCATTATGAGAACAAGAGACTCTGATCTTTAGTCAGTTCCCATCTACCCTCCAAGACCTTTAGACAGGCTCATCCAGCCCTCCGGCTTCTTGATGGGTGTTGAGCTTGGCTGTAATGGCAATGTGTGAGAGAAACCTGGTGATGCGAAATGCTAAAACACACAATAAATAATGTGAGCAGAACAGAGAAACTGCCAGGGCCACAAAGTGACTGAGGCTACTGCAAAAGTGCTAGTGCCCTGCCTTCTGTCTCTGGTTCCTCCCCATCACCATCTATGGGCCTCTGCTCTCTGGGCAAAGTTCTCCTCCCATTCCCCATCCTTGGATGAAACATCCTAGATGTTTCCTCGATCTGGTGAGTTAGACTCCATCTGAAAAATAAATTCCTGCCAGGGACGTTCTATTTCATGCTTTTAGTTCTAGTTTTATTGAGCTACAACTGACGTAACAGCATGGTATAATTTTGAGGCGCACAGCATAAGGATTTGACTTACATACATCATGGAGTGATTATCACAGTAAGTTTAGTGAATATTCATCATCTCATAGAGATATAAAACAAAAGAAATAGAAAAAAATGTTTTCCTTGTGATGAAAACTCTTAGGGTTTGCTCTCTAACAACTTTCATATGTAACACAGAACAGCATTAATTACATTTATCATGTTGTAATCCCATGTTATCATCCCTAGTACTTATTTATCTTATAACGGGAAGTTTGTACCTTTTGTATCATCCAATACCCCCTCCCCTCACCCCCTGTTTCTGGTAAGCACAACTCTGTCTTTTTCTATGAGTTTGTTTTTGAAGTATCAGTGACCTACAACACTGTGTTAGTTCCTGTTATACAATGCTGTATAGTGATTTGATATTTCTATACATTTCAAAATGATTACCACAATAAGTCTAGTCACGATATGTCAGCATACAAAGATATTACACACTTATGAACTATATTCCCCAGATTGTACATTTCATACCTGTGACTCATTTATTTTGTAACTGGAAGTTTGTACCTCTTAATCTTCCTCACTTATTTCTTTCCTCCCCCCACCCCCCTCCCTTCTCTGCCAAGGATATTTTAAATCCAACAAGTACAAATGGACCCAAAGTCACTTTGCAAAAAGACTGTATGAAAAGCATATGTTTATATAAAATCTTTCATATCAGTGCTGAGTGCCAGAAAGCAGAGAAATCAGAGACCAAAGTGAATACTATTGTGCCCAGTTCTTTAACATAACATTTGTTCTGAAAAGCACAGACTATTACGAGAAAAGTCTAGACAGGGATAATGACCTTTTACTAAGAGTTGCAAAAAAGGGGTGGGGGAGAAGAGGAAGGAAGGAAGCATAGAAGGGAGGAAGGGAAGGAGAAAGAAAAAATGTTAACATGATGGGTGCCTGAGCCAGATACTTTCAGCCAGTCTTTACAGAATGCGTACTGGGTTAGATCTAGGTTGGCAGCTAAAGATGCAGTATCACAATACATTCAAATGCCTTCAGAATTTGTGAGCTTCATGGCAGAATCTTGGAGGGAGAAGGAAATTAACGAAAGTTGTTATTGTCATTTATAGTAAGTCAGATGTTAGAGACCAGCACAAATCTCTCCAAATAGACTGGATTTGCTTAAAAGCAAATGGTTTTTGTTAGGGGTTTATTTTTCTCGTGTCAAAAACATGAGGTTACACTGTAAAAGGAAGTGGTAAAACCTACATCACTCAAAGCCTTGGGGGATGGATCCACGTGTTCCCACATGCTCAACAGTTATTGAAAGTGTGATTCTCATTTTACCTGTTAATCCAATACTTGGAAATATTCAACAAGGAGCTTAGCCTTCTTCCCAGTTATGATTTCTCAGCAATTGCAGAGAACACATTCTACTGGAAAAAACCCTGAACAAACCTGAAATGTTTACAATTCCAGAATTCATTTTATGACCAACAGTATTTTACGTGGTTTATTAAACAGTGTTTATTGTCAGAATGAAGCACCGATTTCTGATTAATATACATTATCCAACTTAAGATTTCTCTGAAGGACATTCAGGAAATACCTAATGAATGTATTCATTTTACCCATATATTTTTTGAGAGGCTCTGTGATATATAATAATAAAGAAAACAGGTTTTTCTAGATTAAATATATATAATGGGAAGAGTTCTGAGAACTGAGAGAAAAGCAACTTTAGCCTGAACTTTTCCAGATAACTGGTTCAGTTATGTCATTCTCCTTCTGCTGTAATCTCACACAGTTTTAAATTTGAGAGGAGAAGCATGTACATTTTCATTGCAGTATAAATGATCTCAAAATAGAAGTTGATTTTTAATTTTGTATGAGACTCTTTAAAAAGTTTAAATGTCTTAGAGTTTTTAAAATATTTATTTTTTTATTCTATCAATTTTTAAATATTTATTTATTTTTTATTGGGGTATAGTTGCTTTACAATGTTGTGCTAGCTTCTGCTACACAGTGAAGTGAACCAGCCATATGTATACACGTATCCCCTCCCTTTTGGATTTCCCTCTCATCCAGGTCACCACAGAGCACAGAGTAGAGTTCCCCATTGCTACACAGCAGGTCCTCACTAGTTATCTGTATCATACCCAGTGACATATATATGTCAATCCCAATCTCCCAATTCATCCCATCCTTTTTCCCCCGCCCAGTGTTCACACTTTTGTTCTCTACATCTATGTCTCTATTTCTGCTTTGCAAATAGGTTCATCTGTACCATTTTTCTAGATTCGACACATATGAGTTAATATACGATATTTGTTTTTCTTTCTGGCTTACTTCACTCTGTATGACAGTCTCTAGGTCCATCCACGTCTCTACAAATGACCCAATTTCATTCCTTTTTATGGCTGAGTAATATTCCATTGTATAAATGTACCATATTTTCTTTATCCATTCTTCTGTCGATGGACACTTAGGTTGCTTCCATGTCCTGGCTATTGTAAATAGTGCTGCAGTGAACATTGGGTTGCATGTGTCTTTTTGAATTATGGTTTTCTCAGGGCATATGCCCAGTCGTGGGATTGCTGTGTCTAATGGTAGCTCTATTTTTAGTTTTTTAAGGAACCTCCGTATAGAGTTTTAAAAATATTTAAACAAAATGTGATATTATATAACTTGTGAGTATAAGGAAAGCAATAACATTACATCACTTTTTATTAAGCCACTTTTAACATTATTTACACACACATACACACACACACACATATATAATTTTTAGCACAGTATCAGGGAGCAGTTGTCCTCTGAAATTTGTGTAGAGGTGAAACTTATTGACTTTGAAGGTCACAGTTGTCCCTTACTTGCTGACTTCCTGGGTCCAAGATTTTAGGGCTAAGTGGAGCAAAGGATCATTCTACCTTGGGGGAACCAGGAAGACAGGGCTGACCTGGCTCTTAACACGACTCTTCTACTGACCTGAAAGTGTACATCAGGTCTCTTGAGAGCTATAAATGATACTAATAAATTATTAGTCATAATAAAAGGCATTAATTATGCTTGACATGGATATAGCACTCAGAATTTCTGTGGGCTTACATTTGCGTTATCTAATTTCTGAATTCAAGTGACAGTAGTGTGCCTTAAACTGTCTATATAGCTGCAAGACTAAAATAGAAAGAAAAAAATAATAACCTGCCAATTTTCTTGAACCAAATAGCCATCCTAACTGAATTTGAGTTTTCTTCTGGTACTATGAAGCACTGGTGAATGGCTCATGCTTTTTGCATATCATTTCCTTAAGAGATAAAGATGGTCATTTCTTCCTATTTAGGGGTTTTGTCATGGAAACATACTCTAAAAATCGGCCCTAACCACTTGGGACCAAGCTTCCCAAATGGATGTACTGAGCACACTGTTAATTCAGACTGAAGCATTCACTCAGCTTGTGATTATCCAGAATTATCTCAGTGGATAATGATTTTAATACTTCATAACACTCATTATGGCATTAGTGGTTTCATATTAATAAGATATTAGTTTTGTTATTCAGGGAATCTAATACATGAGAGTAAAAAAACCCCAAAAATCAACCTTAAAGCCTTTGTTACCCAACAGAGTTTTTGTTCGTTTGTTATTATCAAAATGCCTTTCCTTACTGAAATAATTATTTGAGCTTTCCATGATTCTATCTCATTATTCTTAGTGTTAAAATATGTTGTCCTTTGAGAGTTTGATCCTTGTGACTACCATACTTTGCGTTTGGCTATAGCTGATCTAAAGAAAAATGTCAGATTATCTTATTTTAACTTCTTACTTAGTCTTTTGTATGCAAAATGACTTGATCATAATGCTTATCTTTCATTCTGTGCAGATTCATTATAAAATATACTGTAGATCAAAAAGCAAAATTTTAGCAATAATATCATTATACTTGGGACCCAATGGCTTTCAAAGCTTATGAATTAACAGAAAGTCCTTTAATAACATCACCCATCCTGTTCTCATGATGAAGCATGAAAATTGACACGAGAGTGCCATGTCAGGGCTTTTACAAGGTCTGATAATGTCTGGATGAAAACTTTTACTGTAAAGACTTGGGAAATTGCCTGAGGAGAAGTCTTCCTTTAAAACCATAGTATTTTCTAACAATTTTTAGATTTCTGAATTTAATCCCAAATCAAGAAAATATGAAATCTGTGTAAAATCTTGGAGGAAAAATATAAATATACATGGCTCAAGTAAGATGATAGCTCTAATAATTAGGTTAAGATGTCTAACACACAGTTATAAATAAAAACAAGACTGATTCATTCTTTCAACAATACCTATTGAGGGCCTGCTATGAGTCTGGTACTGGGCTAAAAGTTAGGAGTAGGGACACAATTATGAATAAAATGCAGTTCCTGCTCCAAGGAGATGTTTATTCATAAAGTTACTTGTCAGATCTCACAAGTATAGACCTAATTTTTTTAATATAAATAGTAATTGCAGGTTCTAAGTCTTCTTCATTCAAGATACACTGTCATCCCACAATGAGGACAAAGTAAAGAATATGGATGGCAGAAAGTCTAATGTAGAAAACAATATTGTTAATAACACCTTCAAATTGGGAAGGCATGTGAAGAATATTTTAGATCCACTCTTTCTCATAAAATTGAAAAGTGAAGGATTGATGCTTCTCGCAAAGTTTTTGGAAATACATTCTAAAAATTATGGTTTCATAAAGCTAATTTTAGTTATTTTGCTTTCCCGCTCCAATTTCTTATTTTATCCATTTCTCCCTGTAACAATGGAAAAATACCCTCTCAGGGAAATTTGATTCTGTTTCAAGTGACTCATAATCGAGCCTAAGGGGACTTATAAAAAGGATTTATTTTTTCAATGCATTTTTTTGGCAACTGAACCAAAAGCTTTGAAAATGCAGAGTGAGCAACAAATTGAAAACTATGAGAGTTGAAGGGAATGCCACCAATTCAGAGATTATGGTTTTCAATCTTCCATTTGGGGAAGTACTGATTTTTAGGAGACTTTAATGTGTGTAAATGGCAAAACCATTACTGATAGTAGTGTTTTTACTGAAGAACGTAAGATAGATTTTAAAATCTTGAACTTTGTGGAAAACAATGGTTTAAGATTTAAATTTTAAGTGTCGGACATGTGGAAATGAGGGATGGGGCTCGGAAGAATCTGGTAAGAAGAACCCATGTCATGAAAGCTTTAAAAAAGGGACGAGGATTCTAAATGTATCAGACAGCTCTTGATGTTATATTAAATGCATTTTGGAGTTCACACTATAGCACACTAAATAAAGTAAAAAGGTGAGTATTAAATATTTTCTGTAGCATTTTTGGTGGTTATCTCAGTCTAGTCACTGAAGACTTTATAAAATCATGCTGATTCAAGAGCATATGAAAGCATTTATATACCCCAAGGTGAGCCCCAGAATGAATACAATTCACTTCTTTTGCAAGTTTAAAGTTACTTATATCAGACGTTGACATCTGGACCTTTTGCTACTAGACACAAGTGATCTTTGAGATGAACTGATGTTACTCAGTACTTCAAAGAATACTGGACAGATTCTCAGAATCCTCAAACAAAGCATCCCAGTAACACCAACAAAAGTGCACCATGTTCTCCAGCGTCTAATGGACCAGACAACAAGATATGACAATTCTGTGCGAGTCGTGGAGATCGCAACTCAGCTTCATTTCTATTTGGAACTTAGCCTCTAATTTTAAGTTTATTTTTCCCAGATTTTAATGTAAATCTGCTGGCAGAGAAGAGATGCATATATATTTCAGCAACATTAACTCATTTAGTGATCTCCAAACTTTTGTGTACTCGTACACACACACTAATGCCCCATAATTCTTGCCACCTGGAAGTCCTCCTGAAGCTTCTCTCTTAACACCAAAGTAAATGGTAAGTTTGAAAAATAGCACCCTTTTACTGCAATTTGACAAAAATCATCTTTGCAAATATTATAACAGGCTCTTGTCCATGGCACTTAATACAAAACTTTTCTGTATATCACAGGATGATGTAATGGCATGTCGAAACTCTACATTACTGCCAAATCATCCCTTCGCCTAAAATTATCGTACCAAAGCCTCAGAATTAAATATGTGAAGATTCATATAGTTTTCCATTTTTGGAAGAAGCAAAAACATCCCAAGGGGGAATTTGGATGACACATGGATGAACAAATATTCGCTTGTTTCCTTGTAGTTATTTTTCAAAAAAGTCTTCCACATTAGGAGTAATAAACTTATGTAAGTGAGCTCTAAAATCTAAAAATTAGGTTGCCGTTCGCTATTGGAAATCAGTGATGGTGATGTGGGAATTATGCCCCAGGAAGTTAAAGTTCCAGTGAGCAACGCTGGCTGTCGAATTCTGATCTCGTTGCAACCTGAGCTCAATAGCTCGGAAAATAGCAAACCAGTAATTGTGTGAATCCAATCAGGGAACAAAATCACAGAATTTTTCAGTAAGTAAGAAAATGGAATTGTAAATATCAGACTTGTTTAGTTCCCATTACCACAGCTGGAGGCAAGAAAAGAACATGGTTTAGTACAATACAGTCAGGTAGGAATTATCACATACAATGAGGTTGAAAATTCTAGAGAAATATCGGAAAAAGAAAGCACAGCACCTTCACAAAATTTCCTTGGGTGTGGCTCCCCTGTCCCCCATTTGAAGATCACATGTGGTTTAAGACAAAACAACTGTGAAGTTTTTAGCAGTAGCAAACCTGCACCCTTTTGCCAAGAGTAAATTATCAGAACATTTCTGTGATCTGATATTAGTTTTTAAAGAAGGGTATCTTATTCACACTAAATGCCTTGATGATAATTTTTTCAGAACACTCTAATGGCCGGATTGTTATTAACAAACAGCAATAGCTGTTGCTCAGAGGAGTACTTTTATATTACTCCATGATTATCCTGGGAACAAATTTGTGTAACGATCCATTATGTGTGTGTCATTCACGAATGCTGAACTGAGGTAGGCTGCCTCAGCTAATACCGGCAGCTACACGTTGTCTGTAAGGACAGTGAGTGTCCCCTCTGTGAATTCAGACCTTCAGACCTCTCAGCATATGCATGGGGCCTGTCTGTGAACTTCACTTTCCTGAGAACCTCCCTAAAAAGCCTCTGTTTCTCATACCTTTCCTCTTCCTTATTTCTCCCTCTGAAATGACTCTCTCATTTCCTTTGTGATTCTCCCAACATTGATATCTTACACTTCTGATGAAAAAAGCCCGACTTCCATCTTCCTATAAATAATGGCAGTTAGAAGCCAGTTCCTAAGATATTTAAAAATCTTAATCAGTCTGGCACCAAGTGTTAATCTTTTACTTAAAAATAAGTAAGGATAACAATTGGAGGAATAATAGGGTCATGTGAAGATGACAATAGGACATTTGCTATAGAGAGTCTAAATTCATCTTATGAAAAGCTTAGCAAAAAGTTTCACACACTTACTTCACCTATACCAGAGTTCCTGGCATTATCTATTCATTGTAGTAAAGACTAGAAACTTGAGGAAAGAGTGATCATGTCCAAGGGGTAGTTTGTTCATAGTTTGATTACAGCCTTTTTATTCCAGAGGATATAAATTGGCTCACACAATTACATAGAATGCAGTAAGTTATATTAAATGTAGGTGAGAAGAAATAAAATAAAACAAAGATACGGACATATCAAAAACATAAAACAGGAATCAGGCCAGGATAAAAGTATAGATCTCTATACTTGCTAAGGGTGGGGTGTATTAGTGAAGGTTCTCCAGCGAAATAGAACCAATGGGGTGAGTGTGTGTGTGTGTGTGTGTTGGCTAACATGACTATGGAGTCTGGCAAGTGCAAAATCTGCAGAGTGGGCTGGCAGGAGACCTGGGGAAGAGCTGATGTTGCAGTTCAAGTCCAACAGCCTTCCTTCATTTTGTCCCGTCCCTGTCACCTTTAGTACAAACCGGCGGTGTTTCTGCTGTGCGTTCCATCTCTGTTCCTGGATTCTGCTGACATGGCTGAATGGATGCTTGAGTCACACCCTTAGTCTCTTTATGGAGTGATTGTCCAGTAACACCCTTGCTGTTCTCTCCAAAACACACTTTCTCAGACTTTTGCCATAGAGATAGGCTAATTTTCCAAATATTCAAGTTCTTTTTGCTTAACAATTCCTTCAATCTATCTCTCTTCTTTTGCATTTTACTGTGAACAGTAACCATGAAGCTGGCCACACCTTCGATACTTTGCTTAGAGATGTCTCCAGCTAAATATACAGGTTCATCACTCACACATCCTACTTTCCACAATTCAGCCGAGTTCTCTGCCACTGTATAGTAAGAATCGCCTTTCTTCCAATGTGCAATACCATGGCCCTCATTTCTGTCTGAGACCTCACTCAATCACGTTTAATGTCTGTGTCTGCCAACAATCTCTTCAAGGCAATCTTGACTTTTCTCACATGTGCCTCAAAACTCTTCCAGCTTCTATCCATTAACCAGGTCTGAAGCCACTTCCACATTTTCAGGAGTTTGTTACAGCAGTGCCCCACTTTTTGGAACCAAAATTTATATTAATATGCTAAAGCTGCCATAAAAAATACCACAGACTGAGTGGCTTAAACAATAGAAAAATATTCTCTTAACAATTCTGGAGGCTGGAAGTCCAAGATCAAGGTGTCAGCAAGGTTGGTTTCCTCTGAGGCATCTCTTGTTGGCTTGCAGATGGTAACCTCTTGCTGTGTCTTCACATGGTCTTTCCTCTGCCCATGCACATCCCTGGTGTCTCCCTATGTGTCCTAATCTCTTCTTGTAAGGACAGCAGTCAGATTGGATCGGGACCAACTCCAATGGCCTTATTCGAACTTAATCATCTCTTTAGCAGCCCTATTTCCAAGTACAATCACATTCTAAGCCTGAGGGTTAAGCTTCAGCATATGATTTTGTAGGAGGACACAATTCAGTCCATAACATGGAGGTTGGGAGAAAGTTTGGTCTAAGCTTTCCTGCCACTAAAATGAATAAGAAACATTGATTAATGGCACAATTCATGTGTCCATAAGACAGAAACAAAACAATTCCTGAGGAGAGCACAACCCTTCCTTTATGTTAAGACTTGGCCGTCATAAAGGCTTGTGAACAAGCAATCTGAGGGGCTGTCTCAGTGGACAGAAGATGGGAGCAAACTGGGGCAATATTACTAAGGGTGTGTGTCTGCAGCAAACTCTTCAAAAATCAGTGTGGTGTCTGGGTGTGTTCAGGAAACTTGAGGCAGAGAAAAGTGGAACTTTAATTAGATGCAGATGTGCTGATATTCTAGCTAATGTCCTCTGAGAAGAAATTTTGGCAAAGGAATGGGTCTCTGTGAGAAAGGGGGACAGAGGAGACCTCCCCAGGGGAGCAGCACCTCTCCCTCTAGGAGAGGAGACAGATTTCAAAGACAGGGGCTCTTCAAGGATGAGTGAGGAACCTTGGAGGTGTTGACTGAGTCCAGAGATTCAGCTCTGAGGGCTGAGTGAGATACCTAAGCAGGAAGTTTCTGCAGATGGAATCTGGGGCCAGCAGGTGAGGTGGTGGTTCACGAGACTGGAGGGCAGGCAAGCATGGCTGAAGCTGAAGGGAAAGTCCTTTAAGTCAGAAAAATATTCTTCCTTCCTTCCAGCCCCAGGGAAATGGTGTGTGAGAGAGAGAGAGAGAGAGAGAGAGAGAGAGAAAGGGGGGTGAGGCAGAGGAGAGAGAGACCCCACAAAAGAGAGGCACTGAATGATTGGTTGGGTCTGGGATCATCTTTCAGATAACAGAATCCAGAATATTGAATGGCAGGTGACTGGGACATTGATTAAAATACTTCAGTTTAGAATTCCTAAACAAAACCCCAGAAACGATGACCACAGTACATTGGGTTTACCAATTTTGAGCACGCAGAATGCACATTGGCTCATTTGAATCTCGCCAAAGTTTTTGAGGTCTGCCAGGCGAGAGTGTTCTCTTCAATTCACATTTGAGGAGACTGAAGCTCCGAGGAGCAATGCCTTGCTCAAGATCATAAGGTTGGGGCTTCCCCGGTGGCGCAGTGGTTGAGAGTCCGCCTGCCGATGCAGGGGACACGGGTTCGTGCCCCAGTCTGGGAGGATCCCACATGCCGCGGAGCGGCTGGGCCAGTGAGCCGTGGTCGTTGAGCCTATGCGTCCGGAACCTGTGCTCCGCAACGGGAGAGGCCACAACAGTGAGAGGCCCACGTACCGCAAAAAAAAAAAAAAAAAAAAATCATAAGATTGATCTCCACACAGACTAGGTCTTCCAAGGCCACGCCCAGAGCTCTCCGGCCAGTGCTCAGCGCCAATGGACCATGGGCCGTCTTGTGCCTTACATCGCAGCACTGGAGAGAGAGTGGGTGTGGCTTTTGGAGGA
Source organism: Stenella coeruleoalba (assembly GCF_951394435.1). Classification (NCBI taxonomy): domain Eukaryota; kingdom Metazoa; phylum Chordata; class Mammalia; order Artiodactyla; family Delphinidae; genus Stenella; species Stenella coeruleoalba. The sequence continues at coordinate 59,913,377 of NC_137150.1, forward strand.
GAAGCAGCTACTTTACCATGGATTCCCCCCCAACCTTCTACCCATACGTTCTTTTAAAAACTTGGTGGTGGCAGCAGAAAATAACCCAAACTGAGTAGCACTTGGAGAATGGCTCGGGGGTGACTCGAGGAGGCCTTGCCACACCACAAGGACCGCACTGGAAAAGAAAGGAAACTAATCAAAAGGTTTTGTTTTGTTTTCTTTTGCTTGAAGAAAGCCAGAAGTAACGAGAAGCTGATTCAACTGTCCAATAGTGATTTACAGGAGATATATGTAAGAGTAAATTCCCCTCTTGCCTTAACAATATAACAAAGTAGAAATGAATAGCCTTAGGGATATTTTAAATTCAGCGTTCTATTTTCAAATGGAACTCTTCTCAGAGCCCAAGGCTCAGCCCTATCATGAAAAAAGTTCGGTGTCAGGCCATAAGAAGACAGGATTAAAAGTACAGAGTTTTTTTTTTAATTATTAGAACTTTTAAAACCCACAACCATAATTATCTTGTGTCTTTGGAGAAGAGGGAAAAAAAGGCAGATTTTTAAACTATTAATTAATTTAGTCCAAACTCAGATAAAGTTATTCTCATTTAAAAGATAAATAGAGATAAGGAGTAGTAAAATCATCCAGAATGTCAGACATAGAGCATAGATTAGGTTCTACTGTTCCTTTTAAAGGGATGGTCTTTGTACATTCAGTGGAGACTTAACAAACAGGAAGGGAATGAACTATGTGAATGAGGAACACACCATCTTCAGTTTGCCCATTCTTGTTGACATGAATGAAAATTACTACACTAATTATAAACAAAATCCTAATGGTACTAAAAACATATTAGAAATATATATGCTTCATCTCTATTACAGGCATATTTTCCCTCACATTCTGCTACAAAATCATGGCAGGTTAAGTAAGGCCGGGACTTTGAGACCACGTCCAAGCTGGTTTTAAGAACACTTCACTTCTTCAGGGTTCTCTTGCCTGGTTTATCAGTGACTGTCCCAAAAGGAAACAGACGACTAACTCAAACGGGATAATTAAGGAGAATGTAACGAAGGGAATATTCACAAACATTTGACGGGGTTTAGGGAGATCAAGAAACGATGGTGAAGAATCCTGGGGCTAGCAACCTCAGGGAGCTCTTAACACCCCCAAGTGCGAAGGAGCAAGCAGAGGAAGCAATCCCAGGACTCCAGAAAGTTGTGGCTGTAACACTAGCCTATACACACAACTCAGGCAAAGGAAACACAGCACTTTTACACTTAATGCATTCTTAAAACATGCATGCAAATTAAATCCAAACAACAGACTTAAATGTTATAAGAAGGTTTCCATTCTCAGAGAACTAAAAAATAAATGTGGACACAAGTTTTAGTGGTGTAATTTCCAACATTTTACATATAATTGTGTTCATTTCCTTTACAGTTGAGTGCCTTGACTCCTTTAAGTATCCAACTGAAGCCAGTCATTCCTTCTATTTATTTATTTATTTTATTTTTGGTTGTGTTGGGTCTTCATTGCTTCGTGCGGGCTTCCTCTAGTTGCGGCGAGCGGGGGCTACTCTTCGCTGCGGTGCGCGGGCTTCTCACTGTGGTGACTTCTCTTGCTGCAGAGCACGGGCTCTAGTTGCACGGGCTTCAGTAGTTGTGGCTCTCAGTACTAGAGCACAGGCTCAGTGGTTGTGGCGCACAGGCTTATTTGCTCTGCGGCATGTGGGATCGTCCCGGACCAGGGCTCGAACCCGTGTCCCCTGCACTGGCAGGCGGATTCTTAACCACTGTGCCATCAGGGAGGTCCCCCAAAGATTCCTTCTCTTTGACATGCCTAATGATTTCCATTTTTTGTTGTTTGAATTGCACATACGGAATCTATACATCTTATCACTAGCATTAGCACTTTCACTTTTCTATATTCAGATATCTAAATGTCATAATTAAAAAAACACTTTCATATTTAATTAGGAATTAAAAATAATGTCCACACTTTGTGATTTATTGGTATATCTTTTAAATCCCTTTTAATCTATAGGTTCCCTCTCTATCCGCCCCCCCGCCTTTTTTTTAAAACTTCCCTTACATTTCTTTGTTGAAAAAAACAGGTTGTTTGTTCTATAGTTTCCCATAGTAAGGATTTTGCTGATTATATCCCCGGAATTCTTCTGTCCTCTGTGTTTCCCCTGACTAGGTAGTTGTATCTATAGAGCCTTGAAAAGATTCTGTTTAGATTTTTGTAGCAAGGATACTTCAGAGAGTAGTATGTGCTTCCATCAGGAGGCATGTAATATCTAGTTGCCTGTCTTTCTGATGTTAACACAAATTTCTATGCATTATTTAGATTTGCTATCTAATTAGGGATTGCAAAGTGGATATTATAATTATCTTATTCCTTCCCCATTTATTAGCTGAAATGCCTCTATACAGAGAAATTTGTTCTCATTTGGTTATTCAGTGGTACAGTTCATTTAAGAAAGGCAGGAATCTACTCAATACTTTATTCTTCCCAGCTTTTTAAAATGAGTAAGCCAAAACCCTTTCCATTTACTTGTTCAGATCAGAGGTATGCCATATTTGCTTTGTTCTTAAAAAAAAAGTCAGATGAATATTTCTCTTCTGACTGATATTCTCCAAGACACTTACCAATCCTCCTTATTAAAGGAACATGCCCAATTTTTTTTTAAAAATACATTTGTTTATTTATTTATTTTTGGCTGCGTTGGGTCTTCCTTGCTTAGCGCAGGCTTTCTCTCTAGTTGCGGCGAGCAGGGACTACTCTTCATTGCAGTGCACGGGCTTCTCATTGCGGTGGCTTCTCTTGTTGCGGAGCATGGGCTCTAGACACACGGACTTCAGTAGTTGCATCACGTGGGCCTAGTTGCTCTGCGGCATGTGGGATCTTCCCAGACCAGGGCTCGAACCCGTGTCCCCTGCATTGGCAGGCAGATTCTTAACCACTGTGCCACCAGGGAAGTCCAACATGCCCAATTTTGAGGTGTACCAGATGATATGAAAAAGAGAATTGTTGTGAGTAAACACACCAAAGTTAAATTGCTTATCTAAAACCTATGAAAATCATTTGTTTAGAGAAGAGAATCAGAAACCATATAAAAACAGAAGAGAAATTCTGAATTGATTTAAACAGTTTTGTCATTATCAATATATTAGGCAACAAAATTTAAGTATAATAAACTAATACTTGAACATAGATCTCTAAAAAAAATTGGTTTTGGTAAGAATATGTAAATGAAATTCATTATTGGCAGAAAACCTGAGGTATTTTTGTTTGAATTGGCATTCTAATTCCTATTTATGCTGTATAGGTAACTTATCATTTTCAAGAAGGGGCCATTGTTCTTGTTCCAATCCTTTTAACATTTCCAGATTTTCAAGTCTTGTCCATGATATTGACCAACTTGATGACTCAAGACACCCCCCTTGTTCTGAATGTCAATTCCGTTTATACTTGTCGTCCAGAAATAGTGTCCTTGAATTTAGAATTTATGGGTCGATTACTCTAAATATCAACTTCAATTTCAAATCTTTTGTCCTATTATCTCATGAATTTGTTTTTTTTTGTTTTTTTGTGTTTTTTTTTTTTTGCGGTACGTGGCCTCTCACTGTTGTGGCCTCTCCCGTTGCAGAGCACAGGCTCCGGACACGCAGGCTCAGTGGCCATGGCTCACGGGCCCAGCCGCTCCATGGCATATGGTATCTTCCTGGAGCGGGGCACAAACCCGCGTCCCCTGCATTGGCAGGTGGACTCTCAACCACTGCACCACCAGGGAAGCCCCATGAATTTGTTTTTTAACTAAAGTTACAGTTTACAGTAAAGGTAGTTTTATTAATATTATGTATCTCCAGCAAATAGTAAAGAGGTTATTATTGCTGTTTGTCAAATCACAAAGTATCTTTATGGTGTTTTTGTATGTATTTGTTTGTGTGTAACTTTTCTTTCTTCCTTCCTCCCTTCCTTCCTTCCTTCCTTTCTTCCTTTCTTTCTTTCTTTCTTTCCTTCTTTCCTTCTTTCCTTCTTTCCTTCTTTCTTTCTTTTTTTTTTTCTGTTTCTTAATCTCACCAGTCTGCTTATTCTAAGGAACTGTAACTGGTGTCAGACCTTTTAAGTTTACTGAGACCAGATACCATTTATACAAACCTTTTAAAAATCTACAGTCCTCAGGTGAAGAAGTCTTACGTGCTAAAAGGAAAGATATTTGAGCTTTGTAAAGTCAGTTTTGACACAGAATAAATGCTCAAGAAATATTTATTGATTGAATACAATTTAGAATCTCATTGATTTCTTGTATAACATTTGGAGCAACTATAGCTACAGAAGTATCATCACAGACATTCAGTTTTCAAGCAAACAATTCCCTCTGTCTTTTTCCCTCTCCACTAACCCCTGCCCACCCCACTCCTCCATCTCAATTCTGTCTCTCTCTCTTAATAAAGATACACACTTAGGAAGAAGAAAAAAAAACATGACCAAATGCAGTTTGAGTCCTTTCCCACCCCTGCTGTCAATTTGGTATTTTGTTAAATGTTACAACTTTTCACTTTCAAAAAGGTTAACCAACACTGTTCAATCTACTTTCTACTAGGTAAACCTTGCCCACTCCCTAACCTTTCGGTCATTCCAATCATATTATTTCTCCCATAGTTCTAGAAGTAATGGAGTAGGCAGGAAGTGAAAGTAGAAGTTATATAGCTCTGTTTGCTTGTCTTTTGTTTGATTGTCTCTAACTACCTTAAACTACTTCCTTATCATCTTTATAACAATAAGACAAAATGGTTCCCTCTAAATGGTCCCAAAGCCAGCCCGGATATCTGTAAACCTATTATTATGACCTTTCTCTCATCAGTAACTGTCCAGCAATTTGTACCTGAAAAGTCTTATGGCCTATGTGCCCACATAAGATATGGTGAAAATAACTTTGGAGATAGCTGTGGCAATTATCACAAATTAGGATATTACAGGTCACTCAAATGCTCTTGCTTAAGGTACTTCAAAATATTTGAATAGTGCAGTCTTAAGCACATTTTTAGAGTAATCTTTTAATTTTATTTTAAATAAGTATCTACTCATGTATTCTTTTTTTTTTTTTTTTTTTTTTTTTTTTTGCGGTACGCGGGCCTCTCACTGTTGTGGCCTCTCCCGTTGCAGAGCACAGGCTCCAGACGCGCAGGCTCAGCGTCCATGGCTCACGGGCCCAGCCGCTCCGTGGCATGTGGGATCCTCCCGGACCAGGGTACGAACCCGCGTCCACTGCATCGGCAGGCGGACTCTCAACCACTGCGCCACCAGGGAAGCCCTAAGCAGGTATTCTTGATCTCAGCTTGGTATCTGTTATAAAGGTGTCTTCAGTGAAGGGCCAAGTAAGAGGTTTTATGTATGTGTGGCAGAATGTGTGAAATAGCCATTCAAAAAAATAACTAAAAGATGGATAAGAAGAAAAGAAGTGAAAGAAGAGAAGGAAGAGGTGGAGGAGAAAACACCAACACGAAAACACATATTTGTGTTCATTGGCTGATTATTTATCACAACCTGTTATTTGCCCAGGTGTGGTGAGAACGAGCAGCAGGCCCCGGTGAGCAGTAAATACAGCAGTTACAAAAGAAATGATTTATTCTTTATCTTCATGTGCTTTGAGCATCTCTTTTGTATTATTCCCTTCCCACATACCTTTATTGCCATTGCATTCCCTCATAGTCAGAATTTCAGTAATCATTATGCCTGGAGTAGTTTTATGAACTACTAAGTGGGCATTCAATTTATGATTGTGATTCACCATGTATTATGGATCATGGTGCTTTTCTTGGCTCACAACTCATTAGTCTGATCTGAGCCATAGCAACCTTATAGAAAGACACAACTTTAGTAATGACAGCATGTCTTTAAAGAATTGCTTTTGGTTATATGATAACAAACACTTAGGAGAATTCCCATATAGAGGTGAAAACACTTGAAAGCATTTGGTAGGAGAAGGTGAAAGGAATTAAGAGGCACAAGGGTCAGGCTTCCCTGGTGGTGCAGTGGTTGAGAGTCCGCCTGCCGATGTAGAGGACACGGGTTCGTGCCCCGGTCCGGGAAGATCCCACATGCCGTGGAGCGGCTGGGCCTGTGAGCCATGGCCGCTGAGCCTCAACAGTGAGAGGCCCGCGTACTGCAAAAAAAAAAAAGACAAATGCACAAGAGTGATTGGTAGGGATGTCTTCTAAGGTCCACTTCCTCTAGTGGGATTTGGGATTATTCTTTGGTTTAATACCATGTACTCTGTCACCATCCAGCACTCCCCAATGTTCTTTGCAAGCTACTTTTTTTTTTTTTTTTTTTTTTTTGCAGTATGTGGGCCTCTCACTGCTGTGGCCTCTCCCGTTGCGGAGCACAGGCTCTGGACACGCAGGCTCAGCGGCCATGGCTCACGGGCCCAGCCGCTCTGCGGTATGTGGGATCCTCCCGGACCGGGGCACGAACCCGTGTCCTCTGCATTGGCAGGTGGACTCTCAACCACTGTGCCACCAGGGAAGCCCGCAAGCTACTTTTAATTTGTGTCTGTCGATTATGATTATTTACCCCCAGGTAGCAAAAGGCAAAAGAAGCCAGAAAAGACTCTTTGAGTCTCTGAAACTTTACCCACCAGTAACTGCTAAAGTAGGCCATGCACCCGGGGATATGCAAATGATCAAGTAGTGGCCCTTCAACTTTTAGTTACTTGATTAATTTATTTGTTGTTGTTTTATTTTTTTAAATTGAAGTATAGTTGATTTACAATACGTGTTAGTTTCAAGTGTACAGCACAGAGATTTGGTTATAACTTTTAGTTATATTAGTTAATATTTTAGTTATTTTAACTCTGAGTTATAACTTTATTCTTTATATCTATTTTTGTGTATATTTTCTTTTGCGTGTAATATATTACCAATGAATTATAAGTATATGATTTGTCATCAAGCAGTCAATCCACAGACAAAAAGATTTTGAGACTTCAGGGCAAGGCAACACAATGTGATGGAAAGTGAATAGGTAATAATGATGATGAGATTCAGGAGAGAATAAGTTTGTTATGTACAAAATAAACAATCCTTGTTCTCTTGAAATCCAAGAGTAACTTACATTGTATATACACTCATGAAAAGAGGGGAAAAGAGGCAGCTGACAGGGATAATCTTTCTTGTTCTGATTTGGGCTAGCTTTGTACTGGTTTTTCTGCTTTCTTCATAGAGATTGGAATCCCAGGGAGTACATACTCTTTACAAGTTAAAAAACAATCTTCAGCAATTACGTTTGGCTAAGGTGGGGGCCCAAATGTAATTTTGTATTACATTTCTATAAATGTAATTTTTCACAGACTCTCAGAGCTTTTTGAATATGTAGAAAGTGTTTTACTTAAAACTTTCCAATCTAAAAGCATTCAGAAACAGGAACCACACCAGGCTTCATATGTGAGGATTTCAACTTCAATGGCATTAATGGCCCTGTGAAAGCAGGACACTTTTTCTTAGTCTATTATTCCCAATGTTTGTGCATAGCTTTGAGATGTTTTGTCAGAATTATTTACCTTGTCACATCCAACTAAATGTAAGAGCAATGGGATTGTAGAAAGTACTCATAAGATGAGGTAAAAAGTATCGAAAATAAAGTAGAGGTCATCAAATAATCGGAAGTGGGCAGAAAGTGGTGATCATTGCATGTGAACATGGATGAATCTTTGTCTAAATGAATCATTCTAAAGGATAAACAGTGAATCACTTAAAGAACAGTACCTGTGTAAGTTACAATAATGAGAGAGAAAATAATTATGTGGGGGTGTGTGTGTGTGGAATTTTTGAGGAGGTGCCTAGGTAGTAGGTTTCAAACCATTCCGAACAATAAGCTGTTGTTAAGTATGTATCCCAATACATTTGTAGTTATTTATTTTACATAACATACAAATACAACTATCATTAGCTAAGGTCTCAGAGAAAAATACATTTAAGGCAAGATTATTTATTAATAACAATGAATGCAAATTCAGATTTCAAAAATGCTTCTTGATGATAATTTCATTTTCTGGAGAAGGAAAATGTCTTGTTAGATCTGATAAGATCATCATTAATTTTTTCTTTGTAATGTGGTCAACAAAGAACTTATACTAGTAGTAGGAGAAGTATTTCTCTGCCATTTCCTTGTTGTTTACATGTACTTACATAATTAATATTCTTTTTGATCCACAGCTTATTTACAGAAAAACTTTAAAAACCACATGTCCATTTTGAGATGTTAACTTAAACCAGAATATATAGTCTAGAAATGCACTGAACTGGGTATACACTGTAGCAAATTGTAGTGTGCCAGACAGGAAGAAAGAGAGAGGGTACCACTGCTAATTTCTCCATACTGGGGACTGTTCCCTCTTCCTTTAGGACATCCAGATCAAGTACAGATGTAAGTGTCAAATTTTATATTAAATACTAGTAAATATTAATTCCTTTTGATTTTTAAGATAAAAATATTTGTTAATAAAAGTTCTAATAATTTCTTCCTGTACCTCAGTGGATAACCTTCTGCACTCTAAGAGGTATGCACATCTCATTTGGAGACCCTAGACTTAGAAGATCTACATCAATGTCACACATCTATCAACTTGATATTAACCTTAAAAAGGGCTAAGTTTGTTCAAGAAATTAAAGGCCTTGATGGTGATAAAGCCTTTGGTAAGCCTTTATTCCAGAGGTTCAAAGCTTGTTTTAATTTGTGTAACATCAAAGTGTTTGGATACTGAATTATAAAGCTACTATGGGATTTTTTATAACAGAAACTGGGAGAGATGACACCTGCCTTAATATATTTTGATATATTTAGATCTAAAAATATTTCAAATAGCAAGAATCAAGGAAGAAAAGTATATGACAGATTTTAAAGTGTTGAAGGACAGATTTAATCTCCTACTTGGAGGAAATTCGTTATAACTTCCACATCTAGTAATATTGCCAGCTAGAGATCCTGGTTGACTCTCCTGTTAAACTGAATAAATGCTGTACAAAATACATTAAAAATATTTTTAAAGGTGCTGATGGGCTACTAAGAAATAAAGATTCCTAAGAGGTCAAATACTAAGTGAAAGTAGAAACTCAGAGGGGCAAGCGGAACACCCTGAAGCTATTTGAATCTCAGTGACGTTGAGTTTTAATTTTCATACTGTGGACAGGGGGCAAAACATAGGACCTAGTCAAAGAGGGGAATTTAATTAGGAGACCTCTGACATAAAGCTAAAACCTCAAAGGTTATAGCTTCAGATTAAGAGTAAAAATATAAAAACCTGAATTCACTGGAAGAAGTAAGGAAAATGACCTCTTTCAAGTCTTGGTGATGTGAAGAGGAGAAAAAAAAATCTGAGTATCCTCAGCTACTAGTGAGTCCTCGCCTAGGTTTGGAGTCCAAAAATGTACTATCTGGGTGGGCTGAAAAGTCTTAAAGCCAATAATTTGTTGTAAAGAAGTACGAGGTAAGCCATGCCCATGTGTCTAGGACATGCAAATGTTTGGAAAACCCCCCTAAACTCAGACCCAAATAATTCCCATAGATTGAACTTCCCATAAACATGAGCTCATAGTCAAAAATCAAATACTACGTATGAAAACAAGATACCAAGAAGAAGAACCAACAGAATCAGACCTGCAAAAGCTTCAGATTCAATTGGAAATGTCTGACACAAATGTAAAATAAATATGTTTATGTATTTAAAGGAATAAAGAAAGAGAATATAGTTAGGAGTAAAGAACAAGAAACGAAAACATTTCCAAACAGAGATTTTAAAAGAGAAAGATATAGTAATTGAAATTAGAAACTCAATGGATGGAATTAAGAGCAGATTACATATAGCTGAAAAGTGAATAATGAATTGGAAGAAAGATCCAATGAAATCATGTAGGATGCAGCACAGAGAGCTGCAACAGTCATGAGAAGTTAAGAAACCTGTAGGTAGAGTTTCAGAAGAGAGGAGAGAGAGAATGTGTGGATGAGGCAATACATGAAAAATTGATGGCTGAAATTATGAGAAACATATTTCTTAGATATGAGAAGCCCAGAGAATCCTAAAAATAATAATTAAAAAGTAATTAATATCTAGACCAATCTTAGTGAAATTGCAGAACAACAAAGACAAAAAAAAGGTATCTTAATGGTAGCTGGAGACAAGGAAGGGTTACCTATAAAGGCATGACAATTAGACTGTCAGCCAACTTCTCAGCAGCAACAATGGAAGCCAGAAAACGGTGGGGTGATGCTTTCTAGGTGTTGAGAAAAGTTGGAGTTATATTCCTTATGAAAATATTCTCCAGAAACAAGCATGAAAAAAGTTATTTTCAGACAAATATACATATTGAGTGAGTTTGCCACCTAAAGAATATACCTCAGCCAGGAGGAAAGTGATCCCATGGGGGAAGTTTCAGATGCAATAAGGAAGAATTTTTTTTAAGTGGCAAATAGTAAGTAAATTTAAGCAAACATTGACTGTATAAAACAATAACAACCAATTTATGAGGTTAAAAAGCAGAAGTAAAATATAGTATAATAAGAGCATATAATTTGGAAAGTTGTTATTGGAGTTAAAGTTCTATGGTTTACACGGTTATAGTTTAAGAGAAGTATAAAACTATATGGTTATAGAGCTTAAGAGGATACAGTTATTAACTGTAGGCTTTGATAAGGTAAAAATGCATGTTTAAATTACTAGGATAATCACAGAAAGAATAGAAATAAAATATCCATCTAAATTAGAAGAGGGAAAAATGGAAAGAGAAAAATGCTTAACCTAAAAAAGTCAAGAAGGGAGAAACAAAAAGGAAGATAGAAAGACAAATAGAAAGCACCAATATTATGGAAGAAATAAATGCAAATATATTAACAATATGAACGAAACATGCCAATTTAAAGATTGCTAGATTGGATTTTTAAAGAAACCCCAGCTGTATGATGCTTATGAGACCCTTAAAAAGCTTAGGGATGTAGAACAGCTGAAAGGAAAGGGATTCAAAATGAAACTCCCTGCAAACTCCCTACTTAAAGTAGGCAATATATAGCAAAATCCAGCCAAATGAACTTTAAGGCAATTTAAGATTGAGGACAACTTCATTATGCTAAAATGTTCAATTAACCAGGAAAATATAATACTTTTAAATTTGCCTATTTATAATGCTATAGCCTCAAAATACATGAAGTAAAATTGATAAAACTGCAAGAATAAATGCACCATCATAGTTGGAGAAACAATGCACTGTTCTACATACTAGATCAGACAGACAAAAATTAGGTAAGGCTATAGAAGATTAAAACAGTGTAAATAACAAGCTGTTCCCAATGGATGTACTATACAGAACATGACACCCAACAAATGCATGGTCTTTTCAATCACCTACACTCATAATATCTAAGGAAACATCTTAGAGAGACTCTTGAAACAGGAGACATGTACAAGAATGCTTACAGTAGCATAATTTTTAATGGTAAACAACACAACAACAATAAAATAAACTCAACTGTACATCAAGAGAAGGTATTGGATAATACATTGTGGAATATTCATATAGGAGAATATTATATAGCAATTAAAATAGATGGTCTGTAACATGAATTTCGAAACGTAATAAGCTAAAACCTAATGAGCCAAAAAATGTAGTATAAATCCATTTATTTAAAGTATAAGAACTTGCAAAACTAAGTAATATATTATTGGGACTTCCCTGGTGGCTCAGTGGATAAGAATCTGCCTGCCAATGCAGGGGACACGGGTTCGATCCCTGGTCCAGGAAGATCCCACATGCTGCGGAGCAACTAAGCCCGCACGCCACAGCTACTGAGCTCGAGGGCCACAACTACTAAAGCCCAAGCGCCTAGAGCCTGTGCTCTGCAACAAGAGAAGCCACCACAAGGAGAAGCCCGCGCACCGCAACGAAGAGTAGCCCCCGCTTGCCACAGCTAGAGAAAGCCCGCGCGCGGCAATGAAGACCCAGTGCAGCCAAAAATAAATAAAATTAAATCTTAAGAAAATAATAACTTATTATTTAGGACTACAAAATATCAGGGAAAGGTTTAAAGACACACAGGAGTTATAAATGCATAATTCAGTAGGGTTTACTCCTGAGTGGGGAGGAGAGAAAAGTGTGCCTAGATTATGCTGGTGGGTACACAGACGTTCAGTCTACTGATGTTGTTTTACTTCACACTCTGTGCACATGTGTAATTAAGGCAACAAGTGCGATGGAGCCTGTAAGCTTCTACCAGGCTTGGGTAAGCTGGAGTTTTTAAAAAATGGATTTCACTCACAGGTCTTATGACCTGTTTGGAAATAGAGCTGCTTCCAAACTATGTTGAATTGAGCAGCCTTTAAATATAGAATGACCATCAGGTTACTTCTTTGGCATCTCCACAGTCTCAAGATCTCCAGACTTCCTACGAACTGATGCACTCTGGGATCAAAAACCCCGAATAATTCAAGTCCCAGCTCTAAGACTAACCAGTTAATGTTATGTCGGTAGAAGGCACTTTACATAAAGAAGATCTATTAAATCCTACAGTGATCCTATTCTGAGATAGCTCTATTAAGCCCATTTTACAGATGAGAAAACTGAGACAGGGAAACTGAGACTCTTGACCACTGTCCATAGCTGTCAAATTGTAGAACTGAAACTCCTGCCAAGTTATGTCTGACTCCAGCCACACTTTTCCCCACATCACTCTATGCCCTCTTAGCCCCCTGAGCCTTTGCTCTTTCAGTTAATATCTTCCCTCTGTACCTCTTAGTAGCTTTCCAAATACAAAGGGTTTTATGAATGCAGTCCGGAGCAAGAAATTGGGTGGAGAGGAAACTCACTGCTCCTGATGGAGACGGGCAGCCGCACACACCCATCTGTTGTTTACTGAGGCTGAGAATGCTGAACGGTTCCCAGCAAGCAGTGTCTGCCTCCTGCATTTTGCCTCTTTGGAAGATGTTTCTTGTCCTGCCCTTCACCACCCACTCGCTTCTGTCTGCTTTCTCTTTTGCTGGCCCTTTTCCCATAGCAGTTAATGTTTGCCCTGCAAGTGCCAGAGCATTCATCCTTTCTTCCTTGAATGATGTGCCCATTTGCATATCATGCAAACAGCCCAGCTGCTGGAGTCCCAGTTTGAGTAAATAACGGTCACAGTGTTTATACTGATTCCTCCTGGGGCCCTCTGGAACCTGCTGCACAACTCCAGGGAGAAAATTGTTTAGTTGGTATCTCTGCTTAGATCTTCTGACATCATGAATGAACACTTGTGCTAAAAACGTACACATAACCCTCTCCATGTAAATATGTGCTTTAGAGTCTAATGGCTGAGGGAGGTTTTTAGATGGAGAGACATGCTCACTGTTATTTTTGTCTGGTCTAATTCCACTTATTAATCTTTAGGCTTTGAATATGCTTTCTAAGTACACATCCACTTAACAACAATTCAATGAATAACTCAAGAATTTAACATATTTCCATAAACATTTATTGTTTTCAAATGTAATCAATTATACCCTTATAAATCTGTCAGTTTTATAACATCTTAAGTAGAAAAATGGCAATGAATAAAGAACTGATCCATAAAGTTACACTGAAACAGACTATAAAGATTCTAACGCTGATTTATTTTTTCTTCATTTTCTCTATTCTTATTCTTTTCATTGTTTTTTTAAAAAATATGTTTTCCTTATTTCTTCTTAGGAATACAATTTACACATCAAACACAGAGTCAGAGTTACCTTTTCTGGACCAGGCGAGGCTGCAGATTTTCCAGGGAACACACCCTCTTGAGTAGTTACAATTTGTCCATTACAATACAACCACTCAATTTGCTGGTTCTGAACCAATCAGATAGATTTTGGGTTTTGTGACCCCAATCAGCACTCCCTAAATGATGTTTGTTTTGAGATTCTTATCTTTGTAATATTTTGCAGTTTTTTCATGTGCCAATTAAGGTTTAGAGTTTCTTAGTATTCACCTATATATGAATACGTGAATATTTCTATACTATTTCAGGTCATGTGTACTCTTTTAAAAATAATTCATTTAATAAGCTTAAAATCTGATCATTAGTCATTTAGGGTCAGCCTAGGTGGAGCCCTGATAAAAAAAAGTCAACGGTCAGGTTGTGGCAGCTGCTAAATTCCTGGAAAGCTTAATGAAAATATCTAATCATTTTATACTTTAATGTTCCGGTTTATATAAATGTCTTTGTACCAGAGTGATTTTACCAGCAACTGTTTTGAATGTCAAGGCTTGAAATGTAGGAATTGCAGGTAGAAAAAGTTATATAAATAAACTTTTTTATCAATATCATAAATCTATATGATATTTATTCTAGCTAATTCAACTCTTTATTTAATGTTTACTGTGTCTCTCTCCTAGGCCCCGTGGAGGACATAAGTGAGTCAGATCACCACCTACACACAGCATGCAGCCAGCCTGACACCTCTGAGAAACATCCTAACATGGTACACATGTGAGCTGACAAACCCACATGCACAAGAACAGTACCATTTTTGTTTGTTTGTTTGTTTTTTACAACAGTTTCTGATGTCACTCTAATGTCGGTATGTCCTTGGTCATCCTTTCCATCTAAACTCATTCTTGTGAGCTTCTCCTCAAGTCTAATGGCTTTACACACTATCCATATGCTGGTGGCTCCCAAACTTATCTCTTCCATCTTAACCACTCTCCTGATTCCAGACCTGTGTGTTCAAATGTCTGACTGAAGTTTCCACTCAGATGATTAACAGGCATCTCACACCAAACTTGTACACGGAAGTCCCACTCATCACTTGTAAACTGCCTCCTCTTGTAGATTTCATCTCAGCTAATAGCAACCCTGTTCTGGCAGCTGAAGACAAGAACTTCGGTGTCATCCTTGACGCCTCTCTTTTTATCACATCCCATATCTGATCTGTCAGCAAATTCTAGTGATCAGCTTCACTAGATCCAACACTTATCTACTTCTCACGACCTCCACTTCCACAATCTTATACAAATTACCATCATCTTTCACCTGGTTTTATTGCAAATAATCTTCAGACTAGTTTCTCTTCTTCTGCTATACCCCTTCACCTCTTGATCTCCCTTCCGCCTATCCCCCATGTCCCTCAAGTCTATTCTCAAAGCAAAAATGTGTAATCGTTTCAGTATAAATCAAATCCTGTTACTCCTCCACTAGAAATTTTACAACTCCTCCACTAAAAATCCTGCAGTGGCTTCCCATTTCTTTCAGAGTGAAAACCAAAACATCATTCTGATGGCCTAGAAAACTGCGCCCCCAGCCCCTACCTTTCTGACCTCATCTCGCTCTGCCATACTGGCCTGGCAATTCTTTGAATATCCCAGGCGCCATCCTGACCCAGGACCTTTGCTCTTCCTCCAGTCTCTTCTGGAAAGGTTCTTCCCCCAGATAGCAGCATTGCTAGCTCCTTTCCTTCAGGTGTTCATTTAAAAGTCACTTTCTCAGTGGACCTCCCCTGGAAACCCCTAACTAGAATTTCAGCCCCCACTTTTCATATTCTCCTTCCTTGCTTATTTTTTTCCCTTTAGCACTTATTACTAATATCTTAACTATTTTACTTTTTACCTTGTTTACAATCCATCTCCCTCACTAGAATATAGCCTCTAGGAAGACAGTGATTTTAGTTTGTTTTGTTCG
Organism: Stenella coeruleoalba; assembly: GCF_951394435.1. NCBI lineage: Eukaryota > Metazoa > Chordata > Mammalia > Artiodactyla > Delphinidae > Stenella > Stenella coeruleoalba. Next base: position 59,929,043 of record NC_137150.1, read on the forward strand.
CTGCTTTATTTTCATTACCTTGAACAGTACCTGGCAATAGTTGGTACTCGATAAATATATATGGATATGTATGCATTTTTTATGGCAGTATAATTGACACACAACATTATATTAGTCTCAGGTGTACAACAATTTGATATTTGTATATATTCCAAAATGATGATACTCAATAAATATTTGTCGAAGGAAAGAATGAATGGTGAATGAATAATTGATCACATTCTTATTGTCATATTGGTGACCACAACTACTTAAAAGTGGGTCTTCCTCTCATTAACTGGTTGCATGAAGCAACGTATCTCATTAACCCTCATTCTACTTTATTCTTCTTCTGGGTGTCACCTTATCTTGACTTTTCCTTGACCTATCTCCAGCAGTCAGCCAGATGATGGTGAGGGACTAGTTTCTAGGGCAGTCAGTTCAGGGCAGCGCCAACCATTCCTTCCTGTTCCATCTGAGGAAACGGAGGGAAGGAGCTGGAGCTACCGGCACGTGGCTCAACCTCAGGCAGCAACTCAGGCACCTTGCTGCTGCTCCAAAGGCAAGATTGATGTTTCTGTTGTCCTAGATTTTAGCAGATACACCTGAATCTCATTTGTTTCAGTCATGCACTCTTAGGCATAGCCAGTGAGAGTTTTGCAGGTTATTCCATTCATCTTGTCCTGAATTCCTTGTAACTTATTAATTTTAAGAAAAGGGGAGGGTCCTTCTGAGGAAGGAGAGGTGCTTTAAAATATCATAGCTACCTTTTAGGAATCTGCCCTAAAGAAATAATGACTGAAGATCCATGGGTAGAGAAATTAATCTCAATTATAGTTATCATACTGAAAATTAAAAAGCTAATTGTTTATAATAGGCAAATGTTAAGTGGAAGCTTTTATAGAATTAAAATGCAATTTTTGCAGAACTTTTTGTGGCAGAGTGTTTAGAAGATTTTTTGAAATTTGTTTTATCTTCCTGGGACTGATAAGGAAAAGAGAGCACATCTTAAATGGTTTATGAAATGCAAATATCTTGAGAAAAAAAGCCAAAATAATAGCCTTAAACTAGCCAGGAAGACCTCACCATGAGAATGGTTTGGTTCCCAGTCTTATTAAATATTGTCTTTCCATACAAGATAGCAGTTGATTCATTAATAAGATCTCAACTTGGAAGAAAATTTCTTAGACATGAAGGAGCCCGTACAGAGTAAGCCCCATTTCTAATATACAGATCAGAGGGGAGGGTGGCAGTAACCCTACAGGTTAGTGCTCATAGAACTTATTGTCCAAATTGGGACACTATTAGTGAGTGAAAGAAGGCATTATATTATTAATAACATGTGCCAGAACAGCAGGTATAGACTGGGAGTGAACAGGCAAACTGGCACATATGGCCACCTTCTGACCTAAGGAGACTGATTTTGCTCAGAGAACCCTGGAAAGTCTCTGGAATGTGGTCTCCAGGGACATAAATAACTAGCAGGACAGGAATAAAGACGCAGATGTAGAGAATGGACTTGAGGACACGGGGAGGGGGAAAGGTAAGCTGGGACGAAGTGAGACAGTGGCATGGACATATATACACTACCAAATATAAAATAGATAGCTAGTGGGAAGCAGCCGCATAGCACAGAGAGATCGGCTCAGTGCTCTGTGACCACCTAGAGGGTTGGGATAGGGAGGGTGGGAGGGAGACGCAAGAGGGAGGACATATGGGGATATATGTATATGTATAGCTGATTCACTTTGTGATAAAGCAGAAACTAACACACTTAAAAAAACTAACATTATCCCTAGCCCATCCAACCTCATGAGGAGTGTCTGTATTCCATTCCCTTTGAGGACAAGACTGGGATATTAAGGAGAGTTGGGTGACCAGAACCACTTTCTTGCTTGTTCGGTGCACTCAATTTTCCTTTTGTATAGAATTTCTGTTTGATCTACCTGGCTGAGAGGGTTGGGAGAATTAGGTTAAACTGCTTTCCTCTGTTCAGAAATCACTTGAATACCTGAGGACGTACCTATGAAATTAGTGTTTCTCAAACTTGTCTGAACATAAAAACCACGTAGCAGGGAGTAGCTGTTAAAAATACCAATTTGGAGACCTCACCTCAGACTTAGTGAATTGGTTCTCGTGTGGAGAATTCGGAAAGATCTGTATTTTAAGTAAGTCCTTCAGGTTATTCTATTCGATAGGCAAGTTTGAGAAATGCTATTTTGCATAATGTTAAGTTTTAAGCAGTAGTATGGAGAGTATATTCTCAAGGAGGCAGATATATAAATATTTTCATATGTGCATATGGGGGAACCAGAAGGAAATACAATGAAAAGGTTAACAGTAATGGAGTGATGATCCCTGAACTAAGGAATTATGATCGACTCACTTGTCTGTACTTTCTACAATGTTTACAGTGAGTTATAATCAAACATAATAAAAAGCATTATTTTAAAATTATCAAGCTATTTCTCAAATATAATGACAAGCCTGGATTATTTTTTTTCCTTGACATAAGAGTGAAAATACTTGGTATTATATGAACTATGGTTGTTTCTCCAAAGCTTTCCCAAGTCGGAGAGCTTCATGCAGTCCCGTGGGCTGCGGGCTGCACCATGCCAGAGGTGCCTTTTACACTGTGCTCTGTTGAGTGGCACCTTGTAGGGTTTGCCATGGACACCTCTGCGCCATCGCCTGAAAAGCCACTTACCTGGAATTGATTCTTGCTTAGAGATTACATGTAAAAAAGCAAGGTGATTTGTCAAGACTTATGCATATATAGCTGCTTTTGTAGAAGGAATTAACAGAGATATCACTGATGTGAATGAGTTGTAATAATCATATGGGGAAAATTCTTTTATGATAGATTTCAAGTTAAAGCACCCTGATTACTTTATTTATTTATTTATTTATTTACATCTTTATTGGAGTATAATTGCTTTACAATGGTGTGTTAGTTTCTGCTTTATAACAAAGTGAATCAGTTATACATATACAGATGTTCCCATATCTCTTCCCTCCCTGATTACTTTAATAATGAAGTTGGTTAAAGCAAATACATTGCTGCAAACCAATCCCCAAGTAGCCCAAGGCCCAGAGAAGAAATGGGGTTGATGTCAAAAAAGAGCTCAAACCCCATCGTTTAAATCACCACCATGTTCAATATAAGCCTTTCCTTCTCTTGGATATATTGTGTGGTTTTGGTTTTGTCCATTCAAGCATATGCAGTTTAAATATCTGATGTGTTAAGGGATGAGGGGAATTCATTCATTCATTCATTCAAGTAAGCAAGAAATATAGAGAGAGTATCCACTACATGCTAAGTTCTACATGGGAAACAAAAATGAATCTGGCCTGAATTCTGCTACCAAGGAGGAGACAATACAGGGAAAAGAGAAGCTTGTATATAACTAGTTAAAATGCATGGAAGAAAATGATAAATGTCATATCAAGGAGCATTCAAAAGAGGGAGAAATTCACTCACTGTTTGGGACGAGTGTAGTGAATATTAAGGAAACTTTTATGAAGGGGAGCCATTGTGAAAAGGTCCTTGAAGAATGGATGGAGTTTTTTGTCTTTGGTCATTTAGAGACATGATTGTGTCAGGCTCAGGCCTTGGATAAAGACCCAGAGGAGAGGAAATGTAGAGGATCGCATATATGGTCCTAGTGATGGAGGTGAAGGACAAGGGCATTGAGTAAGGAGCTGAGCTAGTAGGTTCAAGTGATCCAAGCACAGTAATAAAAAAGCCAAGACTGAGGCATTGATTCCTCCCCGGAAAGGTCAATGATGCTCTTCTCATGCTCTCAACAAGGGACTCAATAATTCCAGAAAGGAGGCCTATGGTCACAGCTCAGCTGCCCATCTAGCCTCTCAGAAGGCAAAGTCCCATTACCTTCTTAGGAAGTGAAAGCTAAACATTTTATATTATGGATTGAATGTGCCATGAAGTGACCGGACAAAGCTGTGTTACATAGCGTTGGGTTATTTTATTATTCATGTATAATTGGTAACAGTAAGATTTTAAAAGAATGTATTGTTGATATAGGCCATTGGTTTGGACATGGAAATTCCTTCTGCACGGAATCCTCCTTTGTGGTGTATGTGCCGTAAAAGTATCTTAACTACCTATCAGAGAAAGCTTTTTTTCTTTGTCTTCGTCATATCTTCATTGATCAAGATAATCTAAGTTTGATGTTCTCCTACATTTGTACTGTTGTTTGTGGTGGTAGTGGTGGTTTTGTGGTGAGTGTTACTGCCTCAGTTAGTTGTCTTTATAATGGGGCAAGGAATATGGAAAAATCAATGAGTTATGAGTAGGCAGTGATTAAGGCTGATTCTAAATGTGAGGGACAGAGGCCTCTGAGGACATACAATTTTGGGGTCTGAATGAAAAAACTAAATGAAGGGGCTTTCAGTTGTTTGGCTACCTGGCCAAGAGGCAATGGAAATAGCTGAGTATCACTCTGGCCCCAGAACTGGAAGACAGCAACCTAACTAAACCTCAGTAATTCCATCCCCACTGACCCTCTGCTTAACCACTCAGAGCACCATTGTTTCCTTGGAAATGTGGTTATCATATTTTATTTCAAAGAATTAATAATAGGATAAGATTATTAGTCTAAAAATAAAAGTGTTCTATAATGCAAATTGTAATAACAATTTTTTCTATAATCTGTAAAATACCTAGTATATGTTGGGAATTGTCCTGTGCTTTAAATTATCTGAAATCTTCAAAGTATATTACTATGTAATGTACCAGGTACTGTTCTACACACTTGAAATGTTACAGCTCAATGAATCCATATAACCCTATGAGGGAGGTTATATTATTATCTCCATTTTATAGATGAGAAAATTGAGGCCCAGAGATGTTGACTAACTTGTCCAAGCTAGTAAGTGGCTGAGTTAAAATTCAACCCAGTGAGTTATGTGATTAAATTATTTAGAGGATAAATAAATTATTGGAAACCTACAAGGGACTGTCTAACTTTTTCTTGATATAATACCTGATGGAAAGCCTTCTTAGCAGGTACAATTTACACAGAGATTAATGTACATTATGCATTTATGTTCTAAAGCCTTATCAAAACTGTTTCTATTTGGGGCCTATTTTGTCTATCATGAAATGAAGTTGAAGAATAAGCCACATCTATGAGCATTTGTATACATCTAACTATGTAAAAATTACTTTCCGAAGAGCAGTATAAATCTATAGTTATAGAAATGGTAAATTGACAAAATGTCTCCATTCTATTTTGGTTTCAATTTAGCAAGCTGTACAAATAAGTTTTTTTGCCTTTTTCATTTTCCCAAAGAGGTTACGATTTGGTGGCTTGTTGAAACAAATCTTTTTAGCAAGATTTATTTTAAAGTTAGACATTATGAGTATCGAATTAAGCTGTCAGCCTGTGAAATGATACGGAGAAGGATGTGTTACAACCACCCTCTCCCCGCACGCCCCCGCCCCCCGCCCAGCCTCTGTAGAGATCGGTAAGTACAAACAGGAATACCAGAGGCCAGGAATCACATTTTAGTAATTCTTTTTTAGTTATGTCAGATTTCTAGCATGCTATTAGAGACACATGTGTCATCCTCACCATCAACCAACATATCATTGCTGTTTCAAACTGTTACTAGAGCTGTTGACACAGAATATTGTGTCTGTCGACAGCTCCAATTAGCTGGCGTGTCTGACTGGTGACAGCATGGTCTACTTTTGTTTATGAGGACGGTGGGAGCTGTATCTTCGTCTCCCAACCTCCAGAGGCAGACAGATGGATAGAGCTATATAATCATCAACGGAAGCATGTGTATTCTGTCTTCACAAACCATCACGCGGAGCAGAACCAACGGCCTTTTGTCTGCTTTTAGAAATGACTGCAAGATCCCTCCCATCTGTCAAGTTATGAGGGTGAATATGTATAAAATGCTTCCCATATATGTATATGTAGCACACACTGGATTATGATGTGAGGAGGAAATAGAGCAAACATTAAAAAAAAACAATGTGATATTTAATTTGTATCATGTCAGTGCTTAAGATAGTTTTGCCTCAGCACTAAGTTTATGAAAGTATTTTTTATGGAAAAAAGTAAAAAAATAAACCAATCATCATTTTATTATTATTTACATCATACCAGTAAGGATTGTTGAATCCCATTTTGTAACATTTGATACTGTCTACTGTGAATGACCTTTCTCTTGACATGTGGTGGAATCATCAGCTTAGAATTCCCTATATGTCTTCTTCTCCACTAGTTCCCAACCTTTTGTCATAGAGACACATGTGAGAAATGATATTCACAGGCCAAAAAACCCACCTTAATAGGTATCTCCAAAGATGTATACAATTCAGGGTACACAGCTCATTACTCCACACTTTCCAACAGAAGGAAGAAGAACACAGGCAGGTGATTGGGAATGATGTAATTATAGAACTAGTCTGAAATTTTTTTTATTTACAAAATGTAAACCATTCTTAAGCTTTATTAGTTTTATTGTTAGATAGGACTCATAACTAACCATAGCTGGAAACCACTGATCTGGTTCATTATTTTATCTCCTATCCTCAGTTAACTGCAACTCATCCCACAGGTTTCAGCTCAAACGTTACTGGCCTGAGTAAACCTTCCCAGGACCTTCGTCATATACACTCACAGCACTCCATTCTTTTCCTTTCTAGCACCTGTTGCAGTTTGGAGTAACCATTTATGCAATTATTTGACTAACTACTAATGTCCACCTCCCCACACACTTCCGTGAGGGCAGAGAATAGGTCAGTGTTCTCACCATTGAATTTCTGATGCCCAGGACAGGGGCTGACACCCAGCCGAGGCCCCAAAGAGATGTGTTGGATGAATGCTGTTCAGGAGGACTCATACTAGAACTTTTCAGGTAAAAGGAACACTACTCTTCTGGTTTTCTAAGACTAGAACATCTTGTAAGGAAGGGCTCCATTGTGTCTAGTTTATACCTACCACCTTAGCCCAGAACTAGATTTAGGTAAGCGGTGGCATGGTCATGGACGGCAGGGCCTATGTTCTAGGCGGAGAGAGTAGCCTACACGAGGCTTCTAAGAGCCCAGTTCTACACATGGCAGGATGGAGGGAGAGGCCTGAGGAAAGCGAGAGAGAGAGGGAGACCTCCAACGAGGGACCACCTATAGCTCTAGGAGGCCAACCTGAACCTCTGACTTGGAAACGCTGAGGGCGATTTCTTTTCACCCGTTACTCATGGACAGTAAATATATATATATATTTGGCAGTACGTGGGCCTCTCACTGTTGTGGTCTCTCCCGTTGCAGAGCACAGGCTCCGGACGCACAGGCTCAGTGGCCATGGCTCACGGGCCCGGCCGCTCCGTGGCATGTGGGATCTTCCTGGACCGGGGTATGAACCCGTGTCCCCTGCATTGGCAGGCGGACTCTCAACCACTGTGTCACCAGGGAAGCCCGACTGTAAATATATTAATATTGGTCCTATCCGTGTTATGTCCTAGCAAACATGGAAATGAGACAGACTCTTCTGAAACTTGGTTTGATGGTGATTCCTACATATCAAGTAGATAGACGGCATGAAGGAGAAATAAGCATTTATTGTTTTATATGACCAAACTTTAGGGTTGCTTGTTATGACAGCATAACCCAGACCATCCTGACTGACATAGAAATTTTCACGTTATACTGAGTTATTTACATATTTCTATATATCAGATTATAAGGTGAACAAAAACCATGTTTTTATCTTTACTGCTCCGTTCCCAACAAGTTGGATGTTCAAGTTTTTTTGTTTTCTTTTTTTCGGTACACGGGCCTCTCACTGTTGTGGCCTCTCTCGTTACGGAGCACAGGCTCTGGACGCACAGGCTCAGTGGCCATGGCTCACGGGCCCAGCCGCTCCGCGGCATGTGGGATCTTCCCGGACCAGGGCACGAACCCGCGTCCCCTGCATTGGCAGGAGGACTCTCAACCACTGTGCCACCAGGGAAGCCCCAAGTTTCTTTAGTAGACCCTTGAAACTGTTTTCTGAGTAAATGTTTGGAATTTGCAAATCAGCATTTACTCAACTGATAGCTCATTGAGGGCAGAGGCCATGTCTTTTACATTTTCAGCCCTCCCATGAGGCCCTACACACTTAGTAAATAGTAAGCATTAACTCTTTGTTGAATGAATGGGTCACCTCCTAAATGTTTCTTTTCCTGGTTGAAACCTGTCAGTCAGTTTCATTTTTCTGCATAGATTTTACTTCCCAACATTTGTATCCCTTTCTCCAAGTTCTCCTTCTTCTTTCTGAATTGTAGGTGCAAAACAGCATGGTACAAATACCTACAAGCAATAGCCCTGCATTTCTGAATTGTCAGGCATTTCCTGAGCCCTGGATCCAGTTCTTTTGCTTTTGCACAGACAGGCATTTCCGGTCTATTATTTCTGCAGTTCTTTCCTCATGTACTTTGGACTTTGGGAGAGACAATTAAGATCTTCCATTTATTTAGCTTTCACTTTCCAAGACATTTTCACACTTTTTTTCATTTGATCCTCCCTGGAAACCCTAAGAAAAGTAGATAAGGTAGGTATTTCCTCCATTTGATAGACAGGCAAAGTAAGGTTCAGAGAGGTCACACATGTGAAATGACTGACTGAACATGTTCCACTGACTCATTGGCAGGAAGTTTTATTGTGTTAAAATCAAGAAATCAGATAAATACTTACCTGGCTGTGCATTCCCAACAATTTGATCTTCCAGAAGGTAGAGGCTACTGCTGCTCTGAACTTAATTCTCACTAGCAAGGAGAGGCCTGTGAAGGTGATGGAGATTATGGGAGGAAATGAGAACATTTTTAGAGTTACAATTAGTTGAAGAAGGGAAGACTGAACACAGTCAAATGTGTTCTTTAGGCATTCAGAATGCATTTTTTCCCCTAAATCAAAGAAATGACATCACTCTATAGACAGAGACTTTCTCATTGCTGTGGCCTCCCCCGTTGCGGAGCACAGGCTCTGGACACGCAGGCTCAGCAGCCATGGCTCACGGGCCCAGCTGCTCCGCGGCACGTGGGATCTTCCCGGACTGGGGCACGAACCCGTGTCCCCTGCATCGGCAGGCGGACTCTCAACCACTGCGCCACGAGGGAAGCTCGACAGAGACTTCTTAAAAGGGAATATAGTCAAATGAGAGAGGGGAGTCTGAAAAATGTAATTCTGATCATATATGCATGAATAATCTATCTCCATGTGAATAAAGGTAGGCACATCTATAGAAGCTTTTGTGACTGCCAAGGGGGTTCTCTGATGAGGTTATATTTAAAAGGGCTCCTAGGAGAGATGGAAGAAGGAAGGCATAAGGATGGAAGAGACTGGCTGGGCAGTGCCATGGACCAGCCCTGACAGTGACAGGGTTAGACCCATAGGCTGCTCAACCACATGGGACCTTAGATGGGCCACTGCTTGCTCTTGAGGGCCTTGGAGTAGACGTTCTCTCTCCCAGGTTTAAGGTTTAAGATTAATAAATACTAAACATGCAAAAAAGAGATCCTAAAGAATTGTATTCAAATGAGACCAGAAGGAGTTGAAGCTGCTAAAAAAAAAATGCTAAAGAAGTATAAAGTTGCTTTCAAGCAAGAAAAATCAGAAAGAGAGCTGTGAAAATGAAAGTGGAGGGTATGGCTAAACATGTCCCCTAAACCGTGGGGAGATACAGAATGTGAGGGAGGCCTGGCTCTGATTAATGTCAAGCACCCTCGCTTGAAGAATCTTGTGCTTTGTTACCAGAAATCACTTCTATTTGCCTGTGGACTGATCTAACAAGAATAATCTTCAAACTGAGTGGGCAGAACAAACAATGCAAAGAGGAAACAGAGCCAAGACAGATGAAGAGAGAGAGTATCATGTGCCCTTAATGAGAAAACGTCTATGTTTGGAAGAACTGCATCCCAGGATGTTGAAACACCTTAAAGATATGATCAAAGAACCAGATTTGCTGGTCTTAAGAAATCACAGAGAACAAGAGAAGAGTCAGAAGACTAAGGGGCAAACACCATCCCTGTTTTCTAAAGAGGTAGAAGGATAAAGCATTAGTCTGATGAAACTAGTGTTATTGTCTAGAAAAAATAGATTTTTAAATTAGAGAGTTTGTCAGCACTTTGTGATGAACGCAGCGCACATTGAGTTAACATGATTCTCCAAGAACAAATTCTAGCCATTTAAAACAGACACCCATGCACATAAACCACATTAAGGATTGGTAAGCATAGGCAGCATTATAGGCCTCTAAGATGTCCTAATTCTCATTCCTGAACCTGTGAATAAATCAGGTTACATAGCAAAGAGGAATTAAGGTTGTAGATAGGATTAAAGTTGCTGATCAATTGAATTTGAATGGGGAGATTACCCTGGATTATCTGGATGGGTCCAGTGTATTCACAAGGCTTCTTAAATGTGGAAGAGGGAGGCAGAAGAGTTAGTGTCAGAGTGATGCTCTCTATAAAAGACTCTACTAGCCATTGCTGTCTTTGAAGATGAAAGGGTGCTATGAGCCTAGGAATGCTAGCAACCTCTAAAAACTGGAAAAGGTAAGAAAGCAATTCTCCTCTAGAGCGTTCAGAAGGAACTCAGCCTTATAGATACCCTGATTTTTATCTCAGTGAGACCCATTTTGGACTTCTGATCTCCAAAACTGTAAGGTAATAAATCTGTGTGGTTTTAAGTCACTAAATTTGTGGTCATTTGCTATAGCAGCAGTAGACAAGGGGAGTATAACACAGTAGACAAGGGGAGTATCTTGACTCCCCAAGGTCTTTGAGAGATTTGCTTACAAACCTGATGGGAAAATTGATTAGTAATATTGTTTAGATGAATTGTCAGTTGCTTGAACACTCATCCCATGTCACCCTGAGAGAAGTGGCCCTGCGTCCTGCCAGGACTCTGCCCTGGGTTCATTCACTCATTCACTTACTCAACAAATATTTATTGAGCATCTTTTATGTCACAGGCACTGCTGTTAAGAACTGAAAATTCAGCAGGGAACAAGAAAGCAAGGTCCCCACACTCAGAGGTTACATTCCAATGGAACAAACAGACAAAAAACATAGTTTCCAGTAGTGATGTGTGCTTTGAAGGAACCAAGCAGATTAAGGGAATAAAGGAATGCAGAGGAGGTCTTTTTTGGATAGAAATGTGTCTTGGGGGTGATATTTGAGCAGACAACTGAAAGCCATGAGAAGGTCTGATGAAAGAAACTTTCTAGGAGAGATGAACAGACAGTACAAAGACCATGACAGGAGAAAGAGTTTGTCATGTTCTGAAGAGAGCAAGAAGGTCAGAGGGGCCAAAGTGAAGCGAGCAAGGGTGAAAGTGATAGGAGGCCAGGTAGGAGAGGAAGTAGATCACACAGTGTTTGAGTAGAGACTGAGTGATCACCCTTGAGGTATGGTTGGGTCTCCATCTTTGATTCCTAATCTCAGATGCTTAGACAAGAGATAATAAGGTATACTGCTTTGAACCCAGTCCCTTCTTTATCTGTGGCCACTGTAGCTATGGCTTTGGTACCTCTTACTCTGATACTGCTCACTTCTCTCTCCCTGACTTGAGGGGTCAAGTCTTCCCCTTGACGGGAGGAGGATAAAGAATTAATTTACTCCTCTGCAGTATAATTTTAGTTGAGTCACTTGGCCATATAACTTCTGAAGCCTCTTTTATCTTTAGGGTTGTATGATTATTTAATTAGTAGTCTCACAGGACCACATGGCTACTCGGCTTTAGCATCTCGTGGGTGAGAATGATATCCACTAGTATAACATTACAACAGGATAATTTTTTTTTTTTTTTTTTTTTTTTGCGGTATGCGGGCCTCTCACTGTTGTGGCCTCTCCCGTTGCGGAGCACAGGCTCCGGACGCGCAGGCTCAACAGCCATGGCTCACGGGCCCAGCCGCTCCGCGGCACGTGGGATCTTCCCAGACCGGGGCATGAACCCACGTCCCCTGCATCGGCAGGCGGACTCTCAACCACTGCGCCACCGGGGAAGCCCAACAGGATAATTTTATAAGTAGTATGTAGTAATGAACACATTTCAATGAAAATGCAAGCTCAATATATTTTAAACTAAACAGTATAGGTTTTCATTTTATCTGGAGATATGTTTTTCTCTCATTTTGCACTTTTTCAAGAATGCCAAGTGTTAGGTTTCTGCCTCGACTGTAGATTAACTATACATCTATCCTTCTCCCTGGATTGTTTCTGTCATTTTCTTTCATTATAACTGTAACACTTATGTTAACATACATGGATCAGCAGTTACCTGCAACACTGTGGATACCACATGCAGAATGGACATCTTTTTAAATGAGCAGCTGATTAAATAGAGTTGGTATACACTAACTGTGAGGCATAGGCCTTCCAAAAAGGAGAAGCCAGGAAAATGCACAGCTAAAAAAAAAATAGAGGCCCAAAGTGACTGCAGACTTGCCTTTTGCCAAAGGCTGTGTTACGTGGGTTGTGCACACATATCATCAAATAAAGTGGAGATCTGACACTGATTCCCCTGATTTCAACCCTGACTACCCAGACACCAACTCACAACTTCAGTGGCTCAAGGTGACTGTGGTGACCAGATGAACCTGGTACCTTGCAGACCTTACCTCCATCTTCTACTGAAGAGAAATTGCCGTTGGGCAAAATGCAAATATTTATGCTCAGGTGTAAGCAATTTCGACAAGTAGCCAGTACTTGTAGCCTCCTTCCTCTCTGAATGAATAGCTTTTGATTGACTAAATTGTAAAGCAAAGTCACAAAATCATAGGTATTATTGTTAGAAATGATCCGGGAGATTATTATTTTTTTAAAGCCTCTCCTTTAAGAGATAAGGATATTGACACATAGATAAGTCAAGTGATTTTCCCAAGGTCACATGGAAAGTCAATGGCAGAACTAGGACCACACCACACTTATGTACCCACAGTGCTCTTTGCCTCTGGTACACTTTTCTCCCCTCGTCCCACGTTCCTTTTACTGTAAGGTGACTTGAAGAAAACCCACTTGACCTAAGCTACCACAATTCGAAATAATGTGAGAAATTAATTAATAATTATATACATATATGTAATATTTCCATAACATTATATTTCCATTTAAATTGTATTAGGTTTGTTATGGACTGAATTGTGTCCTCCTCCAAAGTTTAAGTGTTGAATCCTTAGCCCCCAGAGTGACTATATTTGGAGACAAGGTCTTTAAGGAGGTCATTAAGATTAAATGAGGTTGTAAGGGTGGGGCCCTAATCCAACAGGACTGGAGTTCTTATAAGAAAGATACACCAGATGTGTGCATACACAGAGGAAAGGCCATAAAAAGACACAGTGAGAGGGCTGCCATCTGCAAGCCAGGGAGAGAGGCCTCAGGAGAAACCAAACCTACCTCCAGAACTGTAAGAAAATACGTTTCTTTGTTTAAGCCACATCCAGTCTGTGGTATTTTCTTACGGCAGCCCTAGGACATTAATAAGGGCTGGTTCAAGATCAAGCATTCTGCCTAGTGAGAGCTTTAGAAATGAGCTCTCATTTCTTCCACTAAATGCTAGAAGTAAAGCTATCACATTTAGCCTATAGTAGGATTGTTCCTTTGGTAAATAACTAGAACTCACAAACAGTCTTTTTGAACAAGAAATATGACTCTTTTTAGCTGGACTCACATATCACAAGTGCATTGCTGCCACCATGGTAGGAAGGCCAACCCAACAGTTCATCTTGTGGGACAAATCCCTTTTGTCTTCATCTTCCCTCTCCAGTCTTCACCACACTGCATTCATTTTTACAGTCACGTTTTTGTTTGAGAGGAAAAGAATGTAGAAACAGATAAATAAGTAGAAATCCATGTTTGTCAAAGAGAAATTGTAGTTATGGGTAAAAATGAGTGAGCAGGATTCTACTCCAAGTCTGGTTTGGAAGATGTCAACCAATTTCAGCAACTTGGTGTGTGGAATATTGGATTTGTAACATTATCCCTTTCACATCCTCATCATCATGTGTGTGGCTCATACCTTAATTTCATGAGTGATTCACTAGAATGAATGTGATGGGAGGAAGTTTTGAGATGGGGCACCAGCTGGCTACAACCTTCCTTCCTTCTTGGCTGTGAGTAAGAAAGAAACATTATAATGACCCAAGCTGCTTTGAGTTAGAGTCTCCATGTGATTCTGGCTCTCAACTTCCTACCCCATGATGTCTAAATCTTTGGCCTGGCTTTTGATGTTCCTCTGTTTGTCTACCCCACACAATTCACCCAGACTGATGTCACAGGCCTTCTCAGCACCAATTCCACCCATTGGGCTCACCCCTGCTGATCTCTTTCCCAGAAATACCCTCCCCCTCATCTAAATTCTGCAATTTTCAAAGCTCACCTTAAGTCCTATCCCCTCTAAGACACCCACGAAGATAATCATCTCAATCTTCGCTTTTCCCAAACTGCTTTTGCAATTTGTCATTACCACATAATTAGTATCTTATTATACACTCTCTGATCCATAAATTGTCTGTTTTTAACTTTATGCAATACTGGTGGCTACTTAGAGGCAGTCCTGCATGGAAGAAAAATTATGGGTTTTAGAAAGAGACAGATCTAGGCTGAAATCCCAGATCTGTCATTTATGAGTTGAATGACTTGGGTAAGTTCCTCAACCTTCCTAAGCCTTATTGGCTCTGTCTGTAAACAAGAAAATAGTACTATATTCTAGTGTTCTTGTAAGAATTAAGTTGAATGATCATGTATATGGTGTGCTTCTTTCATTGGTCTTTTTTTCTCCACCATTAATAGTAAGTTACATAGGCTTTTTCAATTTACAAAGCACTTTTCTTATATATCCTATCATTTACGAGCTCTTTCCTTTGTGGGATGACTCTAAGACTCTCTGTGGAATTAAGTTATTCATGCTTTTCATACTGCAACAGCTGGAGGCATACAGGAAACACCATCCTAACTGGGGCAATTTCAAGCCCATTACAGGCTGAGACTTCAACTACCCTCTTTGGAAGAGGGAAGGAAGAAGCCAGCAGCAGTGGAGGGGAGCTGCGGAAGCTAATGGGCTATAAGACTGGCTCCTTCAGGACCTCAGTTTGTCCAATGCATAGTGTACACAGAGTCACTATTTGATCAAAGCCCAGTACCCTAGCAGGTCTGATCTGTTGGGTGGAAATCAGAAATTAGTCTTAAGGAGAGTTGTCAATCAAAGTCATTTGGGTGACAGCACACAGGCCATCAGCCCACTTAAAACATATGCCTTGAAGAGAAGACCGAAACAACAGGGTCCATGGAGCCAAGCCCTGGAAGATTTAGGAAGGGCATAAACTGGGTCCCAGCCAAAGGCTCTGGGATCTAGCAAAGTGTCCCATTTTCAAGATAACAGAATCAGAAAGCATGACCAAGGTGATGAAGACCAGAAAAGGCTAGATCTCAGAGGCCAGATATGTCCCTGGGCCCTTGGTAGGCAAACCAGACAGTAGATTCACAGTAACAAGACTAATTTCAGGTCCCACCAGCTGGCGACCTGGGCCCTGTTTTCTTTCTTCTGCCTGTGTCCCTTTGAAAGCAGCTGACTACCTGGTAACCTTGGCTTGAAGTACCAGCCAAGGTAATAGGCAATAGTCCTTGACTCAGGAATGTACCAGACTTCTCTCTCACTTACCCTTTTTTCCTCCCTGTCTCTATATGCCTGACAGTTCCAACTCTGCATATCTATTTCTCCTCCATCTTTGAATAGCTCATTTAAACTGCCTTTTCAGGCTTAGCCCTCTCATACATATGCACATCTAAACATGACCCTTGACCCTGCCTACATGCACTTAGTTTAAAGCAGTGGCTGCCACTCTTGGAAAAGGTGTCTGCAGCATTTACTTTCAGCCCTGGCCATGGTGCCTTCACCCTCTAATTAGAGCTAGCCATCTGGACAGGCCAAGGCTTGCCCTGCTCTGGTTTGGCCCAGGGACTGGAAAGGCAGTGGGATGGCGACTGGCTGAGCCTGCTGTAGAGAACATTAGTGACTCCAGCTGGGAGAGCCAGGGCAAGGTCACAACTGACAGACACATAAAAGGCTGTCTTGATCCATTTTTTGGGAGACAACCATGAACTTAGGAACAATTCTGCCCTTGAGAATGGAGTGATTCAATTTTCAATTTCAGGCTCTTGCCTTGGCTAGCTTCCCTAGCAGCTAAAATAAGCCATCTGCTTAACTTCCTATGCCCACTTGCTTGCTGGAAGAATTGTTTGTCTACCCTCCCACCTGGCTAAAGTTCACAAAGGAAAGAACTAAAGATGCTCAGGGACCTTTCCCAATCTCTCCTGAAAGAATCAAAAGGTTTTACTGTTTGGAAATGTATTTCCTGTCTTATTCCTTAGTCACTTTTGGAAAACATTTCACTGGCTTCATTTTCCACTCAGTAAAACAGAGATGGTCTCCTCGGTATCACAATATAGTAAAAAATATTCTTACAGTTACCTTGATCCCAAATTGAGGAGTTTATATCTTCATAGATAAGAAGACTTTCAAAGTAATAACACCATACTGGAACACTTAAAGAATTGTTCCTCTACTGATCTGCACTGCACATAGCTACTCCTGTGCTCCCTGGAATATTAACTACATTTCCATTTCACAGAGAGTACTTCTAGCACATATGAACTATGTCCCAATTCTTTAATTCCACAAATTCTAACTAAAAGCCAGGACTTTAAAACAGTACAGCTGGGGTAGGGCAAGGAAAATGACTCCAGCACAAAAACCTTCAATGGTCCCTCATTCCCTACAGCATAAAATCAGAATTTCCTCATCAAGCACATAGTATCCTTCACAGTTTTCCCCCAAGGTAGCTTTCCAACTTTATCCCTTCCACTCTCTTCTGAGTGATTTTTGTATCAGCATAACATACCAATACCCCATGGAAAGAAAGGTGGCCTCCCTGCCCCTAAATCCCACGTTTAAATGTAGTAGTCCATTTCTTGTTAAGGAGATCTTAACATATCTCTACAAACTGGATAAACTTCATAAACCTCACTCTGAAACCAAGAATTGCTTCAGAGTGAGAAGTTCTGATGTGGAAAACATTCTAAGATGTTCTGCATTGAGGAAAGAACTTACCCTGGAGCAGAAAGGCAGTTAATCATGAAACCTTGCAAAAATACTTTGTTTCACAGAGAAAATTCTACCAACATCTCTTTATAGAATTCTTCTAGAATTCTATGAGAACAGAATATAGAGCTGCTCATATACCTGCTCCTTCTGACATCAACCTCCTCCTCATCCCCAAGCTCCAAACTCAGAACTAAAATATACTAAATTATTTAATGAGTTTTTAAGGCCCTTATAATATTTGATTCTGGGAGTCTGAGTCCCCCTTCTTAAGGGTACAGTCACAAGTGCGTGTGTATCTGTGCATGTGTGTGCATGTGCATATGTGCTTGAACAGCTCCGTGTGTGTGTGTGTGTGTGTTTGGATGGTTGGTGGGTACATTTTCATGCTTTTGGCCAGACCCTCATGGTCTGTATATGCCATATTGCCTGCTGCTACTAATCCTGGGACCTACCCTAATTCTTGTAGTTCTTGCCCCATTTTTCATTGTAGGATAACAAGTATCCTGACTGTAATCTATTAATTGAATAATTCAATAAACTTGTTTCCCTCCAGCGCGAGCATATTGTTTGCACACAGTGTCATCCTGGGCCCTCCAGCTATGGAAGCCCTGCCAGATATGTTTATTAAACCCCCTGTGCTTGGAAAGAACACAGAAAACTGTCATCTAGAGCAATACAAAAGTGCCTATCTCAGCTGGAGATCTCGCTGTTACGAATAAAGGAAGAGTTTGTGGTACAGTTTTGAGATGTAAAGAGAAAAAGCTTCCCCATGGTGCAAATGTGTTGTAACCCTCAGGCGAGAGAAAAATATTGAATTGTTGCTGGCAGTACAATGTAATTATTGAGTTAGCAGCAGCTATGTTTCTAAGCTTCTTAAGGTAAAAATCACATTAATTTGGCCTTCTCCAAAGGACATTCCAGGTTGTTAAATGGAACTGTTGAAACATTTTTTCATTAATGAACCTAGCCAACGAACAGCCATTTCCACTCAAGTCAAATGCTGGGCAAGTTGGCAGTGAAAGAGGAGACGTGCTGCCCTGGAGGCTGCCTTTGTCCGCTTGAGGCCACACTGCCTTGGGATGTGTTTTCCAGGCTCCCAAGGTGCAGGCATTTGACTTAGGTGGTAACTGGGTGGGAGGCAGGAGGGAGACCATGGTGCTGTACTCAGAGGATCAAGTGAATCAGGCGTTGGCCTCTTCCTGCAGGACAGAGCTCATGGCGCACCCCCTGGGATGATGCGCGTGAGGCCATGAGCTTTCTGAGATGCAAGATGCTGTCCTCTAGACAAACAAAACACTCAGCTCCTGCAGAATGGCGGCTTTTGTCCCTTCGCTCTGATTCCTCAGGATGTAAGTAGTTTCTGAGTCACTGTAGGCCCAGCCACTGAATGGTACCACCTCTTCCAGAAAGGGAAAAGAGCCAGGGGTGCTCTGTCATCCAAACTCAGATTTGAGGTCATCCTGTGGCAATCAGGTATCACAGTACATTATGCAGGAACCTGTATTCCTGCAATGAGGCCCCCCTCGAAATGTCAACGGGGAAAAAAAAATCTGTGTTTCCTGTTGCTAACGCAGGGCCGGGCTACTGGGCCTGGTAGGGTCACTGGGGATGCCTCTCCTGGAGATTACGAGGATGATGTTCTTGGCAACCAGGTCAAACTTCTTTGTTGTTTCCCCTCCTTACTCTACTGGGTGGGATCAGGGCAATGTGCTCAACAAAGGGGATTCATGAATAAGGAAGTAAGATTGAGGATCCCTTAACTTATGCTTCAGTATTAACATATAACTAATGATTCAAGGAGGCAGTGTGGTATCGTGGAAAGAGCCGGCTTTGAAGCCACACTGGACTAGATTCATATTCTTTAGACTCGTAGACTTGGGCAAGCCCCTTATCCTCACTGAGTGTCAACTTCAACGTCTATAAACTGAGTTTTAAAAAATGTCTGATTTGTAAGGATTAGATGTAATGCCTGTAAAGAGACTAGAACCATATCTGGCAAACAGCAGAACCAGTAAATTTAGCTATTATTGCTTTCTTTTTAAATTGATTTTTTTTAAGTAGCTAAAAGACCCAAAAGAGGGAATCTAGTTTGCAAGGGTGCTCACCTTGCAGAGTCTCACAAGCATGTGCTTTGGCCGGGGGGGATGGCTGGGGGGTGTCCAAGAGGTTCTGCCTCCGTTTGGACCAATTGGAACTTTGTTTATAAAGTTCCGCCTGCGGGCTGGCATGCTGCTGACACTGAACCCGAGCATGAGCTGGCAGGATGACTGTTCAACAGACCTGAGCCAAAAAGCCAGGCGTGAACCCCATGCTGTCTACCAGATTCTTCTGTGGCCTTTGGTGTGAGTCACCCACTTGTTCTTATATACATATTTTTTTAACTGGAAAAAAAAAGTGTTTAGCAATAAAGTTTTAAAAGTACTTTCAAAATACAAAGTCGTTAACATCCATATTGGACTAGATGTTTGGAGGTTTTATTAGAGATAATGTGCCCACTATATTCAGCACATTCCTCTGAGCAGGAAGGAGAACTCCAGAGTTCTAAGAGAGGATAGGATAAAGAGAGAGAGAATGGCAAAGGAAGAAATTTTCCATTTATGAAATCAATTTCTTCAGAACTCTAGAAAATTGAATTTCTACACTCAGCTAATTTTCCTAAAGAGAGAGAGAAACTCTCCAGGACTTGTGATAATGCAATACTTTGGTGTTTCAGTACAATGTGATACATTGTTAGAAGGTAGCACCTGAATAACATTAACTGACAGTCCATCAGGTAGCAGACCATTTAGAGACATTGTCTATTTACTGATCTCAATGACCATGCAGGGAGGTAGAGGAACATCCCTATTTTAAAGATGGGCAAACTGTGTTTCAGAGAGATGAAATAATCTGGCCACATTCACACCACTTCTTCTGTTTGACTCCGGATTATGACCTTTCCTTAATATCGTGCTGCCTCTATTAGAGTACAAAGGCAAGTATTTCTCCTCCTTACCTCTTGGTCAGAGCTTCCCAGCATGCTTTGCAACATGGAGTGTAACAGTAGTCCACCCTCAAGGGAACAAAAGCTGGGATAACTATGTTACTTACCTTGGTATTATTTGCGTGGCCAAATAAAGCTATCTTGCTACAGATGTAACCTTCGATAATTTATTGATGTAAAAGTGGCCTCAGGTACCAGGTTTTTGGCAGCTGTTACACTGTCAGAATACACTGTAGAACATGCCAGCCATGAATATTTTATGTGGAGAAGAAATGGAAAAATACACCTTTCAATATATCAGTTCCCAGCCCTGATCTTCATTACTGAAATATGAATCGAATCCCATCTCTGAATTTGATCAACCAAAACTGTGCAAACTAAGCGCTCCTTAAATTGGGTTTCAGCAGTGAATTGATTTGAGCCCTAATTTTTGTTGAGCACATCAGCTGTTTATGTCAGCCTGTCCAGTAGTGGTGGGTTAGTGACCTCAGTGATATGTTGGAAACTACAGACTTAACTGTCAATAGGATCGGCTTGGCCCTTTATTCTTCAGCGGCAGATAAATAGAGCCCCATTCAGTTGGTTCATTGTGTAGGGATTTGTTGGAGTTTTATTTATGCAGATTTGGAAGCAGTTGGAGATCATCAACATCCAATACACCCTCTGTCAAATATTTCTCTTCCATTGTTGGGTTATTAAAATATGGGTTGGAAGGTTGGGGGATTCTGTCCTTTTTAGAAGCAAATACTTTTAAAAAATAATCAAAAGGGCATTTTTTATTTGTATTTTTTTGGTATCCAGGGTACCTCTGAGTAGTAGATTTTTGATCTCTAGCCCATCCTCAAAACTGAAAACCAATCCTCCATTTCTCCAGGGCTTACCTTTTCATCACTTGAAGACCAGTGGTTACATGATTTGGATCCACTGAGGAAGGTAGAATGATATCAGTTCAAAAGTATTGGATACCTGTGGAGCACTTTGCAAGATATTGCAGGATTTTCTGAGCTTTCTATAGAACTACACAGAAGTATTGCTGAGTACTTTGCAATATGAATTCCTGCAATTTGCAGGAATTTGCCACGCTTTTCAGGTGATCATACTAGGTAAGTGCTTCATTTTTATCTCAAGTAGTTTGATTTTGTGCTTTCATTATATTATTGCATTTAGGTTTTGCATACTTGGGGGTTTACGTTTTTTTTTTTTATACCGATCTTTAATCCTATCTCCTCTCATGAGCACCTGACTAAGCTTAGCTATATCTTTAATTGATGCTCTCTTCAACTCTATATGCTAAATTGCAATTCCATGACCTACTTAAAGAGATAGACAGTTTAATCAATGTACAAGTTACTCTACTTATTTTTAATAAATACCTTTCAGACTTAGTAAACACCATTAGGGGAAACATGGATGGTTTAAAACAAGATAAGTGACTTATGTTTCCTCAGATGAAGCCCTTAAATTCATTTAACTAATGAAATACTTATATGACCCTTAGAAAATTAATTTTTGTATAAAGTATGCTTTTGTTTTCAGAATTCTGTAATTGAGCAAGATTCCTTTAAGACAGATTGAAAGGTACCCCATTGTCGGCAGCTGTTAAATCTTTGGGTAATATTCTAGGGTTCTAAATTTAGAATGCTAAGATAGACCCCCCCATTAATATTTAGTATAACCTAAAATGTATTTATCAAAAGGGAAGAGTTCAATTAATATTATACTTCACATTTGAGAATTAAAGCTCTATAGATTTTTTTTAGACATATAAGTAAAGGGAGTGCTAAATAATTACTGAGTTTTATGGATAAGTGTAAAAGCTTAATTAAACTTCCAGAGCTACCTAACTTGTAGCCATAAATGAATGCAGATGCTGGGAGAATAAGTTTCATCACACTTAATTTCTGAGTGATATCCCCCCTGATGACTATCCCTGCTTCATCCCAATGAGAAGGTGATAACTTTATCCCAGCTTTTTGTGACCAAGTTCTTATAACTAGCTGGTACAGAGACAGAATTAAAACTCAGGTCTTCTGATTCCTAGTCCAGAGGTCTTTCCACAATTGTGCCTTTCTTGAATGTTCTGCTTCACCACTGATGCTAAATAAATCAAACATGAATATCTAGTCTATTCAATTTTAGAAGAAGAATAAAAACACACCCTCTTTCCTACCAATCGACAAGCTTGGTTTTTTGCACTAGAGTACTAGAGTACTTGGTTGATCAGAAGCAATAAATCTTCAAGGTGTTACGAAAGATCATTAATCACCAGAGTCTATTTTCATGAAAGAATCATGGGATTTTTCCTGGGAGTTCCAACTTCAATATTCTTTTCTCTTATTCCCATAAATGTACTGACACTGATCAGATAGGGGTGTAACTTTCTTATCTCACAAATATAGTTATTTAACTATAGGATTTCTTTAAATGGCAAAAATCCTTAGTGAATTTAAATTATTGTTTGATTCAGAAAATCATCAATACTCACAAAAAATATCTATCTCCAGCAGCCCCAAACTCCCACCACTAGTCAAAATTTGAGTTAAGTCACTGAAAAGCTCTCTTTAAATGTCAATATAATCATAATAATAATTACCATTTGTTGAATGCCTACGGAGGGGCAGACTAGATGCTTTACATACATTACATCTTTAATCCCCACGTCTGTCATTCAAAGTCTGCATTATTATCCTCATTCTAAAGACAAGGATAAGCAACTTGCCCAAGGCCACACAGCTAGTAAGTCCTAGGGCCAAGGCTTGAATCCAGGTCTCTGTGTTTCTGAAGCCTTTTCATTTCTCCCTGTAAGACGGAGTAATGAATGCATGAAACTATACTGATCAATGACACTGAGTCCACATTACTTTGAAATTAATGAAGGTCCTGAAATAATAGCCCTGGGGAAGATGTCACAGATACTTATGGTAGAGTGTGAAGACTTGTCTTCGTTTCCTTCATGACTTTACCTCAAATCCAATGGCTTTGCCTTCCCCACTCCATATTTTTTGCATTCTTTGGCCTGCCAGGGTAGAAATGGCCCTTTTTGGTTACTCAGTCTATTCCCCTTCATTCAGTTGTATGCTTTGATGTAGAACCAAAGTCTGAGAATTCCAGCACCATCTGGTGACAAAGAAGGAACAGCCAATCACCACCTGTCAGGCAGTCACAGATAGAAGAATGACCACAGCTGAGCCTGCATTGGCCATGTGTCAGCATGCTCCCCTCCCAGGCTGCACTGCCCTGGGGTGGCCAGGACTCCAGACCTCTGTGCAGTGATTCAGTGTAGGGTGTAAGATTTCTCACCAAACTCGTATCAGATTTTGCAAGCATGACCAGAGTCCTCATGTGCCCTCATGCTGTATCCCAGCAAGGGTGAGGTGATCTGATTGAAAGCATTTTGCAATTTGTGCCACATGGTGGCTGGATGGTTGCTGATGATCATGGTCTCGGTACGTGCACTTCCCCAGACCTGCCTCTGGATCTTTGCACATACTGTTTCCTCTTCCTCGCCTCCTTGCTTCCTGTCCTTCCTTCCGTTCTTCATGAGGTTAGTGCCTGCACATCCTTCAGGACTTGGCTTAGATGCCACTTCTCTGACCCTCAAAGCTGGATTTAATGATTTTCCGTGTGTCACTATAGTAACCCAATGCCTGCTCTTCTTGCAACAGCTATCACTAATCTCAAAATGGCATTTTAAATTATCTTTCTCTCCTAGAAGCCTAAGATCACTGAAGGCAGAGGCTTAGAGACAATGTTGCATCTAATTAAGATGGACTCTGGAATCAGACAAAACTAGTTTCAAATCCTGACTTCTGCATTTACTTACCTACCTTACTTTGGATAAGGTTAACCTTGGATTAAAGAACCACCCAGAGCTTCAGCTTCCTCATCATCAAGACTGTGATGATAGTATAAACTATCTTGTTGAGTTGTTTTGAGGATTAATTGCCATAATGAACATAAAGTACTCCAGACAGTGCTTGGTCTATAATACACGTGTAATAAAGGTACAGGTATTCTGGAAATTGTTGTACCACATTTCCTACCATAGTGCTTGCCTAATAAAGATATTTGGAATTCAGATTGTATTGAGAGCTTGAAAAAGAGCAGTTGATTACATTAACAAGAAGTTCCCCCATTGGATCTTAGAGGGTCTCTGGTCGTTTGTTGTCTTTTCTGTGCTACTGTGAATAGCTGATAATTGCTTGTTTAGTACTAAATCCTCCCATTCAACATCAACAGCTCCCTGCTTTTCTGCTCCAAATTAGCAGGAGAGGGAAGAGCGAGAGATATAGAAGCTGCAATTGAAGATCAAACCCAAGGCCTATCCAGGGCCCAAAGGACATATCAATGAGCCCATCATCCTCATGCATGTCAACCCTACTGCAAGCTCCGAGAGACAGAATTGTCATTTTTGTTCACTATAGCATTGCTAGCATATTGTATAGGTCTGACACATAGTGCACACTCAATAAATGTTTGCTGAACGGAGCAGTAAACATATCTGAAATGTTTGAATCAGCCCAGTTTCTGTTAGGAACCGTGTAGCCTGATGATCGACCAGTTTGGCCAACTTTTAAAACATTTTACTTACATTTGCATTAGTAATATGTGAAGTGATACAGAGAGGACTTCTTCTTACAGAGCCTGTATTCATCTTACTTAACTTCTAAGAGATTTCCTCCTGTTCTATTAGTTTCAGGATTTTGTGGACATGTTTACATTAACCATGCTGTTTGTTATTTATAGATTGGTTCATGTGCCCTTCAGTTTTGGACTTTCTGGACCGAAATGACTAAAACATTTAGGTGTGCCCATGCATAGCATCCCTGTACTCATTTCAATTACATTAGTTTAATTCTACACTTATAAGTTGCCTCCAGTAACCCCAGTGCCAGGCACTGGGAATACTGAGACCATTCTGGTCACTGGTCCAATTGCAGTCCTCCTTGGGCTCGGATAGCGATCCAAACTTCCCTCTAGACGCAGCACATTTTAGGATAAGGTCATAGTTTGTTTGGAGTTTTGTTCCTAACCACCTTCTTGGAGATGCCGGCCTCTTGGATACTTACTTCTGTGTTGCTTTCTTGCTCTGACGCTTCTCCCCATGAGCATGATCCACTTTATTGCTCAAGACTATTACTCTTATCCCCAAAACCCCTACAAAGGGAGGCAGCATTATCTCCGGAGTCTCACTGTATTTTCAGCCTGTGTGGTTGTGCAGATCCTGCTTTTCTCTTTCTATGTATGCAGGGGCCCAGTCTTGCTCTATTTCTGCATGGTACAATGGAGAGTACTAGATCTGGAGTCAAAAGACTCGGGTTCTAGACTTAATTCTTCTGTATCCTAGCTGCATGACCTTCGGAAAGACGTTTAAACTCATGAGTTTTTTACCTGAAAATGAGGTTTAAACCTACCTCACGAACTCTCTGTAAGGATTAAAGAACAGTATATATGAAAACACCTTATAAATAGCAAAGTACTCATAAATGTAAGTTACTATTCGTTATCATCTGCCGTGACGTTTAGAGGATTTACAAGTATCCTGAGCTTCTTCTAGAAGCTCAAAGAGTTGGACCACCAGAGCATAAATTTCCCAGTCTCTCAGTGAGAACTTGACTTAATGATGTGTACTTGTTTAAAGATTAATAAAACTGTCTATACAAAAGCAATGTCAGTTTTTTGAGGGCAAAAAACCCTCTCTTTTTCACAGGTTTATAGTTGATGGTGAAGAAACGTTAAAGAAACAAAGGAAGAGATCTTAATCAACAATTCTATTTGTTCTTCGGCAGCTTGTGCTGTAGCTAAAGTAGGAAAGAATAGAGAACGTTCTGTTTCAAGAATTCATTCTATAAATGTGTAATTCAGTCAACATTCCAATCAACAAACATTTATTGGATGTTTGCTTTGTGGGTACTATGCAGTTTATGTAGACGTAATTTTTCAGTTGTTAAATTAAGACTTTTGTATTTATTATTGCAAAAGCATCAAATTCTCAGTCTTTAAAGCCAAACTACAGAGTTAAAATATAATTCTGGATATGGAAAAATGAATACAATCCCTATCTTTAAGGCACTTAAAATTTAGTGGCAGAGAGAGATAAACAACTCACTATAATACAAGTCAGAATAAAGTACAAAGATGAATAAAACTTCAAAAGCCATGCTGTGATATCATATAATAAGAAGTGATTGTGATTGGAGTTTTTGGGAGATGGGAAAGGAAGGTAAAAAGAATATTAAAGAACAGAATTTCCTGTGAGAGAATGAGACAATTTCCCGTTTCTATAAACTCTCCTTGGTTAGTGATTTTTTAAATTTTATCTTTAAGAAAAAATAGGATTCTTCTATTCAGAACAGAGTGAGGAAGAACATTCCTGACTAAGAGTGGTTGGCCCAGAGGATGTGCTTGGTGGCAGGGCTGGGGGCACGTGAGGCAAGCGGTGAGAAGGGAGGTTGTGAGGTAACTTGAGGTCCGTCTATGCGAAAAGGACAGACAGACTTTATTTCACGAATGATGCGAACCTAAGGGGGTTTGGGGGAAGAACTGTGACGTAATTCAGGAGAAGGCAATTTGAAGACTGGATCTAACAGGCAGGATGAGATGTCCGTGGTGTGAAATTACGAGAGATGAGGAACACGGTTATAGAGCAGCAAGGCAGGAGGAGAGATGGGCGGTTCGCGGTTCTCAGATTGACGGACCTGATTGGTGGACCAGAATGATGGGCCTCCTGTTAGCATGTGCTACCGTGCCTCAGTTTTGAACCAGATCAGACATGCTGTTTCAGAAAGAGGTATAGAAAATGCAAACCATTCATTTCAATAATCTGACTTCCAGTGAGAAATGTTAAAATGTAAACAATACAAAAAGCAAGGGGACTATTTTGAGGAAGTGGAAGAGCAACTGACACGTGTGCATTTCTGTGTAGTGTGTGTGGGGTGTGTGTTGTGTGTGTAGTGTGGTGTGGTGTAGTGTGTGTGGGGGGTGTGTGTGTAGTGTGGTGTGGTGTAGTGTGTGTGTGTGTATGTGTGTGTACAGCCAATATTCTTTGCTAGAGATAGGGATTGCCAGTGATGACAGAATAGGACTCGGTAGGTAGGAGTCTAGAGAACATCATGCCTAAATCCCCCACAATTGATACTTAATGTGGAATAAAGTCTGCTTATTTTTATCTTTCTATTATACTCCGTACATTAGAAACAACCCTATAGTGAGTATATAACTAACTGTATATTTCTATAACGTTCATTTCAAGTACTATTGCAGAGAAAGAATTGTTTGGGTTGTACCAATCAACTCCACAAATATAGCCCCCAAAGTACTTTTAATCGTTTTTGTTTTACTTTTTGGCAATCTAGATCTTATGGATGAAAATAAATACCCAAAAGGGCTGGCTTGACATAAAATATTTAAATCAAATATCAGATAGTTCATGTGTTTAACTATAGGTCTTCACCTGTAAAGGTAAGGAATGTGTTTACTTACAACAGTCCATTTTCTACGCTTCAAATCACCGTTCAAACCCCACTCACAACAGTAAGCTTCTCCAAGGAATGCACTTCCCTGTCCTCTAGGCTTTCAGAACAAAGCTCTGGGCTTCAACCTTACGTGGGGCTACATCTACTCTTGGGTAGAAAGAAGACACAGCAGTCTACAATTAGGTCACTATTCCAACAATGCCCTGGATGAACGGACCATACTCAATAATATCACATGCAAGATAGAACCATCCACAAGAAATCAGGTAGTCCACCCAGCATCAAGTCTTGGCAGGCCCTGAGGGCTTGGAAAGCATGCAGTATGTACGAAAGGATACTGCAACACCTTTTTCTTTATGAACGACAAAGAGAAGATTGTAGATGTTGTAGATAAACGTTATTTTAAAATGCTCCAATCCCATTTTAGTGTGGCTTAGTGACAGTGGTCATCAGTACAGAGTGCACAGGAACAGAACAGAAGAAGGGAGCCCCAGGTCTGCAATTACTGATTTGGGGTCTCGAGAAAGTCACCTGAAGCTCAGTTTTCCCACCTGTGAAATGGACATGATGACATCTCACGAAGTTGTAAAGGATCCAATGGAATAACCCATGTAAAGCATTAAGGATGTACCTGGCACATAGTAAATTCCAAAATATTTAACAAATATTAGTCATGGAAAAGTGCTTTGAAAATAATACAAAACTGTATGTATCAAACAATTATCATTATTAGATATGACTATTCAGTATAAAATGCTAGTAACATATTGGGGTAAGACATTAATAGATCAAGATAAAATGGTTACCATCCATATATGACTGTAATTTTTTTTTTTTACTGGATGTATTTCTTTATAATATTGAGAGCCATCCAAATCTTTAGTTTCTCTTTTTCTATTAAGGATGTCATAGGTGTCCACTGCTTTAAAAATTATAAAATTCATAAATAATTGTTTTAAAATGTATCCTCTAGATAGGAATTTTCTCCCCAAAATGTATAATCGGTTTGTTTGGGGTTTTTTAACCCTCAGATGACAAGATGTTATTTTTATTCCTCCTTCACATACTGTGCAGGTGTAGCATAGAGTGTCTGTGATCTCAGATTGGAGACTTGCAGCCCCCCAGCCACACGCCTCTTCTGCCTGATTTACCTGTCAGCACCCACTCTTCCTGAGTGTTTCTTTGGTCCTGTTGGACAGCCTTTGCTCTCCTGGTGAGCAAAGCTCACTTTCAGGTTTTGTCTATTTCTTTGTCAAGAAAAATGTAAACAGGGAAAGAGAGTAGGTACAGTGGAAATTTGGGGGAGGACAAGGAGGGAGGATGAGAGACATCAGCCAGGTAATTGCCCTAAATTACACACTGTCTGCTAACTGGCCATGAGGAAGGACTGAGGCAAAAGCTGAACGTGGCACACGGGGTGCTTCCTGGGCACTGGCTCTGCTACTGCTGGACAGAAATACTCCACTAAAATTCCCAGGAGTTCTTTCTTGGAAGATATATTGTCAGATTAATTCCTCTTCTCCTCTACACCCCAAAGATCTCAAACGGATTCCCTCCATCCTCCATGAATTAAGGGAAACTGACACATTTCACATATCTGGGGTATGCACATTAACACAGAGAGATACACTTTAAAATAATCTGAATTTGTACTAAATCCTATTAAGCTTCTTTCCCCCACTGTATCTGTAATAAGAAGCAAAGAAACAGGCATCCTTTACAAAATAACTCCTTTTATTTTTGCTCCAATATCGTGATGCCTGCCAAAACCATGAATTTCCAGTATGACAAAGGAAAAATATGGTTGGTCTCCACCTAACTTAATTCCGAGATATGCACTTCAGTTTTATAATAAAGTGAAACTGCTTACTCCCAGTAAAGCCCCCGATCTGAGAAGGAGTAAGAAATATTAGGGATGGCGGGGGTCTTAATACGGACAGACCAGTGTTTGAATCTTTACTCAGCCACTCACTGTCTATGTGACCTTGTGCTCCAAGCCTCTCTCTGACTTTAAAATGGGCATAATTGTACTATTAACTTTAAGGATTAGCTATGCAAAGCCCTAAACTCTGTGTCTTATCTGACTCATAGGAGGCATTTAATAAATAATCTTTGCTATCTAAAGAGGTGAGCTGGGCCTGAATTCAGGTGGAATGAATATGTCACCACCATTAGAATCTCAAACATAATGCAGACATTTTTAAAATGTGGAAATCCTATGCTGCAGTAGACTTGGAAGAGCTTTGAACACGCAGGTCATAATGTCTTTACAACCTGTTTAGCTTCTTTATTTGCTATAATTGGAGTTTATTTGAGTTTGGATGATGAGAGGGATATATTTGGGCAAATTTGACAATATGAGAAGCCGAGTCCTTTGTTTCAGCTCCCCACTTTGGATCCCTGAAGAGATCATCCCAGTCAAAACCTTCTGAATGCAGCACAAAGCAGGTTCTGATTCTGAAGAAACCGTGCAGTCCCTTTAACCTGCACAAAAATATTTCAAGGGTAACTAGAAAGTACGTAAGAGGATTCAGACGTTCCGTGACTTACATTTAAAATTCTTCCCTTTCCAAATGAGAGCACCATAATATGCAGAAGCAAAGTGCATCAAAAAGATGAGGGTCCTTTGAGGCAGGCGTTTGGAGAGCTGTGTAAGTATTATTTGAAAAATAATCCTCAAAGAAGGATCAGGAGAATGTATGTAAGTGAGGGGCACAGAGGCTGAGGCTCTGTATTTGCAAATGAGACTTGCAATAGGAACTTGACCTGCTCAGGTAATTTTACCAAGTTCTAAACCCTGAGCGGAGTACCCAGCTACCCAAGCCTCTTACTAAATGTCTGAGAAAATATGCTCACTTCTATGTAGCGTGAACACCGGGGAGCCGTGGACCTCCTTTTGGTCTGCCTGGGCTGTGAATGCAGAGTTAGGAGCTGACTGCAGGCATTGCTCTAACGGGGCATTCTGTAGAAAGGTCCACTCAGAAAGTGAAATACTGGCAAGATTGCAGCTGAATCAATAGCAGCAACACTGCCAAGCTACTAGTCAAGAAGGACAATAATAATCATAGTTCTTATTCAAGGAGAGCTCATGAGGGACCAAGAACCATTAGAGTATATATATTATTTTGATTATTGCAACAACTCTGTGAGGAACATCTGTTTTTGTTCCCCTTTTATACATGGGGAAACTGAGACTCGGTGGTTTAGTAACTTGCCCAACGTCATCGCTAGTCAGTGGCAAAACGACAACTTGAACTCAAAGTTGCCTGGCTGCAAAGCCTTTGTTTACTGTAGCGGCAGAAGAATACAATAACAAAAGGAGAACAAAATAAGATGTCTGGTCAGAGGTTCTTGCCTCTGACATCTGAGAGTCTTCTTTGCTTTGTAAGGCTCAGCTGACCTAAGAGGTGTCCCTGACTTTAAAGAGATCCTTAAATGGGATTCATTATTTTTTCCTAATTTTTCTGACACCCCGCCACCCGCCTTCAGAATATACTTGAAAAGTAGTATAATCTATCACCCCTTTATCTTCCTCCCTAAATGTTATTTTAAAAATTTTAATATTTGTAACTTCTTCTAAGGCTATTTTCCTTTGTTAGGTCCAGCTCTAAGGAGTGTTAGTGAAGGTATAGTCTAAGTTGTAACAAAGTATCTGTGATAGACAAGGCATAAGTAAGCTAGAAGTTTATTTACCTCTCTCTACTAACTGTCCAATGGTTCATGCCTGGTGGGCAGCTCCGGCATCCGCAATACCTGTTTCCAAGGTTGTTCGAGCTGTCGGCACTACCCAGACAGCAGGAAGGACGTAAGGGAAAATGCATGGCGAGCGGGTTCAACTTTGAGGAGATGACCCAGAGGACACTGCTTCAGCTCTCATTCCATTGGCTCAGATGCAGCCTCACGGGCACACCTAGTTGCAAGGGAGTCTGGGAAATGCAGAGTTTTGTTGGGCCGTCAAGTGCTTCTCTGAAACTCAGGTCTTCTATTACTAAAGGGAAAAGCAAGAGAGTGGACACTGGGGACAAGCAGCTGCCTCTGTCACAATCGGTTTCTAGTCTGGTCACCAGTGTGGTTCTATTACTGAGGCAATGGAAACATTAAGTACCAAGTCTTAAACGTTCTACTTCTAAACAGTGGGCTGAACACCAGGAACCTTAAAAATAATAAGCAAATAAAACTAAAACAATCGGAGGATCAATTTTGTGGACTTCTAGGACCCTTAGACCACTTCACTGTCAAAAATCTGTGGTCAGACCTGCATCAGGCTAGTTGGTTGGGTTGCCAGTTAACAAACGTACAGTCAGTAGGGAGAATTTGTTTATAACTGGTTGCCAAATATTATATTTGTTTCCTGGCTTGGATGAGCTATGTATCAGTATAAATGTTATGATTTGGGGATTTGTTTAGAAATTATCAAATAAAATTGCTGGAAGAGATTCTGTCCAGTTCCACATGGTAACGGATGAGGAAACTGAAGCTCAGAGTAGTTAAGTGACTTCTCCAAAAGTAACAGAGCTGGCTAATGGAAAAGTATTTCGTGGAAGTGTTATATCTGCAGTGCTGATGGAGTGAGTGAAGGAATGAATGAAAGACTGTTTGAATAGTAAATAAATATGAAAGTTAAAGCAAGAAGTCACTGAGGAGACTGTAAGTAAACAAAAACATTGTCACTGACAGGTAAACAGACAGATGGCAGATTTAAAAGTTCACATGGCAGTCATACTTAAATTTTATGAGATTTAAGCTTTAAATGGGCCACCCTGAACTAGACATTTATATTTCATTTTCCCTGGGAACTGTTTTGACTTTGCCTATAAACACATCATGATGACAGCATGCAGGTTCCCTCTTCTGAAGCTCTGCTTATGCCGGAATTCAATCAGGTTAGGTCAGATACCTTGAAAACCAGGAGCAGAGTCTTCAAAAGAAACCTAGCACCACTCTTTGAAAATGTATTTTTCCTATTATTAAGACAGGGCACTGTCTTGCTGTGCTGTTTTTTTCCTGTACCTCGACAGTGTTTCATGAGTCACCTTTGCTCAGCCTGACAGCGGAACGGTTCAGAAGGTCACAGCCTTCTTCCTGGCTCTGAAAACCTGCACATTCCTGGAACGAGGGGCATTGTTTCATGCGAGGAAAGCTAATTAGGTTAAGAGATACATTAATGAGCTCTGCGGTCGTCTATAGGCAGTAAATAAAGAAGAAGAAAAAGGATAACAAGGAAAAGGAAGCCAAAACACATAATGAAAGCCTTAGAAAGTTGAGGTTTCACACAAAAAACTATCTGAAGAAAACTGGAAAGAAAAATTAATTTGCTTCTTCAGTCCTTAGAACACTGATTCCCAACCTTGGTTTTGTGACACTCCAGGATGTCCCCAATTATCTCAATGACTGTCACGAAATGTTCCAAAGAATTCTCAAAATGAAATTAGTTTCATTTCATTTAAAAGTAGATGGCCAGTCACTCTTTCAAGAGTAAGGGAATCAAATGAGCGGCTGCCACCAGCTCAAAAGGTTTCCAAGCACCAGGTTAGGGATGATGAAAGCCGCACAGCCATTTTGGAACGGAAATTTTTAATACTTCTCTAGACATTTTTATCCCCCAAATCCCCCTGAGATTTCTTTTTAAAATAATAGAATAATAATAATAATGACGATGACGTTGTTGAGATGTTTCCTTTGGGAATCGACCATGGTGAGGTGAGGCTGTGGAAAACGCTAGCAAAAAGAGGTTGAGAATCAGATGGTCTTGCCTTGGAAAATGGCTTGGTCACTTAACAGTGGAAGGATCTTAGTTTCTTCTTCTATACAATGGGGATAACAGTAAGTACTGACTTCCTAGGAGTGTCGTGGCATGAAATGAGATAATGTGTATAGAACATGCAGCAGAGTGGCTGCCTCACAGTATCTACAGGAATGGAGATGCCTTTCCTACTACCGTCTGACTTTTGAGATGCAAGAGCAAGCTGATGTAAATCTCCCTGGTGGTGGTGATGGTGGTGGCCCTGTGTGATGCTTCTGACCCAAGTGTGGGGGAAGGAGCGTGTCTGCCACCCTCGGAGACAAGCAGAGCACCCATCTTGCTTTCTCCAAGGAACTGCACCTCACCCAAGAGCCTGGGGCAGGAGAGGCACAAGCCTGGCTGAGCTGTTTTCTGCTCATTTCCCATTAGCACACCTGGGATAGCTGCCTCCCCATGCCTGGAGATATTTCCACCACACTGCAAAAAATGTGGAGAAAAGTACGTGAAGCCAGCAATCTGCAAGTACATACTGAGATTGAGGCAGCAACAGAGGAAGGGGGAGAAGAGCTTTCTCTTGGGCAGGAGATTCTTAGAACGTGAGAGCAGCGAAAGGGACTTTTGAGGTCAATGTTATCAACTCCCTCCCTTAAGGAACAAGGAAACTGAGGCCAGGAGAGATGGGGTGGCGTCCCCCAAACCACACAGCAGGTTAGGGACCATGCTTTGCTATCAACCACACTGCTTCTCCTCTGTCCTGTGGCATGCGCAAGACTCAGAGTTAGGGGAAAAATTGAATTTTACCTGCCTTAACAGGTGTCCCTACTTTGATTTTCACTGAGATAGACAAGTCTCAAATATCATCCCAATTTTCAAATGGAGAAATTGAGTTCTAGGTGGGTAAAGTCTTCTGTCTAAAGACACAGAACTTTTAATAATGGATTTTGTTTTCAGGTGAGCCTTGCAATCACAGTGAGTGAAGGGCTGTAATGAGATATGAGCGTATAGAAAAATCATAAATACAAGTCAAGAGTTAAGTCATGACTGAGCAGTGAGATACATATGTAACAAGGTAAGCTGAACACATACCCATCTATAATGGAAAAGAATGCACAGAAACAGGGCTTGGAAAAAGAAGGCGCACACGTGCACCTTAAAAATGTGTTTTGCCAAATCAGGGTCTGTTGAACAGTAAGAGAAGTAACGCTCCCACTGCAAGTTTACACACTAGGCAGCACTCTTAAGGGTTTCCCCTCCCAGATGCTGTTTCCGTATCAGACAAGAGGCCGTGCTGGTGGTGGAGTTCTCGCTGTGTTCAGCGCAAATACAGTGGTGTGGGCAAAACAAACAACAGGATAGCAGAGGAGAATGCAAACAAACAGCGCTGGCTGCACATTTCGGAGTAAAATGCCCCAGGTATGGAAGTGCCTGGGAGGTTAAAAGGTCACCTGTCAGCCACGTTTGTCCACTCCCCTTAAAAGGGTAATTGTGACAGGTATTGGAGTAAATTTGCTTTCCAAGGAAGAAATTGTTTGTTATCTTGCTGCAAGAAATTTTCATGAATATCAACAAGCAGAAAATAAACTCCTTGAAATATATAGTTAAAAACCAGGAACGCAGACCCTACAAATACAGCAACAACACTAGTATATCTGTCAAAATAGATGTTTTAGCTATTTCATCCTGATATTATAAAAGAATGAGAATAAAGTGCATGTCAAGGTAGAGCAAGATGAAAAAATCTGTGGTGAAAAGCACAAATTGGACGTGAACACTTACTATCAACGATGCCTACTTTCTAATGTTCCATTAACTTGCAGGTAAAATGAAGATATGCAGGTTATTTGGAATATTAAATTAGAAAACTGTATTCCTGTCTTACTCTAGTGTCTGTCATATAGGAAGCACTCTATAAATATTAGCTATTTTATATTATCTTTAATAAATATGCTTAAAATTTTGGCTATATGACACATCCCTATTTTGAAGTAGATTACCTAGTCATAAATATTTTCCAAATCAAATGTCTATTTAATAATGAAAAAGTAGGCATTACATTAGATATACACTTTAACTTACTTAATGTATATTCTATGTTAATCAAGATGTAGCCGAGCAATTCGAATTGTTAAAACTAAATATTTGATGAAATTCAGCATCTTACCAGGCCACAGTCCCCAGTGTGACCCCACAATATTATCCTTGGGTATCCATGAGGAGCCTCCTGAAAATCTAGCCGTTTGATTATCTTGCAGCTTGTGTGTTAAGGAGATATTAAGAATTGGCAATGAAAGGAAGTACTCAGATTTATACTTGGAAACTTGTAAACACGGGGAAGTTAAAAAAAATTTTTTTCTTAGTTAATTTACCCCTCAACACTCCAAGTTATATTTGATTTTTTAGCAATATCTTAAGGAGTAACAAAGCAATGTCCCTGGATTGTATTTAGAGCCAATTCACAACTCATGACATGGCCTAGTTATGAGAATCCTTATTATGTGCCAAGGGCTAGCCTATAAAGGTAACTAAAAACGATCTCTGCTCTCAAAGACTAGAAACAGGGTGGAAATCAAGAGAAGAAAACAAAATTACATCTCTTCCTCTTTTCTCTTAAAAAGCTCATATACTCACAAGTAGATTATATTTGCTGTAACAATCCACATTCCTAGCACTAAATGGTTTATGTATTCTATTAACTGCTTTAACTGCATTTATAAAAGAAAGCGAACTTGGGTTTAAAATGTAGCTTTCCAGTTTACTAGCTGTGGCTCTGAGCAAGCTCTCTAACATCCTTGAATCTGTATAACGGAGTTTGTAACATTGGAGGCTGGCGAGGCTCTGAAGTGCATGGAGCACCTAGGGTTGCATGGGACACAAAATAGGTGTTCAATAAATGGTGATAATATTATTTATAGCTTTAGTCTCTGTTTTCATAGTTCCGAGACTCGTCTAATTTTAATTACAAAGCATTTAGACAATATTTCAGGTAACTTTTGGTCATAAAATCTGTCCACGGAGAATTTTCCCAGTGCTTTTTATGTTGACACTTTATGTTTTTTACTCATGTAAACGCACAAAGGGACACAGGTAACATATATTTTATAAAACCTAAAAGACATGCGGACCAACCATTCGAGTTAGAGGATTAAAACATCACAATTATTATTAAATCTTTTTGAGAGCTCTCAATATTAAGATGACCTAGATGGGTGGGATGGGGGAGGGTGGGAGGGAAGTCCAAGAGGGAGGGGATATATGTATACATATAACTGATTCACTTCACTGTACAGCAGAAACCAGCACAACATTGTAAAACAACTATACTCCAATAATAAAAAAAAAAGATAGGTATTAACACTTACTATAAATTTTTAACTTATTACTACATTCTTATTTCTCAGTATTACAGATGATGGTTTTAATATAGTATTTGTGAGAATGGTAAAGGAAATGGTAGTGAGAGTAGAAAACCTGGGTGTAGAGTAGAGGAATTATGAGGGACGCTGTTGCTTATCTACAAGATTAACATTTAAACATGCCCGGAACACCGTTTAGTAGGAATTTAGGATGAATCCTACTGTCTATGTGGGAACCATTTTTGCTCTACAGTTTCATAAAAATATAAAAAATTGCATTTTATTAGCACTTTGTAAATTTAAGTACACCAGGGAAAATTGTCTTATTTAGCATTACTTAGTCACCTGAAAGGCACAATGTTAGAAACTAATATTTTTACAGAAGACTGGCATTAATGATCCGTTATACTTCCCTTAAGAGCTTAATAATCTTTGATGAATAAAAAAAACTTCTCTTCTGAAGAGGAAATAAGAAAACATTTTAGAAGATAAACAGCAGTTGACAGAGGGCTCTTTCCCTCTCTAGTAACCCGAAATGACCATCATAATCGCTGATTAATATCTATACAAGTATCTGTCACAGAAGAGTTCCAGGTATGATACAGATTTGCTATGTTCAAAGAAAACAAAAATTTCCTGCCAGTGGTACACAAACCAGGTTGCTCATATAAGGTTGACAAACGCTGAAGTAAAAAACATGAAGTAAAAAAAAATGCTGTGGGGAAGGGAAGGATTGGGAGTTTGGGATTAGCAGTTGCAAGCTAGTATATATAGAACGGATAAACAACAAGGTCCTGCTCTATAGCACAGGGAACAATATTCAATAGCCTGTGATAAACCATAATGGAAAAGAATGTGAAAAATTATGTATATGTATAACTGAATCACTTTGCTCTACAACAGAAATTAACACATTGGAAATCAACTACACCTGAATAAAAATTTTTTTAAATGCCAAAGTAAAGAACGTGAACTTTGGAAAGGAGGTTTATATCTTATTTAGTTTTAATGTTAAACAATGGAGAGAAACATTAGTTTTGAGTATAATATAATGCAATGTTTCCTTTTTGGTTACCTGTTGTGGCCACTAATTAAAATTTTTTTATATCTTACAAAAGTTCTCTGGCTGACTTCCTTTAAAACTTTCCCGGAAAGGCCTTTCGGTTTTGTTTTTGGTTTTTGTTATGTTCGTTTTTTACGATTCCAATACTCTTACAGATAGCCGTAATGTACTCCTTCTTAAACCATAAGCTTAGGAAAAATAAAATCGATGTATTCTGTCCAGTCGCGGAGATGATAGTATTCTGTGCCTGGGCAGCAGTAATAATCAGATGTCCAAATCGTGTGTTGGGAGTAATATAATCAAAAGTGATTCCCTGTGGAAATCGGTGCTCTCTGAAGGGGTAACGGAGCTTTGCAGCGATGGGGCACTATTTGCGTTCTTATCTTAAGCATTAGTCATTTTATTATTTTCATAAGGTGTTGTAGCTATAGAAGATGTTGTTAAAGCCCTGAGCAATGGATAGAGAATTTTTTTTGCTTTCAGTTGTTCTTAGAAACCCTTCTTGCACTGCCCCTCCAGGCCATCGTCTTGCACCCCGACCTCCATCACACGGACGCAGACACACACATACACACACACTCTCTGTCTCTCCGTGTCTCTCTCTCTCTCTCTCTCTCTCTCTCTCTCTCTCTCTCTAGCACTGGTGCCTCCCTAGACTGGCCTACGCTGCCTGGGGGGTTTGGGGGGCAGCTGTGATATCCTGAAGGATGTGTGAAATTGAAGACAAATATTTTTACTAGGAGTTTACAGCCTTAACAAAGTAAACTGCAGGCCCTCCAGGTGTCCTAGATGGTAGGAACAAAGACCTGTGGTGTAGCAAAAAGAGACCTGGATTTTGAATTAGAAGGAGCTGCATTTCTATTCCTGCTCCAAGTTCATGGGCTGGGTGAACTTGGGCAATCACTTTCTCTCTCAGAGTCTAGGTTTCATCATGAAACAAATGGGGGAGCAGACTGGATTATCTCTAAAAGCCTTTATCCAGCTCTAGGAGTCTATGATTCTAACGTTTGCATTACCTTTTATATTTTATTAGTTACTTTCCCATGATTAAAAAAAATTGTAAATGCCTAGAAACCAAAGAATGAAATTACATTTCTGTTATAATTGCGTTGGGTGATTTTTTTCCTCCTTATATTTAAAAATTAAACATTGCCTTTAAAAACAAACAAAAATAAGACAGAAGTTGCCTTCGTATATCTCTTTTCAAGAAGCCAAAAGATGGTGGTGGTATTTTGGTGCTGCTTCAGAACAAAGGCATTCTTATTTCCTTATTACTCTAAGATAATTTATTTTTCAAATATTCAAAAAAAGTCATCTTAAACCATAGAGGTTTTATATATGAATCATTATTAATTATGAAAGTTTGTATCATGCACTTTAGTTTACAAAACCTGCAGTTTACATGCAGGATCACTCTGCCTCACCTAGCACTGACCCCACTCTATTAGAAAGACGAGGGAGGTACTAACCTCTCCAACTGACTCGCGGGGAAGTAAGGCTCAGAGAGGTTGTGACTCGGCTGGGGCTGCAGAGACCCCCAGAGCCAGGACCTGAAGCTGATACCTCCTAGTGAGGGGTCTCAGGTAAATGTTCATGTGATGAAACTAAAATTATTTACTATATACATCAAGGGACATTTCATCTGGTTCAAGTCAAGAAGTTGATTTCATTTCTAGTTTGAAGCTTAGATTCCTTGAATCTATAAAATGGCTCAACAACTGGCCAGGGTTCACATTGAAAGACTGGTATATAAATTCAAAGATTGGGAATGTCCTTTGATGAACAGTCTAGAATCCAAGAAATAATTCATAGGGAAAATAAGGAAAAAGAATAAAGCACATTTCTTCAGAATTTTGGAGCCATTATCTCCTGATTGAAGAATCTGGGTGCCGGGCGTGATGGGGGAATGAACTTGGATGTTATTGCTGTGCAGGTCTGTGTTGAAATCCTGGCTCTGCCTCTTCCCGACTTTTACACGTTTGGCGATTCATCCCTCGGAGGCTCTGTTAAGTCATATAATAAAGTGGAACTAGTATGAATATTTAACTAGCAAGCTTGTTTGTAAGCATTAGAAATAATTATATAAAGCACCTGTTGTATAGTGCTTCACAAAATAAGTACTTCATAAACCGTGGCTACTGTTATTAGGGTTCATTTCCTTTCAAATTGTTGTTGGGTCTATTTTATGATACATTATACTATTTGATGTAAGAAATCTAATGTAAGTATGGGGGGGGGGTTCTATCAAGGGGAGGACAGTTGAACTAGATAATCTACGAGACCCCTTGCAACTCTGAGTTCCTATTATTATAATTTATATTTTCCAAGGTGTTCTACCTATTAGAGATCCTGATTATGGTAGTGAGATAGATACTATTGTCTTCATACATGGGATCTCTTATCTGAATATATATACACATGCTGCGAACATTTTTCAAAATGGAACCTGCCCACATGCATAAAGAAAAATGCTGTTCACCTAAAAGAGTGTCAGAAGGGGATCCACACTGATACCAGTGGTAATACTAGTAATAATAGCAACAATCATTTCTAAAGCATCTACTGTATTTCAGGCATTGTAAGTCACCATGTGGAAACTTGGCTGTATCCTCAGGAAACTGGAGTTCATGGCCTGTGCTGGTGTCAGGGATGGGTGAGGTATACTGTGCACTCTTGTCTGTGCAGCTGAAATGCCCATGAAAGACTGCAAAACTTTTCTAAGTGGCAAGAATGTCATGGAAAATATGTTGCGATTGGCATCATAGGACCAGACTCTATCTTTCATTAGATCTGGGTGACTTTGTACAAGTCATAATCTTTCTAGGCTTCAGTGTCCTCAACTATTAAGAAAAAAAAAAAAAGCTGAAATAATCTCCTTCCAAGTCTAACATTCTATGCTTGGATGTGATATTCAGTTAGTTTTTACAATTTGCCTGAACCCTTTGTGCTCTTGTAAGTGTACATAGTCCTACAGGTGTATGTCATTCATTAATTCTTTTTCTTTTTGCCTCCTTAAACAACATTAATATGTATTGTTTAGCCTGAACAAACTGGAACATGAGTATCTGAATGGATTCACATATACGTTTCCTAATTAAGTTTTAATTATTAAAATTTAGTTGCAGATTGCATCCATCTTCTGACGTTTAAATAGTATTAGAAAATGAAAGCTTTCTACCAAGGAGTGACACTGGAACAAGTTTTCTTTTTGTCAGCTGTGCATTAATTTATTATCACACACATTAATTTGTTATTATCCTATTAACCAACATTGTAGTTTTCGCAAGTTTCAGAGTGAACAGACCCACAGGAATGTCAGAGTGAAGCGAGTGTCACGAGATCCAATTACTATATATTTAAGATGTCTACATGAGATTTTGAACTCTTGACTCAGTCCTTTTCCTTCTCCCTAAATGGCTCCTAAGGAGAGTGACATATTAAGGAAAAATCCAGATATTAGATTGATACAGAAAAGGTGGAAAAAACATACCATGCATGGGCGTAAAAAAAAAAAGTCTCTACAAATGTGTCAGACATGAAAGAAAGTGAAGGAAAGTTAAAAATTACCATAGGGCAGGCAGGACACCTGCTAAAGAACCTGCTGCTGCCACTCACAGCTGGAAAGAAAAATGAAAGAGATGCAAACAACTGTCCTGGAAGCATGAAATCATTCTTTTGTCTTTTTTTTTCTTATGAACAATTACAGTATGCAAAACTTAAGGGGGATCCAAAGTATTGGGATGAAAATTTCAGCAGGCTCTGCATATAAATAGCAGAGGCATGGAAGTGTGCCTCTTTGAAAACAGGCAGTGTTTGGGAGCTCCCAGTGCATTGAAGAGAGTGGTAATTAATGCATAGTGAATGACTTTGAATGAAGGATGAATAGGGGGCATAACAATGGGTAGGTTTTCTCTTTCGTTCCTTTTTTTTCTTTTTATTTCTTTTCTTCTTCTTCTTTTCTTTTCTTTTTTTTTCTTTTTCCTCCTTTTTTTTTTTTTAGGTTAAAGCATTGAAGAAAGAAAGCTGTTAAAAGATGGCTACTGTGAGGCTACAACTTCAATGTCTGTCTTGTGTGGCTTTCCTTTCGAGGCTGTGGTGGGAGTTTGTTTTGTGTTGCTCTCCAATCACAGTGCAGTTAATTTGCACCAATTTCATTTTTGTGCGTGCTCCTCAATGTTTTCCTTTCTGCTGGATTTTTTAAAAAATATTATTTTGGCAGGGCTTGGTCCTTTGATGATCCTTTTGAGCAAATGGTTTGCCCAAAGTTCAGATGGCGCTGGCTCCGTCTTCTTTTTCATTTACAACATCAAGAGGATTACAGAGAATAACTTTGTTGCCCAACATCAATGATATATCTTCAGGCTACTAGAAAGGTAGTTCTCAGAAAGTGTGTCTTCTAATAGTTTAGAACCTCCACAGGCTTCAGATAAAACAAGTATTAAATACAGAAAGCTCACAAGGATACCAAGGAAGGTTAAACTCACGCAACCTCCTTCATCTCAAACACCTGAAATACATCGGGTTTTTTTTTTTTTTTTTTTGACTGTCGAAGTGTGATCATGGTGAAGACAGCAGTAAGATCTTATATAACAGAAGACAGAAAAAGGCAGAGAAGGAGTCACGTGGAGATGTACACACATATTAGCGAGAGAACACGAAAACAATCTTGTCACAGAGCAGGTAATTTATAATGGGTCCAAAGCCAAATATATGTGTCGATTCAAAAGAAGATGGTATAAACAGGGTGCTCACAAGGTGATTTCTCTCTTAGTGAAAACTTCTGACATAACCCAAAATTTGGTTTTAGGGAAATTTTCAGAATTCTCACAGTTTTTACTGTTATGGGTGTGCAGAGGAATTCCCAAATAGGGCAGACAACTTGAACCTCTCCCCTGGGTTCCAGTCATCATTTCAGCTGTGGCTGGACATTCGAATGCGGATGACTCACTAGCTCTTTCAAAACCTGTCCTTTCCCCTGCCCCTTCCAGGGGAACTAGCTTCTCTCATCTTCTGTTTGCAAATTCTGTGCACAGCTCTAAGGGTCTATGGGAGGGACCGGTATCATGGTTGTGGTAACTAAACATCCCAGAATTTGACCAGAGTCTTGATGTCAGGCAATTGTATTCTTTTTAATGGAGTCAGATTTATTGACTGCATAACTAAATGTGATTTTGACTTTACATATTCATGAGGCTCCTCATATAAATATTCAAACCCAGAACAATTTCTTGGTGAGATTCTAAAGGATTTTTGACTGGCTTTAAAAATTACTACGTATTTCAAGGGCCACTAAAAGCTTTTCCCTGACTTGTCACATTACCTGAAATTCCACAATGGAAAATACATTCCCTTTGGTTTGGGGTCCTGAGAGCCCCCATATTAAAGCAACAATCCCTGAGTTGGGAATTTCTGGCATCTGGGGATGTGACAGTATCTGAGAGAAAATTATTGGGGAACGGGGGATGCAAAGGAGCCAAAGAAATTCTGGAACATCACTTGGCACCTTCTCCTCATTTCATTTGAGGAGAAATGAAGTGGCATCCTTCCCACTTCATTTCCACTGTTGTCTCCTTAAAACAGTCAACTGCCATCCTTATCCTCAACTATTTCAGTGTCTCTAAACACTTCCCAGAATGCTTTGTTATCCTCCAATTTACCCTCATGCTGCCACCCATATCGTCTTAACAGGAGCATGGATTCGTTCACTATCCTACTCAGAGACCTTGGGCTTCCTTTTGTCTACCCAGGATGTTTCACCTCTAGCTGAGCATTCAAGGACCTCCATAGTCTCCAAAATCTGCCTTACAGGCCTCAGTTTATGCTGCTTCCCCTGCACTTCCACTGCACTAGAATATTCGATTGTCTGGACATGATTTTCTTACTCACCTTCATGCCTTTGTTCGTGCTATTTTTGTCACCAAATACCTTCTCTCCTGCCCTAACCTCCTAACCACCAATAAATGGATGTCAAATATCCTTCTAATTTAAACATTGTTTAAAACGGTGTTACCCAGCTTTGACAAGGTACAGGGAAACAGGCAGTTTCTGGCACTCTGGGAGAGGGGAGATTGTTATTGAGTTGGCCAAAAGATTCGTTCAGGTTTTTCCGTAAGATCTTATGGGAAAACCCAAACAAACTTTTTGGCCAGCCCAATATATACTTTTGGAGCAGAGTTTAGTCATCACTATCAAAAGCCTGGAACTTTTATACACTATGTGATACCACCACTATATTTCTAGGATTTTCCCTACATATACGTGGCAAGAAGAACAGTACTGTATCCAGTAGCAGAAAATCTGCAACAATCTTAATGCCCCCAAATGGGGACTTAGTTCAATAAATAATACATCCGGAAATGGAATAGTCTTTAGGATTACAAGTAATTTCACAAACTTATATTTAATAATACAATATTTTTGATAAATGATTGAGTAACAATGGATTTTTAAATGGTATAGACAACATGATCATTTGCTATATGCATGTCTGATCTTCTGTCTGTCCATCTATCTACCTATGAAAGAAACTAGAAAGAAATGCGTCTAACTGTACAAAGTATCAATCTCTGGGATTATGAATGGTACTTTTTTCTATTTGTAAAAATATGAACATGGCTATCAAGTTATGGAAGGACATGGAGGAACGTTAAATGCATATTG
Source organism: Stenella coeruleoalba (assembly GCF_951394435.1). Lineage (NCBI taxonomy): Eukaryota > Metazoa > Chordata > Mammalia > Artiodactyla > Delphinidae > Stenella > Stenella coeruleoalba. Next base: position 59,973,412 of record NC_137150.1, read on the forward strand.
TTAAGTGAAAGAAGCCAGTCTGCAAAGGCTACATACTGTATGATTCCAGCCATTGGACATTCTGGAGAAGCCAAAGCTATTCAGTCAGTAAGAAGATCAGTGGTTGCCAGGGGCTTGGAGAAAGGGATGGAGGTATGAATAGGTGGAGCACAGGAAATTTTTTAGGGATTGAAACTATTCTGTATGACATCATAATGATGGACAATCACACTATACAACTGTCAAAACCCACAGAACTGTACAACACAAAGAGAGAACCCTAATGTAAACTATGACCTTTAGCTAATAATAATAAAAAATCTATATTGGTTCATCAATTATAACAAATGTACTTACTAATGCAAGATATTAATAATAGGGGAAACTGTATTGGGGGGAGGAAGGAGATATAACGGAACTCCCTGTACTATCTGTTCAATTTTCTGTAAAGCTAAAACTGCTCCAAAAAATAAATTCTATTAATTAAAAAAATGATATATTTTATTACAAAAAGAAAAGCATTCTCAAAATCATTCTTAATATTCCTCAGAGCTCAACTGAAGTGCCCACTCCTCCTTGAGTTTTCTCTAATTTTTAGGCCATGTGCTGTCTCCATAGCTGATGCCTCTTAAGGCTCCAGTAGCCCGTGCATGGGCCACTGCAGTGTTGGGAAAGGAACTATGCCCTTATGCCGAGCACAATGTCTGCCGTACGAAGACTGCCCGGAGACTGGTAGGCACAGGTGCAGACACACACAGGAACATGCAGAGGAAGGCAAAACTGATAAAAAGTACCTAATAAAATAAATATGCAATGCACCTTACACATGTTGACTTATTAAGTTTTGAAAATATTATTAACTCAGCCTTGGAAAGAGCTACTACTCTACTTGTGTAGGTTTAACAGTGATTTAGGCCATTTGAGGGGGAAAAAAAGTACTCCCATAATTGATCTTTCTCACAGTGTCTCTAGTAGGTGTTATCAGTTGAAAATGTTAGTGCTTTAAAGCTTAGATAATCATCAAAATCTTACCAAATATACGGTTCTTTTTTATTAGTATGATCTTGCTTTAACCATCACGAATAGTTTTTTCCTCCCAGTTTTCCCATACATGTATAATCTGGTGCTTTCCACATGCATAAAAGCACTAAAAAACCTCCTTTAACCTCTTAGAATGCTTTGAAATGTTGTCATTTAAGAGACGAAAAAGTTTCATCTTTTTTTTTTTTTTTTGGATGTGCCATGTGGCATGCGGGATTTTAGTTCCCTGACCAGGGATCGAACCGTGCCACCTGCAGTGGCAGTGTGGAGTCCAAACCACTGGATTGCCAGGGACTTCCCCAAAAGTCTCATCTTTATTCTTTGTTTAATCTTTGGATTCCAATGGCATTTTGTAAATACAGTTTGATCAACCCACATCACTTCTAGAATTTATACATGTAAAGCATCTAAATTTTACAGGAGGGAGTAGCAATAGAAAATAGAACAAAGTAAATAACTTTCTGTTGTGCTTTTTAAAAAAGAATGTGTGGGGAACTTCCCTGGTGGTCCAGAGGTTAAGACTTTGCCTTCCAATGCAGGGGTTGAGGGTTCGATCCCTGGTCAGGGAGCTCAGATCCCACATGCCTCAGGACTAAGAAACCAAAACATAAAGAAAAGAAGCAATATTGTAACAAATTCAATAAACACTTTAAAAAAGAAAATGGTCCACATTAAAAAAAAAACCTTTTTTTTAAAAAAAGAATGTATGATATATACCATGGTCCTTAAGTAACCCATTTCCTTTCAAGAAGAAAAAAATTGTATTATTAAATGCATCACTTCTTTGGTTTTTTCCATCACAATTAATGTACATATTCAAACATACAGGATATAGTGTTGACTGCAAAGATGATCCAGCATTTTGGACTCTTTTCATTATTTTGCTTCTAGTAGCACTTTAAGTCTCTGGTGTCTTAGCTCTACTGAGACCTGGCATTCCTTTGTGTTGCAGAGGCAATTTAATCCATTTTTACTGTCTGCAAACAGACTTTCAAACAAAACCTCAAATTCTTTGAATGTGCCCCAAGGAACATCCACCAAACCTATAATCCTCCACTCTCCTTTGGGGCCGTGGAGGGTGGTGACAGGAAAAGAGCTGGCCTCAATGAGGGAGTTTCATCTGTGTTTGTGATTTTGATTTCTGTTAACATTCTGCTCTGTGGCCATTTCAAAGTTGGAGCAATAACTATCCTCACGTCTCCTGCATTCCTGCCCCAGCTGCTCCGAAGTCAAGCCACGTGGAAGGATCTGGAGAAGCATCGCAAGACCACGGAGGAGGCCAGCAGACACGCTTTCTCTCGAGGAGTCAGGGGGCCTGATTATAAATAGATGAGAGTTCAGCTTCTGGTTGTGGAAGGTTTGAGTGAGCAGCCAAAAGCCAATGCCATGACAAGCATCCTCCGAAATTCTACATGGTTATGACCACCGGGCATTGAGAGGTGACACAAGTGCACCAGGCCACACAGGCAAAGTGCGGACAAAGATGATTTAGGGAGGAGTCGGAGGAGAGAGAAAAAAACGATCCTGGTTGTCCCTTTCTCTCTGGGAAATCACACTTAATGCTTGGGAAAATAGTACATACATTCTGAAGGTAGTCTTTTGAAAAAATGGAGACCAGTGGAGTAGAAGGAACCACAGGCAAACAACATTTAACAAGTGACTGCCCTGTGTCACGCCAGTGATGTCATTTAACTCTCACAACCGTCTGCATTATTATTCCATTTTATAGATGAAGGAACTGATGTTCAGAAAGATTAAGCAGCTTCCACATCCTATGTTCAAACTGCTCCTGTCTGATCCAGGATGACTGCTCTGAACTGCTACAGACTGACTTCTGGTGGAAGTTCGCAGGTACTTACCATGATAAACTCTAAGAGGTATTCCCCACCTCACCAAAGATCTTGTACACCCTCCCCTTTTCTGTGGAATTTGTGATTAACTGTTAATTTTAAATGTAGGTAAAGTTTTTAAAGGATCTAAAATATAAACATTTAATATTTATAGCTGCAATCTAATCCTTGAGTTTGTGGGAACAGTCTTTGTAATGTATGTTTGAATTTATGCATTAAGAAATATATCCTGGGACAAACACGTCTCTATTTATGAAAAAACAGTATAGCAAAAGCATTGTTCAAATAATTCCTTTTAGTCCAACTGAATCTTCTGGTAGACACGTTAAGCTCCTATTTATCAATGCATAGGCTTGGTTGGCTACTATTAACTTTTTACTGTTGCCACATCTATCACGTGCATATTACCCAGAAAATCAGGAGAGTGGAAATCACCAAAAAGAAACGGGCTCATAATATCATGGAAAGAGCAGGGACTTCACGTCAGCTCTTTCAAGCTCTTGGTTTGAATCCCAGTTTCTCTGCTGCTGAATGTATAACCAGTTATGTATCTCTCCGAGCTTTCACTCAGGCACGTTAATGTGAAAATACAATGATGATAATGTGAAAATACAATGACACCTTTTACCTGCACTTTTTTTTTTTTTTTTTTTTTTTGCTGTACACGGGCCTCTCACTGTTGTGGCCTCTCCCGTTGCGGATCACAGGCTCCGGACGCGCAGCCTCAGCGGCCATGGCTCACGGGCCCAGCCGCTCCGCGGAATGTGGGATCTTCCCGGACCGGGGCACGAACGTGTGTCCCCTGCATCGGCAGGCGGACTCTCAACCACTGCGCCACCAGGGAAGCCCTACCTACACTTTTATTAATTTTATTTATTTATCAGTGGAGGGGTCATCCAAGTGAGTTTAAGCACTGGCACAAAAACATGTTTTTCACAATTCAGATATGGACACTTATGACTTTTAGCAGATGTGGTAATACTGGTCTGAGCCAACACTTCACTTTTTGTGTGTCAGTCTCCACATCTCTAAAATAAGAAGTATGTGCATTATAGGGATGCAGGGTTAAGAGATATAAGTATATACTATTGCTTTGCTATCATTCATAATTCAAGTTGGAGGAACTCATCTGTGCACCCTTAAAGATTCAGGTGGGTAGAAGTAACTAATGCCAGATTCTAACCTTTTGAAAATAGTGAGGCTAGATCTATGTAAATAGTAGCACAACCATGAAATAGGCTGTCTAGTTAGTCATAAGCCCTATCATTTTATGTGTCTATCTGTAAAGCAATCATATTTTCCAATTCCTTTCTTCAAAGTTTAAGTTCTTTTGCATTTCACATCAGCCCCCTTCAGGAGATTTAAGTGTCTTTATTTTTACATAGATTATAGACGTGCATATAAACTTTCCTTAGGGCAGAAATATGTTATCGTAATTTTTAGAATTTTACTTCACATGTAGGAATAATAATCCTAACAGTTAATGAGTGCTTACTAAGTCCCAAGCATTGTCTTAACCACTCGATATAGACTACCTCAATTAATCTACAACCCCATTTTACAGATGGGGCAGATGAGGCAGGAGGAGGCTAAATAATGTGTCTTAGCTTTGCTACCCTAGGTCAAAGAACAACAAAGTGGTAGAGCTGAAGTTTGAACCCAATAAGTTTGAACCCAAGTCAGTACTTTTAGCCACTTCACTGTATAGTCTTCTTGGAAAGTATTCAATAAATATTGACAAATAAATGAATTGATGGATATGATAGTTGGTAGCTAGGACAAGGAGCCTGTTCCTTAAATTCCCCCTCCTATCTTCTTCTCCTTTTTAAAATTAAAAAAAATTTTATTTTATTTTGATTCTTTTCTCTCTTTTTTCTTTTAAATTAATTAATTTATTTATTTTTGGCTGCGCTGGGTCTTCGTTGTTGCCCGCGGGCTTTCTCTAGTCGCGGAGAGCGGGAGCTACTCTTCGTTGCGGTGTGCGGGCTTCTCATTGCAGTAGCTTCTCTTGTTGCAGAGCACGGGCTCTAGGCGCATGGGCTTCAGTAGTTGTGGCTCGCAGGCTCTAGAGTGCAGGCTCAGTAGTTGTGGCGTGCGGGCTTAGCTGCTCCATGACATGTGGGAATCTTCCCAGAGCAGGGCTCGGACGCGTGTCTCCTGCATTGGCAGGCGGATTCTTAACCACTGCGCCACCGGGGAAACCCGATTCTTTTCTCTTTTTGATGAGGCATTTTCCTTCAGGGAGGCAGGAAGGTGATAGGACAGCTAGATGTAAAGCACAGGGATCCCGCAGAAGCACTCACTGTGTGCCAGTGATGGGGAACAGGACTGTACTCTCAATAGGGAGATGCCGGTTCCACTCCTCTGCTCTGCTCCTGCATTATTACTGATTTTCGAGGGAATAAACCAGGGGCTGGGGCAGGGGCCCCGTGACAGGAGATGGGGCTACATCTTCTCTTCAGTGATGTCGTTTAGTCTATTTGAAATTATAAGTAGTGTAAATATTTTTACATTAAAAAGCCTTTTAGGGATTCCCTGGTGGCGCAGTGGTTGAGGGTCCGCCTGCCGATGCAGGGGGCATGGGTTCGTGCCCCGGTCTAGGAGGATCCCACATGCCGTGGAGCGGCTGGGCCCGTGAGCCATGGACGCTGAGCCTGCGCGTCCGGAGCCTGTGCTCCGCAAAGGGAGAGGCCACAACAGTGAGAGGCCTGCGCACCGCAAAAAAAAAAAAAAAAAGCCTTTTATTGACAGCTTTCCATCTAGAACCAGACATTTTACCACTTTTTAATAAGAAAAAGCTTTCGTTCCCAAAGATTCCAAGAGACTCAACATTTAGAGTCCCCATTGCCCTTGTATTTTCAGTCAACCATTGTTTCCCTTAGTTCCTGGGTCTTGTATCATATCATAATTTATACTTAAGACTAAAAGACACAAAATGAAATTATGCTTGTCACACAATTGGAAGCAGAGGATCATTTAAAATGCTGGTGGTCTGTGCTTAACACAACTTCTTAAAAATACAAGTGACACCATGAACTGCTGTTTTTCATGTTTCTCTTCTAAATTATCTTGGAATATTTAGCCAATTCAACAAGAAAAGTTAGGCAGTTGCAGACCAGGTTACAAGTGGAAAGACATTTGTCAGGGCTGCTTTCACTGGCAATATACTTTAATGAGATGGCATTGAGAGAAAATGGTTAAAAGAACAAAGTCAGGTTTGTTGTGAGGCCATCAGTAACCCAAGAAGCTGCACCGCTCGGGGGCAGAGGCTGTGGAAAGGGTAATTGCAGGGAGTGCCAATCACATATACACGCTACACAGAAACAACTGGCCATTGATGGTCCACACCAGTGCAGGGGCACAGAGGCAGGGAGGATGGAAAACAGCAGATACTTCAGGACTTCTTTCCATTTGCCTTTCAATTGCATTATATATGTTCCATCATTAGGAGAAAAACAAGAAAGAAAATAGTGACAGAAGCAGGGAAAACACAGCAAGGAAGACTACACAGCCAGAACTATGAAATTAAAAAGAAAAAAATGTGAGTCCCATTTTAGTTCAGTTGCGTTCATGCAAGCCACAAAAAATGTTTGATTTGGCCTAGATATTCTTACTGGAAATATCTGAAGGTCTGTGAGTTTAGGGAAGAAGATCTGTCATCCCCAAAAATCTGGCGAAAGGTTATCCATGGAGATGGATGAGGAATCCCTGGAGTAAGGGCTGGATCACAAATCTGTCAAACTTTTATAGTGCCGGCTCTACAACTTAAGCCAGTACCTACAAGGTCATGGGAATTATGGACTCCTCTGTCATTGTCAGTGGTAGACTTTTCACTTCCTCCCAGAGACCTGGGAAGGACTGTGGTACAATTCAAAAGTCATATTGCATTACAAGAGAGATTAAGATGAAACACTGGAAGTTCAGGAGGTAAAAGACAGACAAGCGAGGTGAAGCAACCATCTTTCAGGTAGATGCTATTAATATGCTTGATTCAAAGGAAGAGAAAATGGAGGGAGAAACTGAAGAAGCGCTTTCAGCAGCGCTGGGACTCGAGTAATTAAGTGGCAACTGCTACTGAGGGAAAGCCTCCTCTATGACAAGCCACTGAGCAGGAAGAGTTGGAAGTTGTTCTAGTTGCAAGAATACTCCAGAAATAGGATAAAGTTGCAATACTTATTAGGGCTTTAAACGGAGATAACGAGGAATAATTTTGATGAGCACAATCATACGTGATTGATTTTTTTAAACAAAATCCTCTGATCTTGATTACACACCTTGGTATATGAACCACCTTCCCTTTTTAGAAAGCTTAACCCCTCTGAATAAATTCAGCTCATGTTTCAAATTAAGTTATAATGCCAGATTGAATTCAAATTAAACATAAAATAATGAATTTATGTTCTTGGTGCTCAGAGACTATAGCATGATTTTGATTCTTGTTTCGCCGTCACTTGGTGTGGGGTCTTTCACCTAGGAGGTGATCAATAAACATGTTGATTTGCTTGATTTAATCGGTGCTTGTGATTCTTTTCAACACTGATTGTTGAAGGCGTGGATTCCACTGTTGACCTGGCTTGACAGTGATCTTTTCGTTTGCTATGTCCTATGGACATTCTTCATCTTCATTCTTCATCTCTTCATTTTATTAATTCCACCTAGAATTTTACACTTTTCCTCCTCTTCCTTCCTTACTGGAAATATCTGAAGGTCTGCTTCAGATATCTGAAGGTATGCTTTTCTTTTCTTGTGGAAACTGTCTTGTTTTTTAGTTCTTCTTGTACCTGTCTGACTGCCCTCCTTTTGGTTTCCTTTGCAGAGCTTCCCCCTCCTCTTCCAAAACCTTTAAATGTTGCTGTTATTTGGTGGCCCATATGCTCTGATGAGCTCCACATCCATATCTCCAGCCCACAGTGGTTTTCTGAGCTCCAAGTGAACATATCCAACAGCCTACTAGAAATCAGCACCTGAATGTCCCAGAGGTAATTCAAAATCAGGTATATCTATCTTTCCCCACGAAACCTCTTGTATTCCTATCTTGATGAAAAGCCTAACTTTTATCCAGTTGCCCAGGGCAGGAACTTAACAATTGTTTTACATTTCTCCCTCCCTGCACCCTTGATATTCAATCACTAGACCTCCTAAATGTCCTCTTCGTACTTACTACTTCTGCCAAAGTCCAGCCTCTCATCATTTTTTTCCTGAACTAGATCAGGGGTTGCCCTTTCAGATAGCTAAGCTTCTAATTTTCTTTCTCCAGTCCAGTCTCAAGTCTGCCTCCAAGATGATTTCACAAAATCAAAATTAGAGGCTTGACCAACAGAGAGGGCAATCTGCATCGCTAAGAGGGGAATCTTAGGGCACCACGCCAATCCCAAACCAAGCTGCTCTAAGGACTTTTCAATTATGTGAGCCAATGACACACCCCAACCTTTGCTATCCACCCCTCCTCTGTTTAAACCAGTTTGAACTGGGTTTTCTGTCACTTGCAACCAAAACAGACTTAACTGACACATCATAGTGCATACAGAATAAAAATTAAGCTTTCTCCTTCTCAAGGTCAACCTTCTTCCCCTCCATTTACTCCCCACTCCAGTCCCCCCAGCCTAGCACAACCTCATACCTTGACAATTCAGACTGCTCCCCTCATTCAAAACCCCACTCTTCTTCAAGTCTCCTCTGTACCTCCTTCTTGGACTCTTTCATGATGAAATGGGCATTATTAAGATGTCTTGTGCTCAGTAGGACCACTTACAAAGGAATCCCAATCAATGGATGATACCATCCATGGAGTCAATTGCTAAATACCTTCAAGAGCATTAGAGTGAAAAGCACGGCCAGAATGAATTCAGGAGAAACTTCTAGTTGTCAGGAGACCCTCTGAACTCTTAGAACCTCAATGCCACCTTTCAAGAAAAAGATGGATGTAAAGAAAAAGGGAATGATGAGCATAAAAGTCAGGATGGAAGTTACCTCTGGTGGGAGGAGGGGAAATGTCTGAAAGGAACAATGCGAGGGAGTTTCCAAGACACTGAAGGTGCTCCAGGGCTTAACCAGGGTGATGCTTATTATTACTATTATTATTATTATTAAACATGAATGTATGTTTTATACATTCTTCTACATGAATTATATATTTCATAATAACAAATAAAACATAGCAAAGAAAGAAAAGAAAAAGGTGTATGGAAAAGTGTTTTGAAGTGAGAAGACCCTTGATAAATATCTCATTAGGTCAAATAAAAAGAAACCTCAGTGTCTCCACGTCTCGACAAGAAAGGATCCATGAGAGCGGGTAGGAGTAAGAAGTTCCTCATATAGTAAAGTCAGTGAATTGTGGCTTTAGAATATTACCATAGAATGCATTTTCTATGTAAAGTAACCCACTAAATTTTCCTAAACAATGAATGATTTCTCTTCATTTTCTGTCTTCTTCAAGCCATTGGTTGTATTCTTTTATTTGATTTCTACACCAACAATTTTAATAAAAATTTATCATAGAATGCAGTATTAAAATAGTTCTTTATGTACAGACAACCTGTCTCCTTGATTTTCTCCTGGATTCACTTATTAGGAAGTGAATCCAGGAGAAAATAAGGAAGATAAAAATAAGGAAGGTATTTGCAATCTTCCTTATGGGGAAAGGCAGAGTAGAAGGCAGGAGCTTGGATTAAACATCTATTCAGTGTGCCAGATCCTTTGTATGTATTATGTAATTTGATCCTCACAGCATTATGACTCTGGTATGGGTAATATTGGTTGAGGGCAACCTCTTCTTGTCTTTTCAAGAACGCACACCAGACAGATTGGGCCTTGCAGAGTTTCTACAACTTAAAGAGGGAAAAGAGAATAGTGGTTAAGAGCTTCATCCAAGGGTGGAATGATGGCTTTAATCCCAGCTCCACCCTTGACCAGCTGTGTGACCATGGGTAAGTTGCTTAACCACCCTAAGCCTTGGTTTCATCATCCGTAAGATGAGAGTATTAATAGTACCTACATCACAGGGCTATTGTGCTGAGTAAATGAATATTTGAAATGTGCTTAGAAGAAAGAACAGCACTTGTTAAGTACTATGATGTTCGTTAACAAAATTAATAACATGTTCCCCAAATATTATGTCTCTTCTTTGTGATAAAATAGCAAGGCAATTCCCTCAGTCCAACCAGTATTTAAAAACAAGGTTTTCAGGTCAATTTTATAAAAATATCATTGAACCTGTCAAAACCTCTGAGTATCTGACTCTCTTTGCAAATCTCACCAGGACTACTGGCACAAGTCTAAGCCATTAGGGAAATTTTTTGAGTGCCAGTCATTGGCACTCCCTTTATTCTCCTCTAGAAACCTGAAATCTGAAACCCAAATATCCTCTAAAAGAGTCTAACTTGTATAGAGAGATTTTGAGAAAAAAAAGTATCCCCGAAATTTATTTGAAGGATGTATCATCCACATGTATATATCAAGGATGTTGTATTGAAGATTTTGTAGCCATTTCCAGGCTCATCAGGAAAGACTTTGGTGTTCAACTAGTGACGTCTTCCTTGAGCACAGGAGGGGCAGTGACAGGAAGCATGCTTATGACAGACCTGCACCCTCATCTATGGAGAAGGAAACAGAGACTAGAGAGAGGGAGTGACTTGTTCAACATCACATATGGGCTAGGTCAAGGGTATGAACCTAGGATCAGAGGCAGAATGTGTGTGTGTTGGGGGTAATGGGTGAAGGTGGACTTAAAGATCACATGTAGATTTTGTCAACCATTTTCCCAAAGTTAGGATTTTCCTGCAGGCCAGGCTTTATGAAAAGGAAAACATAATTTGCGTCTTGACTTAGGGCTAGCATACCTAGGTATCTGCAAACGAATTAAAACAAAACAGAATTAAAGGTAAACCCATACAAAAGGATCATCTGGGATGACAGAGAAAGAGACCCAGAATTTCACTCCAGGAAGTTTCAGTGACAAGTATGGCAATGACTCACCCAAAATGCAAGACAAGAATGAAGAATGATGAGCAAGAAATGCTGGCCCAAATCTCGGCAACAAGAGCAGCTATGCATAACTTCAAACTCGTCATGGAGCTACAGAGAAAGAACTGGTCATGCAGGATTTGGTACCTGGTGATGCTTCTGCTACTAAGATGCTCTCCAAACACTGAGAAGCTGAATCAAGACACACATACACAAATTCATCACCCTCTGGTGAATCTCAAACAGTTTTGGAAATGGACAGATAGGTTTATGCCAATATTCAAATATTAACAACACTCTTATCTGATAATGATGTGTCACTTCATCTGGAAGAATTAGGGAAGACTTTCTGCTTGAGTTGCTGAAGTGCCACCACTTTTCAAAGGATATCAAGTATAAATAAGTTCTATTACTTACAACAAGATGCAGTCTTTGTTTAGCTACAAAGAAGCGCAGTGAATTTCTAATTTAAGTCAAATAGCTTACTGCAGAGGACATGGCAGATATCATTGTCTCCAAGTTCTCGTTAACCACTTTTATACTGGCTGTGGTGACACAGGAGAAAGCTTTCAGTAATAATTGGATGCTTTTGGTTTTTTGAATTCTATGGCGTTACTGCAGATGAATGCAAATACAGGCGTTTGGTAAGGATAGGTACGGTGGTAGTAGACAAAGGCTATGTTGCCATAGTCCAAGGGGAAAAGTGTGCTACTTGATTTCAGGAGCCCCTTTGACCCCCTTGTGTGCTCCTGGGAAGTTGTGAGTCAATCAGAATTTCTCACCAGCCGTGTGATGCCAAGGTGAGATCACAAACCTGTTAGGCAAAGGAGCAGGGTTTGTGGCCCGGCTCTGGTGCCATTAGCTGAGTGACCCTCTTGAGCTACTTACCCTGGGCAAGTCATTCTTAGTCTCTCTACCAAGCCTCAGTTTCTTACCTGTAAATGAGGTTAGCATAATCTATTTCATCAGATCGTTTTGAGACCCAAATAAGAAAAATATAGGTAAAAATGCACGGTACAATGGGATGCATGGTATGTGTTTTGTAAAAATTCACTGAATGCGACTCTAAAGATGTTTTATTTCCATTTTGAACTTGGTGCCTTCTAATAAATACTAGAAGAGACCCCCCCACTTGAATCCAGCTTCCATTATGACATATGTAATAAGCTCTTATAGATTTAAAAAATAGGAGCATGCATCTAAGGAAGAGGAAGGAGTGAGTGTAAACCTGGAAGGCTGGGCATACGTTGGGCTGCCCCAGCCTGGCTTCCTGGGAGGTGAGGCCCTCGAGCTGTACTAGGCCTGGGCAGGAAAATGAAATCTGAACCAGACTGCCAGGAGGACCTCTGGAACCACATAGAAATAAGCAGTTTGAAAGAAAGGGGGAAGGGAAAAGAAGGATTCCTGTTTTCTATTTAACTACCGTGTACCAGGCACAGGGCCAGGCTCTCATACAGTCCCACGTGCGTTCCTCATCACAGTTCAGAGACGAGGTGCTATTGCCCCCAGTTGCCTGGGGCATAGACAGGCCAGTCACTCACAAGGCACCTAATACATGTCGGGGCTGGGATCTAAGCCCTGGTCTCTAAATCCCAAATCCCAGCTCCTTCTGTAGAATCAGCTGGTGGGGGGTGGGAGGGGATTAAGTCAAACAATACACACAAAACACAGATTTCAATGCCTAACAAACAGGAGTTGTTGAGGGAAATCTAGTCTCTCTTCCCCAGTACATAAATGTTTCGGAATGTTTGTGTATCTGAACTTAGTCACATACAGCAGGAGGGAAGCTGTTTTCCTACCTATCACCACATATGATATTGTGTAATAGTACTTCAGTCAACTTTTGCAAAGTAGGAGGACCAAATTGGTACTGGCTAAAACGTGATGTGCTTGAATTTTAAAAACAGAAAAAAGAATCAGTTGTGATTCTATCAACTTATTGGTACAATGTGAGGGTCTTTACCCTTTCAAGTCATAACTATGACAGAAGAATCTTGGATATCCAGTCTTCCTGTCATAACAGCCCAACAGGTACTTAAACTCCCGGTGAGTCAGAAACGTGTGAGTTGAAATTCCCCTGAAATCTATGGTGAGAAAGTACTTATGTCAGCTCCTGCTAAGCTCCCACTAAGCACTCCATGATCATAATTAATCAGGGAAGTTTGCTCACCGATGCGTCCTGCAGGTCAGTTAGGTTCTTGTGCAATGACCTGGGGAACAGCTCTTGACCCACAGCCATGACAAAGTGATCAGCAGTGACGCTCACACAGGAGCGTGGTCTGCTGTATTCATGCCTGTATTTCAGAACTGCAGAGAGAGCCTGGGACCCAGGGGACCCTTCATGAATATTTGAGTGAAAAATTTAAAGCAAACATGGAGATTTGAGTGCTGGTCTCATTTCAAGGGAAATATTAGCCACAAACTGCATTCTGCACACATTACACGATATCTGGATTATAGGTGCTTGGGTCTGAATATCATGTTTAAATTAACTAGTTTTCTTATGATAGATATAATTTCTCATATATATAAATTTTATATATACATACCTTCTGATGGTATAAGATGAAATGTAAAAGTCTTCCCACCATCATCCAATACCCTAATCCCATTCCTTAAAGAAAACTAATGTGAATAATTCAATATGTATTCTCTATGCATATGGTAACATATATCAGTATATTTTTTAAGCACACATAGGATAAAGTTTTTATAGTTTGACATTTTTACTTAAAATATTTGATTATATTTCCATATTATCCATATGTTACACCTCGTTCTTCTTAATTGTTGCATAATATTCTATAATGCGAATGTATCAGAATTTGATTAATAATTCCTTTTGACTATTATAGTATATTTAATGATATCCTCTTGAAAAACATCTAGGTAGTTTCTAATTTTTTTATTGGAATAACTATTTCTGACCGTTCATTGTACAATTCTATAAGAATATAAACAGTTTGAATCCCTAAAAGTGGTTTTACTGGGTCAAAGTGCACATGCGTGTTTGTTGTTCTCCTTCCTATTAATTATTTCTAAATTGCCCCTCTGGAATTGTCTATTTCACCACCCCCTCACCAGCTCTGGGTATTTTCATATTTTTAAGTATTTCATAGGTGGAAAATGGTATCTTATTTTTGTTTTAATTTGCATTTTTTATTTTATGGGTGAGGTTGAGCGTTAATTCCATATATTTGTTGGCAACTGGTATGCCTTTTTCTATGAATCCCCTGTTCATAAGTTTCACCTGTTTTTCAGTTGGATTATTGATCTTTTTCTTGTCTTAAATTGATCCCTAAGAGTCATTTACATATTAAGAAAACCAGCCCTTTGTCACAGATATTACAAATATTATTTTCTAGTTTATAGTTTGTCTTTTGACTTTGTTTATGGGATAGTTTCATGTAGTAGTATTTTATTTCATTAAGTTTAAGTTTTTGTTTTAATTTTATATTTTAATTAAATTTTTATGCAGTTCAATTTAATCCATGTCTTTCCTTTCTGAGTTTTGTGTAATGCTTTTGCCATGCCCAAACTATATATATACTTAAATTTCCCATTTAAAACATTTTTATGGCATTTTCTATGTTTAAATGTTTTATCCATGTGAAATTTGTTTTGCTTTAAAGAGTGGAGCAGAGATCACACTTTATACTCCTCCAAATTAGTAGACATGTATCTTAAGGTCATTTATTTATTAACCCATCTTGACCCTACTGATTTAAAAGACTACCTTTATCATACACTAAATTCATACATGCTGTGCTCCATTTCTGGATTTTCTATTTAAATAGTAGCAAACGTTTTAATTTCTGGGAGACTTCATACTTCCGCCACTATGTTCTTTTCGTCAGATTTTTTCTGGTTGCTTAGGCATGTTTATTTTTCCAGATAAAATTATATTAAATGATGTGATTAGATCAAAATGAGATCATCCCTCCACCCAAAACACTGATCTGCACCTTACATTTGGCCTTTCTTCCTGTATAGCAAAGAGAGGGGCCTGTCCCTATAGGGAGCCTTTCTCTCCACCTATGGGCCTCATCTGCATCCCCTTTTGCTCCTGCAGTTCTCCTTTATGTTCATTCATTAGTTCCTTGCTAACTATGCAACTAAATACACTTTCAATATCATCATTCAAAAAAAAAAAGGAAAAACCCTCTGTTTCTCAGTCCACTTTTTGCCCCATTTCTTTGCTCACCTTTTCAGCAGAAATCCTTAAGTCGTGTTTGCTCTCACATCCCATCCTCTCCTCAACCACTTCATTAGGCTTTCCTCTCCACCACTTCCCTGAAGCAGCTTTTAACTTTCATTTGGCAAATCTACAGTGAGATCTCTGTTCTCATTCTACTTGACTCGCAATATCTTTTGACACAGGTGATTCCTCTTTCTTTCTTGATATAATTTCTTCTGAGGCTTTGGGGCCACCACATTCTCCTGCTTTTCCCCTGACCTCATTGGTCTCTCCTCCTACGTCTCCTTTGCCATTCCATCTCTTTTTTTTTTTTTTTTAACATCTTTATTGGAGTATAATTGCTTTACAATGGTGTGTTAGTTTCTGCTTCATAACAAAGTGAATCAGTTATATACATACATATATCCCCATATCTCCTCCCTCTTGCATCTCCCTCCCTCCCACCCTCCCTATTCCACCCCTCCAGGCGGTCACAAAGCACCAAGCTGATCTCCCTGTGCTATGCGGCTACTTCCCACTAGCTATCTACCTTACATTTGGTAGTGTATATGTGTCCATGCCTCTCTCTCGCTTTGTCACAGCTTACCCTCCCACCTCCCCATATCCTCAAGTCCATTCTCTAGCAGGTCTGTGTCTTTATTCCTTTCTTACCCCTAGGTTCTTCATGACATTTTTTTTCTTAAATTCCATATATATGTGTTAGCAAACGGTATTTGTCTTTCTCTTTCTGACTTACTTCACTCTGTATGACAGACTCTAGGTCTATCCACCTCATTACAAATAACTCAATTTCGTTTCTTTTTATGGCTGAGTAATATTCCATTGTATATATGTGCCACATCTTCTTTATCCATTCATCTGATGATGGACACTTAGGTTGTTTCCATCTCTGGCCTATTGTAAATGGAGCTGCAATGAACATTGTGGTACATGACTCTTTTGGAATTATGGTTTTCTCAGGGTATATGCCCAGTAGTGGGATTGCTGGGTCATATGGTAGTTCTATTTGTAGTTTTTTAAGGAACCTCCATAGTGTTCTCCATAGTGGCTGTATCAATTTACATTCCCACCAACAGTGCAAAAGGGTTCTCTTTTCTCCACACCCTCTCCGGCATTTATTGTTTCTAGATTTTTTGATGATGGCCATTCTGACTGGTGTGTGTGAGATGATATCTCATTGTAGTTTTGATTTGCATTTCTCTAATGATTAATGATGTTGAGCATTCTTTCATGTGTTTGTTGGCAGTCTGTATATCTTCTTTGGAGAAATGTCTATTTAGGTCTTCTGCCCAGTTTTGGATTGGGTTGTTTGTTTTTTTGTTATTGAGCTGCATGAGCTGCTTATAAATTTTGGAGATTAATCCTTTGTCAGTTGCTTCATTTGCAAATATTTTCTCCCATTCTGAGGGTTGTCTTTTGGTCTTGTTTATGGTTTCCTTTGCTGTGCAAAAGCTTTGAAGTTTCATTAGGTCCCATTTGTTTATTTTTGTTTTTATTTCCATTTCTCTAGGAGGTGGGTCAAAAAGGATCTTGCTGTAATTTATGTCATAGAGTGTTCTGTCTATGTTTTCCTCTAAGAGTTTGATGGTTTCTGGCCTTACATTTAGGTCTTTAATCCATTTTGAGTTTATTTTTGTTTATGGTGTTAGGGAGTGATCTAATCTCATACTTTTACATGTACCTGTCCAGTTTTCCCAGCACCACTTATTGAAGAGGCTGTCCTTTCTCCACTGTACATTCCTGCCTCCTTTATCAAAGATAAGGTGACCATATGTGCGTGGGTTTATCTCTGGGCTTTCTATCCTGTTCCATTGATCTATCTTTCTGTTTTTGTGCCAGTACCATACTGTCTTGATTACTGTAGCTTTGTAGCATAGTCTGAAGTCAGGGAGCCTGATTCTTCCAGCTCCGTTTTTCATTCTCAAGATTGCTTTGGCTATTCGGGGTCTTTTGTGTTTCCATACAAATTGTGAAATTTTTTGGTCTAGTTCTGTGAAAAATGCCAGTGGTAGTTTTGATAGGGATTGCATTGAATCTGTAGATTGCTTTGGGTAGTAGAGTCATTTTCACAATGTTGATTCTTCCAATCCAAGAACATGGTATATCTCTCCATCTATTTGTATCATCTTTAATTTCTTTCATCAGTGTCTTATAATTTTCTGCATACAGGTCTTTTGTCTCCTTAGGTAGGTTTATTCCTAGATATTTTATTCTTTTTGTTGCAATGGTAAATGGGAGTGTTTTCTTGATTTCACTTTCAGATTTTTCATCATCAGTGTATAGGAATGCCAGAGATTTCTGTGCATTAATTTTGTATCCTGCTACTTTACCAAATTCATTGATTAACTCTAGTAGTTTTCTGGTAGCATCTTTAGGATTCTCTATGTGTAGTATCATGTCATCTGCAAACCGTGACAGCTTTACTTCTTCTTTTCTGATTTGGATTCCTTTTATTTCCTTTTCTTCTCTGATTGCTGTGGCTAAAACTTCCAAAACTATGTTGAATAAGAGTGGTGAGAGTGGGCAACCTTGTCTTGTTCCTGATCTTAGTGGAAATGTTTCAGTTTTTCACCATTGAGGATGATGTTGACTGTAGGTTTGTCATATGTGGCCTTTATTATGTTGAGAAAAGTTCCCTCTATGCCTACTTTCTGCAGGGGTTTTTACCATAAATGGGTGTTGAATTTTGTTGAAAGCTTTCTCTGCATCTATTGAGATGATCATATGGTTTTTCTCCTCTAGTCTGTAAGTGCTAGAGTACCTCAGGCCTCTCCCCCACCTTCCCCTCTTCTTGCTGCATTTCCTCTCTCCTCTCCTGATCTCCCCTCCTTCCCTACTCTACTCTTCTCTCCTTTCCTCCATCTACTTGATCTTATCCAGTCCTACACATTTCAATACTCTGTCTCCAACCCTGATCTCTCCTCTGAGCTCTGAGTTCTGCAAACATCTCCGATAGCCTACACACATCTCTGCTTTTGGTGTCTGGTAGACACGCTTAATATGCCCAAGACAAAACTCTTGTTTCCCGCCCCCAGTATCCATTTGCTGCCCCCTTAGTCTTAACCAGAAGTGCAAATGGCAGCACTACCCTCTCCCTCATTCTGAGGCCTTAAATTTTGGCATTGTCCTCAGCTCATCTCTTCCCCTCATACTCCCTATTCAATCCATCAGCAAAATCTGTCAACATTACTTCCAGAATACAACACAAAGCCCTGCCTCCTCCCCATCTCCTCCACAACTACCGTAGCTTAAGCCTTCATTCTCTCAGTCCTGGGCCCCCAACTGGTCTCTGTTTCCACTCTTGCCTCCCCATTCCTCTGCAGTAGATTCTTCACACAGTAGACAGAGTGATTTTCTCAAATCAGACCCTATCACTACCCAGCTTAAATTTCTCTGATGAAATCCAGCTGCTCACCATGAGGTGCAGGCTCTAGAGAACCTGAGTGCTGGTTGACTGACCACCCTCTCTCACCATCCTTGCCCTCATCCACTCCACTCTAGCAACGCTGGCCTCCTTGCAGTCCCTTGAACATGATGAGCTGTCTCAGGGCCTTTGCTCTGGCTGTTCCCTCTGTTGGGAGGATTCCTTTCCCTGTGGGTAGTAAGGCTGACTCCCTCTTATCCTTAGCGTTTTAGCTCAAATGTCATCTCTGCAAGAGGCTTCCCACCTACCCTAGTTAAACACACCACTCACACATCAACCCCAGTCATTCTCTATTCTACTGCCCTGTTATATTTTCTTCATCTCACCTAAAGCTTTCTTAAATGATTATTTTCTACCTTTCTCCACTAGAATGTAAACCTCGTAAGTAAGTGATTTTGTCTGCATTATGGATGTAGACACAGTAGCTGGAATAGTGCCTTATATATAGTAAGCCTATAGTAAGTCAAATGAGTTTTGACAGCTCTAGAAAAAAACCCATATTGTTTATAATTTATATATTTATTGATTGGGATCACATAGGACATATAGATTACTATAGGGAAAGAAGACACCCTTAATATACTAAATCTTGACCAAGAACATTGAGTGTCTCTGCAATTACCCAAATGTTTATTTCTTAAATCAAAGTCCTGGTAGCCTACGAGAAAATTTTTTATTTTAGAGGGATATATATCTCAGAGAAGCCAGTATTCAGGGTTATAATCACATTTGTCTCCAAATGTGATGTCAAGTGGAAGAGGAAATTAATTTATTCACTATATTCCAAAGATCAGAAGTGGATGGGAGTAAAAAGGTATGAAAGTTCTAGCTCAAGGAAGAAATTTCCAAAAATTAAAACTATTCAACACGGGGTGAGCTGCCTAGTGAAGGCATGAGCTCTCTATCACTGGAGATGCCCAAGCAGAGACTACGCTGTCACTGGGGAGATTCCTGTATCATATGGGAGTTTGGACTAAAAGGCACCCAAAGCCCCTCTGAACTCTAAGAGACTGTGATTCATATGCCTACTACAAGTCTCTACCAGTTTGATGCATTCCAAGAGATTAAATCAACCCAAATTTTCCCCAAAGATACTTGAGGGGTTCTGAAACTGAGTGATTTCATGGTGAAGTCCAGACTCCATTCATGTACTTCTAGCTCTGCCCTATGAATTATATCTCCTTTCACTAAATAAATCTTTAATCTGGTTTCTTCTAGGACCTAACTTTTCTGAAATATTTCACTTTGCTAAGGCACCATGAAACAGAGTGTGTTAAAATCTAAACCTACTTGGTATTTTCTTTAAGAAATCCAATGACAAAGCTGAACGGCCAACAGGTTTTGAAAGATGTTACTTGTCTCTGCAAGTTATTGCTTTCGAGTAGGTTAAATCAAATAGTGTGAAGCTTTATTGAAGAAGTTTTGTCCAAAGTTGTTACTACTGACCCGCAAACCTGGATTTTTTTTTCCCCTGCCTCCAAAACCTTGAAACATTCACGGAGGAGAAAAAAAAAAGAGTGAAAGAGAAAGTAATAATGATAATAGCCTTGCTTGCTATTATCTTCGTTTGAAAGAAATGATATTGTTTGCCAAAGGTTCAAGGCTGTGGAGCTTAAACCACAATTCTAGATAGCTCAGCAAGGCTTACCAGACAGCAGAGTGAACTTCTTTGTTCCAGGGCTTCGTGGAAAGGAATCATTTCACAGCTTGCATGGATTGTGCAAAGGCCTCAAGCTAGGAAGTGTACGGTGACCTGCGGGAGGCGTGCAGGGGTCACTCAAATGATATGAGATGGCTCTTCAGGCTGTTGGATTACACGTGTGAACTCTTAAAATGTGACTGCCACCCTGACCTTGCTGCTCAAGTCCAGGGATCTTAGGAGATAGGAAAAAGATTCCAAACCAACCCACACACCTGCAGCACACTGTCACTCATTTGTCAATCTAAAATTCAAGCAGAAAAGGTGACCCATTGTGTTTAGACATTTGAGCACATCAAAGCTCTATTTTATACAACAGCACCTTCTCTGAGGAAGTACGTAATGATTTTAGTTACTGTCAGCAGACTAGAAAATCCAACAGGCTGGCTGCATGGAATTTCTAGAAACTCATTCAGGGCTTTGGATGTCGTTTCCCTGCATGTCTACCACAGGCTGTGGTTGTTAAGCACAGTCAGGATTTAATATAAGGAAGCCCCTTCAAAACTCCTCAAACAGAAGGACAACGGATGCTTGATGCCATGCAAGAGACACAAGCCACCTGAGACCCAAGGAGCTTGCTTTTAAGATTTGTACAATGACTTTTCATTTCAGGAAAAACAAGGTTAATGCAATGTTCCCTAAATGCTAAAGTCTGTTGGGAAAGGAATCCTGTTTGGTGGCACTCTGGCTTCAGCCCAAGATCCCGGGGTCCATGTCTCCTTTCTCTTTTAAGTTGTACCACCAAGCTTTTGTTTCTTAACGTATAAAATGCCAATAACATTACCCTGCTCTGTACTTCACAAGGGTAATGGGAGAAGCTAATAATTTACGTGAAAATACTTGAAAGAATTTTAAAGCACCATTCAACTATAAAATAATATTATTACTTAAGACCTGGATTTACTTGTAGAAGTTTTTTGTTTTGGTCTGTTTGTTTTTTACCTGCTTTCTCTGTAGATGACAAAAAGAGCAGGGGTGTAAGGAATAAATGACCTATTAAATTCTATTTATCGTTAAGATACGTCTTTCTTGTGGAAAGGAGGACATGAAGTATGACACACGACAAGACTTCTTTGGGTGTGGCTTTTAGAAACTGTCTCACTGCTTTTTAGGTATACTTAGATATGAGAGATATGTACATAAAGCAAGTAAATGTCTCAGAATTTATTATAAAGACTGTGAAGTGCACAGGTTGCTTCAAAATATTTCCTGAGGTGCTTCCAACACCAACAAAAAAGTACTGTGTTTACATAAAAAATATGCCTTGAATTCCTGCCACCTCCCTAATACTTCAAGTGGGCAGGCAAAATTAAAAATTACCTTGTGGAGGCAAGCTCAATAGATTATCATCAACTGATTTTAACTACCCGCACTTAGAACTTAGAGTATTTTTTTCTATCATGATTTTGAGTGTAAATTATAGTCACAGAAAAAAACAAAAAATTCAGTCCCAGGAGGAATTTCAGAAATAATCCAGTCTATCCTCTGGTTTTCTAGAAGAAAACATCAAACCTCAGAGATGGTAAGTGACTTGAGTAAAGACACACAGCTGATACACATGGAAGAGAGATTAAGACTCACCTCTTCTGGCTTGCAGCCCATGGCTTGTTCCGCGCCATGCTACCTTAGCCCAGGGTAAGAAATATTTAATCGAGGGCTAATGATACAAGACAATGAAGATATATTGGGTTTCTTCTATGGATTTCTTCATGTATCACTGCAGCACCTAGGAACTCAGATAATTATACTGTGAGGAGACAAGTGACAGGAGAGCAAAACAGCTCCTCTAATTCCTAGCCCTCTGTCAAATGCAGAGGCTGCAGCAAATTGCTACCTGGAAGCTTCTGTAGGCAGGCGGGAGAGGTGCACTACTTGTGCAAAGAAGCAGGCTTGGCATCTCCCTTTGTGAGATGTAAATCTAAGATTTGGGTAGATTTCATGGATGGGAGTTTAGAGAGGGAAAGCCCATAGCCTCAGGTCTTGGACTCAAAATATTCTTTCCCCAGGTCCTATCGAATTAACGTGAGCCACGAACAACTGCCTGGGCTGGGGAGCAGAGCCGGATGGGGAACGTGAGGTTGATCTTCTGCTACTTAAACTCTTCAGGTCTCCTATTATCTGATGCAGCTTCCCTCTCCATAATGAAGATCAAATTATATCCAGCATTCTGGTTTGCTGAAAAGAGAGAGAGATCATAGGGACATATCATTTTACAGAGGACAATACCAGCAATTTCTGAATGAATCTGGCAGCTAAGCCCAGCAATTATTTGGACCAGCAATCACGGGTTCTTTGGGGATGGACCGTGCTCGTGGGGCTTTAGAAAGGGGCAAAGCTGTGGTAGTATCTAGTCTCCAGGTAGCAATCGTTGGCTCTTACTTTCACTCCAGCTCATTCTAAGTCACAGTATTTTCCTAAAATTCCAACATGCTATCATGAAAAGAAAAAATCAAATCCCTATGTTCAGAAAGATGTTCATTTTCTCCTTAAAGCTATTAGAAGCAAGAAACCACTGGAACATTTTCCACATTAAGATGTTTGGCTATTTTTGTTTGTAAGGTGAACATGTGTTTTTTTTCAATTATAAAGAAATTTGGTGCCAGTTATGAGAAAAGGATTTGTGAAATAGCTAATTCAAACCAGATGCCTAGAGAAATTGAGTTCGCTGTTCTTTCCTCAACAATATTTCAATGGAGTAAGTGTCTGTGCTGCCCTGTGCGGAGAGTACAGCCAGTGGGTAGAAAATAAAGGTGGATTCTGGTTCCATGTGAGGAAGAATTTCCTAATGATCTGAGCTGTTCAAAGATGTAATGGGCTGCAACAGAAAGGTCTCTGAGGCTGGAGATGTTTGTAAAGAGGAGGGAATGAAGCTGAGATGGGGCACTGCACTGTGTCACCTCTCAATGCCATTGTAGAATTTTCTGAAAGCCTTTCCTTTATCGCTAAGAAACACTTCTCCATGTCCATGGCTTTTGTAATTTAAAAATCATGGATTCTTAGAAATGCATATTTAATATCTACCCAAATACAATAAGGGAAAAAATGAGTCCCAAAACAATGGCTTTACAGAAGGAAATTTTTATGAAAAAAAAAGTCTCATCCATGCATCTGTTCTTTAAAGGGAATTTTCTAAAACGATTCAAAGTTGTGAATAACAGCTGAGCATTCAGCCCCACTGTCTTGGGTTGGTTATGGCATTGAGGTGGAGGTGCCACCCCGCCCCCCCTGGCCTGAAAGCCAGCATCATCACATTTTCCTGCAATGGAAATAGTTGATGTAGGCAACCAACACTTTCCTCATGTTTCCGCAAAGCAGTGTAAATGTTAGTAGGTCACAATGGAACAAAGAGAATTTGACAAGCAATCTGTTTATTCTTCAGATTATAAAACTGCTTTCAGGGCCACGTTAAAGTAACACGCACTTGGCCAAGAGAAAGAAGCCATCACTTGGTACAGACAGAATAGGAGCTTTCAGACAATCAGGAAAGCAATGGAGAGCTGTCCCCTCTCGAGGTGGTGACAGAAAGTAGAAGTTCTGTTTCAAAGGCCAGCACTGCAAATACAAAGCACAAAATTGGTCTAGGGAAAAAAAAGATAGGCCAAAGGTGGGGAAAGCAGACTTCAACATTCAAGCCACTTTATAAATGGGAGCAAAACTAAATAAAAGGAAATGTTCTGATTGTTGCAGTACCTTGGGCCTTTGTAAAGATGTCATCTATTAAATTGCATCCACCCAAAGAAACTTTAAAAATATACAAAGTGTGCTTTTGTCCTTGAATTAAGATACTTAGTTGGCATTTGATTTAGGCTTTTGTAAAATACCATGAATAACTGCCTTTTCCGGTGCACTTTATATCTGTCTGTCTCTCTGTCCCTCTTTTTTTTGTATCTCTCTGCACGTGCTGTTCCCTCTGCCTGGAAAGCTCGCCCTCTTTCAATTTATCTGCATGAACTCTATCTTATTCTTCACATCTCAGCTCAATTGTCACTTTCTTTTCAGAGAGACCTTTTTAAGGCCCATCTTATTCTTTGCCTGGCTGACTGTCTCTTTTCTTCATAGAACTTCCACATTTTGCAAAGATATTTTCATTCATGTGTTTGCTTAGTGTCTGACTCCAATAAGCTCCTGGGACCAGGGAGCTTATCCATCATGTTTCCTACTCCATCTCCAGTGTCCTGCATGGTGCCCAAAGGAATTTTTTTAATAAATAAATAAACATTGGAATAAGATTAGGATGGTAATAAGCAAGGAGGGGTTCTCAGCACCAACTGTAATGCTGCTGGGTGACCATTCTTCCTTTTTGTGCCCCAGCAAATAGGTGCTGTGGGTCACGATGCTCTAGATCAAGAGTGCAAGGTTAAAATGGCAAACTTTTCTGAGGGTAAATGATTCCCAAGGATCAAAACAGTCCAATATTTCTCAATTCTCTGTTATCCAGCTAGACCCACAGAACTCAGATTGCTCCACTATAGCTTATTCCCCTAGCAAAGCATTAGCATTGAGAGTGGCTAAAAGGAAAGAAGACTCTAAAGTTGTTCATATCTACCCAATGAAACAAGTTGCTTTGCTCCCAGAGAGCTAAAGTATCACATAAACAGACAAATAAATGCAAGTTTGTAAACATAGAGTTGCATCTTGCTTTTAGCAAAGAAGCAACTTAATTGAGGAACCTTTTGACGAGTCAGAACCTGGCTCTGTGTGCATCTTCTTCCCAGCACATATCATGATTGAAATTTTACATTTATTGTTGTGATTATCTGTTTAACATCTGTGTCTCCCAAATAGACTATAAGCTGCCTGAAGGTAAGGGCATTGTCTGCTTTTGTTACCACTGTGTCCCCAGCACAAAGCCTGCTAGAGATTCAATGAACCAATGAATGAATGAATAAATGAATAAGACTTATATTCTCCCTACACATAGCTTATCACCAGCTTGCTGGGTATCCTTGAATAAGTCGCCTTATCTTGCTAGTGTTCATTCTTTCATTTGAAGAAATGGTGATATCGTTCTGACCCCTTCTTAGTATAGATTCAAAGATCAAATGGCATAAAAATGACATGAATGTTCTGGAAAGGATGAGATTCTATTAAAATGTAAGCTACCATGCAAGAAGTACTCTTGCTACCAGAGCTTTAAATACAGGCAACAGAGCAAAAGCAGATCTGAGGTCAAGTGTGACCTGAAAGCAATTGTGGACCTAGGACAGGAAAGGGATTGAACCTACACCCTAACTTCAGGAACTCTGGAGTCACCCATTAGGAGTTCTAGCTGCAGAAGGACTCCCTATCACCCGAGGGAGGAAGGAAAGGAAACACGGAAGTTTCAGGTAACCCCTGGGTGACACTCCAGGAAAACCAGGAAGAGAAAGATCACCCCAGTCCTCATGGGGAGGATGTCAATGAGACATGCTGGGTCTAAATTCAGGATTGACATGAGATGGTACTAAATGATGACCTGGACACAATCCAGCCTGGGCATTAGAGAAAAACTAATTTAAGTTTCTTTAATCAAGTGAATGGTAAACTCAAAGAGCAAGGTTACATTTGAGAGGAGGGATGTCTTAACGCTATAATTATTCAACAATAATAATGATAATAGTATTATTTATTGTCTAATATGTATTAGAATCTTTACCTATGTTCATCTCTAACATCAGCTCTGTAAAGTACGTATGTCTATACCTGTTTTACAGATGGGGAAACTAAGACTCAGAGATCAAGCAACTTGATCATACAGTTAGGTGGCAGAGCTGGAATTCAACCATGGAACTGCCTGATTTTAACTATCATGGTCTTTCCACTCTGTCTCTCCAAAGAAGGCTCCAGCTGGAGATAAAACCATCAGGACCAGCTACATAGTTTGCAGGGCCCCATGTAAAATGAAAATGCAGGGTTCCTTGTTCAAATTTTATTAAGAATTTTAAGACAGCAAGAGCAGAGCAATAAGCCAAGAACACGGCCCTCCTGAGTATGGGGCCCTGTGTGTACAGATCATAGGCCCATGAAGCTGGTTCTGCAAACCCTTCAAGGTTGGCTGAAAAGAATCAAATAACCAAGCAATCCCCACCTCTTGCCAGTTCTGAGGAGCCCTCAGAACTCCCGGTGGTAAGACAAAGCAGAGCATGGGAGAGGCAGGGGAAAGGGCCACAGCAGTGAAGCAGGTCACCACTGCTACATGTTCCGGGAATCAGAGCCACCTGGGACCCTCGCTAATGGATGAGCCCTGGGAGCCCACCTTCCTGGTAGCAGCCCTGGGCCGAGGCTCTAGTCAGGCACCATGGCCATCATTATCCACACCCGGGTTATCCCCAAGACAGGTGCCCTGGGGAAACAAGAGAGGCAACTATGACATAAGCATACAAATATTTAAACAGAGTGAAGAGAAAAAAAAATCCCATGAGAAACCAAATAAGAAACATTTACTGGTGAAAACTCAGGTTACATGGAGGCAGAACCAACAAAACAGGGCTTTTCCAGTCTGGTTTCAGTCACTGTCATAGAGAGCAGGACAAGGAGGACAAGCAGGACAAGAGAGCAGGACAATCCAAAGAGAAGTCGTCTCAAGAACAAATGAAAGCAACCTAGTGGAATGCTAGTATTGACTGACCAAAATTTGTGGGCTCTGAGAATGCAAGTTTTGGAATGGATGGATATAGTGACCTTTTATTAAAATTTATTTGTTTGTAATACTAACACAAAAGAAATACATGCTAGCTTAGAAAACTTGGAAAACATAGAGAATCAGAGTGAAAAAAATCACTCATGATTCTACCACTCAGTGATACCACGGTTAATTTGACCTCTTGGTATAAGTGCTTTCAAACTTTTGTTATATACCAACACACACACACACATAAAATTATTTTCAGACATGAAAACCATAGTAATATTCATGCTTTTCTTCTTGTTAAATATTATTTCATGTGACTTTTTTTTAATAGTTGCATAGTAGCTCATCAAATAAATCCTCTATGTCAAGTTTCTTTCTTTCTTTCTTTTTTTTTTTGCGGTACGCGGGCCTCTCACTGTTGTGGCCTCTCCCGTTGCGGAGCACAGGCTCCAGACGCGCAGGCTCAGCGGCCATGGCTCACAGGCCCAGCAGCTCCACGGTATGTGGAATCTTCCCTGACCGGGGCACGAACCCACGTCCCCTGCATCGGCAGGCGGACTCTCAACCACTGCGCCACTAGGGAAGCCCTCAAGTTTCTTTTTTTTGATATTTATAAATAATGCTAATATAAACATCTTTTGCACACACATACACTTTCACCAATACATTATTTACTCTTGGTTTTGCTCAGAAAACATTTTCAGCTGGTGTGACATCTGTTTTCACTCTTGGGAAAAGCCACAGAAGGAAAGTGATAATGATAGTACACCACAACCCAGACAGATCACCTTCTTCGTGCTCTTAATGCTCCCCTAGCACTTCACCTGCACATCTTTTATGGCACTTAACACCTCTATTCTTGTTATTTATGTTGTAACCAGATACTCCTGGAGGGAAAGGGCATGTGAGACTCATCTCTATATCCCCCTGAGCCTTGTCCACGTTAGGTCTGCCATAAATGTTTATGCAACAGCTGAACAAGTTCCTCAAGTCCCGTAGCCCAGTCCAAATTCCAGTGTCCTGCCAACTTTCCTCCATAACTGATGTGACATTTCCTTCTCAGCTGAGGGATTGACTTTGAGGATATGTCCAAAGGGGGTCAAGTAGTCCCTTTGATGTGTCTACCACCAGATGACCAGAGTTGGATCTTTTGAGAAATTTAGCAGGAAAAGTGGTTTCGAATTTCCTAGGTAGGTATAAGAGAATTAAGTAGTGGAGGTTTATACTAGAGTCTATGCTCTCCAAAAATGACTTGATGTTTTGCACTCAAAATTATAGTTATAGTCATAAGAGCAGTGTTAACTTACGTCTATAGACCATCAATATCTTATAAAGGAAAAAGTCAATCAAGTGCAGACGGCATACTGCCTCTTCTTAAACGTGATGAACCTCTAGCTCTAAACATTTGCTTGGCTTATTCCACTTCTCTCCAAAGTCCACCCTGGGCTTTTCTCTACTTTAGCCTTGAAATATTCTAGCTGTTTTCATCTATTAAACCAACAGAACAGGGCTTTTCCAGTCTGGTTAAATCACACTCTATCCCTTATCAGTAACAATAATTTATTTTAATCAATGTTCATGAATGTTCTGTACTGATGAATTTCAACAATACTCTTTCCCCTGTATTGACCTTCTACAAGCGCTACGCTATGGGCTCCCTACTGTGTGCTAAGCTAGTTTAGGAGATGGGATGCAAACATGACTAAGGCAAAGTCCCTGCTTCTTACAAAGTGATGGGAGGGACGGGTTCAGAGCAAGGGCTAGAGCCTTTGAGGGAGTCCCAAGTGGTAGAAAGTCAAATGAGTCAAATCCACTTTCCTGGGCCCCGTATCACTTTTCTTCCCTTAAACTTGGACTTTCCTTTCCCCCAAACTTCCATACTGAACAGCCATCATCGGCAAGGAAAACAGGGAGGATATAGCTTTGAATTTTGGCTCAACTCTTTGGTAGCCATGGGTCTTGGGTAAGTCACTTCACCTCTGAGCATCCCCAAATGGGGATGGAGTAATAATAATGTGATTGCAACAGAGAGTGGTGAAGAGCATGTAATCTGCAGTCAGACTGCTTGAGGGCAAATCTTTTTCAGCATTATAAGTTGTGTGACCTTGAGCAGGTCATTTCAGTTCTCTGGGCTTCAGTTTCATCAGCTGTAAAATGGGAATAAAGATAGAACCTACCTCATAGGGTTGTGATGGTTGAATATAGTAATCGATATAAAGTGTTTAGAATAATGTTAATTCTTATTACAAACGATTAGATAGTTGCTAGTAGAAGTCATTATTAGTGGTGGTAGTGGGGTGATAGTTTTAACAATCTATGCCCCAGATCCTGTCTGGTTATATTTAATTACCTCCTGTTCATTCTATTAGGATTTGAAGAATGTAAGTTATTTGCATCTTTCCTAACTTAGTAGTGACATCAACATGTCATACGTCAGGCAAAGTCTAAGAACATTGGAAGCACTGGTTTACTTAATACGCACAATAACGCCAGGCACTGTTATTAGCTCCATTTTACAGAGAGAGCAGCTGAGTTACAGGGAGGGTAAGTGGCTTGTCCAGGAGTAAATAGCTAACAAGAAGGCCGGCTCCAGGCACACATACTAACTCTCAACTGATAAGACAAATCCTGCTGTGTTCGTTGCTGAATCCTATTGGGGCTTGATTTCCTGTAAATAGCTAATAGCTCTCCAATATTATTCCCGCTTCCAGGTGCCAGGTGTTCTGTGTAACTGCAAGGCACTATTCTAAAAAGTACTCACAAAAAGAAATGACTGATTTTGGCCAGCAAAGATCACGGTATTTTGAGAATTTAGCTGAGCCTTTCTCTCTGGCCTCTGTGTTGGGATAAGAGGGAGTGCTCCTGTTTGCATTAGCCAGAGAAGGACTGTGAACTATTATCTTACCTTGTTATCTGAGCTGCTGGTGCACAAGGAAGTTTCCTTTGCTAATGGTTGAACGGCTCTTCAGATAAAGGCCTCCCCGGGATCTCCGTAGCACTAATTAATCAGCTGTTAAAACAGTAGTTGATAAAGACAGGCTTACTTAAAGTTCGAATTGCCTGCAATCAGAGATAACCAGCAGTCCCTTTTGGCAGTGAGATATGAAAAAGGAGAATGATCTCTTATCAAAGTGAACATGGCACTCAAATGAAAAATGTGGTTCAGAAAATAGTGAAAACAACCTCAAATCGGAAAAAAAATAAATGTATAATTATTTCTTTTAACCTGTGTGGACAAAGTGGAAATGGCACCAAACACACACACACAGACACACACACGTAAGTATTAAAACATGATCCACACTAACATTTCAGTGTAAGTTGGGTGAGCCGAGCCAGAGCAGGTTTCGCTGTGATGAATGTGGTTATGCAACAGTGTGTGACATGTGGCCACCATTTCCCTTCGATGGAGCCTTCTTTGCTAACATTAGTCACTTAAAAAATTTAAATAAAAACACTGATTTCCTCAGAGGCAAAGGATATGATTTTAAAATATATGTACTAGAGAAATCGCCTTAAAAAATGGGCATCTGGTGGATGAATGGAAATAGACTTCCCTGAGAAAAGGCTTGGATGAAATGGAGAAATAAAACATGTAAATTGGTTTGGATATTAGTAACAGCTTTCCAATGGGCTTAAAGGAGAGAAAGGCTCTATGGCGCACAGATGTGAAGGGAAGAACAAATCTGCCCACCCCCCCGGAAGTGACGTTTAAGGAGGCTCAGACAGGTAGGAATATAAAGTGTGATGTAAGGGAACATCAAAGATCCTAATATTTGCAGAAACACAAAATTGAACGTGTCTAGATATGATGTAGAGTTGAAAGATCTTCAGTAACACTTAAATTCTATTTTCTGGGGAACCAAAAACAAATATAACTGTCTGAAGGGTTGAATTAAGAGATAACTGTAGTTGAATAATCTATGCAATTTTGATCATGTAGCGAATGAATATGTAAAGCCTCCCAGATAAATTATGAACTTGGAAAATAAATTATAATATGGAGGCGAGCTTTCCTAAGTGATGCTTTTGTTAGCACTATTTGCTAACATTTTAATTTACTTCATAAACTCAATATAATGAAATGGAAAGATCAGTGGATTTGGAATCTGGCAACTTGATTATGGAATAATAAATATTATTACAACTAATAATCAATGTAAACCTGAATAAATAATCTCTCTGAGCCTCAGTTTTCTCACATGTAAAAATGAGTGGAGAGATCACCAAACTAGATTACCTCTAATACATCTATTAAGTTTCATAGCCTATAATTCTACATTTCATCATGTATCATTTTTATATAAATGCTCTACATTTTATTGGCAATTTCATTCACAAACCTAAGAGCATCTCAAAAGCTTCTAGATGCTTGGCTTCCAAGAAAATATTACTAGCTATGAGACACAACTAGAAATGTGCAAGTCTTTCCCCAAACCCCCTTGGAAATGTTGGTCTTAAAAATGCAATGGTAATTTGCAAGAATTGAAAAATGTTTTGACAAAATTCCACCTACTTATACGTTTACATAATGCTGGCACAATGAGAACGAGGTATCACTGAATTTCTGTGTCAGTAACCCCATTTTGCATGTTTCAAATTGTCTTCAGCCTTCCACATGCTTTTTGGCCATTCCACTTGACATGTATGTGACATTATCACCACAGTACCCAAGTGCTTTACAAAATAGGGCAGAAATCAGTCACAGATTATTATTGTTTCAGGCTGTGATGGTTCAGGAAATGGCGAGTGTGGATGGCTGACGTGGTTGGTATGTGTCTGGTGATGAGTCGGGTTCATGAGGTCAGAACACCCTCCGTGCCCTGTGCCACCTTGGGCCCGGCATTCCACCTGCCCTCTGGAAGTCATCTTCGTCTCACATGAAACGTAGATAATGATAGCCAGCCCCCATCACCATGTGCTACGGTTCAGATGTGGTTCACCTGATCTAAGAAGCCACAGGGACGCAGAGAAAACTGGTGTGTAAGTTCAGGGAACTATTATTATTCCACAGGATGGTTTCTTTGCAGCCTAAGAAGGAACCAACCATGGCAAGACATAAATAAGAAAGGATATAAATACCCTTTAACTAGTTACCAGGACGTGGCTTTGGGGAAAAATAATAGGTGCTCAAAGTGACTTCTCAAAGGTTGACGACAGCAAATCTGTCAAGCAGGGTTAATATGCCCAGAAATAGTTGAAGAAAAAAATCTATGAGCACTTATTCTATGCCAGGTACTGTACCATCCGTTTACTCTCTGTATCACCTCTAATTCTCACAAACCCTATGTGGGAGATACTGTCATGCTTATTTTTATAGATGAGGAAATAAGGCAAAGAGGTTGAATAACATGCTCAAGGTCACCCAGCTAAGAAATGGCAGAGTCTGGATTTTAACCTGCCTAGGTGGGCTGGCTCCAGAACCTGTGCTTTAAACCACTGCATGAAGTAAGGTTCAAAGGAAAAATAAAACACAGTCATTTACCCAAGAGTCCATGGCCTATAAGTGGCAGACCTACAGTCCGAAGCAGGTCTTCCTCAAGCAGAGCCCATAGGTTCCCCGCAGTCTCACGTCAATATCCAGGCCCCTGATAACCTGGGGTTTACCTCCAACTCTCAGGTGACAGGTGAGGTACACCTTCCTCAGCTTCCATCCAGCGTAAATCAAGGCAGAGCCTGAGATGTGACGAGCAAACTCCAGATGAAGTCCAGAGAGAGAGGGAAAGAAAAAGTGTAAGGGGACAGGAGCAGTTACAGGCCAAGCAAGTAGAAACAAGAACTCTGTTCTGTCAAAAGCCGCATCAACTCTACTTCCCTTCTCGCCCTCACCCCTTCCCAGCCAGTGACCTGCCAGCACCCACTGCCATAGCTGGCACATAGCAGGTGTTCAATAAAAGTCAGTTACCCACCCTCCCTCCCTGCCCCTGTGGGCCCAGGACTGAATGTTCACAGGTGGACCCATCTAGATGTTTAATATGATCATTATTGCTGGTGGTTGGGCACCCTCTGCCAGTAACTCGAAAGCCTAAAGCTAAATAACACTCTGCCACCCTTCTTATTCCTGCCACACACCTGTTGAGATGGATAATCCCCACCAAGGACCGCCCATCTACTCCCAGTCTATTTTTAGTTCTCACTCATATTTGCAAATAGAAGATTCTCCTCCGAATGCCATGCTCCTCTTTGACGCATCGTGATGCGTGCTAGTTCAAGAAATGCCATCGACACTGTTGTGATTGCCGTGAGCAATTCAGTATTTTTCCCGGACTGCTCACAACTTCTCAGGGACTCAAAAGTGAAATGCTTTCTTCTTAAGTTCAACATGCAGATCCCACCCATTCACTAATTAAATACCAAAGTGATCTGCCCTTATAAAACTACAAAGACATAAGTCATACTTGCCTGGATTAGTTTCTGGGCCCAGATTTCTTAGAAGGATTTTCTTTGCATTATTTGCTACATTTTTGCTCCCGGTGTTCAACAACGAGCGATGACTGAAGCCAGATCTTCACACGATGCCCTGAGTCTGGCTGATGTCTCCTCGTTCCCGAGCACCTGCTTAAACAAGAGGTCTGGGCTCCTCTGGCCTTCCTACCATTCACGGCGGCTTGCTTTCCTAATTGGTTTGGGGTTGGGTGCATGAGCACGTGTGTATCTGCTCATGTTCAACAAAATATTTGCTTAGTTCTTTTTTTTGGCTTCCATCTAATGCTTAACTCAGAAAGAAAGGAGAACTAAGGTGCATTTTTATGTCAGGTAGAGGGGAAAGAGGACTTAGAAAGGTCCTAATGAGAACAAAAGCCTTTTGTTTAGGAGGTGTCTTAATATTAGTATAATGACTTCAGAGGCTGAGATAAGGTAAGGAAAGGTAAGATGGCGTGAGATAAGATAAGAGTAGGTGGCAACATCAATAAGTAATACAGTCTTAAGAGCATAAAAAGTGAACACGCTAAAAATGTTCAAATTTGAAGAGAAACTAAATTTAACCCTGGTTCTAAATGGGCTCAATGTTATTCTAATCTATGCTGTGGAAATTCAATAACTGACTCTATAATCTCCAGAAAGACTTGTTCTTCAGAGTTGTGCTGGAGGAAGCACGGGTTTGGAATCATCAGTTTTGTAGACACTATTGTAAAGGGACTGCTCCTACTGGTAAGAAATGCACCAACCAATTCCCACTATGAGGTGGTGCATTCGTCTTTCCAAATGCTATGTCCTCTTAGTAAATGGCTTCTCCTAGCTGGGTTTAAAAGGTCAGTTACATGTTACAAAAGTCAAATCAGACCATGTTAGTGTTTTCTTCTCTCTTCCCTGGTGAAAGAGTATAAGTGACAGGAAAAAACTCTTTTCGAAGCATATTGATGTAATCATGTCTATTTTATTTATTACAGGGCTCGTCTTAGACACAACAATTTAGAGCTGGGTTATCTAGTCCACCTCCCTCACCCCCACCCCCATTTTACAGGTGAGGACGCTGAGATCCAGAGAGAGGCATGACTTCCTGGAGGCTATAAGATGCCATCAGAACTGGAAACCAACTCCCAGGCCAGCCAGGGTTCTTTCACCACAGCATACTGCCTACCATGTCTGTGAATTGTTATTGTTAATGGTGAAAGTTTCGTCTTTTCAACATGTTATATTCCAAAGTGCTGCCCAGAAAATTTAGGATGCAGTTCTCTTCCATTCTATGTAAAGCACTTTTTTAATGTGAAAGAACGTGGATTTGCATAAGACTGGAAGAGGGGACTCATCGCAGCAATTATTGGCCAAAATCCTCTTGTGGTGGGAGCGACAGTCTGGGAGTCTTGCGAGCTTGATTCTAAATTCAGATTCGCTCTATGCTTTGCTTTATGCTTCCAGTCTTCCAATTAAGTCTAAACACTCAATGGCTAAGAAATTAGCTACGCTCTAAAAAGCCCACTAAGTTTCCAGAGAGGGTGGGAGGGCCAGGATGGTAAGGTAGGAGATGGGCAGGAAGCAAAGAAAGCCTCCCAAATGACTTTTGTCCCCATAAGCAAGGTTACCCAATACAAATGTCCTTCTACTCCGCGTCCTTCATTTTGTGGCCCTCTTTTCTCGCCTGCAACTGGAGGAAAGAGGGGTCTAGGGCAAGCAAAACAGCACTTTTAAAGAAAAAAGAATTCCTGTTCTCTTTCCTTTGCAACCAGGAACTCCATGGATTGAAAGCTGGTAGCATTTACATCTCCAAGTCTTTCTTCTGCTAGTCCTCTAGTTTTATAGCCTGTTTGGCTTCATAAAATACAATTGAGGATTTATAAATCTTAAAAAATAAAAAAGCAAAAGCTGCCCAATTTCCAAATCTGCATTTAACTGTAAAAAAACATGAAGGCATAGTATTCATTCAATAGCTGATTAAATTATTAAGAGTTTAGGGTGGCGCCCTGGTGGTGCAGTGGTTGAGAGTCCGCCTGCCGATGCGGGGGACACGGGTTCGTGCCCCGGTCTGGGAAGATCCCACATGCCGCGGAGCGGCTGGGCCCGTGAGCCATGGCCGCTGAGCCTGCGCGTCCGGAGCCTGTGCTCCGCAACGGGAGAGGCCACAACAGTGAGAGGCCCGTGTACCACAAAAAAAATAAATAAATAAAAATTAAATTATTAAGAGTTTAGGAGTATATTTAATTGGGAAAAAACCTTTATACACTATAATGGTCAAAAGGAAAGCTGCAAGATCATATGGGAGGGTAGATTTTTAATTTGAAAAGCTGGCAGTAAGCGTGGACTTTGATATTCTCAGCTACATTTACAACAATCTGTTAAATGGGAAAGGGGCAGACCACAGCTATCAGTAAAGGGCATGAGGTTTGTTATCAGACAGGCATGGATTTTACTCCTGGCTCTTCCAGTTAAAAGTTACTGATCTTTGGGCTTCCCTGCTGGCACAGTGGTTGAGAGTCCGCCTGCCGATGCAGGGGACACGGGTTCGTGCCCCGGTCTGAGAAGATCCCACATGCCGCAGAGCGGCTGGGCCCGTGAGCCATGGCCGCTGAGCCTGCGCGTCCGGAGCCTGTGCTCCACAACGGGAGAGGCCACAGCAGTGAGAGGCCCGCGTACCGCAAAAAAAAAAAAAGAAAAAGTTACTGATCTTAGAAAGATTCCTTTAGCTCTCTAAGTCTGTTTTCTCATCTGTAAAATGGAGATGAGGATAACGTTTTGCAAACAGGTTTGTTGTAGAGATTACTTTTTCAATCATATATGTAAAATCCTTTGTAAAGTCTAATTCACCATGAAATTATTATTTACTAATTATTATCATCATCTTCTTCATTGTCAGTAAATGATACATAGTCCTTTCAGAAGGCTGACATTGCACACCTAGGTATGCTCCTAGACATGCTGACAAATGGAGAAGTGTAATAGCCAAATTGGTTTCTCATCCAGAAGTAACTCAGGTGCGGCGGCATCAGGGAACAGGGATTGGGGCTTCTGGGGTCTAGACAATTAGTGTGACATCCCAAGATTATGAGTTCAAAGCCATTACTTTTAAGATGATCAATTACAGGGAAATGTGAACTAACAGCTGTGGAGAATCCATAGTGGGGCTGATTCTACATAAAAAAAAAAGATTCACAAATCAAAGAACTGGAGTTTAGATCTAATGTGTGAGTTAACACTGCAGATGACCTTGGGTAAGTTCCTTCTGCTCTCTGGACCAGTATAGTCAGAGTTACAATTTGCAATCCCATCATCAGTGTTTCAGAGTAGAACTTAGTAAATACTTGTTTAATGTACGTGTGAATGAGCACCCATTTCTCCAGGCTTTTCTCAACAATAGCATTGTTGAATTTTTTTTTTTAATTTTTTTAAGGGAATTTCTTTATTTTTATTTTTTATTTATTTATTTTTGGCTGTGTTGGGTCTTTGTTTCTGTGCAAGGGCTTTCTCTAGTTGTGGAGAGCGGGGGCCACTCTTCATCGCGGTGCGCGGGCCTCTCACTATCGCGGCCTCTCCTGTTGCCGAGCAACAGGCTCAGAACGCGCAGGCTCAGTGGCCATGGCTCATGGGCCTAGCTGCTCCGCGGCATGTGGGATCTTCCCAGACGGGGGCACGAACCCGTGTTCCCTGCATCGGCAGGCGGACTCCCAACCACTGCGCCACCAGGGAAGCCAACATTGTTGAATTTTAAAAATCTTTATCTGGTAGATGAAAAGCGGTACATTAGTACTTTAATTTGCATTTTTATAATTATAAGTGATGATGAACACATACTAATTTAGTGGCCATTTATATTTTATTTTCTAAAATTTGCCTGTTTGTGTCCTTTGTCCATTTTATATTGAGTGATTTGTATTTTTCTTATTAATTACACAAGGGCTGTTTGTGTATTTATTAAATCAGTCCTTTTTCATATATGTTGGATGAATTTCTTCCCAGTATGTTTTTAATACTTTAACTCTGTTTATTTTTTGTCCATGTAAGCATGTATTATTTTAATGTGATCAGAGATGTCAGCCTTTTCCTTTATAACTTCTAGATGTTTGGTGCCATATATATTCTTTACACATGAACATTTTGTGGAGATATATTTCTAAAGCCTTTCTTTTTAATATTGCAAAGACCGTTAAAAATCTATCAGCTACCTAATCAGCCAAATTAAGTAAGAGTGGATTTTGTTGAATAGATTTTCTTAAACCGAAATGTTGAGACAACTCGAGATAATAAGTGTTGCTATTACCATCATATATTGATAAGTAGGGGAAGTACAAAACTGAAAAATAACTTGATCAAGGTGAGAGACAGAGGGAGCTGGGTGGTGACTAACTCCCAGACTCACTTGCTGAAGAGCATTAAAATAAAATGTGAAAGTAGATAAAGTTTGTGAAGAGAAAAGGAATGAGAGGGATAAGTGAAGAATGGAAGGAGATAATCCAATGGGGAAGGGAGTCACAGTGAGAGGGCAATGGGAGCGTTGAAAAGAAAGGTTCAGGGACTTCCCTGGCGGTCCAGTGGTTAAGACTTTGCCTTCCAATAGAGGGGGTGCAGGTTCAATCCCTGGTCAGGGAGCTAAGATCTCACACGCCTTGCGGCCAAAAAACCAAAAACATAAAACAGAAGCAATATTGTAACAAATTCAATAAAGGCTTTAAAAAAAATGGTCCACATCAAAAAAAAATCTTTAAAAAAAAAGAAAAGGAAAGGTTCAAAGACTGAGGAAGGTATTTAGTGAAGCTTGAAAACAAGAGTGAATATCCAGAGACATGTAAAAGGGGAAGCTCCTAGGCAAATATCTCCCTTCCATTTGGTTTCGGAGAGGTCCCGTCCCTCCTATTTCTAGGGCTCTACAGGCCTTGAGATGAAAATCAACTCCAGTCAGCATTACCTGTCTCCATTCCCAGATGCAAGTCCTTTTCTTTTTTTCATAAATAAGAAAAACAAAGTCCTTTGTCCCATACGCCCCCCACAAAAGCCATCTTCAAGGAGGTAATGCTCAGACTAGATATTTATATTGCCAATTTTTCTTTTTCTGGGTAAGAAAAATTGGAGCACAGGAAAGTGAATGACTTAATATGGACTATTCAGAACCACAAGAAAAATTTTAGACTTCCTCTATTCTTCTGGACCTCACTGGGCTCAGTTTCCATTTGTAAAATGAATCAATACAAATCAGCATTTTCCTATGAAACACTTTTATAAAGGATTCTTGGAAGACTCTGATACAGAAAATCAAGGCCAAGAAACTGACCATACAAATGGTTTCATTCTTTAAAAGTTATAATTAATTTAATATTTTATCACTTTGAGGAAGGTTTTGCATTCTCCAATGTCATCCAATCATATATTTAAAGCAAAAAAAAATCATATTTCTGTGTTTGAAAATGATCCTGCATACTTGAGGTTTGACTAGACGTAGCATTAGCTTTGTTACAAGAGTGTAAGCTCCCTCTCTTTTAAAAATGGAAATACAGTCTGTTCCTTCAATTATTCCCATCCTCTCCCTGTCCCCTTCTTTCCTATTTTTTTTAAACTCTGGATATTAGACACTATAAATACATCAATTTCTCCACTTCTCTGGGGTTCAGATTTATGTAGTTGAGTCTTCCAACTTTATGTGATTTTTGAGATTCTATTTTATTCTTGTCCTCTCTGCATGTCCAATTATGTCTATTTCTTAGTTAGTCATACCTACAAAATATGACTAGTTTCAGAACTATTTCCGACTTCTTTGTTTTGTCTTGTATTTCTATTGTGGCACTAATTACTAGCAATGTGATTAATGCACTACTTACCGGTGGTTTTGTTCCCTTTGTTTTTCTGATAATGCTAATTAATCCAATTTTGAAAAAAAATTTTTCAGTTCTGCTCACACATGTCAGATTGCAGGTGCTTTTGAAATCACTTTTCCCCCTTTGGTTTTACATTAAAGTGAAGAGTAACAGTAGACCAATTAGTGATATGGCTGAAAATACTCTTATCAAAGTTGTTCATCAGGGAATGTCCAGGACCGGCAGTGCTGGGAACGGCTCTGAAGTAAGAAAGTTTCCATTCACTAAGAAGCTATTTTGCCCTTTACTTATTTCTTAGTTATTGTGCTTGTTTGTGTTGGGGGGGCGGAGGGTGTGTGTGTGTGATTGCTTAGGTTTCGGTGCAACAGACTTTTAATATTTCCAGGGGAAAGCATGGTTGAGGATGGTTGCCTAAGACATGGTCACCAATCAGATTTAAGTAGAACCCACCTGGCCCCGCCTCTCTAAGAGCATCAGTCATCTTGCAGTTCTATCCTCACCAGGCGCTCATTCACTTTTTTTAAGCCTACAGGTACTCGCTGTGCAGTTTGGTTTGTGTTTGCAGTATTCATTTTCTTTGACAGATCAATCAATAATACTCCATGGTACTCCCCCATTAAACTTCCTTAGCACTTTTTTTTTTTTTTTTTTTTTTTGCGGTACGCGGGCCTCTCAATGTTGCGGCCTCTCCCGTTGCGGAGCACAGGCTCCGGACGCGCAGGCCCAGCGGCCATGGCTCACGGGCCCAGCCACCCCGCGGCACGAACCCGTGTCCCCTGCATCGGCAGGCAGACTCTCAACCACTGCGCCACCAGGGAAGCCCTCCCTTAGCACTTTTTAAGGGCTCTGCTAAATTGCACTATTATATATTAAAATTGATGTGGTACATAGCTTTCCCAGATACCAATGATGCAGTGATTTTTGTCCTAAGAAATATTATTTAAAAATCCACTCCATTTCTTCTTTTAAGAAAAATCTTATAGGGCTCATTTGTATTTACTTTTTTATAGATTAGGGGGGAAAAAAAAAAACCCAAACTCTCACAACTTCTGAATCATTGCATAAATAATTACATTATTATTTATACTTTTGATTCAACTTATAGAATTGTATATTGTGTATATAATTTCAAAAGTTTTAACATAAAGTTAGAATGTTTATGCTCAATATGGAATAGGAAAGGTGCTGATTTCCTCTTACATTAATCACTTATTACATATTACATCTCATTTTGATCATGCATATTCTAATCTGTAATTTGTGTATCTGACAGTATGCCAAAGAGAGTTTTCAGATTGCCTCTGAGAACTGCAGCAAGATGAGTTACCCCTCCCCACTGCCCTGCCACCTTTGTTTTCTTGTTTCATTTCTTTCTTTTCCTAAATAAAGTGGCAGAGAAAATCTGTCTCAGCTCTCTCATTCACTCAGCAGGTGTAGGTAAAAAGTTCACACACTACAAATAGTTAAATATTTTTGTTGAGGTTCAAGGTAGTGCTTTTAATTTAAAAAATCAACTTTGAAATTGAATTCATTTCAACAAAAGGCAGGAGACTGGGTGAAGTCCCCACCCCCTACAAAATTGCATTAAAGTGCTAATTGTTTTATTTGAAATATCACTTTCGACTAATTAATTTGTTTTGCCCTTGACTGAATTGATTGGAAACCCCAAAAGATGTTTAGGGAAAGAAGAGAGAGCTGTGTGCCTTGACCTTCCCTCACTCTCAATCACATCTTTATTTACTATATTAAAACATGACGCTCTGCCACAGAACAAAAGGTGGGGAAATTATGTAGTTTGAGAGAATAGTTTCCCCTTATGAAAAGCAAGCAGTCTAGGAGATTTTCATCTTTAATAAGATGAAGTTTATGTTTTTGGATGCCTCTAAAGAAACTAGTCGCTCTAATCTAGGCTTTCAATGTGTTTTCCAATCTGCCTTGGCTCACAGTTTGTGAATTATGTTGACAGATTCCATGTCACTCAGTAGTCGCCAAATAAATTTGACTGTTTATGGTATAACAATTTGGAGTTTTAAAACAGAATTATCGTTGGCTTTTTTGTTGTTGCTTTGTTTTGTTTTGTTTTGTTTTTTTGGTTTAGTTTGGTTTTTTTAAAGTCGGGTAGAAAGATAAATGAGCCCAGGTGAAAAAGGCCTTATTTTTTTCTGTTTCCAACCTGTCTTTTTCTATTTCCAACCTGTGAGTCTGGAGCAACTTTTTTGCTTTTCTTTTCATAACTTTAAGTTTCAGTACAGGATTGTTCTAATAACTGCTCTCTATTGTGCATCAGACCCTTTTAACTGATTTTCAAAAGTGGTTAAATACAGCAGATGTTATGCTTTTTTTTTTTCTTTTTTTAAGGGTATAGGTGAAATTCTGTTAGGTCAGTAGAATGCCTGCAAAGCATATTAAAAATCTCAGATGCTATCATTGCCAGGGCTCAGAATATTCCGAAAAGTGTTTTGGGAGTGTTTGTGTGGGTTTTTTTTTTCACAGCTCCTTTTAATTTTCATAATCTTTTATCAGAGCTTTGATTCTTTTTCAGTTCCTGACTGCATTTAACACATAAAATGTATTTTATAAAATAAGTCTTTGTTGTAAGTTCTAGTATTTCTAGCCATAATTGCTTGTCTCCCTGTTTCCACAATTTATATATAATGACTAATGTCAACAAACCTGCCATCTGAGAATTAAATGTATTTACCCTGAGCTCTATAACAGTCCTTTGGTTACCTAAAGCAACATAACGGAACATTTGGGCAAGCACTCCATGTAGCATGAGTTCAAGACTGTTTGTGTCGCACATAACAAGGAAATGAAATATTAAATAACTGAGTGCTACTGTTTATTGAGCATTTGCTATATGCCAGGCATTCTGCCAAGGGCTAGGCAAATGCCATTTCACTTCAACTGTACAGCATCCCTCTAGGGGAAGTAATATTAGCATTCTTGTTTTACAGATGGTGAAACTGAGGCTCAGTGAGGTTACTTCAAGGTTGCAATTTGTCAGTTTGTCAGATACTAGGGCACTTGAGAACTAACTCTTCTTTAACTCTGGGGCAAGGACACTATCCTTTCTGAGATTCAAAAGTTATTTTGATTAAGAAGTGATTGTTTTACCACCAATTCAGTGATAAACATTCAAAGAGCTTGTGTTGGAATCTCTGTTAAGTATACTTACAGAAATTTCCAGAAACCAAAAGGATGGACAAATTAGATTGTAGTTGACTAGGAGGCCCCGGAATGTTCAAGAAATTCCATAAAATTAGTTGAAAATGGAAGGAAGGAGGGAAGGAAGGGAGGGAAGAAAGAAGCAAGGAAGAGAGAGAAAGGAAAGAAATCTATCAAATGAACACCTGGTTGATCAAATTCTTCACTTTTTTCAATGCTTGAAGTGGTGCTGTACAGAGGCTGAAATGGCTTAAGCACCTTAGCAGCCACACAGAATCTTAGATATTAATATATTCTGTTGTTGAAACATAGAGGACTGGTTTTAGTCAAGAGCCAGAACCATTTAAAAACTTTTTTTTTTTTTTTTTTAACAAATGCTGGAGAGGGTGTGGAGAAAAGGGAAACCTCCTACACTGTTGGTGGGAATGTAGTTGGTGCAGACACTGTGGAAAACAATATGGAGGTTATCCAAAAAACTAAAAATAGAATTACCATATGATCCAGTAAACCCACTCCTGGGCATATATCCAGACAAAACTATAATTCAAAAAGATACATGCACTCCTATGTTCATAGCAGCATTATTTACAATAGCCAAGACATGGAAACACCCTAAATGTCCATCAACAGATGAATGGATAAAGAAGATGTGGTGTATATGTGCAATAGAATACTACTCAGCCATAAAAAAGAACAAAATGATGTCATCTGCAGCAACATGGATGCAACTAGAGATTATCATACTAAGTGAAGTAGGTCAGAAAGAGAAAGACCAATACCATATGATATCATTTATATGTAGAATCTAAAATATGGCATAAATGATCCTATCTACAAAACAGAAACAGACTCACAGACATAGAGAACAGACTGGTAGTTGCCAAGGGGGAGGGGGGATGGGGGTGGGATGCACTGGGAGTTTGGAGTTAGCAGACGCAAACTATTACATATAGAATGGATAAATAACAAGGTCCTACTGTATCACACAGGGAACTATATTCAATATCCTGGGATAAACCATAATGGAAAATAATATAGAAAAGAATGTCTATATGTGTATAACTGAGTTACTTTGCTGTACAGCAGAAATTAACACAACACTGTAAATCAACAATACTTCAATAAAAAATATATATCTGTAGAAAAACAAACAAGCCAAAGAAACCTTTTTTTCTGGAAAGTTAAAACAAATGCAGTAGACTTATCCAAACATTTTTGTCTAAATGGAACTATATATCCAGTTGACTAAATTTTCAAAGAGTTTTTGTTATTTTTATTTCCATAATACATACATATATAAAACCTACATATACACTGATTACCTATACAAGGTAATCAAATTTGGTTTTTATGTATTAAATATAGAAAATAGGTATACATATACATATAAATGTATATACACAT
The DNA here is from genome assembly GCF_951394435.1 of Stenella coeruleoalba. Taxonomy (NCBI): domain Eukaryota; kingdom Metazoa; phylum Chordata; class Mammalia; order Artiodactyla; family Delphinidae; genus Stenella; species Stenella coeruleoalba. The sequence goes on from NC_137150.1 coordinate 60,016,989, forward strand.
AGGAAAACATTTCTTAAATGTGTCCCTTTATTTGATTTAAAATAATTATAACCTTACCATAAAGCAAGCACCTTTATTGAAAATGGTATATATTAGAAAACAGAAGTGACATTAGCAATATTCTTTCCATTTATCATCCTGATATTGGCTGATATTGATATATCAATATCAGCCAATTATCATCCCATTTTCTTACATAGCTATTCTCCATGTAGCAGCTTATATTCAAGGATAGTTTCATAAAATTTTCTATGTTTCTTCTTTCATTATATACAGTACTCACTATTTTAAGGAATAAAAATTGTTATGTAAAAGTTAGCCTTCTGTTTTTTAAGATCATCTTCACTGGTGCAGAGATATATTTATAAAATAGTGGCTAACTTTTCATGTCAGTAATCAACACTAACATTATTAGAAGCAATAAGAAACTGCAACTTTAAAATGATTTATTAAAATATTGTACACACAATTAACTTTTATTAATATTTTTATAGAATACTTAATACAATATAAAGTACAGATGATATTTATGCATTAGCTGTAATTTTTAAAAAATGGCTTTCCTCTGCCAGTTACTGTATTCTTGGGTTACTTTCTCTTTCACGTATGAAGATGAGTGTTTGAGAAATACAAAATATCTTCCATCCACTTAGCAAAATTCAGAAGATGAATTAGTCACCAAAAGAAAGGAAAACGCAATTGATTTTCAATTATTCAGTCTATTCATATTTCCCATTAGAGGTGGAATCCACAGTTAACTATACTTACCTATATAATCTTGTATTTATCTCTCCCACCTCAAGGATTTTTGTACGTGTAAAAGTGTGCTGCCACCCACCTGACAGATTATTATGCCTCCACAAGTTTCTTTCCTAAGAAACTTATACTTAGGAAATATTTATAACACGTATGATGTTTATCATATTTATGTTAAAGCAAAAAAAGAGCAGGGTATAAAATTACATGTGCAATATGATTACAACTATGTAAATGAAAAATATTAGAAGATAATATACCAAAATGTTAACTTCGATTACTTTGGGTGATAGAGTTATGAGTAATTTTTCTTCTCCTTTTTCTATATTCTCCAAATTTTGTATATAACAAATATATATTATTTTCATAATATAAATATTATCATATAAAATGAATAATGTGAGTTTGAGTCATATTTCCAGGCAACATTTAAAATCAGACGTCCATTTGGCTGGAGTTATTTTACACGTAGACATGAAAATTCTGAATCTGTGCCAATAAAGAAGCTGACCACTAGTTGGTAGATGTGCTGGTGAGAAGCATGATTTGAATACAAAACTGATGGATAGGAAGGAAAAAAAATGGAGGGATGGCTAGAATAACAGGACAAAGAAATAATGGGACATTATTTCCCATATCTGGGTGCTATAATTATTAATATCCGGGTGCTATTGAAGCAATTCTAGTTTAGATTCCACTCAGTTTTACTGATCGTTATTAGCAACTGGTTTACAAGCTTCTTCCTCCATATCTTACCAAGTGAAAATACGTTTCCTCCCTAAAATAAGTCTTAAAAAAGGAGATTTAAAAGTAAAATAAAAACAGTGTGACTAAACTACTTGATTGTTTTTATTTATTTTTTTCTGCCAGTAGTTATGGAAAAACACAGGCTGCAGAAAAAGGGAAAATTACTGATTGTGACCCTCAGCAACTTAATATAATTCTCCTCATACAAAATACATATGAAGATAACAATATGTATTTTGCCTTTATGTAAACTACCTTGAGAAGTGGGCTCAAAATCAGATATGCTCACCCTAAGGGGTGAAAGAAGAAAAAAAATTGGTGTACTTTTATTATATATGTGTGTGTATGTTATGTATTATAATTTTATATACAAGTGTATTGATTTATATACAATTGACTTATATGTATGCTGACACGTGGGCTGACCTTGAGGCCTCTGCTTGTCCCACGTGTCCCATGACCGTGGGTCTCACACAGCACAGAAGGGATCCTGACGGAGGGGCCATGCCCCAGAGGGCTTACTGGACACACTCACCTGTTAGGTTGTTTTCAGTATACTGTCAGGCATTGCAGTCCTCAGGTGCTTGGCTAAAGGGAATTGTGGATTACATTGTCTAGTTTTAACTACAGTGTCCCTCATAAAGTCGATTAATGGCTTTAAAAGATCCCTACAATGAAATCACGTATTGAAGTTAATTTTAATAATGTGAATACAAATGAACAAGAAAATGGCAAAGCTGACACTTCTCCCACCCTTAGCAGAGCTCATGATAGCCACACTGAGCTAAGGACAATGACAATCTGTTTATGCTTTGACATCATTAACACCAAGCATAAAAATAAGGGGAATTTAGACCCAGATCTTTGAACCATAAACTAGGCCAGGATTTTCACGGAACAGGAAACATGTTCAATTATATTGTTCTCATTAAAATATTATTTGTTATATTTTTATTGAGAGCAAAATATTATTGTGCCTTTAAGAACTAAAGTAATTATTTAAAATAATAATGTTTGTTTCATATTCATCTGATACTTTTAACATTTTTATTTTTGTGCACATTTCATAATGGATGTAATACAGCAATGGTGCAGTAAATGTATGTAAGAAATAAGTGAATATGCATATTTTGAAGGTACATGTTTCAAACTGATTTTCTGGCTGTATGATCAAAAAACTTTGGCAACCACTTGTTTCAAGGATTGGACATAAACATATGTATGAAGTCCCAAGCACAGCGCTTGTCACCAGGAGCTGTCAATCTAATAAACTAAGGGGATCCTACTGAGACGACTGTCAGTGGGAACTAAGATATATTTTTTAATTCATTTCAGTTTATGCCAGGCCTTTATGAACAATGCCATTCTAGATGGGATATTTTTATCATAATCGAAGGCCCCTGAGAAGTTACCCAGTGGCCCACAAGTAGCCCTGCTTTTCGTCCTTACGGAGAGCGTGGAAGGAACCTCAGTAATTTAATAGGCTTGAGACGGTGACCACTCATACCTGACTTCTGTTCAGTGCAACTTGTCCGGAGGAGAGACAGCAATCTCATTTTCAGAATTCGAAGAGATGGATAATATAAAATAACAATATAACATAACCATGCTTAGATAAGCCAAATAGGTTCTAACTCAGAGAAATTTGGGTGTGGGCAATAAAAAAGTTTAAGTGCATATAGCAATCTGAGCAAATGATTTTTCTCTCAGCATTAATTAAAAGTATTAATTATTGACCTTACATCTTCTCAGGCTGAGTAATAGAAGTTGGGGGGAAAAGCAACAATAGTTATTTTGTCCTTCATTTTTGGATGGTTGATATCAATACAGAATAAGAGAATTTTTAACATAGTATTTACATTTGACGAGGAGTTTTCCATAGATTTTTCACAGGGTTCTTTCATTCAAGGAACTCGTACTTTCAGGGAGATAGATAGACTGTTGTAAGAAAGAGAGAGAGAGGGAATGCCTAAGAGCCACATTTCAACTCGATTCTTCACATGCTATCTTCCTTGAATTTTTTGTGTTAGGCATTCAAATTTGTAACCTGTTAAGAGAATCAACAACTTGTTTCTTTCTTCCCTATCCCCTCCCATTTTTTTCCTCAACATATGTACATTTAAAATAATAATAATAAACAAACAAACAAAAAGAAAAATACCTGCTTGGAAATTTATTTTGAACCTGACTCTTATTCTTGAAGGATCAAATTATAAACAGGAGAGAGGGCAAAACTAGTGAATGTTTCCTTCCTCTTGTCTTGCTTTCTGTCTTTCCTGGACTCTCCTCTCTACTGGAATGTTAAAGACAGAAAGTTCGTTGGCCCATACATAGCTGACTCATTCAAATTCCATATGCATTCAGCTGTGCAACTAGAAAAGGCCTCTATTTCGTTGGTGCTTCGGGGAAGCCAACATAATTTGATCAGTAAAATTATTGAAAGTGATATTTAAAACAAACAAAGAGCTGGAGGGTTGGGACCTAGAACAAAGCAGTGGTGTTTTTCTCCCAGTTTTTTGAGAGATATATATTGAAAATCATAATTCACCCGTCGTTTCTAAACACAGCAGAGTGAAAGGGCAGCCCCTCTCACCGTCCAAATGCCTGTGCAGCCGTGTGACTAAATTCAACCCTGCTACTTTTCCAATTCTGATTTCCTAGCCCTGTGAGAACATCCAGCCATTTAAGGGAGTGTCACTCAAGCTTATCCTTTTAATCGGAGCCCTTAGAAGAAATGCCAGTTTGTTTTTGGAGACAGTTAATCTGACGGAAGTAAATTCAAGTTTTGGCAAAGACCTGTGGTAAGATAGAGTAAAAAGCTACCAAACAGTATTATTATTAGAAGAAGAAAAGACACGACCTCCCCAAGTCAGATGCCAAGAACACCTACATCAGTTTCAATCAAGCTGTAGAAAAATAAGATATTTTTAGATATATTAAGCCTTAGTGCTTCTGTGCCCCAAGGGCTGTTTTATTGCTGCAAAAAGAGCTTGAATCACTTTTCCATAAGGTTCTTATAATTTAATATGAAATGAGCTTTTGAAAAAGCTGTAGTGCAAAACAAACCTAAACAGTTATTCCTCTGCCTCACCTCTGATACTTCTATGGACTCTCACTTTACTTCATCGCGAGGCCCCTCCACGTGGCTCTCCAGACATCTGCCCAGTTCGACAGATGCATCTTCAAGCTTGGGTTCCCTGAGCCCCACTACACTGGGTGAGTTATTGTTACACTGCTGAGCTGATCCCTAAACTGAGACCTGCAGTGAACCTGTGGCATCCTCGTGCAGAGCTGAGGAGCAAACCAAAGTTTCCATGGTCAAGGTGACCCATGGAAGGGGTCTTGGAGACGCTCTGTTCTAATATCCCCTCGTTACAGATGAAGAGATTGAGGTTCAAGTTGGTTGTGATGGGTCCAAGTCATACAAGAGAGTAGGTGTTAGGTACGGAACATGGGTTTGAGCCGAGGTCTAGCCCGCAGGGTTTTCCAATCCCCACTCTGGGCTTCTACTTGCTCAGAAAAATAGGAGAGCTAGTCCAAGAAATGTAAAGTCCTTTCTGCTCTTGCGTCTGCCTCTTCACCCGCTGATAGGTCACAGGAGTCCATGCTGTGCCATACTGTGATTTGTGCTTTATCACTCCCTGGAATAGCAAAGAGAATGCTGCCATAGCTCCCTTTACAGAACTTACTCTGGCATGGGAGGAAGGCGGGGAAGGGAGTCTCAATAACAACCCCTCCCCCAAAGGCGATGGAGTGGGAGTATAGGTGATCGATTGGATGCCTTTAGTCCCATATACAACCATCTCCACTAGATGGAGCGGGGTGTGCTCAAAGGAGCTTCCCGTGTTTTCCAGGAGCTGTAATTGGAACCAGGTGAAACTACCCATATCCAACCATTCTTTTGTTTGTTTGTTTTTTTGCGGTACACAGGTCTCTCACTGCTGTGGCCTCTCCCGTTGCAGAGCACAGGCTCCGGACGCACAGGCTCAGCGGCCATGGCTCACGGGCCCAGCCGCTCTGCGGCATGTGGGATCTTCCCGGACCGGGGCACGAACCCGTGTTCCCTGCATCGGCAGGCAGACTCTCAACCACTGCGCCACCAGGGAAGCCCTATCCAACCATTCTTGACCTTCAGAAACAGCAGTCTCATATAGTTCAACCAAACTGTACTGAGCAGCCCCCATGTGCCAGGAACTCTGCCAAATGCCAATCCATGGGTCAACCCTTCAAATGGCCTGTGAGTCCAATGTTTCAGTTCCTCCCATACAGATAAGGCAATGTAATTTGCCTCAGGCCGTGGGGCTGGAAAGTGAGGACAACAGGATTTGGCCAATTTGATCTTCCTTCCTATTCCCATTCTTTCATGTTGTCTCCAGTGGAGGAAAAAGAGGGTATTCTGCCTTCCCCTTCTCCCCTGCTCTCCATCTTACCTCCCCTGAGCTCTCGCCGCCTCTGGTCACCAGGTACTTATGTTGCTCAGCATTCTGGCTGGAGCCCATGACCCTCCTCTCCCCGCCCCAAAGCCCCTCCTCCCTCTGCCCCATCACTCTCCTGTGTTTACCTTTACAGCCCTTTGATTAGCTTCCAGCTCTATGGGCCCCATCAGCACAGTTCCCTGTCCCGCAGAGAGTGACCTGAACGGCCCGGGGCATCACTCCTTCCCAGGAGGTGTTTTAAAGCTGCCACCACCAATCAAGGCACCCCTGGGGCTGCGGGAAACATTGGGCTGCAAGGACTCTGCCCAGCAAGATCCTGACCACAGTCTAACCTGGCCCAAGAGTCCCTAGCCTAGGGTTACTGAACAGAATTCAGGTGACCTATAAACTAGAATGGAAACAACAACCTTTTAATTTTCACTAACTTTTAACTGAAATTTAGCATTTTCTTCCATTTTGAGTGGAACAAAGTAGTAGTATTATTGGTACCTATGATTTTGTCATCAGCAGAAATCACAGGTATTTTCATTACAGTTGTTGCTTTTATCTCAAAATCTTGTTTACATTCATCAGGACTTCCAAATCATGACCTGCCACCAGCTCTAATCATTTAACCAATTAACAAAGAAGTACTTATACTGCTATATACAAAATTTGTTTTAATATTTTGTAATTAAATTTTTAAATAAAACTGGTTTTCTTTGTAAGACCTACACATCTTATTTTATCCATTTAAAAGCATTTTTCTCAGAAGGGGTCCATGGGCTTTATCAGATAGCCAAAGGGGTCCATGGCTCACAAGTGGTTAAGAACCTCTGGCTCAGTGGTAAAGAGATCAATCAATTACTGTTGCATCTGAATCCTGACCCTACCCCTTACCAGCTGAGAACCTGAGAAAGCTTTCCTCACATTTTAAGCTTCAATTTCCTCAACCTCTAAAGGTAGGATGAGAACCAACCTCACAGGTTTGCTGTGAGGATCAAATGAAGTAATCCAGGTAATAACACAGAACGCAGTGCCCAGCTCAGGGGAAGGGCGCAGTGATGCTAACCCCCATCGTTATTCGAGGGCTCCCCTTCCCTTGGTGTCACACACCTCACACGGTCCTCCATTGTTCAGAGTTGGCCCAAAGGAGTGTTTGTGATCCACGTGCACCCAGTACCCAGTGCTTTCAGGGTTCTCTCTTGGATTTCTGCCTCCCAGACGCAAGGGATGCATCATCTGCCCACTTCCAAGCCATTGGTCATCAATTAGCAGGAATGATTGATTTCCACAGGGGCCAGTGCTCTATCTAGAGAGGGAGTTTTCACCTGGAGACCTCAGTTCCACTGACAGCCATGACCTAGTCCAATGCCAGGTTGGCTGAGTCCCTTAGCCTCTCTGCACTCCCATGGTTGTTGCCAGGGAACGTCTGCCTTCTCCTCACTGGCTGTTGTGCAGAACAAATGAAAAGAGCGTGTGAATCCCTTTGAAAATTGTAAAGTGTGATATAAATATTCGCCACACACACCTGCCACCATCCCTCCTCCATGCCTTTGCACAGGTTTTCTCCTCTGCCAGCAATGCTTTTCCTATGGTATTTCCAGGCCTGACGCAAATGGAGCGTCCTCCAGTGATCCGCCCTGACGGTGACATCTGCAAGATGTCATGCAACCTTTCCTCTCTCCCATCATCCCTTCGACCACATCAGTCCTTCAGCACTCTTCACTTTCTGCTCCACAGCTTTAGGTCTTACCTTCCCCGCCAAGTAAACCTTCTGAGGGCAGGACCATTGTCTAATTTTACTTCGTATAAATAAAGCCCGTTGTATTATGGGCTCCTACCTAAATATACTAAAAATTCATTTTAAAACGACACAATATTTTTCAAGCTGTTAAAGACAATTCCTGCCCCAGAAGGGGTTGATGGAAAGATAATAACTAAAAACATGGGACAGCTCAAGTGCAAAAGCATTATCCAAACACCATATTCTGAGCTCTGAAGAAAGATCAAGCAGTAGACTCTGTGGCTGGGGTTGGGGCTATGATAGATCAAGGGAGGCTTCCAGGAGGAGGGGCGTGTTCGCAAGAGGTACGTAAAAGGCAGGACTGATGGCCTGAATGAAGCAGCAGGGACAGGTGGAGAACTAAGCCTGGAGACTAACAAAAAGAGTAGGAGTGAGAGTTCATCCACACATTTCTCTAGCCCCTCCTTCCATAAGCAAACCTTTAGTGAAGACATGCTTTGTGCCAGGCACAGTGCTGGGCACTAGGTAGACACAGATGATGGAGTGTGCAGATGTACCATGAGAATTATCGAGACTGTAAGGCTATAGTTGTATCTCTAACCCATAGCAAGAACATCACTGACGTAGGAATTCTGGCTTGTCAAAGCCTGGCAAAAGCCATTTTTAGGGGGGATCTTCCTGAGCAGGCCACATTTCTGCACCACAGCTAGATGCTCACCACGGCACTGTCAGGCCTTTCATCTCTTGTGACTCACAGGACATAAGGGGATTATGGAGGTTAACGGTCACTGAAGCTCGGACTTCAACACACAAGGAAGCTTTAGGTTTCTTCAAAGAAGGAAAGATCCTTTCTTATAAACGTTTTTTGGTCTTTATTTTTGAAACCAAAAATTTTTAATGTTTCAACTGTTCCAACTAGGTACCAGACACTTTCTGTTTATTATCTCATTTAAAGTGTTCAGTGACCCCATGGGACGTGGGTATCTCCCTCACATTTTACTACTGAGGAAATAAGATGGAGAAGTTAGCAACTTTCCCAAGGTCACATAGCTTGTAAGCACTGAAGCCAGGTGGAGATTGCAAAGTCAGTGGTCTTTGCTTTTGTTCTTTCTTTTAAACCATATAATTCTATATCTATGATTTTTCACATTACATGCCTTTCGGTGAACTTTCTGGGTGTACAGAGGTGGATTGGACACACGCTTAACCGTGTTATGTCCTTGTCACACCCTGAGAAAATGTTCCAAAAGTGAAGAAGAAAAATGCTGATCAGGTCTGTCCTGGGAAACGTAATATGAGCCTAATATTTTAGAACAGATTCTTTAGAATTCCAAAGAACTCATCATAAATAGGATGTGGCCATTATTTTTGGTGAGCAATTAGAATACATTATCTTGACAGAATTGAATTTCCATTAGTAGAAGTGGGAAGAGTACTTCAGAACTGGGCACATCTTCGCTTTCATGTTTGAAGTAGGCGCTGGAAACCATGTTCTCAAACTTCAAAATCCCGCTTAACGTTGGAAATTTGGCCATGAATATATGCAGCTATTCTCTGGCACTTTTTTGTAGAATGCTTTAACATCTAATTTCAGAGCATCCATTCACTCACACATTTTAAAAATTGATTTAAGTTAGTGCAAGGAACCGTTTGAAATCCATAGGACTTGTGGCTCGGCTCACTGAGTCAGGAATACGCCTGTATGGCTTCCACAAGGACGTGCTTGTTGAGCTGCCGATGTGCGCAGAAGGTTGCCATGGATGGGGGTCTGTTTGTGCCCATGTGTGCATATACACACGCACTTCTGCATTCACGTGTACACGTGCTATGGAACTGCCTTCAAAAGGTTTGTTGATTCATTCATTGAACAAATATTGCCTAGTATACCCCTTGTGCATCTCCTCTAGATAGCTGTATGGGACTCCTCAGATTCAGCCTAGAAAGAGGAAGAAACCAGAGAAAAATGAAATGCTAAACACCTCACTGAAAACGGCCACTAGTTACTCTCTGGCCAATGGGTGGCCGGGGTTCTAGAAAGAAAAATGCTATCATTCATGACCTCGTACAAGAGGCCACATCTTTAGCTTCCAGGAATAATTCACATCGAGTGACCTCTCATCGTGTGTCAGACAGTTCACAGGCATCTTCTCTGGGTCACATCCTTATTTCTGAGATGAGAAAACAGACATCAAGGGACTGACCCAAGGATACATGGCAGCCAAGGGTAAAAGCCTTGTTCCACAGGCTGCAAAGTCCTCGTGCTTCTCACTCCACCCCCCGTCTCTCTTCCTTCCTCACTTGTGTTTCTGGCAGAACAGACAAACCTTTCCTGTACTGGAACAGACCAAGGGTTATTGCCAGGGCTGCACCTCCACAGCACACACACCGTCTGCACAGAGACACGGCCCAAGCACATGGTGCCAAAGGACGGAGCAGGGTGGGCGGTCTGGGAATCAGCTGACCTAGGAGGGCCTGGCAGGCATCACAGAGCAGCTCCATCCACGTCAGGGACTTTGCCCTGTGCAAGCAAGGTTGGTGGCTACCAGGCACTCCCTCTGCCTTGGACCCTCCAAACCCACGGTTCTAGTCCCAGGAGAGACTCGAGCGCAACACAAAGTACAATAAAATGTAGGGTCCCTTCACTGAACCTCAGGGACTGTGATGATGGGCCAGAGGACCATACACCAAAAGGCGGCTCTCCTGTACCCGCTGTGCACACACCTCACGGGTAGTATGTGATCTGTGGTGTGGTGTATATCGATGCCCACACATATGTCCTATATCTATTTTAGAGATATGAGTGGCTGGTATCACTACAGGACAGTTTATTTCCAAAACAACACTCTTCTGGTAAATTTTCAGTGTTAAGAACTGGCTTTCAGAGTAGCATTTATTATTTCTATTATTAAAATCAGATATAATGTTAAATTTTTATTGCTATAATATTGGCTTAAGTGCCTTTATTTTTACCAGGCAAGTCCCTTTTTTTTTTTTTTTGCCTTGTTTTAAAGGAGGGGGAGTTGATTTTTTTAAGAGAAATATTATTGGTGCACTTCTTATTAAATGATTACTGTTTGGTGCCCTGTGGCCTCAGAAGATTTAAAGCTCAATCATCTAATATAATACTTCACACCATAAGGTACGAACATTCAAGCAATTAGCTTAAGGTGCCCAGTGAAGAAGTGGCAGGGCCTCCCAACGGCCACAGTGCTGGCTGGACATTACCACCAAAGAATAGCTATGAAGGAAGCACTAAGGAGTAGAGTTTTTCCCCCTCATTCTTATTCTCCAAGTAAAGACTAAGCAATAGGCTTTTTTTTTAATTTTATTTTTTACATAAAATTTTTATTTGAAAATAGCTTTAGATTTACAGAAAAATTGTGAAGCCAGCACAGAGTTCCTGCATACCCTGTACCCAGCATATTATTATTATTATTCGTCATTAACATCTTACATTTGTATGGTACAGTTGTCACAATTAATGAACCAATATGGATACATTATTATGAGGATCATTACACATTATATTTACATACTTATACATGATTATAAACTAAATACATCCTGTTCAGATTTCCATTATTTTTACCTAATGTCCTCTGTCTCTTCCAGGATCCTACTCAGGACACCATGTTCCATTTATTGGTCATGTCTCCTTAGGCTCCTTTTGGCTCTGATGGCTTCTCAGGCTTCCTTGTATTTGAAGACCTTGATTTTTTTTTTTTTTTTTTCAGTACGCGGACCTCTCACTGTTGTGGCCTCTCCCGTTGTGGAGCACAGGATCCGGACGCGCAGGCTCAGCGGCCATGGCTCACGGGCCCAGCCGCTCTGCGGCATATGGGATCCTCCCGGACCGAGGCACGAACCCGTGTCCCCTGCATCGGCAGGCGGACTCTCAACCACTGCGCCACCAGGGAAGCCCGACCTTGATATTTTTGAGGAGCACTGCTTAGATATTTTGTAGAATGTCCCTCGACAGAGATTTGTCTGATGTTTTTCTCATAATTAGGCTGCAGTTACAGATTTGGGGGAAGAAGAGCAGGGAAGTAAAGTGACACCATCTTCACATAATGTTCTTCTTTTTTAGCGTAAGTAAAACACTTGGCACATACAGCGGACGCTCAATAAAGGACAGATTCTTCCTCTCCTCCCATCTCCAGGCAAGTTTAGACACCAGAAAGTAAGGCAGATATAAAACATCTTTACTACGTCCTAGTTCCTCTCATCCTAGGAAATGTGTGATCCAGATGGAAAGCAGGCTTGAGAAGAAAGTGGAAATTCAGATTTTCGATAATCACATTCAGGGGTGGTCCCCTGAATACAAGTGGTCCCTGTGCTGTTTATTTGCCCCTCTGAGACCTCTCTCACCCTGCCTCGTGTCCCAGAAAGGTGACCTCTATGGCCTGTCTAATGGACAGCCTCTTTGCTGTCTAGATTCTCATGGGTTTGCTCAATGCATCACCATCAGGAGTTCAGTGGGCAGGAGAGGGTGAGCTGTGGGCACCTGCTCTGCGCTGCTCCATCCCTGTTGGCCTCTTGAGGCAGTTCTCTCCGTTGCCGGGTCCTTCCTGGGCTCTGGTAGGTGCTTCTCCCCTCACGCATCCCTTCCTGCTGAGGGGTGTGATGGCGCCCCCTGCTGCTCCTCCAGGATCTGCACTTTTTGTTGTTGGTTTCCACAAACTGCTCATATTGCTGTAAATTGTTCCTTTATTTACCCATTTTGAGTTACCACCTCTTTCTCAGCAGGATCTTGACTACATACGTATACATATATATATTTAGATATATATATATCCTCTATAAATTTGGATACAGAAAAGAATCAAAGGTGTTCTCCCAGGTCAAGTGGCCAAATAGCATCTATTGAACTGTGACTTAATAGTATGGTTTCATATGTTTAGAGAATGAATCACTGGAAAGAAGATGTGGTACATATATACAATGGAATACTACTCAGCCATAAAAAAGAACAAAATAATGCCATTTGCAGCAACATGGATGCAACTAGAGATTATCATACTAAGTGAAGTAAGTCAGAAAGAGAAGGTTAAATACCATATGATATCACTTATAAAGTGGAATCTAAAATATGGCACAAATGAACCTATCTGTAAAACAGAAACAGACTCACAGACATAGAGAAGAGACTTGCGGTTGCCAGAGGAGAGGGGGGTGGGGGAGGGATGGACTGGGAGTTTGGGATTAGCAGATGCAAACTATTACATTTAGAATGGATAAACAAGGGCCTACTGTATCGCACAGGGAACTATATTCAGTATCCTGGGATAAACCATAATGGAAAATAATATAAAAAAGAATGTGTATGTGTGGATAACTGAGTCACCTTGCTGTACAGCAGAGGTTGCCACAACATTGTAAATCAACTCTACTTCAAAAAAAAAAAAAAAGAAAAAAAATGAGCTACAGCTACTGAAGCCCGCGTGCCTAGAGCCCGTGCTCCGCAAGAAGAGAAGCCGCTGCAATGAGAAGCCCGCGCACCACAAGGAAGAGTAGCCCCCGCTCGCCTGGTCGCAACTAGAGAAAGCCCACGCACAGCAACGAAGACCCAATGCGGCCAAAAATAAAATTAATTAATTAATTTAAAAATAGTAACAAAACATTTCTTAAAACATGAAAATGAATCGCCGTATCAGACACATCTATGCTACTGCTCTCTAGCTAATGCTCTCCAGGATGACCCTCGCAAGTTTATACCTTTATTTTAATGACACTGCCATTACACAAAACATTTTTAGAATTGTAGAATCCCTGTTTGAAAATTATCTTTAGAGACAGTTTAAGGTATAGTGATCTTACCAAACTTCACTCCTCGCTTCACCATCCTGGGTTCTGAATTACTTTTGACTGTTTCCAAAAATCAAATCCAACCTCAATGAGTAAAGCTTTTACTGGTGACATTTAGAACAATGAACCCTAGCCTGTGAGGGAAATATTAAAAAAATATTTTTTAAGAGAGAGAAAGCTGTCGATTTGTTGAGCCACGGCAACATTTGGAATAAGTGTGAAGTATGCATAGGTGACTACTTTAGGGTGGGCAGGATTCATTTGGATGTATAGATTCTGATGTGTTTGTTAAAAAAAAAATCTGTCATTAGAACATAATAACATAGTGTTTTATAATGCAGGCTCTGGGGTCTGTCTGGCTGGGTTTAAATTTTAGCTTCATCTTTTATTATCTGTGTGTGTGACCTTAGGCAAGTTACTTAACCTTTCTCCGCCTAGAGTTTCTCATCTGTAAAATGGAGACAATAATAGAACCAACATTAGTTATAGGGTTGTTCTGATAATTAAAATAAATGGTATAGCATAAATGTAAAGCATTTTAAATGGTGTGGAACATAGGGAGAAATCAAATATGAGCCGTTAACCATTGTGTATCATGTTGTGTCATGCACCTTGATTAATGACCATCAATTTTTTTAGCAAATTTATGCATTGTGGCTATATTGCAATCTTTTTCAATCTTGTTTCTTTATTTAATTGATGGCTGTTATCTTCATTAGGCACTGCTATCATATAAAAGTAAGGTTGGTTCAGAGATTAGCAAAGGAAAGAAATATATTTGTCTTTATATTTACCTTTTTGTTTCCACAGAAAAAAATTGTGTTCTTCAAAAAGAAAAACTCTGATGTGTCAGAGTTTTTGAAGATACTCAAATAAATAAGCTCCAAGGCTGAGAAAGGAATTAGAGTCTGCTAATTCCCACGTGTTGGTGGGCCCTAGTCCTTCACGTGGTCCAACCAGAGAGAAGAGAGGAATCCCATTACCACGAGTGGGTTTTGCAAGAAAACTGATATACATAGGAATTATTTTTCTTTCCAAAGATTCCAAATTAATGCAGTTTCTAATTATTCAGTGACAGATTTTATTTTTCAATTTCTAAGTTGCAGTGCATTCCTGGAATATAAATATATATGTAAATATATATACAATACACTCACATACATACATTTTTAAGCTATTGTACAGTCAGATTAAGTTAGCTGGATCTACTGAGTAACCCCGTGAACTAATGAAGTAAACATTTGCCCCCGCTGGGCTGTCGAAGGCTTCCAGGACTCCCTAGCATACACCTGCAGAAATCGGTGATTCACCTTTGAGTCACACGGCAAGCGCTAGCAGGGGGAAGCCAGCCGGGATGCAGAGGGTGCACTTGGCTGCCGGTTCTCTCTTGCTCTCCCAGAATAATGACATTAATGATACTTCCAAACAGCTCACCCAGTCACAAAGTGGGAGATTTCAAAATCCATGTGGCAGCTGATTTCCTAATAGGATGCATTAAACAGGACATCGCATGTTTTATGGGCTAGGGTTGATTAGACCATAAGACTTAAAATATGTAGCTAAAGTGGTTGAAAAATAGGCCTTGGAAGTTCAGATCAAAGCATTACAGGGGGGTGATTAGATAAATAAAAAGTTTAAGCCTAACCGAGCAAATAATTGCACATCCCCTGAAAAGCTCGGTTCACAGGGATTGATCAAAATGTGAGTCACCCCAGGCACAGATGTCTTTCTAAGAATATTCCTTTTAATTTTTTTAATATACATCAAAAGAAAAAAAAAATCTGGGTACTGACCAGCAAATACTCCTGTTTATATAAGAAAAGCCTCTTTAAGATACTGACAAAAAAAAAAAAAAAAAATCCCTCATTGTTTAAAGAGGCCAGTTTTTTCCTTTCTCGTCCTTCTCAGTCTGTAGTAAAAGGTTTTTGCTTCTTTAACACAGACTAATAGAACTCACCTAAAAAAAATTCTAAAAGATTTCTGGTGCCTTATCTTGCCCATTATTATATAGAAGTCAGATACAGGTTTACGCTAAAAGCATGTACTGTTATCTTTCTAAAGAAAAATATTTCAGTGGGGAAGATTCATCTTTTCTAGTTAAAAAACAGAAAAGCATTTGCAAAGCTTATGTGTGAATTGGTATGTGCCAGACACTAGTTATCTCATTTAATCCTCATGACAATGCTCGAAGGCAGGTTTTTTTTTTTTTTTTTTTTGCGGTACGCGGGCCTCTCGCTGTTGTGGCCTCTCCCGCCGCGGAGCAGAGGCTCCGGACGCGCAGGCTCAGCAGCCATGGCTCACGGACCCAGCCGCTTCATGGCATGTGGGGTCTTCCCGGACCGGGGCACGAACCCGTGTCCCCTGCATCGGCAGGCGGACTCTCAACCACTGCGCCACCAGGGAAGCCCTCGAAGGCAGGTTTTAATATTCCTGGTTTATATGCGAGGAAATTGAGGCACAAGTGCAGATTAGGTAACTTGCCCTAAGTCACAGGGCTGGGAAGCGGCAGCGTGGAGTGTGAGGCCGGGTCTAAGGCTGAACTCTTCCCACCTGACAGCACTCTTCTATCTGACAGTCATTTTTTAGCTGCCACAGAACTCTGCAACTGCACCTAGATCTCAGTCATTTTTATGAGCTGATCTTGCCTGTTTTCTCAAGGCAGGATGCCAGTATTATTTCTTATTTTGAAAATGAGAAGATATCTGCACCCCCATGTTCATTGCAACAATAGCTAAGATATGGAAACAACCTAAGTATCTATTGATAGATGGATAAAGAAAATGTGATATACACACTCAATGGAATATTATTCAGCCATATAAAATAATGAAAGCTTGCCTCTTGTGACAACATGAATGGACCTTGAGGGCATTATACTAAGTGAAATAAGTCAAACAGAGACAGACAAATACCGTATGATCTTGCTTACATGTGGGATCTTAAAAAAAAAAAAAAAGTCATAAATAGAACAGATTGGTGGCTGCCAGAGGCGGGGAGGGATGAAATGGGTGAAGGGGGTCAAAAGTTATGAACTTCCAGTTGTAAAATAAATAAGTCATGGGGATGCAAGGTACAGCATGGTGACTATAGTTAACACTGTCTTGCATATTTGAAAGCTGCTAAGAGAGTTGATCTTAAAAGTTCTCATCACAAGAAAAACAAATTTGTAACTGTAGGGTGACAGATGTTGAATAGACATATTGTAGTAATTTTGCAATAAATATATACAAATAGCAAATCATTATGTAGTACACCCAAAACTAATATAATGCCATATGTCAATTATACCTCAATTTTTAAAATTAATGTATTCATTATTATTGCATCAAAGAAATGGTGCTCACCTTGCACCTCTGAGAGGTGTTCCAGGAGGAGACAAAGAGACAGCTGTGCAGAGCGCTGGGGTTGCAGTCCTTGGGGTGCACGGGTACCGTATTGTCATCATAATAATATATCATAGGATGTAACAACAGCTGTAATTTGTCGACGTTGTGAGAACTACATGAAATATATGCAAAATCAAGTAGCTGTAGTCATCACACACAAGTATTCAATAAATGTTCCCAAAGCAAACAAAACAAAACCAAGCACAGTCTCCCCTTGTCAGAAGTGTGTGTGAGAAGAAAGGCTATGTACTATCAACACATTTATCTGCAACAATAGGCTGGCACTCCAAAAATAGCTATAATACACTTAGGATGTAGCTGCATGAAGTGAGAACAAACAAACAAACAAACTTACAAACAGGGTGGCTGAGTGCCGTAAACCTCTGCCATCACGCTCAGGAAGCCACTGGCTATGGGTCCTGCAAATTTCAGTGTTAAACCTGACATGCTCTCGCACCCAAGACGAAGCAGATAATAAACGGAGAAGTTTCTCCGCAGTGCTACTTAGGTTTTCACAGATTAGTTTAGAATTTACTCACGTGTTCAAAAGAAAACAAATCCCACAAGTCTCAAACAGGGTTGGTCGCTTCTCCCCTAGAGCAGTTTTCCACATTTACTTTGTCTCTTGGAGAGGCAGACTCAAAGGAAAGTTGTAAGAGTGATACGTGCTCATTTGCCCCCCTAAATTTACATTAAAACCTCAATGAATATTAATGGAGAGAGTGAGCCAATATAGAACGGTGTTTTTCAAAGTCAGAATATCCTTCTCAGAATCAACTGAGGTCCTTGTTAAAAATGTGGATTCCAGACCAGTTATCTTGATCCTCTGTGGGTGGGGCTCTGGAATCCACGTGTTTAACAGGCTTCCCGGGGACTCGAGGACACACAGATATTGAAGAACCTCTGATAATGGGGATAAAATCCTCTCGATTTACTTTGCCTTCAGACAACACCTGCCAATTTTAAAAACAAACAAAACAATAACAGGCTGATTTTAAATTGACAAATGAGAAGATGGGGTACCTAAAAACATTTCTGACTTAAGGAATAGCAAACCCTGATATCAAAACACAGCAAATGACCCTTTTACCAAGTTCAATGCTTGGACTTTTCTAAGCTTACCAAAGTACTAGGAACCATCTCATAATTTTAAAAAAGAAAAAAGCAGTGTGTGTGCGTGTGTGTATGTGTGTGTGTGTGTGTGTGTGTGTGTGTATTGAAGCCATGCAGACAAAAATGTTAAATAACCAAGACACAGTAGGGTCACAGAATCACTAATTACATCTCTTTGATACATAAAAAGTGTCAAAAAATCATATTCTTTAGTACTCAGAAAGACCCATTGAATATCAACCAGGATTATGTGCTTACTCTGCTGGGCACTGCCCTAGCCCCAGATAAACAAAGATGAATCAAACACAGTGCAGTGGTTCTTAAACAGTTCAGGGTCTCAGGTCCCTTTGAGAGCCTGAACCCCTGAAAAATGTCCACATGCAGAAACACTTGATTTTGAGTAAGGTTTCAGGGGACTGGTCAAGACTTCACTTAGAACTCTTCATCAAGACCAGACACAGAGTATGAATTGAGCAGGTCCTAAATCCTGGAAGGTTTGTGGTGTTCCTGTCCCACGTGCAATTCAAAATATAATTTAAATGTTTTAAAAATACACTAGTGAAATGTTCTTAATTAAAATTGCTTCTTTCCAGAATTTCTAAATTTCCATTTGTTTTGTAGTTTCTGAATAGTTTTTGGTGTTGGTGTTTTTAGTAGTTCATTTGGTTTAATGCCTGTGCTTTCCCAGAGCACTAAGTGTATATTTAATTTGTCTGTGGATAATTCAGCATTAATCTAGAGGGAGGCACAGCTCCCCAAACACATCTACTACAATACTGGATACTATGAGTTCTGTAATGATCTGGGAGTACAGAGCAGTCGGCATGGGAAAGAAAATTTCATCTAAACACAGTACCTAAATATAAGTTTTGAACTCAAATGGAATGTTCCTTTAGTGATGCTAGGGAGGAAATGACTCTCAGTTAACAGAGAGTGTGCTCCAGGGTGCCCGTGACAATCCCATCTGACTAAGCAATCAGGAAGGGCTTATGTAAGACTGGTGTGGAGAGCAGAAAGGGAAGGCACTTGGGTAGTTTCATATGCTCTGTATCTTTCCAACAAAAGATGGCATTGAACACCTACTCACTGTGACAATTAGGGGCAAGGTAATGTGAGAACCAACATGAAGCTGGGGGCAAGAGGAAGGGGAGAGCAAAGGTTGTGGCAGGAAAAGACTAATCAAGTGAGAGAAAATCCCGATGCACAATAAAGGAATGAAAAGGGAAATAGATAAGAGGACAGAAGAACGTGGCCAAGCCAAGAGGACCGTGCTTTGCAACGTACTCTAATATTGGACAGAACATAGAGGCTCCCAGAGCAATGATACCCAAGTGACCTGGGTTCCTGTTCAAGAAAGATCTCCATTCTTATTGTTCAAGTTATTTACCTCATAAGACATTTGTTTTTAACTCTCACACACACATTGACCCCTGTCTTCTCAATCGCCACCTGCTATCACCCAAACAACCAGGGAAGAGTTGACTGTTTGTTTATTTATGCTCTGCCTGTTTCCAAAATGGATTTAAGGCAGTGAAATTTCTATGTTAAAAATGTATCACTGTAAGAACTTTCCATATCTTTAGCCAGACAATACTTGATCATTAGAATGTTATGTTAGTCTGCTGACACTATTTACATTCAGGTGTTTCTTTCTGCTTATGCAACAGAGAAGATCTCTTGTCCTCAGCTCTGCATTGGTTCCTTTTAAATATTTCGGGGCAGGGTATCAGGAACCATATTTTCAGACGAAGAGTCAGCCCATGAGTGTGAAGGTCATGATGATAATCACCATCATTTCAAGGGTGCCTGCCATTGTACACAGACCCACACTGAGTCTTCACAACAGCCTTTTAAGGAATTTATTACTATGCCTCATTGTACAGATGAGGAAACTGAGGACCAAAAAGGGGCATATTAACTTGCCTGAGGTCACATGGCTAACGGTGGCCGGCTGCAAACACAGCTGTGACTGATTTCAAAGCTCACCTGCTCTCCTTTAGTCTGCTCTGCCTTCCTGACAGCGAGGCAGGAAAAGGGGCGACGCAAGAGAGGGAGAAAACCCAGGCTCAGCAGCACTGATGTAGAGAGGGATACTTGGCCTTCGTCCTCACTTCTGAAACAGACCTTTGCTATTCATCTGTCCCAAGGGTTTTACTCATGTTTTCCACCTAAATGAACAGAATTTGCTTTAGCATCACTTAGGCAATGCAAACATCATCTTTCCCCATGGGAATCTTTTTCCTGCTTGGGACTGTGGGTTTGGGCCTGGATCTGTGCATGTTTTGCCTGGCTGATCATTGCCATGAGCAACCTAAGTGACTGTGTAAGAGAAAAAGTGAACATGCTATTTTGAGACACCAATGCAGAAGTAAGATTATGTAATTAAGACCCTCAGCTACAATTTTTGTCTTTTGTACAGTATTTATAAATTTTTAGGGGGTAGAGGAAAAGGCTGGATGTAATTCAAAAGGAAATGGGGATTTAATGGGATCCAATCAGGAGTTAATTAGCCATTGATGTGCCAGACAGTCTTAGAAGGTCCCTCCACTAATCCTTGCTTCTGTGACTTATGTCAAGAATACTGAGGCCAAGGTAAAAGTCAGAGCTGCCACCAATTGTCTGAGACAGGTACTCAGACCTGCATTAGCGATCAGCTCTTTTGTGCAATGTTCTCCTCTCTTCAGATGAATTTATCTGCCGTGTTTTTCACAGACCTAGGGCTGAGTTCTTTTTTAAGGCAACGGTTCTCAAACTCTTTCTGAAAAACGAATGAGGAGTTTCCCTTACCCTGTAAGCCTGATTTGAATCTGCTTATTATCTGTTTAAGGTTATCTTTCTGTCAATAGAAATAGTGGTATTTCCAACAAAAGATTTATTTTTGTTTCTAACCATAGCCAACATTAATTCAGAGTCCACTCCCACAGCTGTGAGCCTGGATCAAAGTTCCTCTTTTCAAAAACAGATCACCAAAGCCTGCAATACACACAGGCTGAAAGTGCTGTAAACTTGAAGAAAAGCAGGGCAGCACATACAGACCCACAATCTATAAATGGTTTTGATGATAACTAATTAAGACTGATTGAAATATACTGATTGTCATTTTCTTATGCCACTTTTCATTTACTTATGGAAGAACTTTAATACAAAAAGCAATATATCTCTCTTACAGAAAATATAAAGAAGAAAAAAAATCTGAAAATCACATGGAAACCTATTACACAAAAAGTAGCCACAATTCACATTTTGGTATATAACCTTCTAGTCCCTTAAAAAATGCATAGTATTTATTTTATATAAAAATAGATCATGTTGTAGGTAACATTTTTAATCTAGTTTTTTTCACTTCACAAAATATCATGAGCATCTTTATGTGCCATTAAATCTTCTTCTCCAATGTCATCTTTCTGTCTTTATAGTATTCTGCTGTAATTATTTTTAAGTAAATACCTTCTAAAAACCTAATTTTATTTATTTTTAAATGAAGTATGAGTTTATTTGGCTATAAGAAATAAGATCCAAATGAAATTCCAAATCACAATTTATAGAGTTATATTTAGTTTTTAAAATTACTTGCCAATTCTACATAGACTTTGTTCTAGTTTATAAAAAACGAGAGCTATATTAATAAACACGAGTTACAATTTGACACATTTTATGACTGGAAAATAATCTAATCATGGCTAAAAATCTCTTAATCTTGGCTCAGATATTTTGGCATTTAAAAATGAAAGATTTTCGTTAGATGCTAATTAACAAACTTTTCTGGCAATGTAAGTCTCCTTTTTGTCATTTTAATTTCTAGAACCTCTGTTTAACTAAAAGTAAAAGACTAATATAGCTAGATAAAATCATTATAGCCTCTATTAATGACAGATGTTTTAGG
This sequence comes from Stenella coeruleoalba, assembly GCF_951394435.1. Taxonomy (NCBI): domain Eukaryota; kingdom Metazoa; phylum Chordata; class Mammalia; order Artiodactyla; family Delphinidae; genus Stenella; species Stenella coeruleoalba. The sequence continues at coordinate 60,038,841 of NC_137150.1, forward strand.
CCATACAGAATTGTTTGCTTCAACTTGTATTTCTTAGGGAATTAAGTAATATATTTTTCATTCTGGGATTCTTATTACTTGACACGTTAATAAATATAGTTGTAAGAATCTCAGGACTGTATCATTCTCAATTCAGTGAGCATTTATGATACAGGTATATATTCTCGACTTTTTTTTTCTTTTAAAAGCCTAATTTTATTTTATTTTTAATTTTTTTTATTTTTTAGCATTATAATAACTCTCTCCTTTATTTTTATAGGCAAAATACTTTAGACGATCCTAAAATATTTTTCCTCTTTCTTTAAAATAAATTTATTTAATTTATTTATTCTTGGCTGTGTTGGGTCTTTGTTGCTGCGCACGGGCTTTCTCTAATTGCAGCGAGCAGGGGCTACTCTTCGTTGCGGTGCGCAGGCTTCTCATTGTGGTGGCTTCTCTTGTTGCGTAGCACAGGCTCTAGGCACGCGGGCTCAGTAGTTGTGGCACGTGGGCTCTAGAGCGCAGGCTCAGTAGTTGTGGCGCATGGCTTAGTTGCTCCGAGGCACGTGGGATCTTCCCGGACCAGGGGTCGAACCCGTGTCCCCTGTGTTGGCAGGCGGATTCTCAACCACTGTGCCACCAGGAAAGCCCCCTCATTTTTTTTTTAACATCTTTATTGCAGTATAATTGCTTTACAATGGTGTGTTAGTTTCTGCTTTATAACAAAATGAATCAGCTATATATATATATATCCCCATATCTCCTCCCTCTTGCGTCTCCCTCCCACCTTCCCTATCCCACCCCTCTGGGTGGTCACAAAGCAGCGAGCTGATCTCTCTGTGCTATACGGCTGCTTCCCACTAGCTATCTATTTTACATTTGGTAGTGTATATATGTCCATGCCACTCTCTCACTTCGTCCCAGTAAAAGCCTAATTTTAAATGTAACACTTGTTCATTGCTTAAAAAATTCAGACACACAATGAAGAAGAACTAAAAAAAAAATTTGTAGTCAGTCCTATAACTCAAGGTGGAATTTCTGCCTCAAAGATTTGTGTACTTTTAAAATTTTACTTGTGTGTTGATAAATTATCCACAAAAGTTATATCAATTTATATTCTAACAAGAGTACATGAGAATATCTATTCCTTTCATAATCTCAAAGAAGTAACTTTATTATCTTTTCTTAATATTTACTAATTAGATAGGCTGAAGAAAGAGGGACATGATTTTGTTTTTCATGACTTTCTTAGTAAGCCTGTTTATTCTTATATGTCTATTTGTATTTCTCACTATAAATTGCTATTTATCTTTTTTGCCCACTTTTCAATGGGTTTGTAAAAGCTGCTTTGTACAGCTCTCAATCATTTTTCTGCCAGCTATATTATTTTCCTCTGTTCTTTGCCTTTGAATTGTTTGTTTTTAACTTTTTATTTTTGAATAATTTTATATTTATAGAAGAGTTGCCAAGGTACTACAGAGAGTTCTTACATACTTTTTACCCAGCTTCCACTATTAACTTATATAATCACAATACAATTACCAAAATGAAGAAATTAACTTGATACAATACTCTTAATTAAACTACAGACTATTCAGATTTCACCAGTTTCTCCACTAATGTTTTTTTTCTCTTCCAAGACCTAATCTAGGATCCTGCATCACATTTAGCTGTCAAGTCTCCTTAGTTTCCTACAGTCTGTGATGGGCTCTGTATTTCTTTGATTTTCATGACCCTGACACTTCTGAACAGTACCGGTCAGATATTCTGTAGAATGTTGATCAGTTTGGATTTTTCCACTCAAAGTTATCACTTTTCTCTTTCCATACTCAGTTGGAAAAAGGATTCACTAAGCCCAGCCCACGCTCCAAGGGGAGGTAGGCTAATCTTCACCTCCTAGAGAAAATAGTATCAAAGGATTTGTGGACATATGTTAAAACTATCACATTACTTAATAAATAGTTGGAGGTAGAGATACTTTAAAACTATGCAAATATCACATTTCTTGTTTAAAGTTTCATCAACTAATTTTAGCATTCATCACTGGCTCTTGTTTGGAGCAATTGTTACTCTGGTGTTCTAAAGGTGAGTTTCTATTTCCCTCACTGCTTCTTCATTTATTATTTGGAATCCTTCTGGAAGGAACATTTGTTCCTTCTCCCCCAGGGATATGGTGGGTGTCTGTGGCTAAACAATGTCACCAAGGGCCTAATTTCTTCATCTCTGCTCTGCTTTCTGTGCTGTTAGCTTTGCTCTAGTGACAAGAAAGCTGTCAGTTGCTCCCAGGCTGTCTTTGTTTCCTACGGCTGCTGTAACAAATTACTACAAATTTGGTGGCTTAAAACAACACAAATTTTTCTTTCTAGAAGGCAGAAGTTGGAAATGGGTTTCAATGGGTGAAAATCAAGGTGTTGGCAAGGCTGTATTTTTCCTGTATGTTCTAGGGGAGAATCTGTTTCTTTACCTTTTCCAGCTTCTAGAGATCACCCACATTCCTTGGCTCATGGCCTTCTTTCTCCATCTTCAAAGTCAGCAATGTTAGGTCAAGACCTTCTCATATTGCCATCAATCTGGTTCTCTCTCTCCTACCTCTCTCTTCCACCTATAAGGATGCTTATGATTACACACTGGCCTCATGTGGATAATCCAAGATAATCTTTCCATCTCAAGGTCATCTGAGTAGCAACTTTAATTATATCTGCAACCTTAATTCTCTTTTACCATGTAATGTAACATAGTCACAGTTTGGGGGATTAGGTTGTGGACTACTTTGAGGGCTATTATATACCTACCATACCGGGCTGTAAGCTTTTTCATCTGTGGGCACACAAAGGATGAGATAGAAATATAGAGATAGAGATAGAAAAATAGAGAGGTAGAGAAGCAGAGATAGAGATAGAGATGGATATAGAGTGAGGGGGAGAGAGAGAGAAGGGAAGGGAAGGAAGGGAAAGGGTAGTGAAGGGAAGGGAAGGGAAGAGAAAAGAAGAGAAGAAGAGAAGAAGAGAAGAGAAGAGAAGAGAAGGGAAGAGAAGAGAAGAAGAGAGAGAACAATTCCACCAGCTTGAGCAGGTGCAACACAAGGGAATTGGTTTTTATATGGATCCCAGCTACATAGCACTGGGCTCTCTTTATTTTGGGGGCCAAATGAATGTGGTACTGAGACATTATTGAGAATAGCCAGAATTCTCGATAATTCAGGCCTGAGCTCTTTACGTGCAAGTAACCCTGAGCCAAAGTTTAAACTGTTACAATATCGTCAGTCTTTATATTTAAGGCCTACAGACTTCAAATACTGTGAAGTCTGACCAAATTGACCATTAAAAGCATATTTTTGAGAGGAGCATTTACTTATTCACACACCTGCTCTTCGTTGAGTACAAGCCATTCCAAAGATCTTCTGAGTCTTCAGAAACTGGCTTCCTCTAGTGTTAGTGATTTTGACCTTGTTAGGACCTGTAATCTCTTACTCTCTTTTGGAAGAGGGATTCCCCCTTTCTTCTCTGCTAGGTTTAGTGAGCAATGAGGTAACAGTAATTTCATTTTTCTTTTGTATCATGAGTCTGTATTATCTGTATAAAGGCCCAGTTCTCTTAGGTCCATCTTCTTACTTCTGTAAAGATCACCCCTGTTGGGGGCGCCTCCTCCACTCTACTCCACATAGAACTAAAGGAAGTGTTCTATTATTCCAAAAAACAGCACAAAACAAAACAACGACTGGCTTCACCTTCTCTATTACCTAGAGCCCCTTTCAGCGGTACAACTCTTCCAGTATTTGGAAAGGACAGGTGTTTGGAGCCATCTAGATCTGATTTCAAATCCCATTTCTGCTTTTAACAACTATGTGCTTTTTGTGAAATTAAATCCTTTGGAGCTCTGTGGGTCGTTGTCTTTGCCATGAGGGCTAGTTGTCACCAACAGCTGGTGGTCATTTTTATCGCCTATTCACTCATTGACACCTACTATGTGCTACACATGTATGTGGTATGAACACAGAAGTGAACACAATCAACACAGTACTTGCTCAGTTGCCCAGTCTAGAGGGGAAGACATGTTAAAGAGCTAAGGACAGTGTGATGAGCATGGTGCAAAGTTGAGTAAAGGGTAATAGACAAGAGTTCGGGTAGGGAATTGAAGATTTTTATAACTCTACTAAAATTTTGTTGTGGGTAAAAGTACACATGTCTACCTCTGTTGGATGATAAGCTCTTTGAGAGCAAGGACTGAGTCCTTTCCATCTGTGCCAACTTTTCAGACATACAAAGCAAGAGCTTAATAAAACTCTGATAAGCTCAAGTCTTGGTGGACACTTTAAATGTTATTGCTAAATGAAATGGACTCGTTTGATCATCATAGAAGAATGAGACAGTGGTCTCCTTCAGAGCAGCCACTACCTCCCTATTAATCTTGGTGCCCTTAGTATCTTGTCTAGAGGCAGGTGCAGAGCAGATACGCAAAACATTATTGTTTAATAAGTGAATGAACAAACCTAGAATCTAAAAGGGCCTCTGTCCATCACTAAAACTCTCATTCAAAGAAAAGAGAAGAAACATCCTTTATGAATGTTTGTGCTAACAGAACACTTAAAACTCATCATGAGTAAACATAATCCTATCCTAGTATGTCTTAAATATGCCCTGCATGAATGAGGTGTGAGTTTTACAATCTCATTTGCTCTATCTATGTAAAAGCTTTTTATTTGGCTTCAAAGTCTTCAACTTCACAGCAAAATTTCATTATGTCCCAGCTGAGTTCTGTTTAATGGAATTAAATTTCACCCTTTCTAATTATCTTTTGGAACAGACAATCTTTACAGAATAATTAGTAATAGAAGAACATAATGGATCATTGTCTTTATTACTGCAAAGAAATCCTAGATGCTGCTCTAAATCTTAAAAAAGATCTCATGAAATATAAAATGTATTGAATCCTTCCTCTTAAATTATATAACATTTAAACTTTGTCAACATAGCTTAAAGATGATGGGAGGTAATTATTTTCCTGCTTCACTTTATTTTTTGAAACTACTTTAATGATCCCATTCAAATTAATTATGCTTACACTTCTTTTTCAAGATTTTTATTGGTAGAACATTCTATTACCAACACAATTTAAATGCATATTTTTCTCACACATCTCAAGATCTATTTTGCTTCCCTGAACAATTCTTTTTCTAGACCCTAACCTAGCTTCATTAAACTGTATATACAAAATATAAAAGAGGATTAGAAATATAGCTACTCAATATTTTTAAAAATGAAGTCTAATTAAAAATCATTTCATTTACTCATTTAAAAAAGCATAGCACCATTGGGAAAATTTTATAAAACATAGCTCAATGAAAAAGAAATGTCCAAACATGGGTAGTTTAAAAAAAATCACCAAAACACAAAAAAATATTTTCCTCTCTAAACATTCAAGCAATTAAAATTTACCTTTAAAAATGGAAGATGGGAAATGTAGAAAAATGAGTAGGGTCCTTCTTGGACTTTCAGTCTTTATAGTTTAATTTGTTGAGAATTTAAAATTACAGTAATTGCCCTTAAATGACTGACATTATTTGACACTACAACAACAGAGGAGTGGAAATGACTGACAAACACACAAAAGACTTTTGTTATCTTTGTTTGTCTGCCTGAATAAATCTCAACAAGTATTTCAAAGATTTAAATTTATAGCATACTTAATCGCCATTAGATGGCCAATCCTATTGGCTTTCAGCTATGTTTCACTGACACTCAACATTTTTGGTATCAACTTCTTTAACACATCTAGTTTGTCTCAACAGCTCTCTTTAAACTAAATTATTACCTCTAAATTAAACATTTTGATAAAATATGTGGAATTAAACAGAATTAACTTAAGTAGAGCCCCTTCATTTTTCTTCCCTTATACTGAGGACTGGATTATGGGGGAGAAGGGAGGTTTGAAAAGGTGATTTTGAAAAAAAGTAGCTGATTGCTTACCCCCCATATATGATGGTAAGTTGGTTAATATTTGGATTAGTGATTTCTTTCTTAGCAAATCAAGTGCATTTAAGAAATTGATACTCAAAACCATTTATTGTGACTTAGATGTCTAGCAGAGGTCACTCGAAGAAAATTAGGTCTGCCGTATAATTTAGAATCCCTGCAGAGAATTTAGAGTCCAAATGACATGGATGAAAGGTTTTTAAAAATTATTTTTATTTAAGTATTTAGTTCTTATATTTTCCCATTTCTAAAATAAAACATAAACTACAAATAAGTATAAAATAAGAGTTTCTTCTTGAAGGCCCCATTTTACTTCCTAGTGAAAATAAACACTAAGGAAACAATGAGTTGCAATAATCCCTTAATTGCTATCACACTTTCCATTTTGCAAAATGTTTTCCCTAACATTCACTTGACATTTACCTGACTTGTAAAACTTCAGCTCCCTTTTGTGTTTTAATTTTGATATCAAGTTCCATTTATACCAAAAGAGGAGACTCAACTCATTCTATGTACATTATAATATAGTGACTTTCTGTTGGTATAGTAATGTAAGGAAATGCTACATACCATATAAAGAAGAGTCTTCCGGGGGTGGACCAGTAAAATAGGAAATGTATTAGGTTTCTAAGAGGTTGAAGGGTTAGGTCATGAGGATGCATGGGCACAGGGGGCTTTAAACTCACTAGTGCATGGTTCATTTCAGAAGAAAGATTCTCTGTTTTTCTTTATAGATGTGTTCTTCTTTGCTCTTTATTACATTATCTTAATGGATTAAAAAATACTGGATTGTTTATTCATCAGAAAACACATTTATTATTTGTACTGCTTGGGACTAAGTACACAAAATTATGAATACTTGATATTTCCTTTAGTCCTCTTCTAGTACTTTTATGAAGCTAAGGAAAGCACACCTTACTTATCTTAGTTCTAAGGACTTCTCCCCTGGAGCTGTTTGGTCCATCCCAGCTGTTTATACTAATTGCTTAATTAACTAGTAGAAACTAGGATTTCATTCTTCCAGCCAAATAAGGAAATTGCCTTCTCTCATCCTCACCTGGTACAGGTGAAAAGCTCAAATTGCTTTATATCTGATACTATCATTGCAATGACACTGCTTCCCTTCTTCTCCTTGCAAATGGTAAGAGAACCTGGAAACATCTTTTTCTTGATGGCTAATGAACATTTCACCCAATTTCACAGGAAACAAGTCTCTTTTCAAATCCAAAGTATTTCAACAACTTCTAAGTGTGAAATCACTGGTATTCTTTATGCCAAATTGAGCCACTGCAACCCCACCCTTTGAGCCAAGGATGTTCAAAATCAGGTTGCTGAATTTCAAAATTAGGTATTGGTTACCTTAATCCATAGTTACTCTAATATCTGAGCCAGCATTTAAAGAGAGGTGACTGGCAAAAGGTGAAAATTATTTTTTAGCAACTTGAGGGTGAAATAGTAATGGACCTATCAGTTCCAAGTACCCAGTTATTTAATCTCAGTCATACACCAGTGGCAAGCAGAGAGTCTGATGTCTCCACCCCGCTTTCAGAAAGGAGACAGTGGTCCTTCCGTGCTAGGCCTTCCTGTGAATGTAGCGGCCTCTAAGCTGATAGGATCAGCAAACTTCCTAAAGCCTACAGGGAGGATTGATGTTTTTCAAAGAGTTTCTAGGAAAACAAGGGAAGCAGAAGTTTCTACTCTTTGGGGTAGCAGGAAAGAGTAGGGAGAATTAAAAAAAACAACAACCCTGCAACAAGGGATTATTCCCTTGTTGATTCAAATCCAACAGGAAAGGAGAATGTGTTCTTACATTGTTTTTCTCTCTAAAGATTTATTTGAGATAAATCTGTGTTCAAAATGGGACTTAACAAAAGATGGGGGGGGATATTAGTCATGTGAGTGGCAAACACAGAAATATCACCTGAGGAATTATAAATTGATCAAATTATATATCAAACTAACCTGGCATTTAATCTTGGACTCTCTATGGGCAGTTATTTGGCTATAGTTGTTACAGATAATTCTTGATTTTAATATTACCATTTAAATATGTGTAACAGTGATAGAACAGCTTTACCACTTTGATTCAGGTAGCCTCTAGCAGAAACATTAATTTTGAAAGGGATGTGCAAATGGACTGCTTTGCTGTATTTTGACTTATAAAATCTCTACTCATTTGTATTCTACTCAGTGCAGGTTATACGGTTTGTCCCTTTGATAGTGACACCTTGACTCTGGATTGAGATTATTTGAAAGATCACTTTTTACCAACCTTGAGCAGGTATTAGTGAGTTCACTTTGTTCTTATCACACTTATGAGGAGCAAAACCAGCTTCTTTCTATAGTTATAGGTCAAAGGATTGATCTCTAGTCATTAATTATCTTCTTTATGTTATTACAGATTCTCAGGATGAAAACAGAAAAGTTTACTCATAGTTTGCTTGATTAGCAGAGCTCAAGTAATTTGATTATTCGTTTCTGGTTTAAAACAATTTTTTAACCACCAAATGGGAGAAAAAAACAGTATTTATGTCATTTTTTGCATGATGCAATACTCGATGGGTGATATGTCAAGACTTCTGCAAATACACATTTAGAAGCACAGTCATTTGTAATTATTTTAGTTAAAGGTACATTTAGCAATAAAATGATCTGTTTGGAGACATACTTGAATTTATTTTTCAAATCTCATGTCCACGGTTGACCCCACTGCTACCAAATAAATTGTATTGTTAGAGCAATGCGGTAAGAAACACAACATATCTTTTTGCAACTGAAAACATTTAGTAGTCGAGTTGAACTTAATAAAATATTTTTATGGTAAAAGTTGGGGGAAAAACACAGATAAACACACAAATAAAATTTAAATTGAATGCATATTCTCTTATTGTCTGCCAGGGGAATAAACATTTTCATATTGATCTCCTCTTTTTAAGTATAACTAATAACTGTATAACTTTTCCCTCCTCACTTCTATTTGATTCTTTTATTAATTAATTGTTTTACCTAGATAGAGGGTCACACAAACATACTAGTATTTTGCTAAGTTGCAAATAGCAACATTAGAGGGAAATAGTATTTGATCTGCCAGCTCCTGGATATCTAGCTGTTGATCTCAGTCATACACAGAGATTCTCTGTCATACCCAGGAAACAAAAGGTCCAGAACAGTAGGGCTTTCTTTTGAAAGTAGCTGTATGCTGGCTATTAAATGTTAAGGCTGGTTCTATGCGAGGAAATAGTTTTATTTGCTCCTCCTAGAAAACCCCTTGTATTTGTAGCACTCCTACACTGAGAAAAGCATTCTGGTGCTTTTTGAGATAATCATATGTTTCTCAGCGTTTGGTTTTGATTTCCTATTAAGGCAAACTACACATAATGTTGGTGGAGATGGCTCAGAAGTGATCAGCCTTGTGGTAATGCACAATAATATCTAAACCCTTTTTCATGCCCTGCTACAGGGATGGCAAATGGCATTTAATGAAGACCCACACACATGGAAGGCACTGCACATACAGCAGATACTGCAAATATGTTACATGAATTACACATCACAACAACCTCATGAAATAGATATTATTATGCTTCCCATTTTATGGATGAAGAAACTGAGACCCAGAGGTAGTAACCTGACAAAAGTTTTAGAAATAAGACAGTACACAAATCTATAAACTTCCCAACAGATACCTAATAATGAAAGCTTTACCTAAGAATGGAAAAGCTTTGCAGAGCATTTCCATTCAGGACAGTTCCACAAACTCCTGTAACCAAAGAATTTTCCAGACTGAATTAGTCACTTGTTTAAAACATGGGCTGATTCCTGACCTTACTCAAAGTATTAACAGAGTGGCTGCCTGTGTTTTCTGCTGCTGTATCAGGTAAATGGAAGGTTCCTCACCACTTACTGTGCACATCAGCCTATTTTTCTCCCACTGTGTAGTTTTTATTTTGACACTTCTCTAAAACTGTATTTCAGAGTGTGAGCCAGATAAAAATATAAAAATAAAAAGACACAATGGTGTTTGAAGAAGCACCCTATTTGTTGAAATGTCAAGAATTCTTTTTCATGGGTAACCAATGTGACATGTTTTGCTAAATCTTCAAGAAACATTCAAGTACTGGATTACTTATACATTAATATTCGTTCTATACAAGTAAGTATTTCTCATTGGATTCAGCAATAGATAAAGAAAAACTTTTGTCTCCCACATACACATGTCTTCTGGTATGCAACTCAGGATTATCATTACTCTCTTCTTCTCAGATTTTATTTTTTCCCTTCTGTTAAACCATAGTGCATGAAAGGTCGAGGAGAGACTGCCACAGTCCAAACAAGTACGTAATATAATTTAGCAATGCAAACAAACTGTATTAAAAATGATACCATTAAAAACTCAAGACTCCTGGAAGCAGATAAAACTCAGACTGAGTTCAGTCAAGTAAATTACTTGTATTATTTTTGTTACAGTTTTTAAAAAAGGTTTTACTTCTTTTTTGTCCACTCACAAGACTTTCCCGCACCTTAAAGCCTTTATGATTTTTACTACTATTATTTAATCTAATTGACACGTGTTATTTTCTGGAAAAACACAACGAGCTGGACGAGTTGGCCTCTGACTTTTGGAGAAAGTTATCAATAAATCATTTGAAGCTAACAGTCTGGAAAATAATTTGTGGCTCATATAAGTGACAAAATGTCTTGAATTTGAAGACATTGTTTATAGCAGATGTTTGGGAGTTGAAAATTCACAGGACTTTGATTACCAATGGTATTGAATCCAAATGCAATGGCAACAGATAATTCCTTATACAGTTCTTATAATGATACTAGTGCACATTTATTGAGGACTTAATACGCACGAGGTACTGCTTAAGTGCTTACATACACTACCTTGTTTAATCTTCACAACAATCCCTATGAGGGAGGTACAATTGACCCCGTTTGACAGATGATGAAACTGAGAGTTCAGGAGAGCCATCAGGTCACTTGCTCAGTGTTGCACACTAAGTTGTTTTTGTTTTATAAATTTATTTATTTTATTTATATTTATTTTTGGCTGCATTGGGTCTTCGTTGCTGCATGCGGGCTTTCTCTAGTTGCAGCGAGCGGGGGCTACTCTTCGTTCAGGTGCACGGGCTTCTCGTTGCGTTGTCTTCTCTTGTCACAGAGCACAGGCTTTAGGCGCAGGAGCCTCAGTAGTAGCGGCATGCATGCTCAGTAGTTGTGGCTCACGGGCTCTAGAGCACAGACTCAGTAGTTGTGGCGCATGGGCTTAGTTGCTCTGCGGCATGTGGGATCTTCCCGGACCAGGGCTCAAGCCCGTGTCCCCTGCATTGGCAGGCGGATTCTTAACCAACTGAGTCACCAGGGAAGTCCCCACAGTAAGTTGTTAAGCTGAGATTTAACCCCAGATGGCTTTGACCCAAACCTTGGGAGTCTAATCTTCAGTACAGCCCTGCCTCCTACACTCAGAACCCCAAAACCTTCAAACTAAACACACTGAGACTCCAGTCCAGCCCCTTTCTTCTACTGATGAAGAAACTGAACTTTTAAAAACTAACTGTTGTGCCCATCCTCCTAATAACAAATTAGTAACCGAGCTGGACTAGAACTCAGATCTCCTGCCTCCAACTCCACACAGGACACCATTCTATCATTTAGCGAAATTTGCATCGCCCAAGAGACTAGAAGACTAGCTTTGTGGTTTAACACACCAGATAAAATACCAAAGAGCTAAATTCAGGTTGCTTCTGTGTTTTCTAACTTGCAGCTGCTTCATCGCAGGATCATACAACACATGATGTGACAGGGACTTAGAGCCACACATAAAACATATTAAATGTGGTCGGCAGTGATGAGATTTGGTACCAAATAAGAAGCTTTAATTAATTTTAAATGGCGCTTTTCATAGTGTCAAAAAGCTCAGTCCACTGAAGTGGAAAAGGGGGTTGGAATGGCGAGATCCTAGCAACCCGGCTAATCTGGGCCCTTCTGGGCAAGCTCATTTGGAATTCTTACATCAGTGCATCGGCATGCTGAGGTGGGGCTCATGGGGACAAACAAAATAGCAACCCCAACTCGGGCACCACTCAGAATCCCACATCCCGGGGAGGCCTGAGAGCTCAGCTGTATTAAGGGGCCGTTGGAGTTTCCCTGTTATTTGTCTACTTTTTGAGGATTAGAACTTCCGCTGGGCTGTGTTCATCTGTGCTGAGAATTTAAACTCGGTGCATGCAACAACAAGAACAGTGAGATCTGCTAGAAATGTTCAAAAAGAAGCCTGTTTTGACTTTTAAAAGCTTTCAGATGCACAAAGAGAAGTAAATTGAGGGGTTTCCGATTTCTCCTGGAGGTCTACATTGGGTGGTGGGTTCTTTTTTTCTATCCCCCCCTCCTTCATGAGCCTTTGTTTTTTAAAACTGAGATAATGCAGATATTCACCATATGGACCCTGTTGAGTGGTATCATGTTAGAAAGGCTGCTGTAGTCATGCGGTTCTTAAGCATTTTCACACACGTGCACACCTTCTTTTCCTCTCCATGACATAGAAATAGGAATTGTCATTGAGGCCCTTCCTCATAGAGACCATAGAACATATAGTAAGGGCTATTTGAAGACTATTAGAAAACTACATGGCACAGTTCTCTGGCTTTACAGCTAAGGAAACTGAGGCTCAGGTGTTATGACAAGGATAAGGACACAATCCCAGATTTCCCCATTTTCCTGTTCCTTTCTTTATTATGTGTAGCTCATTATTTATAGGCATCATTTATAAGAGTAGCACGTAAACAAGAGCAAGGTGCCACTTGGGAAGGTGACATATTTACTATTTTTCATACAACTATGCTTTGCATATACATCGATGATAATAATAATATAAATCTTAAATAGTTCTTAACAAATGAAGTACTCATTTGGGTCAACAGTCATGGATCAAAGATTTTTTTTCTCCCTGCTCTTTTATCTTACCTAAATGCACACCCTGTCACCATGAAAATAACTAACTACAAAATAATTCTAAGTTTCTGATGGTCATCCATTTATTAACAAGACCAATAAAGCTTTTTTTTTTTTCCAAACTCAAATTTGATTCTGTTTTGTCCTCTACAGAGAAAAAGAGTGAAACATCACCCATTCCCTACTCATGTTCTCTGTTCCTTTAAAACGTACAAGGGTCTTTAGAATCGGAGGACAGCTCTGCAGCCTAGGTGAGTTGCTATTAGTGGTGGGAATTGCAGACAAAACAATTTAGGCAAGCATCCAAAAGTGCATGCCTATCCAGTGGTCTACACTCTGAAAAGGAGCTAGAAATGATCAGGTTTCCATCACAGGATTTTTAGAAACTTGATATTTGCAAGATTGAAAATATTTTAAGGAAATCCTTTCTTAAAGTGTTCCTTTTTTTTTTTTTTTTTTAAATTTCTAGTTTAGGTCCAGTTAGAGTGAGGAAGTAGAGGAAAGAGCAAATAGAATAATAATTGTACTTTGCATTAAATTAGAGAAATACTACAACATTGATTTTCGTATTCATTTTTAACATTTGAATATTAATGAAAAGTCACAGAAACTCAGGTCAACTCTTTATTGGGAGTTTCAAACTTTTTTTTTTTGGTAAGGATATTTGAGATATTCTTCACAGTTATTCAAGTCATTCCATTTACTCTGCCTTCAGTATCCAAATGCCACCCTCACTGCCTCTCCTCCCCCCACCAGCTCCCTGCAAACAATCAGATTTTCTTTTCCACTTGACCCTCTGCCTCCTTAATCACAGCCCAAATATGAGATGCTGGCATTAGTGTAGTTATACTGAATTTTTATATGGAATATATTTTTGTATTGAGTTTTATCTTCTTGGTCTGATCTACTAATCATTCAATTCAGAAGGAAAAAATAAAATTGAAGGGAGCCTGCTTATCTTGTTTTATTAGTAGCTCTTAACATAGAAATATTTTATATAGCACTCATTCAATATCTACTGGGTTTAATATATATATATATATATATATATATATATATATATATATATATATATCATGCAGTTTTCAAAAGCCAGAATGTTCTTGGCATACATGAAGTATAAAATTACCAAATATTACAATAACTGAATCAATAGAATTTATAAATAGATATCTGCTTTGCCCATCTGCACAGTTAAAATGCAAATAATGTATTAATTACAACTTTGGACAGAAGAGAAATGAAGCTTAAACTCTAATCTGAAAACATTCCTTTTTGGCATGCCGGGATGTACAGTATGAAACTGTCCCCCTCAACCACTTAGGAGCTAAGTAAGTAATCACATAGCAGGTAGCGGTCCTTGTAAGTTTAGACCATGGAGGATGGTATGGGGGCTGAGTGTATGGGGAGGAATCCAAAAAAGTGTTAGTGGAAAAGCAGTAACTTTGTATACATTTTTAATCATTGCTGAAAAAAGGGTAAAGAACTTTTGTTAGCCTTTATATAAGTTCAACAACAAGAGAGGAAAGGTTAAGAATCCTACTTTCAGCTCTAGCGTGGAATTAGATGTCCATTCTCCCATCAATACACAGGGGATTTGCAAACGAGAATGGGAGTTACATGAGCAAATCTTTCAGGGATCTGTGAGAAAATAAACTCTAACAAGAATATCTGAACTACATTTTACAATAGACTGATCATCAAAAAAGACGTGCATATGGAGATCTTAATATTTCAAGAGCCATCTACAAATACATGTCTAACTGTACAGACAGGTATTTAAATACATATATAAACCATGTACATATAGATTTGAAATCTTCATGTATCTATGTATGCACTAACTCTAGTCAGTAAAACTAACTGGCTCATTAAGTGCTCCAAATGTTTTTTGTTACTGTGCTGTTTTGAGAACGTGATCACAGCACGTAAAATTTCATTTAAACGATTGAAATAGTACTACGGAAAAATTCAAATGCACTTCATACGAATTTTTCTTTTACCTTCTTCTTTTTCTTCTTTTTTTTTAGTCGCCTCGACCACAATACACACGTATATATGCTCATTGCAATTTTCCTCACTTGAGCCTTTTCAAACAATGGATGCAAGCATCTCTATTTTTCTTTAAAAAGACCCAAAGAGGCAAATCTTCCATTTTCTTTTGCAGTAGCACTTTGGATTTTAGCATGCAGATTTCAGCACAAAGCGTCCTTCACTGTGGGAAAAGGGGTGCATTACAGCAAAATTAAGATAGACAATTCCTATACTGAGATATACATTGTAATATTAAAACCTATAAGGACGTGGGTGACAGGCTCGCTTTTATTAGGTGATTCCAGTTCTTCACTGAATCTGTTTGCTCACTCCTGTAGCAACTTGTTGGTAAGAGGAAGTCTTTGGTGAGAAACGGCATGAAAAACAATGAAAAGCATCAGATTTAATAAAGTATCCAAGGAAAGTCTTAAAATGACACCCACACTATGAAGGGAAAGCCAAATTTGCTTTTTCTGAGGGGAATTTGTGTTTGTCAGGAAGGGTTCCTGGAGGCTTTGTTTGGAGGCCTTGATGTGTGACCAGTGCGCCACAGGCCGCGCTTCACCCTTGCCCTCCTCTACCCCGCTCTGCCCACCCATACCGACACCGCAGGGGGAAGGGTTTCAGAGCAGAAAGAATCAAAAGCTGAGGGACAGAAAAAAAAGTGCTTTTCAGGGTCTGATGTGTGGGAATCAAATGAGAGGCCTAGCTCAAATCCGGTCGCCAGGCAACCAAAGTGATATGCTGAGGGAATATCATTAAAGTTGGAAAGTAAGCAGTCTCTCTGAATTAGTAAACCAACCACAGGATGGACGACGCACCCAAACTCTATAGGGGCTGGACTGCCATTTCTCCAAGGAGGACGAGCAGGGGCTTTGCTAAGTTAAAGGGGGAACCGAGAGGGAGAGGGAGAGAGAGAACGCAGCTGATTTGTAGAGTTTTTTCATAAAAAAAGACAATGGCTGTCCAGACATGGAGTTGGTGGTGAAATATGGTAACTGCCACGGCTGCAGCTGGCTCTCTGACACAAGATTAATAAGTTGCCGTTTCCTAGCCGACCAGAACCTAGTGGGAACTATCCAGCATTTTATCTTGAATTGTGGGTAACAGCCTTACTGCAAGCTGGCCTAGTTTACTGCTCTGTTTTTTCCAGATCTCCCAAAGTGCAGCAAACATCTGTGACTCTAATGAGGTCATCATTGAGGGTGTCCAGAGAGCCAGGCCCTGAGAACTGACCTCACCTCTGCCTGAACATAAAGTATAAGTGCTGTGGGGAAGCAGGACAAATTAAATAGGGGAGCCGGCACTTGGCTGTAAGTTAAGCTCTTAAGAAACTTTTTGCTGTGATCAAAAGAGAGAGAGAGAGAGAGAGAGAGAGAGAGAGAGAGAGAAGATTGAGGTTCAGAAATGACAGTACAACAAAGCAGTAGCAAGCCTACAGAATTAGGTTTAGGCCTCACTGATGAATATTATCACTGACGTGAACAAGCAAAGCTTATCTGGGCCTTCCTTCTTGAAAGGCTGAATAAAATTGAATTGCCAACTTCTGCACTTTACCACATTTTGGTGGAAATGGCTCAGAGACCTACATGATTTAAAATGAAGCCTCGGTGAATTCAACCACAAAGCATATATACGTGTTTCTGGCACACACAAAAAAATTGCAAACATTATGCAACATGGCGTGTCTTTTATAAGTAATTTGATTACAGACACAGAAAACAAATCAAACTTCTCCAGATAGGTCTTCAACCCTCCTCCCCACAGTTATACCAACAGTCATAGTTTTCATAAATAACATCACCAAGCAAACACGCAAACACAACCCAAAACTGCATTCAAATCAGTGAAATATAATAATTTTGTTTAGTCATCTAAGGCAAGAATATCTAAGAGATGACTCTACCTACTGCTTCCTTAAAAACTGCATTCTTACAGGATGATAAATGTAAGTTTAAAAAGGCAGGAAAATGTTTTAGGTTTGGAGGAAAAAAAACGTATTTCCAGAAATTGTCCCTATCATTTTATTTATAAATACACTGGTCACATGTTGCTTATGTATTGTCCATTTCATCCACATCTGCCCACAGAGAACAATCAAGGCAGTGGTGACATCTTTGATGCCTAAGGAAACAACTAGGTGAATAAAGTCCAGAAGGAGAAAAAGAGATGGAGGACATCCTCAAAACTCATCTAGAAACCTTAATTTGTATGTGTTAACTCACGCTGTATGCAGACGTATTTTTTCCTGAAATA
The DNA here is from genome assembly GCF_951394435.1 of Stenella coeruleoalba. NCBI lineage: Eukaryota > Metazoa > Chordata > Mammalia > Artiodactyla > Delphinidae > Stenella > Stenella coeruleoalba. The sequence goes on from NC_137150.1 coordinate 60,056,039, forward strand.
AAATCAATGAGACCCAGAATGCTACGTCCTGGTACTTTTATAATGAGTTTTGATTTTGGAAAAGTGGGAATATTATGATGAGATTACATTTGACAAGTTTATATTTTATTATTTGCACGTTATTATCACTTTTTGGACGAGAGCTAATTCAAGAGATACAGAAGACTAGTAATAGAGAAGCAACTACTTTCTCCAAAGCCAGTAAATGTCATGCAAAACTCTTATTTGACCATGTGGTATAAGGGCTCGGGAATGAGAGAGCAGTAGCAGATGGGCCAGCCAGGAGAAAGTGGTAGCCATTTCTGAATGATACTGAGCCTTTTCAATGAGGTAGCAAGAGGGGAAGCAAGGTGTTGTCCTAAGCTTAATTTATGAGTGATTGACACGATGGAATTGGGGATGATTATGAGCATGTGCTTAAAATGTAAGCCATTCGTGATGAAGGGTCTAAAACAGTAATGCTAGAGAGGAGTTCTGGTCCCACCTGCAAGTCCCTCGATAGAGGCGATTTCACCTCAGAAGAAGAAAGGCAGCAGCTCATTGTTCAAGGCCTCAAGCTAGAGTTTAAATGGAAAGAGAGGCTTACAAAACAAACCCACCTTTGCTTGGACGTGAATCGGGGAGAGGAGCTTTTGGGGAGCTGAGGTCTATTCCATTACACACTCTCTCTGTTTTCAGGAAGGGCTTGGCTAGTGCCCATTTCAAGGCTGAGTTTATTTTTTAAATGCAAATGAAGGAAGTGTTGCATTCAGCTTTGCAAACAGTTTTCAGAAATCCTGTTGGCCTACATTTAGCTGGGAAGCAGCAGCCGGTACCAAGTGTAGGGGCTCAAACAATCAAGCAGTTGTTTGCCTCACTCACATTCCTGAGGCAATCTGGTTCCAGCTGAACTCCTTGGGAACAGTCTGGGCTATGTACCCCTGGGGCATCTGCCCCAATTAGCACTGACCCTTGGGAGCCTCCTTACTGGCCCTAGGTCACTAACAACCTCTTGGATTCTGGGTAAACTAGATTACTTTAGGAGCCTCTAGGCTTTCCATAGCCCCAAGGAGAACTGGACATCCAGGCTCACCAACAGAAATTCAGTAACCTTGGCCTCCTTCGGGTTCTCTGAACCAGAGACACACATGGTGGTGGGATCTTTGCCGTGTCTGGGGAACAGCAGGAAAGAAGGCTCAGAGAGTGTTCAGCCAGGCGAAACTCTGTAATGCACAGAGCGAGTACAGGCTGTAGAGTTTCACAGAACTGGGTTTAGCTCTTGGATCTTTTCTGTCTAACTGAGTGACATTGGGCAAGTCATCAAACCCTACCAAACTTCAATTTCCTCAAGTGTAAAATGGGGACAAAGTTATCTGATCTGTCCTGCAGTGTCTTCATGAAAATCTAATGATTTAACGTATATAACGTGTTCAATAAAATGCCTGGCTCATAAAATATTCTCAGTAAATGGGACTTAGTTGCAAAAACTGAAACCCATCATGTTTGACCAGGACAATACCACTCCTGAGAAAATCAGAGGCCACATAATTCTTTAAATCCCTCTGTTTTGCTGTGGTTCATGATCAGTTTGTCATCAGCCCTTCCTTTCTGAGAGAGCAAATGATTCATAATTACTTTGTGTGCCACTCTCCAACCAGCACGTGTAGGCGCTGTGTGGGCAACAGAAGGAATATATGACGTGATCTCCAGCTTTGAGGACCTGACTGCAGGCATGGAACTGACAGAACAGGAGCCAACTCAAGAACAGTTTAGGCATCAAACTGTACAGTCCTGAGCAGCGTGTGCAATGGGAGTTGGAAGGAGGGAGGAATCGGCATGGGCTGCCATGGTCGGGGAAAGCTCCACGGAAGTATTGGGCTGAGTGTCTACTATGAACCAGATCCTGAGAGAGATTCAGATAAGGTGGAGACTTTCTCTAAGGAGCTTAGAAACTAGACTGGAGAGAGACGTATTAACAGCCCACTTCAAAATGGTGCAGTGAGTGCTAAGAATGGGCTTGGGGGAGGAAAATATTGTACTATAAGAGTATGGAAGAAGAATGGCTTAGGTTGGGTTTGAAGGAGAAATTGGATTTAGGTAAATACTAGGCAGATGGATCAGCATAAACAAAGACATGAGAGTGGGAAACAATCAAGATTGTGTGTGTGTGTGTGTGTGTGTGTGTGTGTGTGTGTCTGTGAGAGAGAGAGAGAGAGAAAGAGACAGAGACACACAGAGAGAAAAGCAAGTTGAGGAGAGGAACAGGGAATGTCTGTGGAAGGAAAAATAGAAATTCTAAAATTAGATACAAGATTTAAAGAAGAACTTATTCTAAACGATCTCTATTTATTTTTATAAATGTGGCAGATGATCACACTAAGAGGCTAGCATAGCCCATAATCTGAAGGTTTTAAAGTCCAAGAACTTTTGGATGTGGCTTGATAGAGGTCAGCTATGAGTTTATTCACATTTGAATACACTCCTCTTTCCCATAGAGAAACTTCACAGGCTGGTGGTATTGACCAGAGTGGGACTGGAATCAAGGGTGATTTTGTGAGTTGATTTTTGTTTTAAATTTTATTTTATTTTATTTATTTTTTATACTGAAGGTTCTTATTAGTTATCTATTTTACACATATTAGTGTATACATGTCAATCCCAATCCTCCAGTTCATCCCACCACCCCCGCCCCGCCGCTTTCCACCCTACGTTTGTTCTCTACATCTGTGTCTCTATTTCTGCCCTGCAAACCGGTTCATCTGTACCATTTTTCTAGTTCCACATATATGCGTTAATATACGATACGTGTTTTTCTCTTTCTGACTTACCTCACTCTGTATGACAGTCTCTAGAGTTGGTTTTCTGATTAAGCTGTGCTCTTGGAAATTAATCAGGAAAGGAGAGATCTGAGCCCAAGGTCCGCCAGGAGAATTAACTGACCAGGCTTTGGGCCTGGGATAGGAGTGGAGGGAATGTGGAAATAGGGACACAGAAAGTATTTCTGGAGTTGGCTGAGAGAAAGAAACTAGAACTAAAGACAGCTTTGGGGCTTTCTGACAACCTCTATATCCCAATCCAATTCCCAGCAAGTCCTCCCTGCTTCTTTGTCTTGAGTCACCTACTATCTTGGCCGATCCCTGCTGGCTTAGCTGTCTGCACCGTATTCTGGGGCCAGATAGGAAAGGTGTTAAGCTTCTGAGTCATTCCTGGCTGGGTCATTCAAGGCTCTATCTTATGGAACTACACTTGATAATCACTGAGCCATAGTAGCCCAGGAGGTCTCCCATGCTAGAACAAATGCTCCTTTGAGGAGAAGAAGTATGAGCAGTCAAGGGCTTCTTTCCTTAGCAGCAAGAGACCTGGAGATATTTCCTCGCTCTCACCATGAGGACTGGACATAAACAGACAGTAGTTTTGCTGTGTGATTATTTAAGGGGCACTGGGAAGATCAAGCTGTTGAAATACAACCACTCCATACAGCCTAAGAGTCATTTGGGTTTTTCCCTCCCTCTTTCATTCGACAAACATTTATTAAGCACCTCTTATGACCTAGACGCTGTGTTAGTCACAGTCGCCATCCCCAAAACCTCACATTCAAGTGGAGGAGACGAATGGAGTGAGAAGTGCTGTTACACATACGCGTGGGACACGGGAGGAGCCCAAAGGCTTTGGGCTTTGGGATTGGAAAAGGTTACAGAGAGAGGAGACAGAACACAACATGGAATAGTTGGCCTGGTTGCATGCAGGGACATGTAGGACAGAAAGAGCTGAAGCAGGATGGGCAGGCAGGTATAGGCCATGAACAGTCTTGCATGGCGGGCTAACAAGTCAGGGTTTTACCTCAAAGGTAATAGAGCATCATTGAGGGTCTCACATGAGGAAGTGGCACAATCAGTATTTGTGTTTCACAGCAATCTTCTGGCAGCTGAGAGGTAAAACACCTTCGAAGGTGGAGATGGGACAGGAAGATATCACCGATCTGTGTGTCAGACAATGAAAATATTAGTTACCCTTCTACAGATATAGCATTGAGACTCCAGTTAGATTACTTGATCAAATTTTCATGGCTCCCCATTGGAGTTTCTTGAGGACAGGCACCCATGTTTCTTATTTTGGGGTGCTCCCCATTTCAGCAAAATGGCTGCTGTATCCATGGCAAATGGAGGACAAGGAACTGGGTTTCAATGCTCTGGCCTGGAGCTTTTTCGACGACTGCACACTGGTCCTCTGAGAGACTTTAATTTCGGAGATGGCTGAAGGCTGATGTAGCCTTATATGTAGTACACACCCCGGCACGATAAGGTGTGAATACTGAGCTGAGCAGACTGGTCTGGGCAGAGGGGAGCTCTGCAGAGGTGAAAGAGGAAGTGTCCCCTTCAGTCTCCAGGGGATTGTTCAAGTGGGAGGCACTTTGTCGGGAGCTGCAGCTATTAAATTGCTGAAGAGGGGGACTTTGGGCAATGCAGAGTCAGGAGAAGGGGGCAGGAGCTCCTCACAGAACAGCTCCTAAGAGGTAGGAGAGACTCAGGAAGTGTCTCAGCCGCACTTTGACATTTGTTGCTGGTCTACCTCTACCTCACTCTTCCATCCCCAAGACTAAGTGAGGAGCTTTTGATCTCTCATCCTCTGTCAGGTCAGTTCAGTTTGCCTTTAGGCACCTAACGGATCCTGCCCACTCAGAGAGTGAAAGCAAGGTGTACGAATGTGGGTGCAGGCTGCACAGCACAGTGACTGCATGGGCTCTGGGGTCTGAGCTCTGGCTCTTTTGGCCTTAGTTTCCTCATCTGTAAGATGGAAATAATAATAGTATCCACTTCATAAAGTTGCTAGGAGGATATGGTAGATGATGTTTATAAAGAGTTTGGCACAGTTTCTGACACAAGTACTGAAAAAAAAGATTAACGTTGGGGCTTCCCTGGTGGCGCAGTGGTTGAGAGTCCTCCTGCCGATGCAGGGGACACGGGTTCGTGCCCCGGTCCGGGAAGATCCCACATGCCGCGGAGCGGCTGGGCACGTGAGCCATGGCCGCTGAGCCTGCGGGTCCGGAACCTGTGCTCCGCAACGGGAGAGGCCACAACAGTGAGAGGCCCGCGTACCGCAAAAAGAAAAGATTAACGTGGATTATTTTCAGGAGCTGGGGAAGTGGGACCGGCATGGAACAATCACGGGTGGTCCCAAAGATGCATCTAACTCTCATCAACTACATTAAACTAATCGGGCGCTGGATGGTTCTTCAGGGGCCTGAGGGATCTGGCCCCAACCGGACTTGTACGGACACCTGCGGAATGTATGAGGAAAGGCCCCTGTGACAAGTGAGAGTGTGGCGCTGACAAGGGGCTACTCAAAGAGCCTTGGGGTTCTCATCCATGAAAGCAAGAACCAGCAGCTTGAAGGAGTGCTAGGAAATCTGTCTACGTAATCACTCTTTGAAAAATACCAGACTAGCTAAAGTTGGGAAGGAAAAGAAATATGGTCATTTCCTCAGATCACCAACCCTAATATTGAACCAGCAACGTCTGAGGAGTTGAAATACAAAAGAGACTGTATTTCTTCCAGTCATCCTATTTACTTTCATGAGCATAATGTAAAAAAGCAAATAAAGCATTAGAAAAAATAGGCAAACTCTTAATAACCCAAAGAATCTTTATTCAAAAGAAAAAAATAACATTTGACTTCACCAGAAAAAAATCTGGTTGAAATATCTAGTATTAGCATTTTCACTGATACATTTTCCCAATTATTATAATAACCTTGGTATTTCTTGTAGACACTAAATCAGCAGAGAGACCAGTAGAGAATAAATATAACAAAGTGTGAAATGGTATTTGTTATATCTAAAAAATATTAAAACAGAGCTAAAACTTCCATATGTTCTTCAAAACTAAAAAGTTTTATTTCCACTTTTAGAAATCTAGCCTAAGCCAATGGACAGAAATTCATCCAATGAAATATGTAAAGATAATTATTACAGAATTACTATGATGGCAATAATTGAAAATAAACTGTATGTCCAATAACAGGGGGCCTGTGAAATCCACAGGATGGAATATTATGCAGTTCTTATAAATGATATATGTTAATATTATTAAAGATATGGGGGAAATACTCAAGACATAATAATATTATTATTATAATTATTTTTTTGTCTGCACCACGTGGCATGTGGGATCTTAGTTCCCTGACCAGGGATGGAACTCGTGCCCCCTACATTAGAAGCCCGGAGTCTTAACCACTGGACCGCCAGGGAAGTCCTCAAGGCGTAATATTAAATAAAAAAGATACAGAACTGCAAATGGAGTATGATATCACATATATAGTAATAAGACTAAAAGGAAGTTTACTAAAATGTTAACAGTGGCTATCTTTGGGTTGGCAAGATTATAGGTGATTTTTATTTTCTTCTCTATTGTAATATTTTCTAACTTTATAAACTATGTGCATGTAATACTTCTATAATTAGTTTAAAAAACAATAAAATTATCCTGCACAGTTATAGTTGTTTTAGACCTTATAAAAGGAGCTAATTATTTCTGCCCATAACAAATTCCACTTAGCTCTATTATGGGAAGAGTTAAAACTGGTTCTGTATCATGAGTTTTAAGCACTGTCCTCTCCCACCCCCAGATCTCCCAGTCCCAAGCCTTTTTTAAGTCAGAGTTTCTGATTTCTGAGGCTATTCACAGATTGCACCCCCAGTTGTTCCCTCTTTTCATCCACTGGTGAGTTTCTATCTCATACCCACCTTATTCTTTCTCTTGTATATTAATGAGGGGAAAAAATGAAGATAATAATCACACTGAGCAAGAAGGTATGTGTGTGCCTTGAGTAAAAACAGTTTATAAAATCAAATATATGATAAAAAAGTGACCCCTTGCTTTAAAATAATTCACATTAATAAATTCACCTTTAGAATCTACTCTAATGCATTTGAAATGCAATTTGATTGTTAAAGGTGTGAGTTTTCCCAACTTTTCAGGGCCCACCTATTGGTTTCTCCATGTCACCTCAGCCTCCAGGGTCTTCTAAGGTGGATTAATCTGACTCCGAGGTATAAGAAAGCCCCGGCAAGGCTGCAGGGAAGCAGCGTGGAAGAGGTTGTTCTTTAGGTTAGGATTACCTTAAGGCAAGCAAGACACTGGCTTCAGGCACAAAATTTAAGGGGGGGGGCAAAAAATTCATAATCGAAATAAATACTATTTTTAATGCTATATCTATATCTATATTTTTTTTTTCTTTTTTTTTCAGTACGCGGGCCCTCACTGCTGTGGCCTCTCCCATCACAGAGCACAGGCTCCGGACACGCAGGCTCAGCGGCCACGGCTCACGGGTCCAGCTGCTCCGTGGCATGTGGGATCTTCCCGGACCAGGGCATGAACCCGTGTCCCCTGCATCGGCAGGCGGACTCTCAACCACTGCGCCACCAGGGAAGCCCTAATGCAATATTTTAAAAAATTGAAATTAATGCAAAAAATCCATGATGAACTAAATATCAAAATTTTGAAAAGGCCAGTACCGTGCCAAGCCATACTGGAGCCTAAGTAAAAATTGTTCAGTCTTATAAATACGTCTTATGTGTGTTTTAATTATCCAGTTTTTCCAGAACATTAAAGTTGTTTAAAAATATTGAAACATTAAAAAATTGGTGTCTGTTCACCCCTCAAGGAATGAAATCACGTAAGAATCACTCCTCAGATTCTGTCACATCCTCAAAACCGGCCATAATGAGAAGGCCCAAAGCTCTGGGTCGAACATTTAACAAGTATTGCGTCTCAAGTCCACTTAATTATGGGTTTAAATTCCCATCCCAGGATAGGCACTGAGGACTTGCGCTCTAGAAGTGGACATCCTGAACCTATACCATTCAGTTCATAAATATTCATTGAACACCCACTGCATGCCGGGCCATTTTCTAGGCACTGATGCTACGCTGGTGCATGAAACAGACCTGAGCTTGCATTTCACTGAGCCCTTTATTAACTGGTTTTCCTTGCTTATTTGTTTGACTATTTTAAATGGATGTTTGTCACCCAGCTTTTCTTTTGCAAGCTGCTGTAAATTCACTCCGTTAGTCATCTATATCATTCTTGGGGTTACTGAAATGGGTTGCCTTGCTCTAACTCTTGCATTTCACACTGGACCTTTACACTTCTGTGATGGTTTATTTCCCACGTGTCTAAGTCTTCTCTGCCATTCTGCCTTTACTTTTCCTATTTTCTGCTTTCCCAAGCCCAGTACGTTACATATAGTAGACGTTCACTAAATATTTGAGGCTCACTCGAATGTTGAATGAATGAATCAGTAAAGGAATCAACAAAGGAAGGAACAGCGAATGAATGTACCTGGTCCCTGGAGGGAGGAAGGCAGAATCATCACGTGCCACCTTCCTGTTTTTGTATGTTTGAAATATGAATACATGATCGTGTATGTGTTGTTTGTGTATGCTGAGGAGCGTTCGCAGGTGGAATAGAAACAACAGAATAAGCCTTCACAGTAGTGGTGTTTCGGAAAGAACCCTGGCCTGGGAGATGTGTGCTGTTGGGCAAGTCATTCCTCCTCACTGAAAGGGTCTCTTTTTCCTCATCTGTAAAATAAGGGAGCTGAACTGTGAAGTCTAAAGTACTTCTCAGCTCTAACAAGGGTTGAGTCCAATGCTCCTGATGCTGTAGGTGTCAGCTAGTGTGGGTACCAGTGAGCACTGTCTTGGATTCTTTTGTGTTTCGGTGTTCTTAGAAAAGGAATGCCCTCTAATTCTACAATATAAACATCAGTCCGGAGAAGTGGGGCAATTGTGGTATTTCTTACTGATGAAGATTCCAGGAAATAGCTGTGTAATTCCAAGATGTCCCTCTGGTATTCGGTTATTTTAATGTTAAAATGAGGAAAATCCAAAGAATCACCTCAGGTCCCTCCTAGGATAAAATATCTGTTTAGCATGTTCTACTTTGAGAATTTTTGTGCGCATGTATGATTTGGGTGGGGGGACATTATTCCGTTTTTAATTCAACCCTTGAGAGAACTGGTAAATCAAATGCAGCTCCTGAATACTATTAACAGTAACTAATATTTTATAGTGTTTTATAGTTTACACAGACGTTTTCACATTTATATTCCCATTTAATCCTCAATACAGTCCCGTCCTATGGTACGGGAATGTCTTCTTATAATCCTTTTTGTATGTGTTAGGAAAATGAGCTGTCATGTCCATCTTTGGACCCCAAACCTCCAGCTTTTTGCAGACACAGATTTTTAAAAAAACTCTTTCAAGGAGGAAGGGGCTGAAATGGAGCAGGCAACCAGCAGAATCTATGGCATTGTCTCTCTGAGATTAGGGGAATGCTTCCTGCCTTGGAGGACAGGGTGGAATAAATCAGTGGTTCCCCGAAACCTGGCCTCAACCTTGACCTGTGGAATCAGAATCTCCAGGGAGAGATTTAAATTTCAGTTCTGAAAAAAATTTCAGAATTTCATAACTTTTTCTGTATTAAAAATCTCTTATAATTTTAATAAATACTTATTCAGTGACTATTGTGTGTCCATTTGCTTTTCTTTTTCTAGTTGACAAAAGAAAAAAGATGTAACACTGTATTTGGTTCCCCCATTTTTAGTTTATGTGTACATATCTGGAAGTCTACGAGTTTCTCAGAACTTTTTTGGACTGTGAAATGCAAAACTCTAGAAAACAGTGAGGTACACCCATTACTTTTATCATATTACTTTCCTACATAAAAATCTTGAATGGTCTTTCATTACTATTAGATTAGGTACTAGTTCCTAAGTCTAACTTGGTTACAAACTGTTTGATCCCAACTGCTCTAGGTTTTCATTTTTAAGCTATGAAATGAGGTTGTTTGACTAAAGAGTTTCTAAAATAATTCTCAGCCCTTAAATTCTGTGGATTTATAAGTGTCACAGATAAGAGTCCTGTGGCATTCAAGGAGCAATCAGCAAAGTTTCCCAGGGAAGGCTTCTTCTGAGGACAGAGCAAGGCTGGCTGGGGGAACACCTACTTTCCTGGGTGGTGTTGGTCCAGTCAGTGTGGTTTGGGTGTCCACTCTCAGAAGCTAGAGCTCCACCCATTTCCAGCAAGGAAGCTAACTGAATTCAAGTCTAATGCATGTTTATCAAAATATCATAATTAAAAAGAACATAATGTAGTAAAAGTTGAAAATTAATCATTCAATGTGAACTGTCCAAATGACAATTCAATGTTAACTTTCCTTAGTATATCACATTTAGGTCTTTTTTTTTTTTTTGGTGCGTTGGGTCTTCGTTGGTGCATGTGGGGTTTCTCTAGCTGCGGTGAGTGGGAGCTACACTTCGTTGCGACGTATGGGCGTCTCATTGCGGTGGCTTCTCTTGTTGCAGAGCACAGGCTCTAGGCGCATGGGCTTCAGTAGTTGGGGCACGTGGGCTCAGTAGTTGTGGCTCACAGGCTCTAGAGCGCAGGCTCAGTAGTTGTGGCGAACGGGCTTAGTTGCTCCACAGCATGTGGCATCTTCCTGGACCAGGGATCAAACCCGCGTCCCCTGCATTGGCAGGCGGGTTCTTAACCACTGAGCCACCAGGGAAGTCCCACATTTAGGTCTTTTAAGATTTTTGTTTTATTTAGTGTTAAGAACCTATTTCCTTTCTTGAGTGAACTGATTAATTTCTCTTCTTCCTTCCTTCCTTCCCCCCTTCCTTCCTTCCTTCCTTCCTTTTATCCTTCCATCCTTCTGTCCTTCCTTTTTTTCTTTCTTATTCCATTAGTACCTTTAACAGAAAATGAATATCTCCACAACTTATTTTAACCCAGATCCCATCACATGCATGGAAAGAAGTAAATCAGAACAATGTATGTGTGTTGTGAAAATGGATAATAAAGCAGTGATAGATGACTATTATTGTGGTTGTTATGATATTGTCAAATAAATTCATGTACAATACGTCCATTCAGAAATCTAGCAAAACACAAAAACTATTTTTTTTTTTTTTGCTTTTTTTAAAAGCTTTGTTTTAAAAAGACACCTTCCTGTCACTGGTACTTGTAAGTGAATAAAATGAAATTGATGCCTAGCAGGGGGAAAAAAGGAAAATACTTCTTTACTTTGTATTAAGAATACGTGACATCTTTGCTGTCAGTGATAGTGAAGTGAAATACATACCAAATATGTCTTGACATAACTTGACAGGAATGTATGTCTTCTTTTCTCTCATTTATTTTTGTGATAAGAATATGTGATTTTGCTGCCAAGGAAGCTTGTAATGTTGTAGAGAAATGGAAATGAAATTGTGTTGGGTATGTCCAATTTCCCCTGACAGACTGGCATAAGCTATAGCATGCATGCAGTCTTGGGAAGTTAAAAACAGGCTTCAGCCAGCAAGACCCAGGCATTGACATTTGTCAAAACAACTTTCCTCAACACATCAAAATGTTCCTTTCTCTTTTGTGTTATTCAGATGTGTTCGGGTAACTACGTTTTAGAAAATGGTGACTATCAGAGAATCATCGCCATCCACATGTGAACGATATCAAGAGAAAAAAATTTTACCTTTACCACTCAAATACAAGCCTATTCCATTTTGATTGTCCTTAATCCACGAGGGTCCTTTAAAACAAGTCAAAAATCGAATATAACTAAAAGTGTTGCCTTTTTGTTTTGTGGGGGTTTTTTCCCCCATAACCTGACAGATGTAAATGTCACAACTTGGTTCTTTTTCCTTCTTTTCAAAGCATTGCACAGATGGATGTTGTGTGATGGTGTGAGTTCGGTCTATTGTTCTTGAGTTCATTGCTTTTTAAAATTGTTGCCTTTCTCGGAAGAACTCAAATCATCTGGGTACCACTGGCCCTTTAGAAAACATTCTAAATTTCTTACTCTATTGCTAGGGAGCAACAGATGTTAGGTGAGGTGAGTATTAAGCACAACAAAATAGTATTTTAAGTGAACCTCCAATTCTGTCTTTTGGGGGCTCTTTCACGGATACACACACAATTTCTAGAACCCTAGCAACAACTTCTACAATAAACTGTGTTTGAAGGTAGAATTCTGTACCTAGGGCAGACAGAAAGAGAATCAGCCAGCAGTGTAATCATTGCTCTGCTGTGTGAAGGAATATTGAGCTCAGATGCCTCCAGAAAGCCCACCAGGCCCAGAGGCACTGGACAATAAAAGGGGAAAAATAATAGACGCCAATGCTTTATTAAGTATATTTTTTCTCACTTAGGTGCCCATTCCCTGGTCAGACAATTAGTTGAGGTTCTTTCCAGAGAAAGTGTTACCCACCAAGAAAAACTCTTTTAACCTTTCAAAATAACAAATATCTTTAATGACTTTTATCCCCTTTCCACTGACATCACAGATACAATGTGGCCTGTCTTGAAGTCAAGCCCAAACTGAAATCACTGCTGGCAGGGAAAGGAAAAATAGAACATTGACAATAAGAGTGACAGATGAAGGTTTGGGGACCTTGAAAGGAAGAATAACTCAAGCTATGACCTGGGACAGAAATACTGCACCTTAGTAAAATACCTGCCCAATCTGTAAGTTAATAGGCAGGTACATTTGCACATGGTAACGGGCTAAATCCAATGCTTGATAGAAGTTGGTATTATTTTCCATGTACTTGTTTAAAAGGAAAGCCGGACATGCTTTCTAGCAAGAACCTTTTGATTATATAGACCAACTGTTCATCATCACATTCCCTGGGGAAAACATTTTTATTTGGTTGTATGAAAGGTTAACATTAACTAGAAATATTTCTGAAGAAAAGACTTCCTAAATTTGCTTAATCTTGCTACAAATGATTATTAAGCACTCAATAGGGTAAAGATATATATATATATTATATTATATATGTTATATATTATACATATATTTTTCTGAAGATAAAGGCAACCATGAAAATATCACTTGATTTATTTGCAGGAGGGAGAAACTTTATATTTTATGACTTACAAAATCTCTTAGTTGTATCCCAACTTTTATTTTATTTTAATTGTGCTACATTTCTAAATGATTACTTGAACTACAGGGGAAAGTTCAGTAGGCTCTATCAATTTCTAGTGATTTCTGTCATCGACTCCTAATTATCTGTGCTTGCTTTGCTGTTCACCTTAGATTTCTTTAAAACACGAGTTGTCTAAGGCTTATTTACTCTTGGTTGGTTTGGCGATTGGTAGTAACGTTGTTCTAATATTACCCATGACAGTGGAATTTTTCCCCAATGATGGCCATGGTAGGTCTTTTCTATCAGGTATAGTTTACTTCTAGAGCTGTCAGAGAAGAATTTAATTCCAGTAACTAATTATTTGAGATAAATTTCCCAAGGAGTCTTCAGCTTAGGCTTTAGAGACACTGCCTTCTATTCAAACAATGCGAAACGTTTTAGGTCATAATTAAGTTTGCATCATTGTGAAATAAATGCATAAGCCTACATTTTCATTGAAGTTTATAAGTCCATGGTTGAAGCAAATGTGTGTTTCCCTCTTTCCCTCTGTGGATAATAATGGCACAAAGTCATAATGTTTATTTTGCCTTTGATATAAATTTAAATCAAGTAAGGATGGTTCAAGTGGACACAAGGAAAATCCGGTTGCTTCCCTGGGTCCATCAGCATCTTAAGTCACTTTTCAAATGTTTTGGGGCTTGCAAAGGCTGAAACATATTTTGCCATGCCCCTTTTCCCTTATTTCATAAACCAACATAATTTAAAAGAAAAACTTAATCCATATGTTTCTGATTAATCTTTACTAAACTCATCAAAATGGTGTTTTGTAAGAGTGATTTGGTGTCCAAGAAGTCTTTTGAATCTCTCTGTAACAGGCCTTCCTAATGCCATTCCTCTTTGAAGCAGGAAGTTGTGTTTTGCCAACAGTAAAGAAATTCAAACCCCCAAAGGGTTGAGATCAGTTTAAAACTTCAAGCCTGAGGGCTCTGTGGGGCTCTACATTTGGCAAATAGGCTACTTTCCTTCTGACTTGGAAATACCTTACTTTCCTCCCACAAGAAATGCTCTATTTATTGTTTTGCTAAAATACCTGCTAAAATCTAAACTATCTTCGGATTCTTTGATACATAAAAGTGTGTGAACTAGAAAGCAGGGCTTAATGTTTAATTTACTCTAAAGCAATTTCATGTGATTGTCCATTTGGATCTTTCTTTAATTTCCTTGTCTCCTGACCACACACATCTTTATAATTTGGGTTTACCCAAAATTTTACCAGAAGAGGTGACCATAAAGATCTCACAAGCTGGAAATAAGTGCCGGGCAACCTGTGGCTTTCCACCTCGGGTTGCCCGATAAAGACATATTTCTTGATGTACTAAGCTAACATTTCACACTATATTTTGTACTCTTATTTCTGTTGACAACCAAAAATTCAATGCCGAAGATTTCGAATAACGTGTTCTATGTCACAAGGTGAACCATAATTCACAGTTGGAGATGTTTGCTAGTTTTTCAATGTAGTTCATTTCTATTCATATATTTAAAGGAAGACCTGTATAATTTCACTTTGTTTTTTTTTTTACAGTGGGTGAGAAAGAGGACGAGAGAGAGTGAGAAAGAAAACAAAATAGGGTGTACAACGAGTTAAGCAACCAGACCACTCTGGCCCTTTGTCCTTGCTGCCTCCTGGCCATGAAGTGGGAGTGCCCTCTAGTGAAACTTTAAAATCATTGGAAGATATTGGGTGTATTGTGATTAAGAATTCCTCCTAAATTCTTGTTTCAAAAATCTCTGGGCCTTAAACATTTGCATACGTTTTCAATGAGACTCGAGAAAAACACAGAACGCCATCAAGTAAAACTATTTCTTTAGGAAACAAATAGAAATGGATATCTTAAAAGTCCACGTCTATAATCCCTATTTGGTATCTATCTAACCTATCTAGTGAGAGATCCCAAGGACACCTAAGTAGCATATAACTAAAGCTATGATTATATAACTGAAAACTTATATAGAAACACAACTACCTGCCTCTCGAGAAGTAAGTCACTTTGAAATGTGACCGTAAAGCAGTAGTAGCAACACACACAAGTGATCAACTGAAAAACACGGTTTGTCATCTAGATTACTCCAGAGTTCTTTGTAGAAAGCAGCATAGGCTTACTGTGATGAAATCTGATGTGTTCTGGAAAAAGTACAAGACTGGGAGTCTGTGTCTCGCCCTGGACTTCACTTACCCACTGTGTGAGTTTGGGTAAAACACTTTACCTCTCTGAGCCTCAGGGTCATCATCACCTGCAAAATGAGCTGAAGAACACCTGCCCTGCCACCTCATAGGATGGTACTGGATGAGATAAAGTGTGGGAAAGGGCTTTGAAGGTAAAGTACTATATTGTGAAGGTATTATTTTTCTGACTTAGATTCTGTCTTCCTACTGGAAAGATTTCAAGCAAAGTTCACTTTTATGATGAAGCAAGAGAGAAAGAAGACCCCTCTAAAGTCCTGTGGAGTCAGGAATCATTGACAAAACAGTTTTCTTCCCAATCAAGAAGGGCCACAGAGAAAGAAACAGGTGACGCGGAGGAGGGAGGCGGGGCCAGGCTTTACCACCGTGGACCCACCGGCTCTCCTGAGCGAGGCTGAGCCTGTGTGGGCGGCCTGGGCGGGAGAAGGCTGGGCAGCAGCTGGTGGAGCGTCAGGAAACGCGTCCTCCTGGGTTTATAACAGCAAGTGTCAGCGAGTCCAATCCCCACTTTGAACAGAGAGGAGCCCCACAGCATGGATGCTCCGTGTTTCTGTGTCTTTAATCCCCGTGTTGATTACCATCCACACAACACAGTTCCCAGTTTTTGTTGTCTTTTTAAAATTGAAAATATTTTAGCTTTGTTTACGCCGACAGTAATAAACTCTTCATTTCGGCAAACAACCCAGTTCTTCCTTTTAGTTGCAGTTAGTTTCATTTTAGGTTTGTGCTTTTAAAATTCTTTTCCCTACATACAGCTTGTTTTTCATGGGGACATGGTTTCTCACTAGCTATGTTTGCTTTAAAGAGAGCTTTATTTTTTTCTAAGTCAACTTGTATAGGTACTTTAAACCCATATATTTCAAATTCCAGATTTCTCAATACTTTCCCTTCTCTTTCCCCTTCTCCTTCTGCTTCCTCTTCTTATTTTTAACAACACAAGTATCTTCTATGTCCTTACTGCCTCGATTTCCACCATTCATCTTCTGGATGTACGTCTTCTTTCTTTTGTCCAGAGTGAGAAACTGTTTCTAGTTTCTTTACTCAGAGATACTTCACATTGTCAGATATGCACAATCAATCTTGTACTTAAACCTTTGTGAAGAAACACAACAGATGGATAATGGGAACATGGTTGCCATTCGGGCTCTGGTCCATTCATGACCTGCCCCACCCCAAGCCATGACTCTAGTAGTAAAGGAGGAAAATTATAAAGCTAGTCTCAAAGGCTATCTGACACGTTCCATGCCTGCTGTTTATGTCTTCCCTCCCCGTTTGACCTAAACAGTTGGCATGGGAGTAGAGAGGTGGTATTTCTTCCTTAGAATAAAATTAAACAAGACAGTCAGCAGGTCTTCAACTGCTTAGGGATTTATCCAAATTAAGTGACTAGTTCCAGTTGAATGACTAGGGCTTCCATGTCACAAAACAGCTCTTGGCTACACCTAGAGTTCACTCTGTCTAGGCTACGTGCTCACACATTAGTGGAACGCCACTACTCCTCATTGAAACTTTGGGTTCCTTCTGTATTAGAACCTTCCCTGACCTTTGCTGAACATCACAAAGAAACCAAATGCTAACCTCTGTTTGTCTCAAATTTTCCCCTATTAATGCTTGGTCCAAGTCTACATTTCCAGCCAGTCTTTCATTTAAAAACACAATCTCATTCAAAACCTGCCTGGTAACTTTATCACTGGGGTAACTGTTACCTATGATGCAGGGCTGACCTGGGTCCTTGTAGCACTTGACATCATCTTTTGGACGGGTTACAGAGCCTTTTGAGGGAGTTGTTAGAAGCAGGCTCACCCTGCAATGCAGAACCGGTCACAGAAGAAAATTAGTGCATTTATCTGTCAGCATTAGACTAGATTTTCAATCCAGTTCACTAGTCACAGGGTCTGGTTTTCTCTTCCTCTGGGAGATGAAACCGATATGCTGGTAGGTAGTAAAGGTGTCAGTTATAAATTGAACCGTTGGAGCACGCACACACGAAAAATAGACGAGAAGACTTTAAGGCCATAAATTTAGTTCAAGGCAAAGAATTTCCCTAAAAATAGTCCAGCTTGTTAAAACACTGTAGGAAGAATGTATGTCAGGTAGCCATTGGTGTTATCAAAACCAGTTCACATATTCTTTTATAAGGAGCCAGTGTTTGCAGTTCTCTCTCTACTGTGCTATTCATTTTAACTGCTTAAGGGGGGAAAAAAAATCTTGCTGACTCCAGTGGTAAATAAGTAAATAACTTGATTGTTCCCTCTTCACTGTCTCATGCATGGGTGAGGTTGCAGCAAATCTGAGTTGCATAGAGAAGGGACAGGCTTGGCAGACGCCATCAAGCTTTACCTTGTGCCCCACTTACTGTTTACCTACCACTTAACTAAGTGGGGCTCCAACCCCGACTCAGAAGAAGCATATGGCCCTTTTCTGAACTCAGTGAGTGATCTTGCCCTAAACTGGTTGTTTCCTAGCCTCAATCCTATAGTAAAATAATCGAGGTGGAAACCCTGAAGACTAACCTGTTAATGACCCATTACTGAGACATAGCACAAACTAGAACTTAAAGGAAAAACGTTCAGGGTGTCCCATGACTCCCATACTGTCTACCAACGGGGCCCAGGTGCCCGCTCAGTTCAATAAATATTGAGTCTGTCTTGATCCCTGAAGCGCTGCACTGAGCTGTGTGGATTACAGATCCAATCCCTTGACTCAGAGACCTTATAATTTAGATTGACAGATGATATCCAACAACTCACCCTAGAATAAACCAGAGTCAAATAAGAATTATATGGGAGCAAGCATCAGTACCATATCATGTGAAGTACAGGAGAAGGAATCCATAATATACCCTAGGTAGTACATAGTTTAATTCATTTCTTATTTAAGCCTTTATATATGTTACCTACTATGTGTCAGGTACTATGCTATACATCAGAGATTTTTTTAAAAATCCTCCTTTCATGGGGTTATTTTCTCTCTAGGGGAACAGACATAAATAACTATAATCCACCTTTATATCCAACCACTTTCCTTGTCACTATATTACGTCTTCTCAGAGGATGGCTTCATCTTACTCATCTTTGTGTCCCTAGAAAAGCACCTGACACAGAGTGGGTGTTCAATACATGTATTTTAAAGGAAAGGACAAATATTAAATTGTGATAAAATGTGTGATAGCTTTTCTGAAAGGCTTCATTTTATTCCTGGATGATGGGGAAAGAGTGTTGAAACCAAAGATGTGGAAAATGTCTCCTAAGTTTTCAATTAGGCACATGGTGGATAGGGGTGCTGTAAACGGAGACAGAGAACACAGAAGAGAAATAATCTGGGGAAAGGGAAATGTGATGATGCTAAACTGGATTTGGGACAAGTTGCACTGGAGGCACCAGCTGCAGGTCATTCATTTGGAGAGGTCTTGTGGACACTTTAATTGGTTAGGAACTCAAGAAAGAACTTGGAGCTAATTCATCCATATGTTGAGAACATGTAGATTATGAGGAGCATTAAGAACTAAATTCAATTTAACAAGAATTTATTATTATTTTTTAATTTTTTGGCCATGCCGCACAGCATGTGGGATCTCAGCTCCCTGACCAGGGATCGAACCCGAACCCCCTGTGGTGGCAACGTGGACTCTTAACCACTGGACCGCCAGGGAAGTTCCCCAATTTAATAAGAATTTACTGAGCACCTACTATATTTGAAGATTACACATTTGCTTAAGGAAATAATCCTTAGACTCAAAGTATTTAAAATCTAGCAGAAGGCACAGATCTACTAACACCTAAGCATGTTGAAGACTAGTATGAAATGGCCGGTAGAGAGTGAAGAACCAACATAAAGCAATGACATAGCAAAGCAGCTAAGCATAGGGGCTCTGGACTCAGACTGCCTGGGCTTGAATCCTGGAATCTGTCACTTATGATTTGTGTGGCCTTTGGTAAGTTACTTAATATCCCTAGATTATTTGTTAAATGCAAAACAATAGTATCTCTTTTTAGGATTCTTATGAGGATTAAATAAAATAACATAAAAAGTAGTTACTTAGGGGAGATTAAGGGTTCAACTATGACTTATTGGGGGAAGCAACATTATTAATGGGCAGATAAGTTTTCAGTCTTTCATTTTCACATGTCCTCAGTTAAGATTAAGACTTGCTTTCCACATTACTCAGAGACATAAAAGGATAGTGATGTCATAACTGAAGAAATAAATACCAGTCATGTCAGAGAAATTTATCATATCAGCCGTATTTCTCCAAATTGGTTCTGATTTCGGATTTAAAATTTAGTAAACAAAAACGTCCAACACATTCCAAAAGTTGGTACGGATGCACTAGAGTTCCAAACCATTAGCGACTGGAGAAAATAGGAAAAATCACACAAAGCACATCGTAACTACAATATTGTTGCCACAAAACAAACAGTCCCCAAAACACCACAAAGTACTACAAACATTAGAACATAGTTTTAACTCGGTGATAGGTGTGCATGCTACCCCATGATTTTTGTGTTTCGTATCACTTTCTGCTTTGAACTTTGGTTGTTTATCTGTCCTGAACCTCATCCCTCTATTATGCGTAACTTCAACATTTATTAAACAAACCAAATCAAAACACTGGAGACAACAGCAAAATTTCCTTGGGGACTAGGAGGGAGCACTGAAAGGTCTTTGGCACAGAGGACAAGGTCTGGAATTCTTGTAAGTGAATGTGTATGTGCAAAATGATGAACTTAGCCAAAGTATTCTCATTTCAATGGGGGCACTGTATACAGAAGAAGGAAAGTATACACATTTGTTAACAAGCACGTTCTCCCGTGTTATAGAGAGCTTTTGAAACAGGATCAATCTCTAACAAAAGAACATCTAGTCTTCAGGAGATTTCCTGGGAATTCTAGTTCCACTCCAAATGCTGCTTAAACAACCTTACCTCTTACCAGGAGCCATCGAGGACCCCGTGACCATCTCCTTGCTGTGTCTGAGCTGACATGCAAGCTACAAACTGGTTCTGAGTATAATTACAATTAAGATATGGCATCCAAAGAGAAGGCATGAAATACAGACATTCATTGAAGGAGAGGGGATACTATTTCTTAGGAGTGAATCAAAACTCTTCAGGAGGAGATAAGGAAAAAGGGAACATGGGATTCTGGAACATCGAGGAGCCCTCAAAGTCTAGAGTAGGGGGATTTTTGAGGAGACAATTTGTCTATTGCTTGTTTTCGTTTGAATGGCTTTCTGAATCAGGAAGTTAAGAGTTAAGTGAGGTGGACAATTCTTGTGAGAGAAATTCTTTCTGGCTCTCTTTTCCAGGGATCAATCTACAGTTCCCTTCTTCCTCTCTCATCTAACTGATCAATGGAAGCCAAAGAATTATTTTGTTGGTAAATTAATCTACAAACTGAACTTTCTGCTATACGCTTGACTATATACAACAAAATAAAGTGAGCTTTTCACATGTCATTATACTAGGTAATAATTCTATTAAAAATAAAATTTTTAGCATAATTTTTTTTTAAATGTTGGGGGTAGGAGTTTATTAATTAATTTATTTATTTTTGCTGTGTTGCATCTTCATTTCTGTGCGAGGGCTTTCTCTAGTTGTGGCAAGTGGGGGCCGCTCTTCATCGCAGTGCGCGGGCCTCTCACTATCGTGGCCTCTCGTTGCGGAGCACAGGCTCCAGACGCTCAGGCTCAGTAGCTGTGGCACACGGGCTCACTTGCTCTGCGGCATGTGGGATCTTCCCAGACCCGGGCTGGAACCCGTGTCCCCTGCATTAGCAGGCAGATTCTCAACCACTGCGCCACCAGGGAAGCCCCTAGCATAAATTTTTAAAAATCTCTATTCTTCCTTTGAGAATGAGTAGTAGGGACAGTCTTACTTTTCCTTTCCCCAGCAAGTTACAGTTGAGATTGTGTGGCTAGACTTCCACAGAGGATTACCAGGAGTGAAATAATGGTCAGGCTCCTCTGTTTAACGCAGTTGCCTCTTCCGTGAAGTCTTTCAGGATGTTTTTGGAATTTTCCCTCTGTCAATATAGCTCCAACTAATTGCGTATCTATCCTGTTATCTCACTTGATTTGCCCAGCATCATTTACCCACAATCTAGTATGTGTCAACTCTATGACAAGTGCTTGAGGTACAAGGCAAAGCAAGAGTGCAGACCAGTCCTCAAGAGGCTGAAAACATAAGCAGTCTCTACACCACTTGCTGCTTTTCCTCCCAGTTCAGAAGATAATTCAGACTCAAATTTGGCATGAAAAATGAAATCCCTAACAGAGATCCAGAGGCTCTCAATTATACAGTATAACTCGCTTATCATTGACCCGTTTGGCTTAATGTTATTTCGTTTGTTTGTATATGCATTTACTTTTGTGGAATTGCATTAGATTATTAACTTGCAGAGACAAAGATGAGATCTAGGAGATTTTCACTGTCTGTTTGGACAGTTTTTTTAGCGTGCCCCTATAAGCAATTTGTTTCTTAATAAATAATTCATGATGATGATAAAAATGCAGATTGAGACGCTGCTCCTTGGGAAGGCTGTGGTACAATATTCTTGCTTATATCTTTCTGGTAGAATTTGAGATCACTTAAGAGTGAAATTACCCTTAAGGAAACAAGTTGCTACCACAGAATGTGAATTGTGTTTTTCCAAATCATTTCCAATTAAACATCTACAGGTCGAAGATGATTGGCTTTACAAGGGCATCAGGACAATGCTGTTTGGCTTCTTCTGATAGTGAATTACATCAGCTTTCCCAGATTTTTTTTTCCCTCCCATTTCCTTTGCTCAGAAAATCTTATTGTTTTCTTTCTATTGTGTGTCTTCCCTGCAAGTATAAAACACACCCTATTTAGTGAAACAGAAATTGAGATTGTCTCAGTCACATCACATACTAGCTATGTGCATTTAGGAAGCCATTTACCATTTTGTGACTCAGTTTCCCAACCTGGGAAATGGGGAGAGTGTATCATTGCTGCCTAGCTCACATGGTGGCTGGGAGTAAACCATAGAGTGTTACCCATGTACAATGCTGCCTAATTATTATTATAGCTAACCTTTAAAGGTTAATTTTTAAAGAACACATTACGTAAAGAAGCAGATGATAACGCAGAATGAAAAGTAGCATACTCAAAGTCTCCTTTAAATTGTTTCCGCTTCTATAGATAAAATACCTGCACTGTTATTTGGAATTGCAGAAGTAATGATAATTAATAATAGCAATAGTTTTTGAGCTCTTCCTATGAAGGAGACACAGTACTAAGTTCTTTAATGGATTATCTCATTTAAGTTTTACCCTAGTGCTTACTTCATAGCACTATTATTGTCTATATTTTACAGAGGTGAAAACAATGACTTGGAGAGGTTGAATAATTTGTTTACGGGCACACAGCGGACGTCAGCCCTGGCAGTCTGACTCCAGAGTCCATAGTCTTAATCACATTTTTAGGTGGTGAGGAAGCTGTAAGGCAAAGTTCTATCCTGAATCTGAAGTCCAGTTTCCCAAATATACAGCACTGAGATCCTAAGGGAAGAGTCACAGCTCACATCTTTAGGTCTCATTTAATTGCCAGTACACAAGAGCACACGGAAAGGACATAAAGACAAGGGTTGCTGAGACCAGCATGAACATCAGACGGGCCAAGGACAGTGGCCAAGGATAGAAACAACGTGTCAGCTGAGTCCTGGTGTCAAACCAGCCACCATGCCCCAGCATCATGAAAAGTCCAATAATCAGCATGCCGTGGTACCTAAATGGGCAAGAGCAAATCAAGCCTCTCTGAAAGACACTATTAAATTAAAGAAACTACATATTTTAGAGAAAAATAGGTAACAATTCACAGCGTTTAGCAGTAATCTTTGCTACCCTCAAACGGGCATGTGGCAGGCACATCGTGTGAGAAGGATGATGACTGAGCGTGTGTTGGAGTGAAACGGTTGATTGCCCCTCGCCAGATGCTCTCCACACTGGGGCACTTGACCAGCCTGCATCTTCTCAGGACTGGACTCCACTGTGCCCTGAAGCCCCAGGCAGGTGGCTCCAGGGGCTCCCCCATCATACTGGGGATTCACTCGATTTCTCTCACTTCCGTACCGAACACAACAACGTTCACCTTTGAACGTGAGCATATATCTGTCCCGAGGGCAGCACCCAGGGGATTGTTGACTTTCTTAGAACCACTATAGCTTCAAATAAAACCACTCTAAATCCACCCTTTCTTTCTGCAATAAAGATACCTCTGAGTCTCCTCACTTAGACGGGGGATTAAAACTCAGTGCGGAGCTCAGGCTGGCACTAACGGGCCCACAAACGTCCTCAGAGCAGAAGGGAGGAAGACACAGGTGAAACCAATCAAACAGAACAATCAGGGGTGAATTTTCAGCGTGGCCCAGATGGAGAGTTCCTGGCGGGATTTCCATTACCGTGAATGGGAGTCGTACCACTAAATCCCTACACACTGTGCGGCAAATGTGCCTCTAAGTGCTCGGCAGCCTTATGCCTGATGGAACAAAAACACAGACTACCCAAACCAGGCGAAGTGCTCCTGGTGTCGAGGTACCAAGATTCACCGCAGAAGGTGTCTCGAGTCCTAACTGTCCTGGGTGAGACAGAATGGACCCCCCCCCCCCCCCACTCAGCTCACCACTGGGCACAGGAAATAGGAGGGCCCTCCCTAGCCTGCCCGGTGATGATCCTCACTCTCCTTGACACAGACTTTGACTGCGAGTTCATCTGGTGTTCTACACAAATGGCCTGTGTTTGCTAAAATGATTTCCCTCCCGCTCTGATTACTTGAAATTTCAGTAAACCTAAGCATTGCATCAGGCCCACTGGAACCAGAAACCTAGAGGATGATAGTGCATGATTCGTTTTGATGTGGTTTTATGGCCTCTGCAAAGTAAATGTTGCAAAGGACTCTTACCCTAGGATCAAAGAAAATAGTCAAGAAATCACTTAGCCTGCCTGCTTTCACAGAGCAATTTCCTTTCCATATTATCTACAGGGTGGCTCTGAAACACAAGTCTGATCACGTTGCTTTCCTTCTCAAAAATCTTCCCTGGTTCCCTTCTTCCTCTAAAATAAGGTTTAGGCTCTCCATAAACTATTTTTCTTTCCCATCTGCCACTACATCTCTCCATGTGCTCTATCTTCCAAGTGTATTTCTTTATTTGCCATTACTCTAAACAAAGTCACCTCTGATTAACCTTTCTTCTGTTGACCAGAATAGCTCCCTCTGGCAATCCCTGTCCTCTGTCTACTTGACCTTCAAAGTCAAGGTCATATATGTCATCTCTGTTAAACATTTCTCATACTGACTTAGCCAGTTTCTCCACCATGCTATCTCTGAGCCTGCATTATACAATTTGTTGAATTCTGCTCTTAGGTACCTTAATTTCTATTATACTTTGTTCTTAATTTTTCTGTTTTCTTAACTACATTGCAAATGCCCCCAAAGAGTTTTCCAAATCTTTGAATTTCCCACAATAGCTTGCTTAGTTTCTTAATAAACATCTAAGTGATTAACTTTAGAGGTAAGGTCTCACTGTTCCTTCTTGCCTCAGCACCAAATTTTTCATCTCCTATAGGCCATGGTGATGAAGACAGCAAGTAAAATGAAGTCATTACCAACACTCCTCTAATGGTTCTTCCCTATGAACATTTATGTGTTTCAAGACACTGTCATGGTGGCTCAGACGTAAATAGGACACAGTGCTCACCCTGGAGCAGCTCATAGTCTAGATGGCAATGGAATGATGGCTAAGGAGCCACCAAGAAGTGATGTAAAGTTTGTGTAACGAAGTTGGTTACGATCACGTCCATCTGCATAGAAAGGCCGCGATGAGTGAAACGTAACACGTAAAGAGTTCTCTCTTGAATGGCCGGGTTTCTAAGAAGCTGAGTTGCAGCACTGGGCAGTGGCACACTCACCTACAAGGAAACTTGGCAGGGGCCTGGCACAATTATGAATGAGGCAAAGTGTGCCTTATATATTAGGCCACCTCCCCTCTTCTCCTCCACCCAGTTCCCTAAAGCCCACCACCTGCCTCTCTCCCTTTCTCAATCTTGCTCCAGTTTGCAAGGTGATTAGTCTGTTCATCTTTGATAAACTTATCAAGGAAAGGTGCAGATGGCTTAAGTTTCCCCTGGAAAAGGTGAAAAGAGGAAGCATGACTCCATAGAAGAGTACAAGCTTTGGAACCTGGCATCCCTCAATCTGGGGCTTCAGCACTTCTTATCTGTGTGACCTAGAGCATGTTATTTAAATTCTCTGAGCTTCACTACCCTCCTTGGGTAAGTTCCCTGAACTCTAATGGCCTTCAGTTGCTTCTTAATTTTACATTAATATATTAATACTTACCTGGCAGGGCTATTTTAAGGATGAGAACTATTGTATAAAAAGTGCTTAGGCAACACATAGTAGACACTCAAAGCATGGTGGTTATTAATAGATTCTTTAAAGGGCGTTCTTGTAGAGATACAATAACTTGTTCAAACACTTGTCTTGCTAGTGGTGGAAACTCTAGGCATGCTAACAAGCAAATAGTGGAAATGCTTGAGGACTGAGAGCCATTAGCTCTTAGAGCGTCCTGCGAGCTCCCGTGAGGTGGCCATCTGTCCAAACCACAGGTCATGGGATAAACGGGGCGTTGTGAGTTCCCAGCTCTGCCAATGGTAGTATTAGTATGGGAATCTGGGTAAGCGGCTAATCTTCTTGCCTCGATTTCCTCCTGCTTAATATGTATCCTGAGATCGCCTCCGTTGACAGGGTGATTTTGACTAACGTACAATGAGCTCCAAGCCCCTGGGTTATAGGGGAGCTATAAAAGCCAGAGGTATTACTATTCATTTCAAGGCTCCTGTATCTACCATGAGACTCAAAGAAGTGGTGTTCCTTCCCGCACCCTCCTTGTAATATTTAGTTTCTTGGAGTTGCTTCATCAGAAGAAATACTGAGTTCTCCATTTCCCTGGCTCACTTTCCCACTGACGAGGGTGATGTTAACATCGAACCCTGAATCACGGCTAGATCAATATTATAGCAGCTGTGAGAGAAGGGCACTAGCCCTAGAACACAAACACACTTTCTTTTCCAAGAAAGACTGTAGTTCCCCTAGTGTTAACTTCCCCTTGTTCCCCTCGATGCCCCCCACCCCCTCCCCTCCTGCCACCAGCACGACCCAGATCACATTAGAGTCCCAGAGCACAGGGAACAGTTCTCGTCTATCCGTCACCAAGGAGGCAGACGGGACAGGGGGAACAACAAGTCATTTGTACCTGATGAGGAGGACACTCCTGGGAAACAAACAGATGAGCCACCCCATGAATCTGAGCCATTCTCCGAGGTAAACAGAACTGCATGAGAAACCACCAATTATCTCCAGCATCGCCCTTACCTCGCTCACTGCCCTTCTGGCAGCCGGTGGGGGACATGAAACTGTAGCTAGGACCAATATCTGATTCTGAGAAAGTTAACCCTCGCAAAGGTGATTTTCTTTTCCCTTCGTCTCTTGGAGTAGAATAACCATCCATTTCTATTAACTTTTTGTCAGTTATATTTTAATTTGAGCAGTATATTTTCACAGGAAAGTGACAAGACGACATTTCAGAGTCTGACCTAGTGTTTGGATAGGGAGTGTCAACTATTAAATAACCAAATTAGTACTTAATGAAGTGGAAGTAGAATATATGCTTCAAGACATTTTTAAGATACTTTAAAACAACACCAGAACAGAATAAACAGCTACTTCCAAGAAGTATCGCCAGGCAGTTGGAATATTATCTCAATCTCCCATAAGCATTCTAGGACATTTGGTGGGGAATCAGAGTAAGTTACCACAAAACTCTGTAGTTTGTTGTGAATACTATTATTACCTCCTAATTCCACAGATTGTAATGGTGAATATTAATACTGATGATGGCTTGAAGAACTGGGTTTGCAGGTCAGGCAGCCTGCCCTGGTAGTTAGAAAACACACACTGGGCAACGCTGTTTTATAGAAAAATGATATCTGTGATACCAGTAGAACAAAGAGTCAGAAGGTAAGTGAAATGATAGGTGAGGATTCATAGACAGACTTTAAAAAAAGGCAAGCTTGCTACACCAATGCAGCATAAAGCTCAACTTCTACTGTTTTAAAATACGGATTCTTTTCAAAACTATGAAATCCATGCTTGAATTTTGCAGAACTTGAGCAACCAAAACACAATTCAAGGGACTCTTTTTATCCTCTGTTTCTCTAGTGCTCACCCAAAACATGCCACGGGAAAATCATATGTGATAAAGTTTCTTTTATTCAATGTCAACCTAAATTACTGGTCTAAAAATTACTGATGTACCCCAAGAGCATAACACAGAGTTCGCCCCTTTAGATCCACTCTCCTGAAGCCAACAGATGACATGTTTTTCTTTGGTAGTTTTCTAGTTTTCCCTGTCCCAGGAAGGAAGGTTGATAAAGGAAAGGTTAGGACGTATGAATCCAAGTAATACAAAACAGAGCAAATCCCTTAGAACAACCACAGGGAAAAATGAAAAAGGAGACATCAACCAGCAGCTTCTTATGGGACAAGATGAACTGCTCCTATGTTTGTCTTTGAAAAGTCATTAATAATTACATGGTACCTCCAATCACCTGTCAGATATTAAGACCAACAAGACCAGGAAGAAAGGAGGGAGAATGAACTAACAATTATTAGGCATCTACTTTATGTGAGGCCTCAGGCTTGGTGTATATCATTTTACCTAATTTGCATAACATTTCTTTAAGTGAAGCATTATTTTACACAAGGAAACTGAGGCACAGGAAAGTTAAGTAACTTGTCTTCTCAGGTTTCTATGTGTTTGAAAGTGTTGGAAAACTCAGGGAAACTAGAAACCCTAACAAAAAGGCATCATTTAGGATTTTTGCATTCTCCGATGATCCTTATAACTAATGATTTGAAAGCACATCTTAGGGTTCTTCAGAAAATGGAATGTAAGTTCTTCTTAAGCTTTCAAAAACATGAGTGTCAGTAGTTCTAGAGAGGAGTTCACTGGGTTGGAGCATTTTCAATGTACACAGAACAGGATGACATGAGAGAGTGAATCACCCACAGTAGTACCTGCTCATTCACCTTCTTAGGTGGATCCGATGTCAGGATGAGAAAGATTCAGGGGAGTGAATACAGCAACCACTTTTACAAGGTTCCGCTCACAGAGATATTGCAGAAAAGAGAGAAAAATCACCACTGAAGGTAATATAACTGTCAGAGGACAAATAAGAATTGGTGCCAGAGGAAAAACTTCAGACCTGGAGTCAAGAAAATTGGGTCAAGCCCATTTTGTCTATTCACTTGCTGTGTGATCTCAGGCAAATCACTCTACTTCCCTGAGCCTCAGGTTTCTCATCTATGAGAAAGGGAATTGGTTCTGGGAGGTCATTGCCAAGATTCCTTCCAATTCCATCATACTATCATCTCTTGAGAGATAAAAGCCATGTCCTGCCTTAGCTCTTTCTGCTAAAGAGGGCAGCTGGTTTAGGG
Source organism: Stenella coeruleoalba (assembly GCF_951394435.1). Lineage (NCBI taxonomy): Eukaryota > Metazoa > Chordata > Mammalia > Artiodactyla > Delphinidae > Stenella > Stenella coeruleoalba. The sequence goes on from NC_137150.1 coordinate 60,084,712, forward strand.
CAGCTGTTCTCAGGCTTTAGGGTACATCAGAATCACCTGGAGGACATTTTCAAACTCAGATTGCTGGGCCCTGCCCCCAGAGTGTTTGAAACAGTAGGTCTGGGTGGGGTCCCTGAACTTACATGTCTAGTAAGTTCTCAGGATATGTTGATGCTTCCAGTCCAGGGACCACACTTTGAGAACCACTGGCCTTTGACTTTAAGGCTTTTCAGTGAACTAAAGATAAATGTAAAGATAAATTTACAATTTAAATGTAAATTGACATATAGCAAGGTCAATTCACTTTAGTAGGCTTCTAACTGCACTTTTAGGTTAACCTAAAATGCTCTAAAACATATCAGACTGGATGACAGACCTGGGGATACTCCTCTGATTGGGAAGAGATGTGTTTTCCTATGAAAGGTATCCTGTAAAAGGTGGGTGGCTATCTTTTCCTTGTACATATCTTTCTGGATCTATACTATTATTTTGAGGCTATTTAAAAAAATGGACAAAATCACATTCATGTAGAGGTGAGATGGACATATTCAGGCAGTTGACCTGGTCAGGTTTCTGAGTTTGGGGAGACATAAGCCAAGTCTTTCGTTCTCTAGGCTCTGACCTACACTAGTGACCTACCAGAGCTATATTCCTAAAATCAGTATAAGACGGTGGAGTCAGACTGCCCAGTTTTTATTCCCTAATACTTCGGTGTTATTTAATCCTCAGGATGATGCCATGAGGTTATCATTCTCATTTTTAACAGATGATTTAAACAGGCATGGGAAGGTGAAAGTGTGTTCAACTTTTACCTTCCCATGCCTCTTTAAATCATCTGTTAAAAATGAGAATGATAACCTCATGACATCATCCTGAAGATTAAATAATACATGTCAAGTGCTTAGAATGTCTGGTACATATTAAGTGCTCAATAAAAGCTCAGTTGTTATTTCATTTGTTGCCAGAGACTATAACCTTAAACTCTCTACTCTGCATTTCTTGAAAATTACACAAGTAGGAAATACCGTAATTCAAGGAAGACAATTGGAAGGATGTGCTGCCCATACATTTCTCTAAATCAAGCCATTGTTCCAAAGGCTACATACTTAGATCACACTTTGGTTTTTGGGAGGCGGGAGTTCTTTGGACAATTGCTCTTATTACATTTAACTTTGGTCTTAGCCATGAACTGGTGGGCACCATGAGAAGTAACTAAGTGAAACTCACTATCTGAGGTGGAGCTGGGAAAAGTCTTTCTCATCACACCTTGCCCCCTTCATGAGGATCCACCGGAGGAATTTCTCCTGAGCAAGGTTTTATTGCTATACCTGAGTCCAGTAAGCTCAGGGCTAAATCTGTTCCTGCCTCTAGTACTGGACAAGACATGATAACACATGTTAAACTTTGCCCTGGTGTTATTTCCATACCCATATTTTCCTTCTATCTTGATTTGACAATCTCTTATTTTATCCCTTGGAATTACATGTATTTTGTAAACATTTTCAAATATATATTAGAAAGAGGGTATAAATGAATAAATAAATAGATTAAATGATTCAAATCATAGGAGACCACAGAGCATTATCATATTTCAATAATATAGTTTCTGGTGAGACAACATCCTTTTAACTTGATTTATAGTTTATCGTTAAGATAGAACATGTTTTCATTCAATACATGTTTTAATAATCATTCTTCCATACCTTTCCTTAAGGAGAACTTTTGAAAGATTATAGATTTAAGGCTCTGAAATACTTAATAGAAAGAAGACTTCATAATACAGTGCACACATCACAAAGAAAACATAAATCCCATCCCGTCTCTGGAAAGTTGCCTATGGCTTGGTGACGCACGGCCTGTGTTCTCGCCAGCTGGGAGAGAAGGAACGACTGACTGTGAGTCCTGTGACCAATGTGTGTGTGTGTGTGTGTGTGTGTGTGTGTGTGTGTGTGTGTGTGTGTGTGTCAGGGGGAAGAGGGGATGGATAGATGATCTAAGGAAACCGGTGGTAAACCATTTTTATAAAGTGAAACATCCTTTTGCAATGTGAATGTGAACCTTCCCTGCAGCCTGCCTTGTGAAAACAGCTTTTAGCATCTAGGATTTGGTACCTCAGGTTTTCTTAAAGTCAGACCCACCATTACAAATGTCAAACTCAGAAGCCTCAGCCCTCTGGGTTGTGTCAATATTTCTTTTTATATCGATGTTGTTTCACGACATGCTATGATTAAAAACCGTCAGTGAAGCAATAATCCCTCTGGGAATTATGAGGACAAAAAGCTTTCGTGAGCTTTCAGATTACTCCATCTAACCAGGAGACACACAGGCCCCTATCCTGAGTAGTCATGAGTGCCACGCAGCTGCTAGAACTGGGCAGTGCTGTCCCCTCTTCAGGCTCAGTTCCAGGCACTGAAGTCCAGGGTGTGACAGGTGTGGCTGGGCTGGTGTCCGCAGAGGGCCCTGCGCTGGGAGACTCTGCAGGGCCCAAGCTAGGGAGGGGCTGCTTATCACAGCAGATCTCCACCAACTCGGCTCCTGAGCCCTCCTCTCTCTGAAAAGTACACTGTGATTGCCTTGTGATTTTGTGGGTGGGTGGGTCCCTGGGACCTTTTTTCTCTCACTCTTTCCTAAATTTCTCATCTTTCTGGATCAGCATCTCCTTACTCCTTACTTTTACATGAGATTTTGTTTCAGTTCATCCATTCCCACCACATTGCCCTTCTTTCTCACAAAAGGGTAAGAACAACCTTTTCGTTTTCAGAGGGCTCAGTTTGATTTTGAGGAAAAAAATTGGACTGTATCCAAAAGGTGTCTCTGATCTTGGAATTCTCACCATGCTCTCACTCAGCTTTTTTTTAAATTAAAAAGTACACTAAAATGTTTATGTTTTCTAGTGATCAATCTTAGTGTCACAAATAATAACTGTGTGTATCTTGAGAAATGTGATATGATGTATGTAGAGCCGCCTATTTTTTCCTTTTATTGGGCTGTTACTTACATACTATAAAAGTCAAGGTAGTTCAATGAGTTTTGAAAAATCTGAGCACCCATGTTACCATCCCCAAGTCAAGATATAGAACTTTTCCATTGCCCCAGAAAATTCCCTCCTTCCCCTTTAGAGTCAGCCAGTTTCCCCTGCTTCCAAAGTCAACCACTGTTTTGATTGCTAACATCATAGTTTAATTTGAAGATTCTTGAACTTCAAATAAATGGGATCACAGAATATGTACACTTTTATGAATGGTTTCTTTCGCTCAGTAGTATGCTTTTAAGATGTATCCATACTAACGTGTGTATCACTGGTTAATTCCTTTTAAGTGCTAAGCAGTACGCCCTTGTACGAATATCTTGCATTTTGTTTACTCGCTCTTCTGTTAATGCATATTTCGGTTGTTTCCAATTTGGAGGGATTGTAAATGATGCTATTATGAACATTCTTATAATGAGACTTTTTCTGGTGGCCATGTGCTCTCATTTTTTTTTAGGTGTATGAGTAGGAGTGGAACTGTTAAGTTTCTATGAAATATTCTTACCGAAAAATGTTTCACTTGAGTTTGATTAGACCTATAGGCAAAAATTCCAGTTTATAGGAAACGCAGGGAATAGAAGAAAAAGTTAAACCATCACCAAAAACAATATGGCATTCTACAGGACAACTAGCATGTAATCATGTAAAAAAGTCAATGTTACGTAAAAAAATGTATGTTGGTAGGGGGAGTGGACAGGTGCTATCGGTTTGGATTACAAGAAATTTGAGTCATAACAGCTAAATGTAATGTGTGGTCTTAATTGGATCCTGGTTTAAACAAATCCAGCTATAAAATATATATGGGGTAAATTGATTATCAGTTGGGTTTTAGGCACTATTAGGAAATATTTGTTAATTACATTAGTAGAGATATTGGTGTTGTGGTTATACCAAAAATATTCATATTTTTATAGACGTATATTAAAGTGTTTAGAAGTGAGATGTCATGGTGTCTGAAATTTACTTCAGAAGAATTCAGCAGAAACGAAACGTATCAATATGAAGGAAATATGGCAAGTGTTAAAAATTATTAGATCTAAGTGATGGGTACATAAATGTATATTATATGATCTCTCTTATTTTATTATCTTTGAAAATCTTCATAAAAGGACAAAATTATTTTTGATGAGTAATAGTAACTTAATTTCTTATTTCTATCTTGTTTTCATTCATAGAAAATAGGTCCTTTTATTTCTTCACTATATTGCTCCAAGTTTAACTCAGTTGATAGCAAAATAGAGGGCCACTGGGGCTGCAATACCATCTTAAAATAAGTTTGCATTTAACAAATGCACAGTTTATAATATTGTCAATACAACTGGCAATCCTTAGACTAGATCATTACCCAGTGCGCTATACTAAGTCATGGAGCACAGACATGATGATAAATTTAGATTTCAATTCATACAGCCCTTCGCGAAAGCTGCAGGAATTTCAACCATTAAGAACTTTCAAGCCGTCTCTACCTGTTTCTCCAACATGTTGCAACACAACTAAAAGTTTATTTTACGTGAGCAATTTCTGCTCACAATTTTCTAATTATGAGTATCAAAGGGAGTTTCACCTTCCACCACCCCAGTGATTCATAGTGTTCTTGTCGGCTAAATTAAACTCTGTTTTGTCTGGTTAAATGATTTGAAGTTTTGCACAAACAGATCACAACTTCTTTCTTCGCCATTCACAAAGGAAGTCTCCCTTGCTCCCCTCAGAGTGGTACTAATGCAGGTGAGGCTTCTGCTCTCTTCATCATCCGATTTGCCCTCTTTTCCTCAAATGTGTTATCACTGTTTCACTGCCTTCTACTATTTTAAATTCAGAGAACCCCACGGTAAAAGACAGTATGACTCTTTTTCATAGAGTGCCTTCCTTAGGTTTGTCGAAGAAAGGCTGAAGTAAAGTAAAGCAGTAGTGTAAGTAAAGAAGTAAAGCAAGTAAGGAAGTAAAACAACAGGGATATTAAGAAAAGCATGGTTTAAAATAAACGTGTTAGGGTTCAGACCCTATGCATATGTCCCTGGTGGAGATGGCAGGGTATGGAAGAAAATATGCACTAGAAAGGATGAAGCCAGGATTCAAAGGACGTGAACTACTCTATGACCTTTTCATTAGCTGTTGTGTGACCCTGGGCAAGCCATTTAACATTTCTGAGCCTCAGTTTCCTCATCTGCTCAGTGAGGAGTTTGGAGCAAATGATCTCCAAGATCATACAAGTTCTAACATTTAATACGCAACAGCTCAATGTGAGCAGGTCTGTTGGATTTCTCTGAACAGCAAAAGGTCCATTAACAATTTGGGGAGTTTAATCAGGAGCAAGACTATATCAAGTCAAATGCTTTTTTACTGAAGCACAAGTGGTAAAAATGGGATTGACAAAATTCACGTTAAGATGTGTCATCAGAGATAAAGCGGCACTCCCTCCACAGGGCTGCTTTCATCTCTCCTCTATCTGTATTCACTAATACTCTCTCATTGTCCTTAATTTCCCCTGATTATTATTATTATTATTTTTTAATAGAAACAGACACAACAGATTAAGGATATAAAATTGAATAGCACAGAGCATTAGTCAAAACAAACTTTTGAAATGGCACACAATGGTCTCCCAAGGTGGTTTGTTTTATCCCCTTTCAGAACTGGGCTTCTCCCTCACTCCACCTTTCCTGTCTTAGGTTTTGTACCAACCAACTCCCCTCGGCTTGGACCAGGTAAGGTCAGCTGGAGGTGAAGCCCTCGTGCGGTGATGGGAAAGGAAGGGTCCGCCCACCTACGTGATGGGCTCCTTTGTGGTATCATTTAGAGGTCATGTTTTTCACCCCAGCAGATTTTCATAGGTTCCTTCATTAAAAATTAAGATTCGACTACATTACAAAGCAGATTGGCAGGCTGCTGGAAATTGTTATAAATAATTTATCAGCTCGTCCATTCTGATTTCTTCCAAATACTATCTTTGTTATTTTTAGCACAAAAGAAATCATATCTAAATATTGAATTCAGTAGCGATGGAGTAAAAATGCCACCAAGTATAGCACTTAACCAAATTAAGAGAAAACATGTTAATTATATTTACATCACTATATTGATGAATGATAGACAATATATGATAGAACTCAGTGGTGTGGACCGTGTACTTAACAGAAAAAATGTCATTTGAATTAGGAGATAGCAGACTATTGAAGACCTGAGGCTGAGAAAAAGTTTTTCCTATCTCAAGGCTGTATTGGCTAAAATAGATGATCCCTAAATTATATGATTCAATTCAACCAAGAGGGAAGCAAGTCCCTCTTACAGAGTGAGTGTAAAATAAGTGAGTCAAGTTCTTCTCCTTATAGACCTCTCAGTCTGGAAGATATGGCTGAAGAAATTGGTTGGTTGGAATACAAGTCGCATAGTCCCATGGGAATGATATAATCAGTGTAAGAAAGTTTAGGTCACAGCAAAACCTCTTAGTCTAGAATTCTCAGAGCTCTTTGGAAGCCACACACTATGAACAGCTGTGTTTCCATAGGAAAGGGGATTCCTTGTTTCAACTCAGGACAAAAGGACACTTCCTCTTGGCTCCTTCCACCTCCTTTCCTGAACACAAGCATGAAGATGAAAAAAGAGTAGTTGAAACTAGAGCTAAAGAAGAAGGAGCAAAATGAGATGGATTTGGGCCAGCACGAGTTCCTGGTGATCCTCATGGCAAAGGTGAGTGCGTAAAGTTGGATCATGGAGAGAAGTCAATTAGTGAGATGGATTACATGGGAATAACCCATGGTTCCCCAAGCCCTGGGGAGGGGTTTGAGAGGGTTACATTAATAAAATTGAAAAGCATTTGTCTGGCTTGGTCCCTACCCACAGAATAGTGGCAACTCCACTCTTTCTCAAGTTCATGGTGCATTTATGGTATGTCTCACGTGTGCTCTAAGGTACAGATCCCATAGCCACCACAAGGGGTCCGCCCCACATGGTCTCAGATGACGAGGCATGTCCCAGGGCACTGGGTCAACTCCTCTGCCACTGAAGTCCTCTCCTGCTTCTAACACTGGCCGCATGGGGCCCAGGTCACACCAGGGAAATCATCAGTTCCTTCTGATGTGTAGCAAAACTTCTATTCCTTGCTCTAATTTGGATTTTAGTAGTCTCTGAACTATAGAGAAAAAGATACTGAACCTCCTTCTCCCTTGATTACACTCTGTTAGTGGGCTCACAAAGAAGTTCTGACTTGCATTTCTTAGCATTCTTCTGTAGTAATTAAGCTATTTTAATACATTTTTCCTGTTAAAGTGGTAGTATGAGGCCTAAGCCTGAGAACTATCCGAGTAGGACACGGCATGATGCACCATTGTTGTTGCATCCAGTCTGTGAACTCCATTCTCTTGGTTAATGGGGTTTCCTCCCATGAAGTTCCTCCCTGTCTCCTACTAAGACTGCCAATGGCCTGTCCTGAATTTCTGGTGGTATACAGCTGAAGTCCTTGTTCTAGGACACTTGTTCTAGGCCAAAACTGGACGATTCTTGAGTTGGTGTTTATAAGTCAGGGCCTTTCTTCATACAAATATTTCATACCGAATAATGATTTTCAGAGCATAAATTGAATTAGAAATGTTTTGACTATAAACATACAGTCATATTATAAATGCTCCAGAGCACAACTTTATGAAAGTGTTCTGGTTTTCTGTTCTTCCAACTATCTCTAAGTCCTAATGAAGAAGATAGAATAGGTCATTCTGGGGACAGTAGGGAGGGATCGAAAGATAAAGAGTGCTTCTAGAATGTCATAAAGTATGACAAGGAGATAGGAAGGGTGACAAGCTAAAACTGTCGTAGAATTATTCCACCTACAACTGACTGGCACTGAGGGCAACTCTGAGGGTTGTATATATACAGCTGCTTTAGTACCAATCATAATAATAACTAACATGGCCACAGTGCTTACAGCTAATGAAATACTAGCACATTTATTATCTCACTTAATCTTCATAACAGCCCAGTGAAGTGACATTATTATTCCCAGTTGACAGATGAAACATTGAGGCTTAGAAAGACTGAGCGATTTGTCCCAGATTTTCCCAAGTAGGAAGGAAAGCTAAGCCCCAAACCCAGGTTTTCTAAGTTTAAAGCCCATTCACATGGAGCGCCTCAATGTTCACTCAGGACATTACTCCACAGTCCTTGTCAAGGGTCTACTGCTGAGTGCCAGTCACTGTCTTAGATCTTTGGGGAGAGATGTATAAAGTTGAATATCCTCAGGGAATTGTTTTTAACTTTTTATTTTGAAACATTACAGATTCACGGGAAGTTGCAAAAAAAAAAAAAATCGCCCGGGGAACTTTTGATCAAATCAACAAAATAAAGCTTATCCATAGGTGTCTCAGATGCAGTGCAGAATGTGTTCTTATTCTACGTTAGTTGACGGACTCTGGGAGATGTGGGAGGGGTGATCACATTTGGGTAAGCAGACAAGTCTTCCTGGAAGAAGTGGCATTTGGATTGACCTAGAAAAGATGTATGATTTCTGCAAGCTGACAAGACACAGATGTGGGCAGGGAAAAGCATTCCAGAGGCAGACAAGTCAGGCAAAGGTGCAGAGATGGGAAAGTACAGGGCGGTTTTGGGAAAAGAGCAAATGTCCAAGGGTGAGAAAAAAAGAAGTCTACTTTTTTGATAAGCTCAAGTGCCAGGCTATTCTCTACGGTGTGTTCTGTCTAAAGGTCAACATGAATGGAGAGACACGGACTTAGCTCCTTTTCTTGGACATCCACAGGGTGGGCCCAGAACTGTGAGGGCTAAGAAAGCCACACCTTTGTATTTCTCTGGTACAATAATCCAAAAGGACTTTTATTTGTAGAGTGACGAAGGCATTCCCAAAGTTTTTCTTAGAAAAGTAAAACAGCGAGACTGAACAGATACTTAGAAAACGAATGGAAAAGCGCCTCCAGAAGGTTGGGTCTCCATTTCCTAATTCAGACAGGTATATTTTTCTCTCTCTTGACTTATCCCAACCTTGTTCTAAACAGATTTAAGTTCTTACAGTAATTCATACAATTCGGCAAGATAGCTTAAATTAAAAATAAGAAATTGAGGCAAAGGATATTTATCATAAGGACTGTAGAGGTTTTCTTTTTTTTCTGTTGCTCAGAATCCTCTCTAAGAGCAGGTATGGGAGACGTTTCTCTCTGGTCTCAGTATCCATATTTTTGTTCTTGGTTTGAAGAATTGGTTCGGGTTTTGCTTTCATGTATATACTAGATCTTGGAACTGGCAGTGCTTCCCTCTTTTCATCGGCTGCTAGAAATTGCAGAGGTAAATTTGTGCCTCGCATTTTGGAAACATAAGATTTCATGGCTCAAATTTTGTGCATCCACCTCACTTCTGGCTCTATAACCATGAAAAACATTTTCCCCTCTGATGAATCAAAAGTTAAGAAATACAGAAATGGTTCTAACTTACCTTTGAAGTTTTTTCCTTAAGAAAATGTGCAAGAGTGTTTTCAAGCAGGACAAATATAATTTCACTAAAAAAATAGAACTTTTCATGGAAAGCTCTGTATGAATCAGAAAATGGCAAATTTCATTGTGTCCCTTTATAAAGAGAATCAATCTTTTGAATATTCTCTGACAATTCCCCACCCACTCTTCTACCCCACCCCAAATAAACTTCACATGAGCATTTGAGAAACATGTTAATAATCAAAACTTTCTTTTCAGGCACTTTTACACATGCAGCATCACTGTCGGGTTGACTGTCTTTAAAAAAATATATTTAATATGTACATTATACAGCACTGGTGCTTAATAAATATTTGTTAGTTATATTTAATATGTGTGTCCACTTACATTGGAGCCTCCCAAAGAAAGGATTTTTGCATTGCAAACAAATTACAAATATTTATTGATAACCACTCTTACTGTCCTCCTCACCTCTAATGTGGCTAGAGTTGAACCTAGTTACCCAGCAGAAGCAGAAGCTTTCTTTTAATTAAGTGAACATAGCTTTGATGAGTTTCAGTCCATCCTTCCTGCTACTTGTTTGCTGTAACCATTGCCTTGTCTATGGGCTCTTCATAATAAAGTATTTATGGGTCTTCCATCAGGGCAAAAGAGCACGGAGCCACAGACACAGCTCTCCTGGTGACTGCCACCCTCGCTGTTTCAGGGTGTGGAGGAGTGGGGGCTGGGACCCACAGAAGGCTTCGGCCCCAGCCGCTTCCCTTCACCTGTTCAGCAGGTGTGCCCCAGGTGAGCACCAGGCTCCTGGGTTCGGCGGAGTCATCCTCCTCCTTTGTTTGGTCACCAGTTGCTTTTTCTGCCTGTTTATTTTTCTGGCTTAGTTTCCTGTCCTGTTCATTAGCCGCTTAGTTCTTCCTTGTTTGTTCTGTGTCCCCTGTGTGTTTCTACAGGGTACCTCCCTCCTAAGCACCGGAAGGCTAATGTCCTTTGTTCCTCGTAATTTGCTTTACGGTGGTGGCAGGGAGCTGTTACACACATGTGTGCCTGTTTGGTGTGCAAGGGAGAAGCTTAAAGACTCACCTGGTGAGTACCATCAGTTGGTAGGAATGGCCAAATCCCTGGAAAAGGAGCCATTCTCAGTTTTCTCCTTGATGAGATGCTTTTGAAGTTTCACTGTCTCTTTTTGAGCTCATATTTAAATTTAATTGGAACAGGCCCAAGGCTAATCAAATCAGAAAATCTGGCTCACAAAGAAATCCTGATTATTATGGACTTCTACTAAGTTGAAACTCTTTAGTATTTGGAATCATTCTGATGCACTAAGATAGAATGTACTTTGTATAATCTGAGGAAAAAGCAAATTTAGAATTTTGAATATAAAATGTGGCTATCAGAGCACTTAGGTAAGACTGCTTTTAAGTCCTGTGAATAGTATCCCAAACTTCCCAAGTCAGAGGAAAATCCCCACTCCTGGAGACTCTAATGCAGTAGGTCTGGGGTGGGAACAAGAGAGCTATATTTTTGTGACTGGCCCTCAGATGATTCTCACTATCAGATAAATTTTGGAAAGCTTGCTCTAGAAGCAACAACAGATAATTTCTATAAAACTTACAAACTAGTATCCTCTGTTGAGAAAACCAACTTCCCTCTGCCCCAACTTTTACTAATTAGGAAATATCAAGGACCTTATCATAGTTATTGATTATATCTGAAAGTAGCAATTCAACCCTGCAGCAAGCATTTCTTTCAATACATCGGTGTGCAAAAGATTGCTGTAGGCACTGAGGGTTCATAAGCATAGTTTATAGTTCTCACCCTTGAAGAGTTAATAATCTAATCATAAAACTGCTTGTATTTATTCAGTAATCGTGAAGAATTTTGAATAAGATTTTATCAACTATCCATTCATTAAACCAATACACACAGAGTTTCTGTTCGATGCCAGGCACTGGACTAGCTGCTGGCATTTTGTGGAAATTAAAACATCTCCCTGTCCTCAAGCAGCAAGTGTGAAGAAAATCAAGTAAGGTGACAAGTGACAATATAGGTTTCACCCGCTATGAAAGAGGCAAGTTCAGAGTGCTGTGAGCACACTGAGAGAGAAAGGGTCCCTGACCTGGCCAAAGGTACGGGTGTGTGTGTGGGGGTGTGTGGTGTGCTAGGGGGAGGTGTTGGGGTGTATGGGGGCTAATCAGGACCTCATGGATAAATAGAACTTACCGAGGTGAGACAGGCAGGAAAGAGTGCTTCTGTTATAGCAATAAGGCATGACATGTACAAAGGCGTGGAAGGGAGAGAGAGTCCTGTGCACTGGGTGTTGTTAAGTAGTTGAATAAGACCAGAGCCACAGTGTTCCTCCTACTTAGGAATGTTGATATACAGCCTCATTCTAGTATTCAGATATGAGCCTACTGGGGAGGGCCCCAAAACAAACCTTCCTTCATCAAAAAAGGTTATCTGTGTACTTGTATGCCAGGATTTAATTTCATATTGGAATCTTCTTGTAAAGCTCTTATTTTGAGTAAGAAGGTAGATCTAATATGATCAGATGAATTCAGGAGTAAGGGGGAGATGGTGGCAGGGCAGGGGGTCGGGGGAGAGAGAGAGAAAGAGAAGGAGAGAGGGAAGGAATGTCACATACTTTCACATTTACAGAATTCAAATTAGTTTACAATACTTCTGTGATTTAAATACAGTACTAAGAGTAAAATTTCCCCACAATCATCAATAATATTATAAAATTATAGTTCTACACCTGCCTATTTGTTGCTAAACAAAGCTGTTTTCTTTTATATTTAACAATTCCTATGTAAACATGTTTTACTAATAAAACCAATATCACTTTAGCTTCATACATGCCCACCCTTTCTCAATCTTTCCCCTTTAAATCATTCATGGTTTTAGTTGGAACAAAAGAAAATAAATAACTTTGGGGGTTGTAAGTGACTCTAATACAATTTTAATCCATAGTCCAAAATAATTGCAAAAAGAATCCAATTTTTTAATAATTGTTTTGCTGCTTTACAACGTATTGAGGTAATATAATTTTTCAAGATTGGGGTAAAAGTGTTTATGAATCAAATCTCTTAACATATTAAGGGTTTGGAATTTTTAGTTTGTGATTATTAACCATAACTTATAGCTGTAAGATATACCTAGAAATATCGATCCAGATTTGCCCTGTTCTCATTAGCCATATATACCATAAATCACCCTTCAGAAATTACTCAGATACTCAGGTCTCTCCCAAAAAGCTGCCTCAGGGAAACTGTTAGAAGAAAGATGTGGGTTTTTTTTTTTTTCAATGTCAATCAATCCCTGTTGTAGACAACATCATGTTATTCCCTTTACACAAACAGACAGAATACCTGCTACAATGAATTTATAACAGAAAAATAACAGGAATACTTCAGTTTCTCTTTTCAATCAGGGAATCAATCAAATATTTATTGAAATACTGCAATCAAGAAACAAGATCAACAAATATTTATTGAGTCCAGTGACTGTTAAGAAGGCCCCTATCCTCAGCGGTCTTATCATTTAGTGCCTACTTTTCATTGCAGTCAATGCATTGGGAAGTTTATAAGACATGTACGATGTAACCCTATTTTTTAAATGCAAATAATCCGTTTGGGAAGATCAAACCAACAAATATGGAACTATTATCACGAAAAATAAACTGGGCACTGTGTAGCTTTGGGATGCTCTGGCGTGGACTGCTGCTGTTGGTGAGTTGTAAAAAATAAGTCTAGAAACATAGGATGTGCAGCTGGCTCATAGAATATCTCCAAAGTTAAAAAGAGATGCTCATTAGCAACAGGGAACCACTGTGGGCTCCTGAGTAGGGAGTGACACAGCATAATCGTACTTTAGAAAGATTTTTACGTCTTTTATTATTTCCTCCCACCTCTCACTAATTTGGGAGCTAAGTAATAGCATAAATTGCATATCTCAAGAGTTGTCACCTGAACTAATGGACTGTGAAATGTAAAACACTGTCCCTGCTCCCTGCCTTCAAGTAGTGCAGGATTTTATACCCTAGAGAAAATAGGCCTGAGGTAATTTTAAACATCAGACAGATAAACTTGAATCTACTGAAGATGGCTGCAATTAGCAATAGCAACCAAAAACAAGAAACCTACTTGTTTCTGTAATCAACTTGGCCTTTAAAAAAGGTTGATAAATATGTAATGCCAACCCTTCCTAACTCCAGTGCCCTTGGCAGACATCACTAATTGATCACAGAGTTTTTCCTTGCTCTGTTTTGATAGGCCTTATAATACTTCTCAATAGCTCTATAGGAACCTATTACAAATCAGTTGCAACTGGCCTTGGAGATAAAAACTGTTTGTTACTCTGCACTAGCAGGTAACTCTCCCTAAGATAATGTTAATAAATTCACCCCATTAGCTGTGCCCACTTACTACAATATCATTTTTTAAAAGCCACAATGTCATTATGTCCCTTGGTTTGTTGTTTAACATTAGAAGAAAGAGTTGGGTGGTTCTCAAAACTCTCTTATATTTAAAAGCAGTCTAATGTATTGAAAGGGTGATTTGTGACCCCATGCAGTTCATAGTTCAAGTAAACAAGCACAAGAAATCTAAAAGCACTTCACTGGAGAACTCTAGAATGGAGTCTGGGTGACAAGGACACCACAGCCAAGATCCATCTTCTCCCATCCATCCAGCATCTGCTGAATAGCATAAAATGCTTCTATGATCAACAGAATTTTCAGTGCTCAAGATGATGATGATAGTCCAGAATTACTGAGTGTTTACCATATGCTAATTACTCACCTAAAAGTCTTTATCTCATTTAATTTTTATCCCAACATTATCTCATGTAATCTTCACTATAATGCTGTGCATAGCTATTATATCCCTATTTTAGAAATCAGTAAACTGAGGCTCAGAGAGATTAAGTAACTTTTCCAAGATCATACAACTACTAAGTGTTGGAACCACGATTTGAAGTGAAATCTGTTTGATTCTACCACCAGTGTTGTCCAATGAAAATATTCAATTTCTGTGCTGTCTCACACAATAGCCACTAGCCACGTATGGCTGTTAAGCATTTGAAATGTGACTAAAACAACTGAATAACTAAATTCTAATTTCCTTTCATTTGAATTTAAATATAAATAGTCTTATGTGACTAGCGGCTACCATATTGAATAGCACAGTATTAGACTATGAACTCCACGAGAGAAGGTGCCACATACGTTTTACTGATGACTATATCCTCAACATTTAGCACAACAGCCTAGTATATACTAGATACACAACAATATTTTTGAATGAACAAATAAGTTTAAAATATGTGCTCATGATTCATTAGAAGTTTTGTCCCTATGATACCAATCCATTGGAAAACTCATTCAGGTTCTTCATGCTTTGAGATTCACTGTTACCAGTGGATAATATAGGGTGATAATAAAGATAACATTATTTATCTATCTCAGTATATAAGGAAAAATTAATCAAAATCAACCCATTTTGTGAAAAAAAATTTTACCTGTAAATCATTGGTCAGCCAGAGGACAAATCCTCGTTCTTGTTTTCGTCTTTCTCAGGAGAAAATGAATTTCTACATGATAAAAAAGAAACCAAGTAAAATTAGGAGTTACTTGCCCTTTTTCCAAATATAGTAGAGAACCATCTCTCATCAATATTTATAAGTTGATGAGAGATTTATAAGTTGATTATAAACTTATTTATAAGTTTATAATATTTAGAAGCAATACCCATCACTGGATCCAAAAGGAAGTTAAGATGAAGTTTAAGTGCATGTGTTTAATTCCCTTAACAAGAGAATAATGAAATGCATTATTTTTTTGCCTGCATGATGCCAAAGAGCTAGACGTATTCCGCCTCCCCATAAAATATATAAAACACTGTGTAGATAGATGTAATAAAAGATTTTAACATTTTACTAAGATAAAATAAGGTCCATGTTAACATGAGATGTTACTAGGGTGGAATTATTGATGGCTCTTTTTGTTGAAGACAGTTGGTGAAGATACTGTAAGAAACTTTATCAAACCTTCCTAAAGCAAGAAGAGAGTCTCCTGATACCTTTATCTTTGAGCAAGTTTCTATGAAATTTCCATATTTTAATGGGCATAAAAACCACCCAGGAAGCTTACTAAAAATGCAAATTCCCAGCTTCCACTCACAGAGATTATGAATCAGGTCTTGGGAAGGGCCCAGGAATATTCATTTAATCAACCCTTATCATTTTGGTCCATGAACTACACTTTGAGAAATATTGTAAATTCTTCTAAGATAACTCTATTAAGGAAAGAGGGAAAACATGTACTTGATGGAATGTCTCGTTTCTCGGGAACCATGCAGAATTGATAAACTTGAGTCACAGAAAACACTGTGAGCTGCGGGTCACGTCTGTTCCACTGCTCTTCTCCCCACCACCACCATTTTACAGTTTGAGCATCGTTGATCTCTTTCCCCCAGTTCTTGATGTGAGCACTGGATTGCAACCCAGTCTGAGCCCATTCCCATCACAAACATAACCTAAACTGATCTTATCAGAGTGAAATCCAGGACTTTTGTTTGGTTGGGAGAAAGAGCCTCTACCTCTCTCTCTCTTTCCGGACATTTATGAGAAAGATTGCAGTCCCAGCAGCTGTTGGCAGCCATCTTGCAACCATGTGTGAAATCAAACTTAAGACAAAACCGACACCATGAACAAAAGGCAGAGCAAAGAGCCGGCGTTCTTCAGGGCATTTCTGAGCTAGATCAAACCCGTCTTGAAGCCTGCCCTACCTCCAGTCTTCCCAGTTCCGTTAAGTCAATAAATTCTCTCGTTTTAAACAGTTTAAGTTTTCTGTTATTTGGAACATAAAAAGACCTAATTCATACAGCCTGCCGGTTTACATTTTACACATCCATTTTTTTTTTCTTAGCTTTGATCTCTGTGTCTCCAAGATGTTGTTTTGTTATTCCTTCTCCAGCACTGCTTTAAGCATTATGTAAGGGCAGAGATAAATGTCTCAGTTCTCGCTACTCATTTCCCCACACTACACAATTGCCACTAAGGCCTTTGCTATTCTTCTTCTTCACCTGCCACTTTCTCTTCTCACTAGAACTGAGCCACCAGATATACAAGTACTTCTACCTTCTGGCAAAAGAGAGCTATTAAAGACCCTTTGACTGATTTAATCAAGTCCATAGCTTTACAAGAAACTACTTTCCCAAAGGCTTGATGAATGCATTAGCTTCCTCTCAGAACCCTCTGTACACTTTTATTCTGGCTGCTCTAGGACTTTAGGTGCATTTCAAAAGCATTTTGATACCCTTCACCCTTTGGTTCTTTCATGCAATATCTTTTCATATTTTGTCTCATCACAGTAGAAAAAGATGAAGATGCAGAGAAAACCACAGTGGACATCCAGCAGAAGTCAGACAGCCCGTTGCAGGGGCCTCAGGGGCAATAGAATAGATGAGCCCACCAAAGAAAAACCCTGGGCTGTCTGTGCATCTGTGCAAGAAGTAGCAACTGTGGGGTTCTATGCTCTGAAGACAGAAAGCCGAGAAACCCACACTCTTTTCTTCCCCCTTCACTTAAGGAGATGAGAGCATGAAATAAAATAGTCAATAGTAGAAACTGAATCCAGGACGTGTGCAAGGCAGAAAGAAAAAAACATTAAATAGAATATCAACATCTTTTTCCACAGCTTTGAAAATATAGATGGAGGACCTTTACTAAAAACCTCCTTCTAATTACTTCATGGGCCAAAGTGGGACTGAAACAACTAAAGTCTACAGAATATTTTCATTAATCTCTTGTTTCCAAAGAAAAGACCAAAGAAATCAAGTGTTCATCTAGAGAAATGTTATCACCAAACTTATTTGTTTGTCTATTTATTTAGCTGTTGCTGTCTGCTTTATCACTTATATAATGTTAACATTCTTTTAAAATGGGCAGATGGACCTCATTCAAGTTCTGACAGTAACTCTTTGTTATCGGTACAAATGGCTTCAGAGGTATTTAATTACCATTAGTAGTCATCCGTTTGCTCCTAGCTGGTGACATTTGGAATAGTAAGCAGGCAGCATTCTTTGTGTCCAGTGAGTTCATAGAAAGTTAAACCTACTTTTGACAACAGCCTCAAGCTTAGCTACATTAACCCCTCTTCAGTTACTGGATGATGTGTTTGAACAGTATGAATGATTAATGAAGGCTAAATAGTTCAGTTTCTATCTTAAAACCTTTTTGTTAACTTCCAGAGAGCTGAATGACTGGCAAAGGTGAGTTCAGCTCAAGCAAGTACTCTGGGGAAAAAAAAAAAAAACCCATTAATTTGTCAACTATTTATTTTTGAGAGATGTAATAAATTAGAAACTTTCATCCTGATGCCTTTTCCCTTTCACAGATCAATACCTGGGACCATGTTTTTTGCCAGCTTGGCATCAGAAAGCAAATTTTGCTTGCACGTCTAAGGCATGATTGTTTCCTCTCAAGGAAACCAAGCTAAGATGCTGGCAACCGGTAGCAATCCATTACAAAGCTCCTAAAAGTAGCCTATGAATTTTCCTGCAGCAAATTCTAGGATTGTTCTTAGGGCAAGGGCAACAAATCATCCATTAAGCTGAGAAAACCACTTATGTCTGGCTGCTTGTTAGAGACAGGTATATGTGTAAAGACACTCAGGGCATGTGCTGGTTGATCTGTAAGAGGCATCGCTACCGTTAACTCCTCCAGAGATATCTTTTGCAAAAGAGATTATGGAAGAGGCCAGGCAAAGCTGAGAGCTAGAAGGAGGCAGAGATTACGAACGTGTGCAGGGACTGAAAAGGTGAAGATGACAACTGACTCCAAGAAAGGGAAGCACACAGGACAGGAGGCAGGATTTGTAAGGAGATAAGACAGTCTGGGAACATAGTTTAAGCATACCTTTACATGCAGACCTTTAAGCATATCTTTAAATTTCATTTTCAGAGGTTCCTTTGGCTGTGCCTTAAATTTCCTCTTCTTCACCTTTATAACTTTATAGCACTTAGGGCATCACTTATAACATACCTGGTCACCCAAACAACCCAGAAATTGAGATCCATAGCAAGTGACACAGAGACATCTATCCAATGACCTTTGCTAAAACCAAACCAAAGAAACCCCTGTTATTTCTTGTCTGATTGTCTATTGGGCATGTATCCCTTCCTTTAACAGTTTCTGAATGAAGTACCTTGAGGTATTTTAAATTAATTAATTCTATATCATTTATTTTTGTAATGTGATTTTTGTCCATCATTTTTATCAATTATGTATTGATACAGCCTGGGCATTTCTTCCCAAAGAGAAGAAAGTGAAGTCAATTTGAACCAGTGTTTTCCAAAGAGAATTCACAGGTCTACCTCATTCATTTATTGAGTCAACAAACATTTTATTGGGTACTTATTAATTTGCTGGACAATGTGCTAGGCACTTGAGATACAGAGATGTTTGATACCCAGTCTCTACCCCCAAGGATCTCACTGTATGTGGAGAAACAAGTAAGTCTAACAGCAATACAAAAGGTACCATGGGAGGGCAGAGGCGGGATTTTTTTTTTTAAGCCAGCCTGGAATGTGGACTTCAGATTTAGAGAAGGCTTCCCAGAGAAAGCAATATTAAACTGGGTCATACAGTGTGACCCACCCTGGGCTGTGGGTCACAATTTCTGGGACTCCCTGGGTTGTATCCATTTACCCAGAAATTAGCCTTACCTGGAGCACCTGGAGTCCCCTATTCCGTAGCTGACATGGGAATGTGTCGTCATAGGAAACCAGGACCCACAGTCATGCCCAGGGCCCTAAGAAACCCTATTCTGATGTCAGGTTATCTTTAAATACCAAGTGTGACAGCAGTGAAAACTAGTAACAGTTGCATGAGTAGAATAAAATGCAAGACAGGAAGGAAGGAAGGAGGGAAGGAAGGAAGGAAGGAAGGGAGGGAGGGGGATGGAGGGAGGGAGGGGGAGGGAGGGGGATGAGGGGAGGGAGGGGGAGGGAAGGAGGGAGGGGGAGAGAGGATGAAAGACCGAAGTAAAAAATATCAATTCAGATGGAGTGAAGTGAAAGGGAAAACCACCCAGATGATCGAAAACATCAATCTTGAGCAAAGCTTGTAGATGTTAATAATGCTTGACACAGCTCAGGGCATGCAGACAGTGTCCAGGAACAGTACATTGTAAATGTGTGGTCGGTCAGAAAGAGGATTCTGCAGAACCAGCAAATCATATAAATTCTGATGAAGGCATGATTAGCCTTCAGTGTGGGAATCTTCACCCCGAGTGATTTGTGGCCGACTAGGACAGCTCATAAGGTAAGCTGGAGGGAAGGAATTCCCTGGGGTCAATCCTCTTAAACCTAGCCCTACACACAACGAAAAGGGATGTCTAAATACCACCCAGACCTTGTTCTTGTCTCCGTGCAGACTCCCCACAGGTCATTCCGGGCCAAGACGTCCCATCCTGTTCACAACCGCCTAGGGAAGGAGATAGCCAAGCACCTGCATGTAGCCGGCTGCTCTAAGTAGTACTTTCTTGTTTCCTGCTGCATCACTGAGCTGAATGGAGCAAGTCATCTTACTTCTGGCTTTCCTCAGGCTCATCTGGCTCAAAGGGCCAGCCACAAAGGCTGCTGATTGGAATGTATCAAGGTTTGGGGTGGGATGGGGGTGGGTGAGTGGTGGTAGCAAACAGCAATGGGCTTTTTCCCCCAACAGCCACTCACTGCTGACAGAGGCAGGCAGGAGGGAAAGGAACAAGATGGGCTGAGTCTGCGAAGTGGCGGGGAGGGTGTGTGGGCCACCCCGAGGGCAAAACAAGGCACGCCCATCCCAGCACATGGATGCCCTCTAATTGGACAGTTTTGCTTTGGGCAGAGGACTTTGTCTCAATGGCTTCTTCTCTTAGAGACCTCGACATTAGCCCTTAAAACAACAGATGATCTCACCGGAAAGAAGAAACCCCTTTCAAATCAAAGGAGGCTGAAATTTGGATGTAAAAGTTTACCCGATACTATCAATTTTAGTTTGGGGCCAAATTACGAAAAGGAAAAAATTCTGGCAGGAACAAGTGAGTGGGTGATGACTGGAATGGGTCAGTGCTCAGAAATCCTACAAGTGAGGCAGGTGATGAGCCTCAGAAGAGAAGAGCTCCTCAGGCTGGGTGGAGAGCCTGGGCTGGGAGGACGTCCAGCTCGGTATCCGCAGTGCCTGATCATCGCCTGGATGAATGGAGTCAGCCACCCCGCGTTCAGCTCCTCTCTCCAACTCACTAGCTGTGTGACTGTCAGAAAATTATTAGTCCTTTCCTAGGCCTCAGTTTCCACATCTGAAAAAATGGGCAAAGGAAGAAAATATCTACCTCATAAGGTTATGAGAATTAACTGAGATAATCCACGTGACAGAGCAGTGAGTCCTGTATAAATGTTCAGGAAGTAAGTTAATGACATCTCCAAACCTTAGATCCCTCCTATGACCTTGGTATTGTTACTGCCAACAAACAGAGGAGGAAACTGAAAGTGAGAAGGTCTGGATAAATGGCCAAAGGTCACAGCGTTATACAATGGCCAGTCAGGAATTGCACCCAAGTCTAAATGGCTGTATCATTTCTATTCTTTCTCATTAATTCCACATTGCACGCACTGATTTTTTTTTGCAGCTGGTCTTGCTTTGTTTATATATAAATGTGTTTATATGTATATATGCTCTTACTTCCCAGATATTCTGCTCTGGTTTACAACCACAAGGATCTATAAGATACGGCAACTCTGATGTTTCTAATTTTTTGCTGTGAGCATGCTAAGAGCTCTTCCACAGCAGTGCCCGGAGTACCCACCTTACTTAAAAGAGCTGCAATAACCTGGACTAGTCTTGCCAAGTATCAAGGCCCATAAGACCGGTTTTCAAGGAACCAATTCTAAACAATGGTAATTTAATTTCCTCTACAATCTGGGCAATGCACACAGACCATGGAATGTGCAGACAAGAAGGGATGGTAAGACATGTTTCCGGCTTGGCCAATTTTTACTCCTTTCTGCAAGGTTGGACCCATTCCAAAAGGATGCTACATTCTGTGAAGAGAACTAAAGGACCAAAGAGAATACATTCATCAGAAGCTACCCCAAACAAAGGGCTCCCTCTGCCCTAAGTCCCTTAAGCTTCTCAGAAGAAAGGTGTCATTAGAGGTGAAACCTGCAGTTGGTATTAAGCCTTTGGCCCACACAGGCACTGTAAACATACTTTCCTGTCCAACTGTCCTCTGCTATTTTCTTTGAGAGCCTTGTTTCCTCACGTGCTTTGGACAATTTCAACTTGCCTAAAATCTGTCTTAGGCAGCAGTGTTTTTTTCCATTTCTAATTCAATCTCAGTTTTGTTGAAAGGACATGGAATTTGTATCTGGAAAGATGTTTTGGCCTGCAAAACTAAAAGTAGCTTATGCAAAAAGGAAAATGTATGAGTTCACATAACAAGAAGGCTGGAGCTAGGGTCATCTTAGGTCAGTGAACTCAGCAATTCAAATGCACAATCATAGACCCAGGTACTTTCCATCTTTCCTCCCTCTTCATGTCAGCAGGTCAATTATATCCCTCTTGACTGCAAATGACAACAATACCCAAAGGCCAAAGGGTGGCTCTCTTCTGTGGGTCAATTTTTAAGAGCAAGAAGAATATTCCCAGAAGCCTCCAGAGCAGACAGGTCCTCATGTTCCATTGACCAAGGGTGAGTCACTGTAAACTGTAAATCAGTCCCTGGCAAGAGGTCACTAGACAAGTCAAGATTTACAGTGTGGGGCTAGTAAGAAGGCCAGTTGCTATGGATACACAAAGTTGCTCCATACCTTTGTCCTATGAACAAAGAAGAGTGGCAGTGGATGTCGAGTGGGACACCAACAGTGTCCGCCATGATATCTGAAGTCATACAGAACTGGGTTTGAAGCCAGACTCACCATTTACACACATAGACGATTTCACCTCTCGAAATCTCAGTATCTTCACTTAGAAAATAGGGCTGAAAGTACCTACTGCAGGGTGGTTGGTGAGGGTTAAACAAGGCCATGTTTGTGATACAGTGAAGAGCACAGCACGGAATAGTAACTTAATAGCTGTTGGTTTCTCCTGTTTTCCTTTTTACCTTCCTTTTGGAAAGCTTTCAGCATATGTGTTTCCATTAGAACTAGAGGACTTTCTCTTATCACTACATGTCTGTGTGGTCTGCCACTCATTCTCCTGCCTCTTCTTGTGATTTCTGGTTTCACAACACTATTAGTACTATCAGTACTGCTTTTAAGAGTGTCATTATTACCGGTTCTTAATACTACTACAGGGATAATTGATACATGTGTAGTATAAAGTGATATTCGCCCAAGGTTCATATCTGTTGTCCTATTTGACCCTGATAATGTGGTCAATTGGGGATGCTCCAATTAAAAGTAATGAACCAATTTATTTCCTTGTAATTTGTTATCTTTATTAAGTAAGAGCCTTCCATGCACTTTGTCCAATGAATATACCCACACATTAATCTCGATCAGTTGCCAGCAAGTACTTAATGAGGTCTTTGTTGGCACGGTTTAAGATGCTCCTTTGCTCTATTTACCATTTGTGGAGAAACTTAAGAAAGGCAAATTCATATATTTTGTCACTAGATAAGTTTCCTACTGCCCTGAGAAAGAAACAAGTATTCCGTTTGCATAACAGAATACAAAAAGGGCTAATGAGGATGCATTGGCTTAGATTATTATTAAAAGGCACATTTATTTTTAAAAATTGAAGACAATCTCTAATATGTATGAGTTGTAATTGGTCTTAGGTAAGTGCTACAGAAAATATTCTGCATTAGAGCAGAGCTTATGGTCTCTTTTTAACTTTCTTTACTATTTCTAAGCAGTTTTTTTGCTGTCCAAAGAGAACATTCATTAGTTCTTAATCAGTCAATCATTTGTTGAGCACCTACTATGTGCAACATTGTGCTATGTGAAGCAGACAACACAAAGGCAAGGAAGACCGGGTCCTGATCCGTGAGTGTAACATTCCGGTTAGAGGGAGGAGACACATGCAATCAGCTGATAGATTCAGGGCCGTAATATGTTGTGGAAGGAGACCTGGAGTGGCTTCCAGCACTGTCACAGCTGGTGGGTGACCCTGGGAAAACTATTTATCTCCCATGGGCCTCAGTTTCCCTCTTTTGTAAAATGAGCAATTTGAACCAGAGTGTGCCTAACGGTGGTCAAATTCTAAAATTCTGTGATTCTCTAAACAGTCTAAAACTCACTAAAAGCTGGAATAGTCAGCAAAGGTTTGCCGGCTGATCTAGACTTGAAGTGGTTTTGAAGGATGGAGAAGGTCAGCATGTGTGGAAGGAATCTGAGAGAGGGGAGGAGAACACATTCAGGACAGCAGGAATTAGAAGGAACAAGTAATGACTTGGGGGTCATCGTGTCATCCTGGCTGGAGTGAAGGCATGTGTTGGACATTCGCCATTGGCATCCAACTGGACAATAAGCGTGGAGCCAGTTAACCTTGATGTTGCCAGTACACAGAAGGCTTCTCCCTCTTATCTTTTTTATTTCCATCCATTTTCTCTCCCTCCTTTTCTTTCTCTCTTACCTCTTCCTCTTCTACTTCTTCTTTCTTAATATTTTTTCTCCAACTCCCCTTGTCTTCTTCTCCACATTCTTTTCTTTCTATTGTGATGGAGTTTTTAGTTTTTACAAAGCACTTTGTCCTACATGATACTTTTAAACCAGAAAATAATGCATACCATTCCCAAGCTTCTGGGGATTCAGACTCTGGAGCTAGAGAACCTGGGTTTGAGTCCCTGGTCATGCCATTTACCAGCTGTATGGCCTTGGTTAAGTTCCTAACTCCCTGTACTTTAATGTCTTCTCTTGCAAAATGAGGATAATAATGAAACCTAACTCATAGAGTTGTTGTAAGAATTCAATGAATAACTAAAGCACTTGTAACAGTGGAGGGCACCTGGTAGGTTCTATGTGTGTTAATTATTATTTGGAAAAGACCTATCAGGTCATTTTCTGTTCTGCCTATGTGAGTCATACGGTGAATGTTTTTCTAGGTTTTTGTGCCCAGCATCCACAGTTTGTGACCTACTGACAACTTTTACTTGAGCAAATTGGAGCACCCCCTGAGCTAATCATTTAAATGTGCTAACTGAAATTTCAAGAACATTTTAAAGCCTTCTGAGTAAGGCCACGGCCTGAAGCTGCAGCCATTTTAATTAGTTGCACCTTCTCTGCCCTGTGATCCAGAAATCTCTAATTGCACCCTGGCAGCCTCCTGCCCCCCGTCACAGATCTGACTTTACCTGCTACTATTTAAATTTTATGAATCATGCTCCCTCTGTTTGAACTCCTGAAACCTCTGAAACTAAATGAGTAATTATCAAGATGCAATTGTCACAGATTCTAAAAGATGCTGCAAAAAGATTTTTTCTTCTTTTTCTATGAAACTTTTTTCCCCAGTTGTCTCCAATTTACAGCCATGAGCATGAAGAAAATGTCAGCTATTCCTCCAATGAACAGAGAAGAAGATTCTCAGAATCAAGAAGACTGACATCCAGTAAGGAAACACCCACTTCTTCAAAAGGTGGTTTGAGTGTGCCATGGCAACCCCTTCTGGGCACTAACATTAAGGCTTGCCTTAGTGCTCTCCTCCATACATTGACTCAGTGGAAGCTTCTGGCATGAATGTCAATGAGAAAATGGCTATAGTGCCAGGAGCCCCCAGTAGCACAGTGAGGCTGCTCCTCAATGCAAAAGCATCATACTCCTAGTGATGGGCTCTTTTCTTGAATATCCTCGGTATATTCTGACTTTTTCCACTTGGGCAAAATTTTTTTTAAACATCTTTATTGGAGTATAATTGCTTTACAATGGTGTGCTATTTTCTGCTTTATAACAAAGTGAATCAGCTATACATATACACATGTTCCCATATCTCTTCCCTCTTGCGTCTCCCTCCCTCCCACCCTCCCTATTCCACCCCCTAGGTGGTCACAAAGCACAGAGCTGATCTCCCTGTGCTATGCGGCTGCTTCCCACTAGCTATCTACCTTACGTTTGGTAGTGTATATATGTCCATGCCACTCTCTCACTTTGTCCCAGCTTACCCTTCCCCCTCCCCATATCCTCAAGTCCATTCTCTAGTAGGTCTGTGTCTTTATTCTCGTATTGCCCCTAGGTTCCTCATGATCATTTTTTTTTTTTTTTAGATTCCATATATATGTGTTAGCATACGGTATTTGTTTTTCTCCACTTGGGCAAATATTAAGGTCTAATGCTACAGGCTGTAGAGCCATTAGACTTAACAGCTAAAAAAAAAATACATATTCAGGAAACACTGCAATGGGAACAGATCAGTCTTAATCATTTGTAATTTTATCTTCCATTTATGTACCATTGCATTGCATCCCTGCTTTCAAAATTCTTTCCTCTCCTAATTTCTATAGTCCTCCTGTTCTTATTTGTTCATCCATTCATTTATTCAAAAATATAAGAGGAGCCCTTCTTATGTATTGGGTTTTCCCATTTCCTTTCTCTATAACACTGGCTCCTCCTCTTCTTCCTACTCTTTAAATATTGATGTTTCCCAAGGAGGTCTCATCCTCGATGCACTACTCTCTTCAGTCTTAAAGCTCTCCTGTGAAAGATCTCATCCATCTTACTGGGGCCTTTACCCTCTACATTTTCAAGACTTCCTGAAAATGATACTCTATAAGTTCTATACCCACATTAGCAGCTGCCTATTAAACATCACCTCTTCCACATCCCACAAGTTAATATTTCCAAAAGAGGACCTGCTATCTTCTCCCCCATACCCACTCTTTTCCTTATAATCCTGAAGTTGATTGATGTCTTTAATTTCCACCTGGAAATTCAAGTTACAGATTTTATGGTCAAGCCCTGCTCTGTCTACTGCCTTGGTAAGCACCACTCCCATCAATCTCCTAGATGTCCCTTGAAGACAGCACTGCCCCTGACCCTCACACCCTTTAGCTTGGACTAATCCACTCTAAGCCACTCTACTCAGCTTTGGTTCATCCTCCACACAGACAACACAGTTAGGTTCTTGAAAAATAAGCTGAAAATGTCCTCCCTTGCCCAAAACAAGACAAGACAACATGCAAAGGGGAAAAAGCCTGTTGCTATTCATTGCTGACTTTAGGATTATCCAAAGTTCTTAGCCTCACATATCAAACCCTTCACAGTTCCACCATAACCCAGCTCTCCAGCCGCATATCCCACCAATTCCTCTTCTATACCCACCTTCTGCCACAGTGACCATCTCACCAGTCCCCAGAAGTACCAGGAACTTTCAAGGTATTATACATTTATTCACACATTCTAGCTTCTTCTTCAAACCATTCTTTGTCTATTCATCCCTGCTTATTACTTTATTGCGCAACTTTCTCTAACTTCCCAGGCAGAGGTAATGGATTCCACAGAGCTATGTGTGGCTACTCATATCAGTATTTTTAAACCTCTCACTTTATCATGAATGATTCATTCACATATCCATCTCTCTCTCTAAGGTTGGAAACTCCTTGAGGATTGAGATCATGTCTCAGTCATTTTTGTATCCAAAGTGCTGTGCAGAGAGCCTGGAACACAACAAGTTCCCACTAGATGTTCACTGCATAGATGGATGGATGGATGAATGGACAAATGAATGTACAAATGGATGGATAGTTTCTACTGCCTTTTTAGTAGGGATGGGATTAAAAATATAAAGTTTTAACCTTATGTATAACACTGGATTCTTTCTGCTATTGATGAAAAGAGATCCAACTCAAGCTAGCTTAAGCAAATATTTGGTTCATATGGTTGAGAAATTCAGGGATGGAGCAGGGCCCAGAGTCTGAAACGGACTTAAAAAGTGTCATCAGCTCATTTTCCCTCATATGTGCACATGCTCACACTCACTCTCTTTTTTCTTCATCTCTGGTCTCTGGTTTTTTTCTTTTCTCTTTCTCTTGATTATTGGTCTCATTCTTTCCTGCAGCTGATAAGCGTCCTGTACAACTAGAGCCAGGGAGGCAAGACAGCCTCAGGATTACAGCATACCCTAATGACCCCAGGAGAAAAGAGTGAGCTTCTTTGCCTATAAGTTATCTATAAAATCCTAGTGAAGGATTCTAGTAGAGCATTCAATGTGGCCGGCTCAGCGGATACACAGATGGGCCAGGCCTGGACCAGTTTCTCACCACTTTGGCCTGGGGAGGAGGGGACAATGTCCTTTGACTAGTAGCCCCATGGAACCACATGCAGTGAGGGCAAGACAACTCCTCAGAGAGCAGTAATATGATTTTACAAAGGGGGAATGGATGCTGGGAGGCAAAAGGGACAGATTTCCACCACACCCTGAAGTTCCTTTATGCATGTAAGCTGCAACTTGGCACACTGGAAAATGTGGTAAAGATACCTAATTTTTAAAAGATAGGCATTTAAATATTTGCCAAATAAATTATACAAATAAAAGTAAGAAAAAGATTTAAGTGTTAGAAAACCCTTGTACATTTGAATCTATGCCTTTGTTTTAGAATACATCTAATTAGAAGTGTCAAAGTGAAGAGAATTTCTGAATTTTCTTTGCCTCATCAGAAATTAAGTTGATCCAGGAATTTCGCCAGAGGTCGATCCCTGTGAATCTCAGGCTTGTTTTCCTATGTGGCACATTACTGGAAACATCTGAAATCAGAGCTGCTTCACAGTTCTCTCTCAAACTTGGTGATTTAAAAATCTCATCTTCAAATGCATTTTCTCAACTTAATTCTCCCATACTACATACTTGGTGGCCCTTCCATTTGTCTATTTTTGGAAGAACAGTGCAAGGTCTACAAACACTTTTTTTGAAAACCTAGGTCTTACCATTTCAAGGCAAGGAGTCCCTGGATCAAAATGGAACCACAGGTTCCACTTGGCATCATTCAGTCAAACTTATCAGCAGAGGACAGATATTTTTCTCGGAAATCAGGGCTTCATCAAGACCACAGAGTACAAGTGAATCCTGCAATCTACATTTGCAACATTTGCGACCTGGAAACCAGCCCCAGGTAGGCAGGGAGACTGACACTTTTCACTACTCCAAAACCCTGTTGCTTGATACTTCCCTGATCTCCCTCGACACTTCTTGAAAACGGATTTCATTTGCTGTTCTTGAAATGTTGTTTGCACTTAAATCACATGTTCTAAATTAGTCCCTAGTTACTTTAGGGCAGGAACCATGCAGTGTCTTTTCGTGTCTTGCACAGTGTTCATGGACCCTCAGAAAAATACTTATTGAATGAACTGAGATCTTTTTATATCCTTTCAATTCTGTCAGCCCACATAAGACAACTTAAGAGCAAGACTGTGCGGGAACTTTTCCAGTCCATGTTCTTTATTCCAGAATCCTTGAACACAGCTGACATATTCAGAGGTACGTCTGAATTCAGAGGTATAGTGGACAGTTCTCTGGAGCTCCTCCACAGTATTGAAAGTTTTTACTTTGAGATCTTGACCTTCTAACAGTAACAGAGCTTGGGTGGTGACCTAATTGTTGGAAAGATACCCCTTTGGAATGATGGGTAAGTGACAACCAATCATCATTGCAAAGTCTCTGCATAACTGGTATCTGCCCTGTCTAGTTATTCTCATGAAAGGTGAGTTGTCTATGTTAAATTTCTGGAATATGGCCTGAGGTGTCTCACATAAGAGTAGTTAGCCAAAGGCTGATCAACTGTGCAGATATAAAGTATATTTGGCTATACTTCAGTGAGGTGATAAAAGGCAATATTTATTTTCAAACTTTTTATTAATTATATCTTATCAATCTCTTTCTCAAGAAGATACCACTAAGATTCTTCAGTTTAGACATCCTAACTTTGGTCCACTTTACCTTAAATTGGACATTTTTAATATATAAGCTTTCAGAAATAATTACAATTCACACTTCTTTCTCCCTAATCAGAATTTTTAAAATTACACTCTATAATTACAATGTACTGTAAGAAAATGTCGAGTGGATAACCCTGTTGCACTGAAATGTTTTTGCTGTAAGCAAGTCTATCCTTTAATGGAATATTTGTCAGTGCATGTATTCATAGAAGCACTCTCAAGGCATGTGCTCAGAAGTTAGGAAATAATTATATTTCTAAACATAATCTTTTCTAATCATCCCATTTTGTTTTACTTAAAAATAACCTGGGGGTTTCTAAGACAGGCACAATTATCTCTGATCTCGGCTCTGAGGTATCATCATTATAGAAGATGATCTGGGATGGGGGAAACAAACTCATAGGTCGACTTCTCTTCTCTTTCCCTGAAAATCTTCAATCTTATTACAAATAAATACACTAGCAAGGAACTGTCTAACTTTAGCCTCTAGCTTGTTAAAGAAGATAAGATAGAAAGCACTGAATTTACAGTAATATTTAATACTTCGTCCATGCAGTTTTAATACATGGTGATGTTCACCTGTCTGTAGACAAGGCTCAGTTCAGTTCAACAAACTTTAATTGAGCTCCTAAATTATACCAAGAACTCTGCTGACTTTCAGGGGCACCAGGGTGAAGATGAGAAGGTTTTTGACTTACAGAGCTTACTATATGGGAGACACACACACAAAAAAAACAACCAAATATGCAGTTCCAATACATAAGTTATGCCCACATCGATACAGGAGCACAGATGAGGTTGGGGTGTTCTTAGGGGCCTTCTGCCATACACTGTGCCTGGGCTGAGGCTCGGAGAAGTAAGTATTTTGTAGGTGGGAAAGGCGACAGGACAAAGGGAACAACAAAAACAGTCGGTCCAATGCTGTAGGGAGCAGCCTGGTGTTTCTTCAACAAGATCTCTTAAACTGGGGTAGGATAGAGAATAAGGCCAGTGAGTGGCAGGTCCCTCGGGATTTGTGTGCCACAGTTGAATAAGAATCTTGGATTGCTCTGAATAAGAACTAGTCTCCGGCCAGGCCCTGGTCTTCCAGGATGTGAAAGCCATGGGGCCAATCCCAAGCTAAAGTATTGACTGCACCTTCAGAAACCCTTTGTAACGGCTCCTCCTGCATTCAGAATCCTATTCCACCCTTGTGTAAAATCCTCAGACCGTGCCTGAAGCTGTGGGTCTTTCTTGCCACCATCGTATTTAAGGAAAGATTATCAAACACTTGCCTCATTTCAGTGATTGCAGAGACAAATGATAAACGGTCAGACCCTGGCCTCAAGAAACTCACAAGCAAGTATTCATCCTGGGTACCATCCCCTCAAGACTCCGAGGGCACTCCACGGTGGCAATTAGCCAAGGTGGTAGACAAAGCCTGGCAGTGTTAAATGGAGAAGACTATGTTCTCAGTCCTCCTTCCCTTTCCAAGTAACATATATACATTGTGTCAGTGGCCTTCCTAAAAACTCTGCCCCTGTCTTCAGTCTAACCAAGAGAAGTACAATTTTCTAATTATTTATGTTTTCATATTAGCTTCTTTCTTCAGAAGCTTTCAGAGTGTTTTAAAACTTTTTAAGAATTTGTGACGTTAGTTCATTTTTATACTAAGATACAAGGAGGTGGAGAGATGTACAAAGTATGTAAGCTTTTTTGGCAAAATGAAGACTGCTGTTCTGTAGGCATTTTACACCAGGTGGAAGAGGAGAATGGCATTGGCGCCAGAAAGTGGCGGACAGAGTTTGTTAATAAAAATTGTCATCAATAAACAGTTCCTGAGCATCTTTCAGATTTGAGGTGCTGGGGACCCAAAGCATTTTGATAAGTGGTGTCTGCCCTCAGTGGGCTGACCATCTTACTGAGGGACAGGTAAGCCTGAGGGCAGGAGCTCAGGGGCTCGGATGGAGAAGAAGCAGCACAGAGGAGGGGGTGATGTGAAAGGTTTAGATGGCAAGAGGGTGTGCAGGTAGAACAGGAAGCAGCAACAGCGGGTCTGAGAGGCGTAATGGGATGAAGAGGATACTATGTCATCCAGAGGGTGAGCCCATCCATGCTGTTGGCTAATACCTCAGACCTAGCAGGAACCAGCCATGGCCAAGCAAGTGTGAGCCTTCAGGAGGGGAAAATGCCTGCCAGTTCTGGCGAGAGTGGCCTGCTGTCTGACCGGCCTGTTGTGCTGTGAGGAGGGGCTTCCGGCTCCACTCCTGGTGGGCAGCTCCTCGCTGAGAGGCTGCGGTCTGAGCCAAGGTCCGAGGTTGGCCGTTAAAGCTCCCACTAGCTGGAGGCCTGGTCTCCAGGGCCCGACAACCTCTCACAACTCAACCCAAGCTCTGCAAAGTCATATTAGCTATAGTTAGGGCAATCCTATAATTCATTGAGCAAACCCAGAAAATTCTGAAAGGGAAATAGGGCACCATCAGTAACTCAGCACAAACAACAGATTTCAACGGGGACTTTCTTGGCTTGGGACATAGACTCACCTTAGCTGTTGATCCTGAAAACCCCTGATGCGTGGCCAGGCACGATGCCTGCTGTACATTTCTGTCTAACACCCCTTAATAATTCGAAGAATCAGAATGACCAGTAAATGCTGAGATCTGGAAGCCAAGTTTTGCAACTAGAGAGAACCCAGACTGAGGTTTATTTTATTAATCCAAGATATTATAGAATCACTAACCATCCTTAAGTAAACAAATCCCAGCTGCAGCTCACCCCAGACCACAACACACAGAGCTTCCATGTGAGAAGCCGTTCAACAGACAAGTCACACTTGCATGAGGGAGCGCTCCTTTGTAACTTCTGGATTGGAGCTCCTATAGGACCCCTGCTGTTTTCTTTGTCCTCTGTGTTTCCTCTGTCCCTTGTCTCTGCCAGCTGGCAGCCACATAGGTTTTTCCTGGGTGCCCTAGTTCCAATTAAACCAGATGAATAAATTTCGTATATACTATAGCCTGTGATTCAAGTCAGATAAGCCCAAACACATTCTTCAAGTTTGGTAAAAATCTTCCTAGCCATTTTCATCTGATGTGATAATCAATAAACAGATTGCAATTTAATATAAATTATAGATATTATCGAGAAGTAAAAAAAAAAAAAAAAAGACTCTTTCCCCAAGATCACTGATCTGTGAAGAAAATATTTGCTTTAGGGGCAGAGCTCAAGTATTACAAAATTAAAACTTTACATAGAACTAGGCACCCCTTTTATTTGAGAGATGACCTAGTGTGATAGAATAACTTAGATTTTGGACTCTGACGGATTTGAGGTTGATCTAGCTATGTGACCTTGGAAATGTTTTTATTTATGAAGGGGACTACCTACTTATTTTATAATTACTCAAAAGAAGTTCCTTACAGAAAAATTTGACTTGAAGGCATGCGATTTAAATTTATGACATTGCTTCAACTGCCAAAATTTGTCCAGATGAGCTAATCAGAGGATTAGTGAGCCATCTTCCCTGTGACATGAGTTACCATAAACTTTCTCTTGTTATAGAGCTAGACACTTAATGTTACCCAACTCAACAAAAATAAAGAGTATTCTTAAACTCACTGTGCCATGTCACTTCCTGCATGGTGGAACCCATTTGTGGACAAGGCAGATAAAATGAGGACTATTAGAGAAATAGAGGGATGAAAGGCATGCATTGTTTTCCCAAGTCTACGGCAGCAACGGAACAATGGCATTTTCTTATGGGTAGGAACAGGTTTGCTTTCAGAGCACTTCTCTGTATTTTCCTTGGATCCAGGACTTGTCAGCGAGGACACAGTAAAACCCAAGGATAAGACTCAATCAGCAATAACTCAACAACGCTCATAGGAAGGGTGGTTTTCAAAGGCAATTAGGAAGCTGTTTGTAATTTGAGCTTCTAAAACCACCTAGGGAAGTTCACAATTCACCAAGTTGGAGAAAAACATGACTGTCTCCCTTTGTGACAGGGATGCATAACGTAATGGAAGGCCCCACTGTGGGAGGGCCTCATTCATGTTACTTTATGTTTGGCCCTTATATTTAAGACCCAGAATGGTTTCAATGAAAAGGACTCTAGAGAAGGTTTGTAGTTTATAGGATTAGCACTCACAGAGTAGATGTCTACACATGTGGAATGATTTTAGAACACACTCTAGTCTTCCCCAAAAACCTCCACTGATGGTTTAGTCCCAAATTTCTAAAGGGTCAAGGCCTTTTACTTGATTATAAGTAGTAAAGTTTATTACTACATATCCTGACTTATTACAATTTAATTTACACCAAACTTTATTTAACAGGCTTCTCACCAAGAGTATTTGTTTTTCACAAAACTCTAAGAAATGATAGAAAGGCATTATTATTATTACATAAACTTATCATTGTAGATGATTTAGATTAGCTCTTTGGACAGGTGTGGGATAGGGAGATCAATGGTGGAACTGGAGTTGGAGGAGAACACAGAAAAGATTCAAAGTAACCATTAATATGCCTTTCAACTCAGCAAATATACTTCTGGAAATGCACCCCACATGAGTACTTACCCAGATGGATTTAAGGATATGTGTATAATGATACTCACTGTTCGGGATCACAAAAAACTGGAAACAAACCAAGAGTCAAGTAAAAATAAATTGTGGGGCTTCCCTGGTGGCGCAGTGGTTGAGAGTCTGCCTGCAGATTCAGGGCACACGGGTTCATGCCCCAGTCCGGGAAGATCCCACATGCCGTGGAGCGGCTAGGCCCGTGCGCCATGGCCGCTGAGCCTGCGCGTCCGGAGCCTGTGCTCCGCAACAGGAGAGGTCACAACAGTGAGAGGCCCGCGTACCGCAAAAAAAAATTTAAAAAAAATAAATAAATTGTGGAACATCCGCAAACTGGGATCGTGTGGAGCAGTTAAAAAGAATAGAACTGTGAACTGTAGGCTACTGTGTAAAGATGTTAAGAATAAATTGCACATCAGCATGTATAGCATGACCTCATTTCTGATTACACAAAATGAGGAGCTAGCTAGATAAATAATAGATCCTTATATATATCAGAATTTTCAGAAAGTTGCTCTATGGTTACCTAGGGAACAGGCCTAACAGAGTGGGAAGGTGGACTTATACTTTTCATTATGGACATACCGGTTCACATTTTTGAAATTTTTATGTATAGTAATAACTTTACTTTTTAAAACAATAATAAAGCAGTTGACTTTTAAGCATGCGTAAAGTTTTATATGGAAGGAAAAAGGAAAAGAAAAAAAGTCATGGAGGGCTTACATGTGCCAGAAACCCAGCTCTGCATAAGACATCACATCTAACCTTTATAGCAACTCCGTAAGCCAGGATTTTTCTTCACTTTGTGAGTGAGAAGTGTAGGCCCCATAAGACTAATTCGTTACCATCACAAGCTACAAGAATAGATTCAACCCAATTTTCTGAGACTGCCCCCCCCAATCCCCATGTATGCATTTCCATAGGACACACTGATATGATGACACACAAAGGTAATGAGAATAACACCAAACAAAAGCAAAAAGATTCTAGCTTCTGGAATTGGAAACTGAAACCTAAGACTTGTCCCACAGGGTAAGCCCCATGGTGTGAAAGGCCACACCTTGATCTCTAATGCTAACAAGTAATAATTGTGCTGGTGCACTTGTCCTTATAAATGGCTTTGCAAATATGTTCCTAGGGTTGTTGCATGAAAAAATAAATAAACAAATAAATAAAGGCAAATCAGAATGGAGCAGATCCAAAGAACAAAGTGGGAAAAAAGGATTAAAGAGAGGCAACAATGAGAACTAGCTTTGCCATATTTCAAAAATCTTCTGTTGTTGCTTTCAGGATTCTAAAATGAAAGCAAATTTTTTTTTTCTTTCAAGGCTAAATGGTAAAATGGAAAACTAATTTAATGTTGCCTTTGTTTTACCTTCAAAATAAAATTAAAGTCACTCTTTTATAGAAATGGTTCTCCTTACCAAGGTTAAGAAATCGTTGAACAAAATCCTATGAAATTATTCATTTCTCTGTGATTTTTTTTCTCTTTTGTTCTTCTACAGTTCAGAAAGCTTACTGACTTGTAAGTGACTCCTCATGCTAATATGCACAATATTTATACATCTATAAGTAATACCCACTTGCCCAGTGGCATTCCACACAGAAAAAATAGAATTTTATGTATCATTAAGCAGTTTCCAAGGTGTCGGCAATTTCATGCAAAGCATCAGGGTAGTAACTAGTAGCACTACTTACTAAATAGCAGAGTGTTTGGAAATTTTTAAACCACTGCACTGGATACACCTGGACTCCCTGATTGAACTAAACTCTCCCTCTCCCATCCACATGGGTTCAGCCTCTTTATGATGATTTCTCTGTAGGGAAGAGAGTCTGGGAAGGTGGGGGAGGTCAGAGGCTCCAGCAGTCCCAGTGGCTGTCAGCAGAGAGACCCAGTGACAAGAGCCAGCTGCATGTTTGCAGGACCCATTACAAAATGAAAATGTGGGGCCTCCTGCTTAAAAAGCAAGAAAAATGTGTCATTAACGGTATTTTTTAAAGTTTTTTCCTTTTTCTCTGTGCTTTCTTTCTCTCGACTTGTCATGGTGGTTTTTTTTTTTTTCTTTTTTTTTTTGCTGTACGCAGGCCTCTCACTGTTGTGGCCTCTCCCGGTGCGGAGCACAGGCTCCGGACGCGCAGGCTCAGCGGCCATGGCTCACAGGCCCAGCCGCTCCGCGGCATGTGGGATCTTCCCAGACCGGGGCACGAACCCGTGTCCCCTGCATCGGCAGGCGGACTCTCAACCACTGCGCCACCACGGAAGCCCTGTCATGGTGCTTTTTACTTGCTATTTAATATCTTTCTAAGTAGAGAACAATATCAAAAATTTAAATTATTAGCATGAATTTTACCATTCATCTTTTTATTATACAGTGTGAGTTTTATAAAAGGACATTTAACTCAAATGCAGATTCAAATGCAGATGCATTGAAATTACACAATTCATTTTTCTTAGTTCATACATGCATACGTATTTTGTTATCATAACACTGGAAACATTGCACAAAACTAACTAAATGCTTTTATTTAACTTCTTGATATGTGCACATTCTACCAATACTTTCTTCCTTTGGCTTACTGATGAATAAGGGAAGACTGGACTATGGGTTGCCCTGTCTTTCCCTTTCCTTCTGTGTCATCATTTTCAGCATAAGTGGGTGACTAATACAAGGAAGTAACAGATGTTAAGAAAGAATCTCGAAGATTCCTTGGGCTTTCATGTTCTTAGAACATCGCTGCTTTGTTTCAGCATTAGAAGCAGGTTCCATACTGAGTTTGAGTCTAACTGAAGTTCCACACACTGTGAGTCCACCAAAACTCTGTGCTTACTGGGCATTGTCAATACTATATGAGAATGCAGAAGAAAGGAATGGTGACACTCAGATTGTGTGTATTTCCTTTGTTCAAGCTCATGCTCCATTGCCCCACTGGACATAATAGAAAACACAAGTTCAAAGATAAAATTATTAAGAATTTAAAAATAGCAACAGGAAAGGAGTGAACCAAGCATTGAGCCTTCTGAGTGGGAGGCCCTTTGTGACTGCACAGGTCAGACGGCCATGAACCTAGCTCAGCTTTTGAATCACCAAAGGCAAGACTGTGTCCCTTCCCATGACACAGCAACATCCAGGGAGGCTAGCTCTGCAAAGGGAGAGACGGGGGCTGGGGGGGAGAGTGAAAGAAGAGAAAAGTCCCACACCCCAGAAGAACTGGATAATAATACAGCAAAAATGTCATTCTAGTCCACTCCCAGCCTAGACTAGTTACGATGGTCAAATTGGCCAATATTTTGCCAGAGCATTCAAAACACTTTCTGGCCCCTCACAAAATAATAGTTTGTTGTCAGTGCTATTTCCAGGCAATATACAGTTAAATATATTTTTCAAGCACAGAAAGATTTTCCAATGTATTATAATATAATCAGTGGCAACAATTCTCTTCTATCCTGGGTTGACAGTTACACTGTGCTAAAATGTCAAATGTGTATGAAAGCCCCTCAACATTTATGAAGGATATACCCCACGTCCTTAATAATCCCTAACTAGAGAAAATGGAATGATCCTGGATGTTCCATAAATTATTTTCTGTGCATGTCTTCACACCACAAATTTATTGCCTTTTCACCTGTCACTATGTCTGTTTCTCGTTCATTGGGTATTGTTACATAAATAAAGTTTATTTTTACTTCTTAAGAGTTACTATATTAAATAGTGAGTAGAAAAACACAAAAATGATTCACTTTCACGACCCAGAGGCACAGATCATGTGACTAAATTTGGTGCCTCAAAAAAATTGCAAATGACTACATACCCTAGGCTGACTAACTAAAATGGCCAAGTGTTAAATCTTCAGATATCCAGGACATGCTTTCTATTTCTACATCCATCAGACCTAAAATGTATACTAAGTCTTCCTAAGCGACTTGCAAAAAGTAAAGACTGTTTGCTACTGATAGGACTTGAGGCTTTTATAACAATTTTTCTAGAACCTACACTCTTCTCAGGTATGAAGCCTTTGATTACTCTGCAGGAATCCTAACTGATGCTTACAAACTTTTTTTAAAATGTTTTAAACTTTAGTACTATTAATTTTTAGCTAGGGTAAAGGCAAGCCCCCATAACAGAGGCATCAGGAAAGTCACTAAGTTATGAACACTGTAAACATCATAGCGACACTCTCTATTGATTTGTTTATTCCTTAATTGAGCAACTATTTTCCTAGCACTGTGTTAGATGGGAGGGATGCAACAATGAATAAAAGAGGTGCGATGTGTGCTCTAAGGAGCTTAGGGATCGGTGAGGAAGATAAACATTAAACAATATACCGCCAACCTAAGTACTTACCTGCGTGTGTGTGTGTGCACGCATGTGCACTTGCATCAGATAGGTGAGGAATGGAAGGTAAAATTAAGGCGTGCAAGTGGTGTCAGGGAAGGCCTAGAGGAAAGAGAGGGAGTCACAAGGATGGGTAGGGAATCAGAGTTGGAGATTTTTCCACGTCAAGGTAACAGTGTGTGTAAAGTGCTATGCAGAAGGCCTTTTAAGCCACACTAAGAATGTTGGACTTCACCCCAGGCAGTGGGATCTCAGAAAGGCATCTCAGAGGAGGTGGTACCACTGACACACTAGGTCTTGCAAAACGGTGACATAGCAAGTATATTGTGGTTCAACGTAATGTGTTGGACCAAAGCTCACAAAGCCAGGAATCTATCGTAGAAGAGCTTTCAAAACCTCTGTCCCTTGGCATCTTGGTTTCTCTTTCTAAAATGGAGAAAATATCAACTGCTTATTCTTCTTAAGAGAGCACTTCATGCCATACATTAAGTTTCATTGCCTGAGGTGTATAAAACTGCTTAAACTGACGAAAGAACTTAATCAGATTACATTATTAATATATTATGAGTTATTAGCTACAGATGTAAGGTTAAACAGCAAGTTAGCTCAGTTAATATTCTCCCAGATAATAGACATGAAAGTTAACTGAATAAAGGCCAAACAGTGAGCCACAAACTCTTAAGATCTCATCTCTTAGTAGAAGGGCTGCCCTCGGTGTAAGATCTGGTATCTGTCATAGAAAAGTCACTGTGATGTAAAATGTCTGTCTCTTGGCTCCTTGGGGTATAATGCCATCTTCACTAGGGTTTATTGAGTTCTTTCAGTTTATAGCCTTTTTCAGTATACCTGTTACTTAGTTGTCATTCTCAACCAGGTTCTGATGGATGCTAATGGAAGAAAGGTGGGCACCAGCTCTCTCAGTTAAAAACAGTAGGATCTTTCAGTTATAATACACCGCGAGCACCACTCTGTTTAGCACCAAATTAGTCTCTAAATGCTCTGTTTGTGTTGCTTTTGACTCCTTAACAGACCATTCTCATAACTGCTGTAGGTCTGGACACATAACTATGCCCAGAATGATATTCATGGATTAATCTCGAGACCATGCCCAGACCACTGCAGCCTCTTCTTAATAGTGTGTTGTGCTCACAGTTGCTTCTTGGTCACATCACCATGGAAGGCAAGCAGAAATGGATCAGGTTCAGTATTTTCAGGCCAAGGTGAAAGTGTAAAAATAAAGTACTGTAGTGACCACAACTGTGGGTCTGCGGAAATCATTTCCAGCAACAAACTTTGGTACTGATTTTAGCTAACTAAAATTTCAGTTTAAATTTTATTGCGTAGTTGAAAAAATTGGTAAATGAATTCTTTTATTAGACTCCAACAAATTAATTGACTATTTAACAATAGACTCATACAAAATTTGACTTGAGTGAATTCTGTATTTCACACCAGGATAATAAGCATAGTCAATATTTTGTTAAGATTAGAGTAGAAAGCATGTTTAAATGCTGTCTTTCTGAAGATCAGTTGCAACAAGACAATTCAAGCCTTTGCTAATTGTTCTTCCTTGCTACAGGCTTTGGTCTTTAAAGCAGTCAGAAAAAAATTCTACCTACTTTATCATCTATCATGATTTCTACTGAACTCTTTTGCAAGATTTTATTACTCCAGTCTCAGGAGGTGCTCTCTGAAAAACATTTCCATGAAAAAAGAGTTCCATGGTCAAATAAGTTAGGGAAAGACTAAAATTATGTCACTCCTTGGATAGTCACAACAGATAGTAGCATAGTAAAATCACTGAGAAGTCCTATAGTGAAGAAATTTATGTCATTTCATTTCATCCATAGATGCCACAAACTATCTGACCACAAGACCCTATTGTCAAATACCACCTGTTAACATCCTGTGGAACAGTAATCCATGGAATGTCCTTCGGAAAGGATGTGTCTGAGTAAGGAGACAGCCAACAAAGCCAAGGTACTTTCTAACCGTCTGCTTTAATAAATAAATACCACACTTCAGTTGCACCATTCAATTGCCTAAATATTAATCCATTCTAAAGGTATACATTCTTAACATTCGCTATGTTACACTGATGTTTTAGTCATTGACTATAAGAGCTATGTCAACACAGTATCTACTGTTAGGAGCTTCTAGTATTCTTGGAAAGAAGAGATCTATCTCCTTAAAGGAAGTTGCACAGAAAGGCCACATGTAATTATGTAAAAATTAGTGAGGCAGAAATAAGTACTATGGGAGTTGAAAGGGGGAGGGCAACTGAATGTACATTATCCACTTTTAGAGACAATGGCAAAACATACACACGCTTTGTTCCCTTCTGCCTGTCATTTCTTTCTTCCTTTCCCAGAGACACTGAGAATACAAAATGTGTTATTTCTTCTCTGCCCACAGCTCTGGCGGGCTGGGATCCCAACGTTGTAAAGCCAAAAGACATTCAGTATTAGAGTTTATTGTCAGGAAGTCACAGATCTCAGAGCCAGGGTAGAAGGAAACTCGCCCTCATCTAAGCTTGCCTCCCGCTAGCACCTCCACCAAAGGTCTCCTTGCTCCTACCCGGGCCCCCTTGCTCACTGTTCCCCAGGCAGCGGCCAGAGTCATTCTTTTCAGATGTAAATTTGACCAGGTCTTTTTCCAGTGGTTTCCTGTCACTGGCTACCAAACCTGCGGTGATCTAGCCTAATACTTCCCCTCTGTGTTTCTAACCGCTCTCCTGGCTCGCTGATCTCCAGCACCACTGGCATCTCCATGTCCCTCCTTCCTCAGGGCCTGCGTACTCACTGCTCCTTTTCCCAGGGCATTCCCCCTCACATCTTCACGTCTCTGCTCATCTGCTTTCTCCTCAGAGAGGCCTGCCCCAGGCCTTCATCTAAAATAGCAGTGTCATTCTCCACCTCACTCCCACTGCATCCTCCATTCACCTCACCCGTCTCTCCTTGTTCTTGAATAGGTTTATTGCTATTTTTAAAATATTTATCTATCTACTTGTTTACCTCTGTGAGGGCAGGGGCATTATTCTGTATTTCTGTTTTGGCCAGGCATATTTTAGGCACTCCATAAGTGTTTGTTGAATGACTGAGTCAATCGCTGAATGATTGGATGATAAATTTACAGTAGAATAAACCTGCACAGAATAAATCTGCGGTAGAATATATGTTAAAGAATAGCTGAGTGAATTAGAAAATACACACTTTCTCATCAAAATCCGGTGGGTGACTAACTTCTGTGTTGGCACAGGAATTTCAAGAACTTGCTCTGGAGCGAGTCTGGCACTTACAGCTGGATGGCCTTGTGTAAGTTACTCAGCTTCTGTGTGTCTCAGTGGTTTTTTTCTGTAAAAAGGGAACAATAACTATCTGGCAGGTTTCCTGTGAGGATTAAATGAGATAATGTATAGGAAGCCCATAGGCCAAGTACCTTCCACAATGGATGGTAACTATTATTAATTCCCAAAAGCCTGTTTTATAGAGTTTCTTTAAATAGAAAGGTATCTTTTACTAGTTCTTAGAGAAAACCCTTTGGCCTGTTAATACATGAGAAAATAATCAGCTATTCATGAAACATATGGTAATTACCATGCAAAGAAATATTTTAGATTATTGTTTTGAACTATCTAGACAAAAAAATCCTCAGCATTCTGAGCATATAAATATATGACACATCCCCTTTCCACTGATGTTTTCGACTTCTTGGAGATTTCTTAGCTTTCCAGGAGAAAGCTATATAAAGAGTTGGGTTGTTCTTAATAACTTTGATTTTGAAATAGTTTAAGACTGAAGAATTTGCAAAAATAGTACAGTTTCCATGTAACCTTCACCGCACTTCCACCAATGATTATATCTTATATAACCATAGCGTAGTCTCAAAACGAAGAAATTAACACTAATGTTAATGTATCTGAGTTAATGGCGCAATTCCATTAACTCAGATACAAACCTTATTTGAATTCACATGAAGGATTTTTTAATCTTAGGGTTAGGAGCTAATTAGGATCATATCTTGGCTCCATTAATCAGGCAAACGAGACACTTACATATTAGTGTATGAAAACCATAAATTATACAATTCCTTTCATTTTCAAAGAATTTTAGAATTTAAAAAGCTATAAGTTCCAACCTACCTAGAAGTCGGGTCTACTATTCTGTAAAAGCAAAACACAAAAGCCCTTCACAGTTTCAAAGAGATGTAGACAAGAGAATCCCTGATTTTAATCTCTAAGGTCAAAGCCCTTCTTTCCCTGAAAAACTAATTCCTCCTTTTCTATCAGTTCTGGATATTTCTGTTCACTAGTACTGGAGGGAAAATAAAGTCGAGGGCAGGCCCAGAGTTCAAGAAGCATTTCAACTCCAGCTAGATGATTATTAGGGCAGAGGTGTACGGGAGACCCAGATATGGATGGAGGGAAGCCATCCCTTGTGCCTAAGGAGGGCCCGCGTGTTCTGTGCTCCCTCAGCCTGTGCAGGTGCAGAAGCCACCTGCGTCCAGCTGGACATACACAAGGGAACACATCCCAGCTGTCCCTCACCCAAACCAAATTCCCCTTGCCCCACAGCCTCCCTGCCCCCAACTTTTGGAAAGGATGCATTGGAGCAAGGAGACGCCTCCCAGATCTGAATGTGAACAAATTTGCATCAAGTTAGTCAATTTGATGGAGCAGAGAGAGGTACAAAAGTTTTTCAAAGGAAAAAAAAAATCTAAAAGGAAAAAACACAAAATCAACTACAGGTGAGGCACTAACATGATTTTGTTTTTCTTATTAACTAAATGTTTTCTGTTTTTCTCTTTTGTGTAATCCCACCCCACAGGGTAGTCCACTTGGAGTATCAAAATGTGGCTTTATAGGGCTTCCCTGGTGGCGCAGTGGTTGAGAGTCAGCCTGCCGACGCAGGGGACACGGGTTCGTATCCCGATCCGGGAAAATCCCACATGCCGCGGAGCGGCTGGGCCCGTGAGCCATGGCCACTGAGCCTGCGCGTCCGGAGCCTGGGCTCTGCGGCAGGAGAGGCCACAGCAGTGGGAGGCCCGCGTACCGCAAAAACAAACAAACAAACAAAGTTGTGGCTTTATATATGCCAGGTTTGAGATACCCATTCTTTGTAATTAGAGTGTCTTGGGACTGAGAGCATAGCTTTTCGTTTCGGGTCTACCATGGTTGAAATCTGGGTTGTTCATAAGATTTTCCCGAAGTGTGATAATCTTGTTCCAGAGAATAAAACAGATCGAGCATGGGAAAATTCTGTCAAACAATGTCCTTCTTTCCTTAACACATAGAGTAGACAGAGAAAGAGCACAGAATTTGGAACCAAAGGACATGGGTTTAGTTCTAGCCCCATAATTTACCAAATGTATAAACTTGAGCAAATCTTACCCTGTTTCCTCGTCCATAAAATGGGTGATATGAAAATAACAGGATTATTATAAATATATAGGGTTGTTTGGAGAATCAAATAAGATTATAAATGTGAAAATCCTTTACAAATGAAAGAGTGCTATAGGT
Organism: Stenella coeruleoalba; assembly: GCF_951394435.1. Lineage (NCBI taxonomy): Eukaryota > Metazoa > Chordata > Mammalia > Artiodactyla > Delphinidae > Stenella > Stenella coeruleoalba. The sequence continues at coordinate 60,128,456 of NC_137150.1, forward strand.
ATGTTACTGTTGCTATGTTACCTGGAAGAAATACATGGTCAAAAATCCTATTTAAATCCATCAGAACATTTTTATAACAGAACTTTGAATACCATTGTAATGAAATGGTTTAATAGATAAGCTTCTCTTTTCTTTTCCTTTCCTTTTTCCCCCCTTTTTGTATAGAGAAGGGATGGAAGTCATTTTTCTTCATAAAGTTCTTCTTAAAGAAATCTTCATAAAGTTTCTCTTCCTAAAGTTCATGAAGTGTGTAGTGTTATTTTTCTCCTCATGAATATTCTTTATAAAACTGTTCCCTGGGTCTTGCCATTGTGGAAAATCTGGAGGGAAAACCTAAAGCCGGCCTGCAACAGAGTTTTCATAAGTCTTCATGGTAATGAGAAAAATAACCACAACTTGGTGAGCTAAATTAATTAAATTTACATGACTGTCATTTATCCTGAGATTATGTCCTTCTTACATTATTTCGTGTAAAAATCCCCTTTCTCTTGTGAAATGATGGTGATAGTGGATGGCAACTGTTTTGTTTGTTTTCAATGTCCTTACTCTACAAAATAAAAAGTTGGCTACCCTACGTCAGGCCCCAATTATTTTTTGAAATGGGACTGGCCCCTAACATGCCGGTCTCTGGGAACCCTTGGCCTAGAAGGTTAATTGGAGATGGCAGGGATGGCGGTGGGGAAGCCAGTTCAGCTGCCTGTGTTTTGCTCCCTTCCCCAGAGCCCGCGGGGCCCACTGCCCCACATCCGGGCTGTCGCCAGTCCCTGGCTGTGTATCTGCGTCCCAGCCCCCCGGCTCTTCATCCCTGTCCGCTTCCCGCTCCCAGCCCCTCCTAGCTGGCGTCATCCTTCCAGACACAGCTCCCTAAGTTTGCCATGTGCAGTGACCCTGGGTTGACCCTGAGCCATGATACAAACTATGGGATTGTAATGAATCTCTAATTACCCACAGTACCTTCATGAGTCGTCAGCCCTGCTGCTCAGCTATATTCCTCAGCAATTTGGTCATTACCAAGAATTCAGAACACAGCCAAACTCTGTGCCCGGAAGCTGGGAGCCCTCACGGTCTCTGCCAAGTGAGGCTGGCTCTGCAGGCTTCTGGGAATGACAGGGTGATTTCCTCCCTCGTTATGAATCAGAGAAGGTGTCTGAACATGAATCATGCAGCTCTGCGTGGGGACCTTGTCCCGACTTTTATTTATTCCAGTAGGTCAGGCTGAGTGGATGCTCAGGAACTTGGGGAGACTGGTAGCATTTTTAATTTCATGTGATAATTCCAAAATTCCACATCTTATCTTCAAGCCAAAAAGAGGTATCGGCAGACTTAATAAAGTGATAGCAGCAGGTCTTGCTTGATTTTCCTGTAGAAAATGTCATATCTTACTACTGGGGCAAATAGCTTCATAATAAGACAGTAATAATAGCTCCCCCATGTGCCAGGCATTGTGCTAGAGGCTTATATACCTTACGTCTAATATTGACTAAAACAAGAACAAAAACAAACAACAGCAAAGACATTTTACACACAAGGAAACTGAGCCTTGAGTGGTTAAGTAAAGGTTAAGTTTCCAACTCATATAGCTAGAAAGCAACAGTTTGCCTTGCTCCAAAGCAGATGTTCTTTAGGAGCATTTAACAGATGGAACTAGAGAGAAATGACTGGTCTTAAAGGGTAGATGGACTTTTAATTCACTATTAGCTTCCAAGTGAAGAATGAGTCCTAGTTTTCAAAATAACTCATAGAATTTTATTTTTTTAAAGACTAAATGAGATATCAGCATGAAAGTACTGACTTAAGAAAAATTAGCAAAACACTTGAGAAAGTGCTCTACTAACTCAAGAAATCAATTCAATTCAAATATCCATGGCACAAATAGTAAACATTCTCTTCAATATTTAAATATCCTTTTGCTTGTGTCAGGAACTGGGGAAATAAAGATGACTAAGACAGTTCCTGCCTTCAGGAAGCTCAGAGATAATAATTGTTGCTGTTCTTATTGCCTACTTAATATAGTGTTAAACGTTATATTTTATTTATTTATTTATTTATTTTTGGCTGTACGGCACAGCTTGTGGGATCTTAGTTCCCTGACCAGGGACTGAACCCGGGCCCTCGGCAGTGAAAGTACAGAGTCTTAACTACTAAACCACCAGGGAATTCCCTTTAAAAAATTTTTTTTTAATTAATTAATTTATTTTTAAACATTTTATTTATAAAGTATCATAATCAAAAATAATTTAGAGTAAATTACTAATATTTCTCTGGCTTTCTAAATGCAAGGCTTGTCATAGCATGAATGATGTTACACTGTTCAACTAGTGTGGGTAGAAACTGCTTATTAACACTTGATACCCAGGTTATGTCCAATAACCTGTGTGAAAAAAATTTTCAAGGAATAAATCTATGTGTTCAGTGGTTGTATCTTGAAAAGCAGAAATTAATAAGCCACAGGAAATGGTCTTGGCCACATTTCTGAAGCCAGCCTGTTTTCCTAGATTCAGGAGATGTTTTTAATACATAGTGTCTTGCAGTCCAATTAATTCCTTGAATTTGCAGGTAATTTGTATTTTTGTTGTACAACAAAGCTTTGTGGTTAAGATAGTAATACTCTGTTCTTGGGACTTACAGCCTCCTCCTACCTCCAAGGTCAGGCCACAGAAAGTAACTTGCTTCTTAGGGAACAATTTCATAATTAAAACCCAATTAAAACCCATAGTTCCTAAACCCAGAGTCTCTGAATCATGCTATCTCTCACCTCGCCAATAAAACAACAGATGGTTTGAGCTAGCGGGGAATTCGGAGATAGCTAACACTCTCATTTTACAGATGAAGAAAATGACGCACGGAGAGTGATGTAACTTCAAAGACACATTGGCACACAGAATGCTAATGGGATATAAGCATACTCTATCCAGGGTAAGAAGTTTGCATTACCCTACTTTTGAAGGTTTGTTCCTGCTGTGGTATTGCCCATATGTCTCTGCAAAGTTGACTACAGTCTTATCTATCTAAAGGAACGCCATTTCTCAGGCAGGAAGACTGTTAACATTTTAGGAATATGGGTCCAACAAAAGGATAATTTAGGACATGTTTACATAGATTTACATAGGACATGTTTACATAGATTTAGTACATGTTTACATAGATTCCTGCCATTTGAACATAAAGTAGCATCCCTAAATCTTTTTAAGCATTACAGTTAATACTAATACCATTTACTGAGTGTACCTTACATGTCATATATTATATACATGCCTTCTATATGTCATGTATCACTCATCTTCTCACTATCCAGAATGTATTATGAATCCCATTTTACAAAATAAAGAAACAAGTAATATGCCGAGAGTCAGAGCAGCTTGAATCTAAACTCAGCTTCCTTTTCCATCTGCCTCTAAAGCTCAGGCTCCTCCACCACCCTGGTATGTGAACAAAAGTGCCAAAATCGACGAGGAAGAGTAGTCTTACCCCATTTCAAAGTATGATAAATGTCTGTATCATGAATTTAAGGCTGGAGGAAGTTTAGTCAAAACATGCTTAATTAAGTCTCTACCTGCAAGGGCTTCACCGTGGACCACGGTGCTCTCTGTCTCACCACAGCCACTGAGTCAACAAAAGTATTCCTCTACAGTTCAAGGAGGAGGAAACACCTCCAATCTCGCTTCCAGATCAGCTTCAAAAGAATAAGAAGTAACCACTGAGTAGGGGGATCTCTCCAGGCAAGTATTTGCCTTTAGGAAGATTCTTGCCTGCTATTACTACATTTCTACTTGACTGCTTGAGCCTAACTACAGAAAGTACTTAAAATTCACACATACAGCAAAGAGGGCTAAAGAGGATTGGCTGTTCCAGTTTTAGTCTCTCACCTGGACTGAAGAAAAGAGACAATGGGCCTTCCTACAACTCTGCTGGAAAAATGAAAGAACACAACTACATTGTTAAAGAAGTCAGGTAACTGTCTAAAACAAGGCAGCTGACAGGAGTGAGCCAATAGAATACATGTGGGTGAATTTTGTCCTAGTCACACATTTGTGCACAAAGTTCTATAAGGCTTCTAAGGATTTCCTGTGTTGTCCAGTACCTTGCACTCATCCTTAAATAACTTTTAAAGGAGAAATGGACAAGTTTCCGTATGTAAGGGAGGCCTAGTTGTGATAATAATAGTAGTAATAACCAAAATGTGCATAAATTTGCATGCTTAAAAGCTTTCCTAGACAATATCATGGTGTGCTTGAGCTTCTGGGCTCTGGAGTCAGATTTACCATTCTGGAATCCCAGCTCCACCACTTCCAATTGTGTGACTGTGGATACATTCCTAAACCTCTTGGGGCTGTCTCAGTTTCTTCTGTAGCCCTGGGATAATAATAATAATACCTATTTCATGAAGTAATTGTGAGCAGTAAATGAATTTTTGTGTGAAACACTTTGAAAGGTGGATGGTAAAGTAAGTGTGCGATAAATGTTGTTCTTATGGTTTTTGCGTTTTGTTTTGTTTCAAGTAGTCCTTTAACAAAGCTAGTATATAGTGGAGCCAGGACTTGAACAAGAGGGAAAACAGACATTTTGCATGTTGCATCTTAGTCAACATGAAGAATTGACTAAAGAGAAACACGAGTGGCAATAGGGAAGCAAGAGAGGTACATACTGCAGGGCCAGGTTAGAGATGATGGTACTTTGAAGCAGAGCAGAAAAAGGTAAAAGAGGTATTAGACTTGAACAAGAGGGAAGATAGACAGTTTGCATTGAAGTGCCCTATGCAGTCTCCTGTGTCCTGGTGTTAGTCTGAGTGTGAACATGGAAGCCACTCTGCGAAGCCAGGAAACCATGCTTGCATCGGTA